>NC_066354.1:10466983-11085386 GCF_024516045.1 Bombus affinis
TCCACTGAAATCGCCAAGACTATCGTCTCGGGGCATGTGTCAAAAAATTAACCTTGTCGTACAAAAGCAACAAATTCGAAAAACCCAAATGCGTCCAATCGCTACAACGATCAGGCTTATTTACAGTCAGCAAGAAGAAACCGTTTATTAATCATAGCCCCATCGAGCTTTGCTAAAAAAAAGCGAATCGATAAGACGTAACTTTCGGTTGGAGTGACTCTTGAGTTTTTCATGCGATTTCGTCCCTTGGGAACAGGTTCTGTGACGTCTAATGGATCGTTCCACGGCATTTTTTCGTTCACGCCTCAACTGTGACTGCCCCAGGCGTTAGATAAAGACATTAGGATGGCCACGATCCCGATTCGATTCTCTTTTTTCCCGAGAATTCGACGACTGGTCAACGACGACATCGAAATTTATACGCATCACTTCTCGCGGCGATCGTTTCAATTTCGAGCCACGAAATTGGCCTGGATTTCGAGAGAGAACCGATCTCGTAGTTTACGATAGAAGATTTCCGATTATTTTCTATCAACTTGGTCTCTCTACCCTTTTATTTTTATAGAGGTTTTGTTAATACGATAGAACGTCCATTGTCCAGACTATCGTAATTACTCACACAAAAAGCAAATAATTAAATTTTTTATCGAACGATTAAAATCGAAGATTGACAGAGAAAAACGCGATAAGTCCATTTTTATCGGTTTCCTGATCTTGATGTTACCCGATAGCTGAGAAAAAGTATATTTTAATATGAAATCATCGAGATAGGAACAATTAGATCGAAATACATGTATTTTGTAAAAAGCCAATGATATTTATATATATGTATGTTTGAATCATTTTCTTTTCAGTCTTCTAATCTGTATTCCCAATCTTTTCGAGCCACCAAGTTAGAAATTGTTTTTAAACTTGGTAGATCTGCAGATTTTATTGGATAGGAGAAGGTTGACTCGACGGTAATCGATTAAAATTTGACAGATGCCGTTCGAAGTGGGTTGGACTAAGGGATCGGTTGTTAAGCCGTTGTGTTGAGAGGATTCAATTAACGATGTCGTTTTAACGAGACTGTGTTGTCGCGGCTTGTAAGATTGATAGTTTCGGACGAATTAGCGTAAGAAAGTGAATCGATAAAATAATGATTAACGAGCGACTGTCCTTCGCGCGTGGCTGGTAAACACAACACGAACATAACATGACAATTACTGTTTTGCGAATATCAAATAACAACGAAGTTTAATTAGATTTAATTATTTTATATTTTTATTATTGTAATAAATGATTATAGTTCTATTGCCAAGGATATTGTTTAAAGCAAATTCGAAAATGTATATAACAGTTACGGGAAAAATATATTTAATTTACAAATTACTTAATTTTACGTTCGCTCGATCATACGTAGGTACGTGATTTATAGCAAATTTCTTCCTGTTTAACGTAATTAACAGAATAACGTTATAACCTGATAATTCCAATTTCACGTCGTTATCCTCAATCCTTTGTAATGGTTTCTAGATTTTCGTAAGTACTTAGACTATACTATCGTTTAACCATGCTGATTTTAATAACGCGTAACTTGTTCAGACGAATGTGTCAAACCGCCGAAACTGAAGCGATCCCTGGGCAGACAATCGTTACGCGGCTCGTTTTCAACAGCTCTCAGCAACGTCACGTTGCAATTAACCGTATCTCTTGCATAATAAGCCAAAACTCTGGCTGCGTCGTACGACGCATCATGCCGCGCTAGCTGTCTTTGCAAAATTAAGCGTTTCGTCGAACGCGAAACGCGAAGCACCCTTCAAACATTCTCGCTCGTTTCGCGAGCGAGACTTCGTCGGCGCTCGCCTAAGAACCCAGTCAGGCCGAAACTAAAGCTAACTTGTAACCCTGTTCGCTGTGTAACTGCATCGCAAAGCGGCACTTGTATAAATTAACTGGAATCTCAAGAAGTAAAGTGGCCGAAGAGCAACGCGCTGGTTGACTTGTTAATTCCATTTACCGGCGCGCGCCTCCGTTCTCGCGTGTGTTCGCCGATCGCGTTCATGCAGCTTGCGTTGCAGCTACTGATTTTAAGTGGGTATCTTATGTACGGTAGTCGCGGTGCGACTGGTATAGTGAGATTATAAATTAAAAAGTCAAGTAGCGATTGAGAAATGTTAAAGCGACGTATAAAATCCTTTTAGGAATTTTTGCTATATATACGAGACGATACTTACTCGACGTATATGAATATATATATACACATACGTAATTAGTAAACCATAAAATGTCACATTATAAAACACAGTTGCCGAGCCTTACTCAAATTCATTAAGTTACTTGAGTCGAAGTAAATTAACATCTGTATTAATCGAAAATGATCGAGATTATTGACAACTTTATCTGTGACATTTCAGATATCTCACTTGCCTGAGTATTTAGGTAAATATCGGCTACTCTAGTGGCTACGTAATCATCCGAATACTCGCCTGAATACTCATCTCATAAATTAATAGCTCTAAACGTAAGCACCTGTTGGAAATTGTTCTTACGAAACAGCTATGTCCAGCTCGTGCGTCTCTTCCCTCTAATTTCCCGGCGGCGACCACGCGACGTCAAAAGTCGGCCTTTCTCTTCCAGCCACTGGCTGAAATTCGCCGCACGTAGTCCTGTATTAACATCCTGGAAAATGAATGGTTCGTTGCGACTCGTCGAGTCGAAAGAGGATCCCTCTCTCTCTCTCTTAACGAACTTTTCAGGTATACGTTTCTGTGTCATACACCTACCTTTTCGTTCCTTCCCACCCTTTTTGTCATTTTGTTGCACCCACTTTTGGATTTGATTTCGTCTCTCTGTTTCTGAAAGGTATACGTTTTTTCATTTTGAAATTCAAATCACACGGGCAAACCTACACATTCTCTGTTTGTCGGTGTTCTGCCTTTGTGTCTGATTCCAACGGAGAATTGCAGAATTACTGACTAGTTCAAAGGTCACGTGGATTTCAGCCGCCTTTCTAATGCATTTGTCTGGGTCGAACGACCGATTCGAAAGTTGATTGCAGTAGGTCATAGTGTCAGACGACACGCGGTTATAGGAGAAATAGTAGCTCGATGTTTTTGGTTTCAGTTCTATTTCAGGTGATTTTTGATGGATGATACCTTAAATACATGACGTTGCTATGTGCCAATATATCTATATATATATTTCTTATAATACGACAGACACGTACATCACATAATATCTATCACGCGATGTATTATACATACGTACCTTTTTAATTTTATTATCTTATTAACTTTATTTCCACACAACTTTCTTCTAGTTCCACTTATACTCTAGTTACACTTATTATAAGATGTCATGACAGGTCACATAAGTTTCTTTAACATATAATTTTTAATTTTCGAAAAGGATGAAGCAAAATGTTAAACTATGGAAGAAATAACGGAAAACGAAGTATATTTCTTGCGTATAATTATTGTACATAACTCGATGTGGTCGGTAAAAGATATTTAGATACTTAGAAGTTACCCTATTACCTTATTTTATGTAAAATTATAAAAGTACAAAAGACAAGTCTGTAATTTACAATTTGTAATAAATTATTGCAATAAAGGGCTCAGTAGCCGGGATTGAACGCTAGAGAATTATTAACTTGTATAATAACGTTGTTAACTCGTTATACTATCAACATTTTTTATGCTTCGAAATCTTTAACAAGAGAAATACTTACTATCACTATTTCTGTGTCAATTTTCAAGATTGGCTCGGAACAGTTTTATCGACGTTTGATAGGCGAACCACTTTTTCACGTCAAGTCTCAGAGACTCACGCATCAATCGGGAAATGTCTGGAATGAAAATCGCATACGTGGCAACTTTTTTCGTTTAACTGCCATGTAACTATTTAATTTTATTCGTAAAAATTCCCATTTTATTGTCTTGTTTGCCAATCTTTAATCGAAATACGAAAATATTTATACATATTATATAATACGTTAAATTAAAAATACGTTAGACAAAAGCATTTATTATCGGAAATAGTTCTGTGTCAAATTTCCGTCAAAATCACTGAACAGTTATGAAACATAATAACCCCTAATTGGTTTGAAGAACGATCTCCGCCACTTAACGGTCAAAAGAGAAAACTTTTTGATAAGTCATCCCCGCGACGATCCTCCTCGATCGAATCTACCGCTTTGCGCGAAACTTTTCCGTCGATGCGACGTCTCAAAGCGTTCATAATCGAGCTCGGAGCGTTGCATTGTATGACTGACGTTGCTACGTTAGACGTTTGTAATTTTCCAAGTTGCCAGCTTTAGGCTTATCGTATATCAGGCGTTGCCATTATTCTATGTCCCGTTTACGGCGAAGGCTTGTATTCAAACTATACTCAACCGTACTCTTCGCCACTTACCTCGACTGACGTGCATCGTGTGTACCAACGGCGTTTCAACAGCTCGTTTGGTTAACATGTGCCGTCGTATTTCTAACACGAAACACACTCAGGCCAAAGGAAACGAATCCTCGCCGCTTGTGCTTCTGCGCGAAGACGCAAATTGCGCGAGGCGATGTCGAGGGTGCGACGATTCGAACGGAAGAACGTAATTCCACAGGTTCAATCGTCGTACTCGCCAAGTGTTAATTACGCGTTAATTGACTTGCTGTCACGTTTTCAAACCTCGTTACTACCTGGCCACGTAAGAAATTACGTTTGTTCCAAGTGGTTGTCGTTACGAAATTCGCAGCGATCCCATGACCCCCTATTAGTCTTCTTTCAAATGAACTCGCGTTGGATCGCGAGTTTGCAAATATTTGGAAAAGATGGATCTTCAGTTAGGACATTAGAATTGCCTGTCACGTTTTCGTGAAATAATCGATACGGGTAGTTCTTAAGTGAGGAACGACGAGGATATAAAATTTAAAAGCATAGCAACAAAAGGTACTAGTTTTGATTGTAGTTAGACGCGAAAAGTTGTTGAAGAAAGAACATCGAGCTTTCTTAAGATACTTGCTTACTATTTATCGAATCTAACAATCGTAAGGTTATTCGACGTTTCTTATGTTCAATAAAATTCGTGATCTCGCAGTTCCATTTTCCAAAAATGGTTAACTTATCGCGCCCTGCATCACGGTGCCATTTCATCCATTCATCGTCGATAATATTCCATCAATTCCTGCAATCATGGCTGCTGGAGACTATCGCGAAATCTACTGCGCGATTCTTTCGTGCAAGTCGACATTTTGCTAAAATCCTCTCGGCGTACAATGTGGCCGTGGAAAATTACTGGGGAAACGATGGCGGGCCCGCAGTTGTTACCGCAGATTGCTACGATGCGAGTGACAGTGCTTAACTTTTCATACGCGCGGAAACTTCAATCCAAACTTTTCCACACCGCTCCTCTCCCTTCTCATCCTAACCCATCGTTCTTTCGTATGCCGCTTTACGACGTTCACGGAAAGCGTCCAGATGCACATTTTCGGCAAGATTTCCCGCGACGAACCGTCTTCGATTGCTCGTTTCCGCTCCTCTGCCCTTCTGTCGATCGAAACTTCGAGCGCCTACTCGTTGCGAATCCTCGACTAGGGCTGCATCGACGAGTGGCTGTGCTGCACGCCGGATGGGTTCTGGACAACGAGAGTGGCACCGAATGGCTCGTAAAAAATGATCGTAGCCGGCCGTAAAAATAGAACGAGCGCGAACGAGGCGGTCGAGACGGTTCGCGTTGCATCCGCGAACAACGCCTGGAGCTGACTTTCCGCGGAACTGCGGATGAGGGATAGTCTGATACTGATAACAACGATGGCAAGGGAATGGAAAACCATGAAACCGTGTAATCCGGTGAATCGATAATGTGTCTTGCTCTTACGTATTTTTTATTCCTCAAATATGTATACGAATTGTTTGGTCGTAAACATACATATAGATATAACTTTGGATTTTTTTCGTTAAAATAAATCATATCGTAAGTAGACGAATTAGCAAATAAATTCTTATACATAAATAGAGACCAAACATTTAGCGTAAAAAAGAATAAGAAGACTTAAGATTTTTAATTGACAATTTTTCGAGATATTAATCGGATCTAGCAACATCTTCATTCACATAAGTTATATATGTTATCAACAGCACTGTTTGGTACAATTAGTGAGACCATTAAACAATTTCAAATTAAGAAGTTTGCATATTGCCGAATATTCAATCGACTTTAGATATTTCATTACTCATCCAATCATTAAAACCTACAACATGATTGGATTCCAGAGAAAACAATTTTAATAATGTGAAATTTCAGCATGTAATATTAAATCATATATGTATATAGTCGTATACATTGCAAGAAACATTTTAATCATTTCGCACTTTAAAATGTACGACGAAATAAAAAATTATGAAACATTGGAACATTTAGTGAAAAATTTCCAACGTTTGCTTTAATTAAAATGATCATACGCGTATGAAATACACAAAATGTATTCGACGAGAAATATTTTTCGATATAAAGTTATTTTATTTCCAGATATCCGGAAGTCGAATGTTTAAATTGATTTTGTGCGTTCTTGATTTTATTGAAATCGATAATTCATTACTTTATGCACAAACTTACAGTTATACCTTCGATAATTTCTATCTTCTCTCAATTAATTGATCGTTAATCCCGATAGTTATAATTCTGTCTTATGGCGTATGATTTTTTAATGTTAATGTTATAGCTAAACCGTCACACATTACCTATCCAAAATCTTATTATATGATTATTTCAGATGCGAAAGTTTATCAGTTAAAAGTTAGATTAACTTTCGTCTGTAAAGATTATCTCAGTTAATTTCCTGCGTTTATCATAATCATATAACAATTATTACTTCGGTCAAGTTATTACGGCTATAAACTTCTAATTTATAAACGAAACAACTGGCATAATATTAATTTTAATAGCGTGAATCGAAGAATAAAATAAACTTTAAAATTGTCTGTGAGAAAGGTTTCAAATATTCCTATGAATTCTTTCAATTGCGCTTCAATTTTTAATTAAGAACTCAACTACCTTTTCAACAGTCTTGTTTCATTTTGTAGGGCTTTCGCGCTATAGAAACTCTATATTAAATTCACCATCACATTTAACACTAATTAAATCTTCTAACTTCGTGCTTCATCGTTTGTCGTAAATAGTACGCCAATTTTATCGACGAACTGTTTCTAAATCGATCACAACAGAAATTGAACAACCTCGGAAAACATATGTAGGTGCGCGGAAATTAATTTTACGGTGTTTCCATCGTGAAATCCAATCGGAGTGATGAAGAAATATCGGCAGAAGCAAATAACTCGTCTTCCCATGTCGAACGACGCGTATTGCGAGAAAGGTGGCACATTTTTATGGAAGTCAAGTCGGGCGACGCGATGTCATAAACGGGTGATCTATAACATTTGACGAGATATTCGACCGTCGATTTCACTTCTTCTTCGACGGAACGATCGATGAAACGGAGTGACACACGCAATCGGCGCATTCGCCTTCCAACATACACCCGATACGCTCGATACACGTCTCTTTCAACATTCATAGCGTATCCGCAGCGTCCATTGGCTGCTTCCACGTGTCACTTCGCAGCCATCGATCCGCAATTATTTACGGGCCATTCCGGACATCAGACACTGTCGATTATCCTCGACTAGAGTTGGTCGCCTCTCTGAATCGTACGCGGCACGCGGCTCACATTTTGTATTCGCTACACGTTCATCAGCATCTCGGAACCAAAAGGCTACTTCTTCCCTGTCGTGGAACGTGGTTCGAGGTAATGAAATATTAGGCGAACAGGCGAATTTCTAGTTTAATTCTCGACCATAATCAAATCGTAGGCGAGTAACAGGAGTTAAGTCAAATTAATAAATTCGAAAGAATAGAAACTCAAACGTACAAGCTTTTATTTTAAGCGATTCACGGTTGATCCTGCAAGGTTAATCAATAAGGTCTCTGCGTCAATTACGAAAATGGAAAAGATTGCAATCTGAAATACAACGAATAATTAGTCGCTAAAGCATCGAAATAAAATTTCCATAGCTTCGCTAGTGTATTTTAATCGCGTCTGTTATTTACATCGAAATAAAATAATCTGTATTAGTATAATTAATATAGAAAGAAAGTTTACTAACATAAACAGATTAATCGTGAAATCTACCTGTGGACGTCCTTATGAATATGTAACGAGAATAAAACTGGAAGAACATTAATTATTAAGCAATATACCAACTAGCAAAAGCTCGGATACTTCCATCATAAATATTTAAGACGTTTTTGATAATTAGGGTACTATAATTCTTGATCGGTTACAATGATAACAGATCATTTTAAATAGCATGCAACGTTTAAAATTCTGCTTCAATAGGAACTATATCTTTCATTTCATTGTTAATTTTTTATTCAAACCTGCGCCGCTACTTTCCTATATATAGCTAATTACAATTTTAACTGTCGGCTCTTGTCGAGCCATTTAGCCCTTTATCTGATGTCAACGTGACATATCACATTATTCATATATATCAACACTGTCTATCTTTACATCCTTCGCGACTTTGTTTAAGGGCTTCGAGATAAAGCAAAAGGTTGTAAAGAAGCGTGTGCATGTATAAGTATGTCTGGCGACCAAGTTGTAAAAACGAGTTCAGTAACGCGAACCATGAAACTGATTCTCCTTTATATCGCTAGATACAATATTATTGTAGAAAATAAACATTATCTTTGTTAAGACCTTTTTTTGCTAAGGCTGACGTTATTTCAGTCTTAATATTAGAATTTCTTTCTGATTACTATTTTACAATTTACTTTAGACCGTCAACAGAATGTAAATGAAAACAAAGTAGTATAAATGATATCCTGATCGGTTCAAACTAAATAGTTCCGCGCGTAATCCTATTTCATTCATCTGAATTTATTCGACGAATTAAGAAACAGTTAGCAGAAAGCTCGCTAAAGCTAATCGTTAATTGAATCAGTGTGTGCCCGTAGATCTTATTCCGCTTCAATACTCGGAGAACATTTTGGCTAATTTTCTGGTACGATAACATCAAGCCTATTCCACTGGGTATATTTGATCTAAGCTTAGAAGGCAAATATGAGACAATAGACGGCATCAAAGTAAATGGAATTACTGCGTAGGCAATTGCCAGAGATGATCCAAAGCTACGGATTAAATTATACTGATTTGCTTAATTACGTTTAAACGAAAAATCATACTTTTTCGTAAAAAAAAGTATTAAACGACTAAGATGTACGATAGAAATTAGTTAGGAGAAAAATAGACGAAGAAGATTGGAAGTACATATATTCCAATTTTAATCTAAGAATGATAGCTAAATAATATAACAAGCTAATAATAATGATAATGGAGAAACAGAACTCTTTTAAAATAAAACAGAAAAGGTTATCATAAAGGCATACACGTATCTACTATTGATCTCTATATTAATAAATAAGTAGCATAATAATGTATATTTAAATATACGTACCTTCTGTTTCTTATGATCTTCTTAATAACATTTCTTTTCCTAATTTATTTTCTTACAAGAACAAAATAATAATACATGTAGCATACAAATTAAGCTTCTTACCTAGTCGGTGATAAATTATTGCAATTATTCCATTGTACTATAAAACTAAACTCTAAAATTAAATAACTGAACCTACCCTATTTTCAACTATCTATAAATACAACGAACCATCTACAAGGGAGAGAGTCAAATCTTACTATAAATTTTGCAAACGTTCCACGTCATAAACCAACTACCCATGAAAAACATTTGTCATTATTCCTATTTTAATCTTCAGTTAAAAGTTGATGATGGTCAGAAAATATGTCAAGGGCAGCGACAACGATTACAAGAAAAAGCTAAGCGTATAATTGGGAATCCGGTGAACGTTTAAACAAAGTGTACAAATCAGGCTAAAGCCGATACTTATGCACCAGGCGTACGTTGTTCATATCGATCACAACAGGCTGTGCTTAAAATAATACAGGTTTCTGTGTAGATTTAATGGGCGGTTTAGGTAGGTAAGTGCAGTAATTTAGACTACGATTCCATGACCATACCGCGAGCTCGTTAATTATTAGAGAACGATACCGCCCATGGATATCGAGTACTTTACAGCGTGTTGTGTACATTTACATACTAGACGTTTTCACATACAGTATATCGAGGACATCTCCGAAGATATTTTTCATGTTTTCAAATAATACGATACCGTTCGACCATTTGTCAGAAATATGAAATGGTTACCGCGATAAGTCCCCATGGAAATTTATTCGTGTATTAAAGCGACTGTTATCGACGGCGAACGTTCCATTATGTCAGAACGCGGGAACAATATTCTATGAACTGTTAAAGAGTTCTATCGTAATTTGAAATATCTCATCTCTCTCGACGGAGTTTGACTTTGACAATTTTGTTTCGGGAATTTGTTGTAACTTGTATAATTACGCGTACACAGTACAGCTTATTTATAAGTTTTGATTACCTATATTGCGCTTTATTATAAGTTCTGATTAAATTTTGATTAAATTTTGATTAAATCGATGAGTAAGAATGTGTATGAATACTTATAGGCCATGGTTTTAGATGTATATTAATCCTTCGACAGCGTAACAATGTGACGGAGAATTGAAAATTAATGATTTAGAAAATAATTATTTATTTTCGTTTCTTGTGTTCCCCATATCAGATATAAAATACACGTGCTTATCATTTTTTATAAATAATAAATATTGATACGAAATTCCTACCACTGTAATTGTTGGATCGTTCGAATCTGCCTCTGAATACACCGTGAAGGGGTTAAACAGAGAAGCATAAATGTAGGCGTATTGTTTCTTATATCTTAATACGTGAGCTTTTTAAAATTAAGCGCAGCTCTACCCATATCCAAATCAAATTAAATTTAATTCATAATAGAAAAGATACGATGCCTGAAACTTGTCGCCACGAATTAATTTCGCTAATGCGGTCACGATCAACCAGTTTTGGTTAATTTTGAGCACAACTGGTTAATTGGATATCGACTATGACAAAACCAGGTCAAGGAGACAGCGATAGAATCGAGTTCCAACAATAATACATGTATATCATTGACAATGATTTGTGGATATTTCAGGATAATTTAATATTAACTCGAATAAGTCGCAGTTGAATCACTTTGTTTTAAGATATTGCAAGATACTTTAATTTCTCTCGTCAAATTCATTTTTCTAATTTCTGAATATGCGATAAAATATACTTAACGTTAGTACGTTTACGTGACAAGTAAGAAGCCCAACTTACAATTAAATTTTAACATCGTGAAGAAGTAAACGTTTATGGAAATGATTATTTTTATCAAAAAATGATCGTGAAATTGAAATATAGTTCCATTATTTGACCACTTTATTTTTATCCTCGTGGAATAAACTACAAATCGTTAAGCTGCTAAAACAAATCAAAGCTGGCAAGTAATATAATATACGTACATATTTTTAATAGGTTTTGACGTTACATGAAATGCGCGTATGTGGATATTAGCAACGATAATGAAACATGAAAATATCACGAGGATTAAAATTTGTTGTAAAACGAAGATAGCTTTTGAAATTTGTTTTTATCCCATAATTTACAAATTTATGCCAGAAATACGACATTTTCGACTTTATCGTCATCTTCAGAAGCCGTCATCTTTCTTCGGTTCATATTACGCTCCGTTATAAGCATCGTTCGTCTTCGCTCGTGTCACTTACCTCCTACCTACAGTGGCAAACAAATCATCTCCTCGAATTAACAATAACCAGCACCAGTGTACAGGAAGTAACCAACGGAGAGCGAAAACCCATAGAACCGAGTCAACTTCCCAAAATAGCAATTAGAACAGACACAAAGATCCCCCATCGAACAAGCCATCGAAGCAAAATCAACTACCCTACGTCGTTCAAGTACGTAGCGTAGCTGCACGAAGTACAGTCAACCCAAAATTCGAAGAACCAATTACGCGTCAGCACTGTAGACGCTTTCGCTGATGGAGCAACGACGATCATGAGTGTTCACCACATCTGTATCCACTACAAAATCATCGGATTACAATGGTTGGATGGATCGTAATTACATAGTGTATTCACGAGTAGAATGGGCGACAGTTGGAGGCGCGGGGTGAACGCTGCTTGAACGTTAGGTGTAGAGAGTCGGGGTCGTCTTAACAGCCCCAGAGACACGGTTGGCACATAGAATAATAGGGTTCGTCAGTGTGCCGGGTTAGTCCCTGTTAGCAAGACCGAAGGTGCACAATGTATGCAAACACCGTCGCGCCACGGGATTCCCTGGAAATGCTCTAATTAATGCGCTCTGCCCAATAGGGCGCATCCTCTCCTTCTTGTCAGCCCGCTCTGCGTTCAAAACTAACGGTGACAAGCCGGCCATTCGTTTTCCTTAAAATGTTGGAAAGTAGGTCGAGGTGATATTCGAATGTTTATTCCTCGGGTTTGCTCGAAATCAAAGAGTTGAAACAACGTACGCTACACACTACCGCTTAGAAGTACGTGGACTGGTTTATTTGTTATTTTTGGGGAGTATAATTTGATTAGAAAGTTAGAATTGGAGAGATACAAAATGATCCCTTCGATGTAATTTAACTTTTTTGTCTGATTTCATATCTTTAATTCAATCGAGCCTTTATCAGAGCAGTCGTAGGATATCAGGACACAATAAAATTTATTTTTTCAACTTTGTATATAAAATATGTACATACGTAGTATATACATAAGCGTAGTTTTTGAGAAGTCTTCCATATTTTGTTAAAGTGCCAAACGCTGAAAAGCCAAAGATTCGAGCAATAATCGCTGTAAGTGTCAAAATTAACGAAGATGCGTTTTTCTTACGCGTTATTCCTATCGGGATAATTTACGAATGTGAAATTATACTTACCTGCGTTGTAAAGGTACTTGGAAATTATAATACGATACAAATGGGCGTATGAATATACGTTTGATTAAGCAAACTTATTCGAGCAAATTTCAAGCCTTTTGAGGAATACCTTCATCTTACCTTTACCTTTTCCTTAACAACGCATGTCACAGAAATTAAAATAGAAGGTAAAGTTTGAAAGAAATCGTAAAATTAACAACACAAAAGACAAAATGAAATTTATATTGAAGCAGTATAATACACAAAATATATCGACTTAACATTCATTTACGAATGACAATAATGCCAACGAAAATGAACCTAAACGATACATCCAGCTTCGTTTAAAACGAACACAAGTAAGAGAAAGAAGGTTTACATGGCTTAATAGAGAAAATAAATTTTTAAGATTAAAATGATCTCAAACGAGATAATAACATAACAACGCATTGATATTAATCTGTTAACTGTGTCATCTCTTAAATAAGTACCTACTTCTGTAATCATGGAATTCAAAATTAATACGGACACATTAATTTTCGTTAGACTCGATTTAGCTCTCGCAAATGTAGACGTATTATATCTTCAAAGAAGATGGAACGACACAGGAAAGAGATAGGAGATTCGTCAATTAAAAAATTATTATATTCGTCTTCTCCGGTTAACAGGGTAAACGTTAGAAGATTATTTGGAAATGAAAGGTTAATCGTGTCTTTATCGTCGTCGAAAATTTAGACCAAAGTCGAATCGTCTTTCGGTACGATCGTAGATGTTATTTGATAGTTGAGTGGTTCTGATACGAATAAAATTTTCATGCTGCTTTCACCGCCGTAAATGCACCTGATGCGCTAAGATTTTCTTCACGTGCAGGATGGAGAATGGTTAGCGGTCAGTGAGAGGAAAGGCGAAATGCGATTCGACTCACGTGCGACTGAAATTTTGACTGCTCGTTCGGTACGTTTTCTGCTCTCTTAATAGAGAAGATCGGGAAAAGGTTCGGACAGGACGACAAGTGGGCTAGGCTCGTTTCTGTAAAACAGATGAAACGTATTCTCTTTATTTCGTATGCCATCGAGTATTTATCTTACGTGACCGAACAATCCTCTCCCCGACATAACACGTGACTTTAGCGAATGAAATTCGGACATCGGTAACTATCCACTAGGACCAGGCTGTCTCGCCTATTTACAATAGATCTTTGTACAAAAACTAATCTCATATAAACAGTACAATGCACGATTCCAAGGTTCATGTACGCAACGTGAACAAGAACGAAGATCGTTCGAGATATCCATTTCGCGTTACAAACTGTATATTCGATAATTCAAGGACGCTGCCTCGTCAAATTGGACTTTGCTCTTATCGAGCTCTGTTTCCGTTCTCTCTGCTTTTCTATTTCCGTTTTATTCGTGTAACGTGGCCGTACTCTATTATAAAAATCTGCAGGTAGAAAAAGAACGTACAATTCAAACGATTCGATACACTTCGTCAAGCATCGAGTTCCTGTCTGATCATCAACGTTTCATTAAACCTGCAACTGGACATCCACTTGTCCAATCTGATGGTGTACGCGACTAAAATCGTCGGCCCATCCGGGTGCAGGTCCTCGTTCTCGTCACAGACACGGAATTTTTCCGACGGTTTCTCCCTCTTTTATTTTTTTATTTTTCACTTCTTTCTCTCTTTTCCTCTCGTTATCTCCGTGTTTCTTTTGTACAGCGAATTGTTCGCAGTGTTTCGCGAAGATGCTTGGAATTTCGCACGTCGATCGTAGAAAGACGCAACGTGCGATTCGACTCGCGAGAATTTCAACTCCGTTTCACAGACCCGGCAACGATGTTCGCGCACTTTGTAACTAGCTTTTCGTACGAACGCTGTGCAGAGTCGCTCAAGTGTCTAGACTCGGTGAGACTTTCATCGCGAGCTTTATATACAACTCTCTTGTATTCGATTCGAGCGCGTCACCACTTCCGGTTGATGGAACTTCCCCTGCGCGGAAACCGACGAGGAAACTGGCCTCTGCGGCATCGACGATAAACCTTTGCCTGACCTCTGGAGACTGTAGTATACCTGCAATCAATGAAACAGGATTCTTCGTTTCGAAAAATAAATGTCAACCATCTGGTTGAGTAACGAGCTAATTCCTTAAGGCTAAAGTTCTTCGTCAGTTCACTGATATTAGATTATCCTGAAAATTCTCGCGTTTTTTTGTCATATTTAACTTTGACGCGAAGGATGATTCTTATTGTAATAAAAATATTCGGAATTTTATAAATTCGACATTGGATAAAATAAATAAATTCCATGTATTTTATGGAACAAATTAATCTACAATGTTTCATGAAAAATTGGATAAATATGTAAAGCGGTTCATATCATTTAGATTTTCCATGTTTCAAGAGTACAAGGAAAATGTTTTAATAGGATTGAACGTAATAAAAACAGAAGGCTACACGCATTAAGTAGGAGTAATAATTACGTAATTTCGAATTTTAATGGCTGTCCAGTTTGGCAGAAACTAGCGCTTAACTAGTTTACGATGCCGAGGAGAGAGATTAATTATTTTCTTTAACGCTTTTCGAAGGATGTAAACATTCTTTAAAATTGAGTTTCAGTTAATTGCGTCGAGAACGTAAAACGTTAAATGCTTTACGGAAGGTTAGTTCGCGTCCTTAGAGACTTTTCTGAAAGGTAAACGTGCTTTTTCTAACTTGTTTTTTCAATGTTAATTGAGTTTGCACGTTACCATATTGCATCAACGCGTTCTATTTTCATTTAATATATCAAAGCCATTCCAAAGCAGTTTTAAAATTGACGATAAATGGATTTAATTTTTATGAATGATTACTTATTAATGCATCGCGTTTATTTTATAAAAACAGAGAAAGTACACGCTTTTGCATCTTCAAAATTGCGCGTTTAAAACTCGTTAATTTCAGTGTAACTTATAACAAAATATACCAAAGGCGAGCCAAGTAAAACGATGCCAACTGTTGTTTCCAAATATACTGCAGATAGATACCGATTCCAATTTCTTTTTTTAATTAAGCTACAAAAATTTACTTGAAAATTGCAGTTCCTCGAGTTCAAATCACATATTAAAAATGTTTAATTTACATATACCGCGAGTGTATAATTTAGCGTCGCTTATAACCGTATCATTAGCGCAAAAATCAGATACGTTAAATCGGATCTCGAGATCAATAAAATCTATATCGTATTGCAGAAGCTGCATAAACTATTCGTTTGGAAAATAACGAAAACTTCCGATTTGCGATAGAGCCGCGTGAAATGCGAGTGGACGAGCGAAAGAGAGAGAGGCTACAAAGGGAGGAAGAAGGAGGGTGGAAAAAGAAAAACGGTAAATGCAAATGTATCGATACTTGTGAAAATTGCAAATTCGGGGTTGGAATTAATAATGGAAGAGCTGACGGGGAACGAACGCGCGGAGCGAGGTTGAAAATAATCGAAAACCGCGGCCGGCTACGTAATTCCGAGGAAAACAAAAACAGTGAAACGAAAACATCCAGGAGGAATATCGGGATCGGTTAATGAAAAGAACGACGAAGTAATGGTGTAGATGGTGGCTGGATGGGGGACTGGTTCGAATCGGTATTAAAATTATTCAGACACTCAACGGAACGCGACCAGTGTCGAAAGGAAACTGAAGTCGAGTTCAAGACGAGTTATATACGCGCATCGGAACCTCTCGAATTATCGAGGAAACTTCGATGTAATTAAACTGGCGAAAGCACAGATAACCCAAGGCCTCGCTAAACCGGAAAAGTTAAAGTAGAAGACTGCCGCATATTAAAACGAGCGATCCCTTTTCTTGGCTCGCGCCCTAGGTCTCCTGTGGTCGTCTTCGAAACTTCGAATATTTAAAACAACCTTGTCGGTTTGGCTATGCGAGACAGAGTAGAAATTATACAGAAGAAAAAGAGAGGCAAGACCGGTCGCGATAAAGAAGAGAAATCGCGTCGACGAAAGAGGATCGATTGTATTACTTCCTCCGGCGAAAAAAAGGAACGCGATCTCCCTGTTGAATATTGTATCACGTTTTATCGATCGTTCGTTCGGTAATTCGCTAGTTTCCCCTACGACCTTCCACTTCTTCTTCTCTACTCTCTTCGGTAGCTAGGGGAAGCGTTAATTGCTTCTCATTAATCAAACGGCTTCGACTAAATACACTCTATTAGATATCGCTAAAAAAGGCACCCGATTAAATTTACAGACCGTAATGAGTTTACGGGGCTAATTGTCGGAATGATTTATATGGCCACGGGACTCATCGATTAGTTCCGCTTCCGGGATATCGCCTATTCTGCTTCTACGCCATTTTTGTCATCTCTCGGCACCAGGGAATATGAGTGAAACGCTATTAAAACAATAGACTGGAAAGGAATGAAATCTGTATGATATCGCAGATGCTTCTTCTTTCGCTTGTATATTCGTTTATCTGTCATCTCGTTTCTTGTCTTACTACCTATAAAAATGAGGGTTCGTGAATTGTTCCCTCAGAAAAGTAGTCTCTATCGAACAATTTTGAGGAAATTTAGCTTAAATCGAGTAAAGAAATCTATTCTTTTAGTGGAATCCACTGTCACGATTGTAAGGTTAATATCAACGCTGCAGTTTCAAAAATTATACGTTTATTTTCGGTGTTGTAATTAGTTTCGAGATATGTTTCTACTGTAAAATATTTAACTTCTCCTAGATTGCTGCTGTATGAATATAACTTTTAATAAAATTAACTCTATGCGGAACTATTCTTTCAAAGCATCGTAAAAGTTTCATTCTTTATGTCAGATCGATGGATATGAAATATATATTCGTTATCCTTTACTATCCCCAATACATAGATGCGATGCTTCAAATTTGGATATTATTGAAGCTTGGACAACGATCCGTTTAAACTTCATTTTCACTTTGACTTGAAATATATATTACGAAAATATTCTTGAAAATCTCACATTTTGGTTGTTTCGCTGGTTGTAAGCGTCCATTGCCATCTGCTTGAAGTCCGCCATAGTGGGTGGATTACTGTAAGTATTCGCTTGGGATACATGGTTTTGGGGATAATTTATGGTCGGCGTTGGCAGACAATCGGTCAACATTGGATCCGGTGGTAGATCTAAACCGTGTTGCACGATCGGCCTTTTCTCTGGCGAGATCGCCTCGTCTATAACTCGATCTTTCTTTCTTCGTTGAGGCGGTGTCTTATATATCGGAGTATACGTTAGAGGTCTTCTCT
Source organism: Bombus affinis (assembly GCF_024516045.1). Taxonomy (NCBI): domain Eukaryota; kingdom Metazoa; phylum Arthropoda; class Insecta; order Hymenoptera; family Apidae; genus Bombus; species Bombus affinis. Next base: position 10,485,135 of record NC_066354.1, read on the forward strand.
CTGTGAACAGATTCGAACGAAGCCATGCAAAGTCGCGCATCCACTAAGCAGATTAGTCGATTAAATCTAGACGAGAATGGTCTCCGCGTACGATACAATACGTTACAACAGGAGAAAGAAGTTCGCAAGCAGCGCTAGATTTATCTAATATGCCATTTTTCAAAATAGAAAATTATATTTCTCTATATAGCGACGTACTGAGTTAATTTCTCGATAGTAAACAGCTTATTGGTCATACGATTCAATTTCATTTGTTTCTCTTTGAAGGACGTACAGAAAACAATTTCCGTGAGATGTTGGTAGCGTTAGAGGAAATTTAATGAAATAAAGCGAAGGAAAGATGGTAAAAAATTATTGAAATCCGAATGCATCGATATTTAAAGTATGAAGAATAGAACCAATGTTACACGTATGCGTACTATGTATTCACGATATTACCAATTATGATTTTACTTCCTTTCGCAACCACCAAATGCACGCAAATGCTTCTAAAACTAATGTTGACTTCGATTGAAATGAAAACACGATTATACTATACATATAGCTATCAATTTTCAACGCATCGCTTTAATTATAATTATTTGCGTGGAATATATTCAGATCCTATATCTAATTGCAATATCAATAAGGTATTATTAACAGCAAGGACCTAAGTATTTGTAAAACAATAATTATTTACTATAAACTTGTTTACTTAATGGAGTTGAATATATTTTAAATATCGGAGGTATCTAAATTCACGTCATTCTCTATCATGTTCCTTCAAACAAAGAGGAAATAGATCAAAGAAATTGAAACCGAAAGAAAAGAATACTTTCAGACTATTACATTTTAAGGAGAAATAATTATTATTGCTTCGTTCACTTTTCTTTCGACGTATCGCGCGTCAAAGCTTTCGACGCGGCGGACAGTGCGTTTGCGTTCGCCCGCGTTAATGCTGAGATAATAATGTAGAAGTTTGATGAGCACACATTGATCACTATTCACTGTGGATAAAGGCATTGCATTTCCGATCTATTAATGTGTATTGAAGCGTACCAATTTAACCTGACAATGCATTTCGAAATTCATTGCTACGCGACGCGGAAATATCTTTGATGGGAAAAGAACGCCAAAGCATTCGCTATTAACATTCCCGGGAATTTGAATAGAAAGAAACGACAATACACTATCATACCTTTATCGATCTTTTCTTCCGTCCGATCAACGTATTATCCAAAATTAAACCAAAATTATACCGTGAACCAGAGCTTAAATAGAAAGCAAGCGTGTTTATGATTAAAACTCAAATCAGATGATAAAGTTTAAAAGAACGAAATTGTGCATTTACATTGGACTTGGGCAAATTTTATTTGAAATAGAGATGGAAAAATCTAGTGCCCATTATCTTAATGAAATTTAGGTTAAGTATCTAAATATTTCAAACAAAATATAATTATCTACTCGTTCTACCTTCTACATTTTTTATTTCTTTTATTTCAAACGATCTATCGGAGACAGAATGTGATAAGAAAAAAACTCGGTATTTGACAGATGATATGTAACTCTATAAATGTTTTGCAACTGGTAAATTGCAACCGAAACGAATAAACCGCGGAATTTCCACTTTCAATCAAGCGATTTAACGAGGAAGAGAGACACGGTACTTCAAAACCAATAACGATTCCATGAAACGATAATAATCTGTCCAGGACAATCATCGCGTGAAAAAATCTTTCTGAAATTTTCATTTCATCCGAAGATTATGGCCTGAAAAAACATAATATGTCCTACGGGGCAGGAGTGTCGTATTCCAATTAATTCTTTGAAAAATAAAGATTCCACGTGTTTGTGTGTGTGTGTTTGTATGCGTTATCTTTTAGTGGAATATTAAATTTATATTCTCGTATATACATATACAGGGTGATTTTGAAGTAATATTTAATACTTGTAACAGGGGAAAAAGTTATTATTCGGATAAAAATAAATCGAATATATAAACTGACGTTCTTTCATGTTTCGTTTCCGAGAAAATCGAGTTTGAAAAGCTGTCAAATAGACTTCAATTTCATTAATTATCGCCTGTACAGAAGCGAATATATTTAATTTATCTACTTACAAAATAATTGGAAATGGCTATCTTTTTTTTTTTTATCCTAGTTTTAAAATAATAGGTAGTAAATTTCAACAATTGAATAATACATTTTTCTACTCCGGGTGATATATTAATCATGAAAAAGAAAATACAGAATTAGAAGTTTACAGCAATAGCGTTATTCAAAGCAAAAATTGGTCTTTCTAACTCGACATCCTAAGCATCTTTTATCGCGTCCTGACCCAGTACGCGTAGCAGGATTAAAGGAATCCATGAAATTTGTTTTTAACTCTACTGAAAATAGCCACGATTCTCAATGAACAATTGAAACAAAAATAGAGCGGGCCACGTCGATAATCCAAGAAATTGCACGATCTGGAGGCACACGGAGGTATAAGTACAGGCACACGAAAGCGGTACGATAATCGACCTGCGATTGTTCCAGTTACGCGAATCGTGGCTATCAATCGTGGCGAAGACGAGCAATTAAACAACCAACGAAATAAACAGATAAAAGTACATTTTAACCAGTTCAGCAACAAGAATTCTTTTTCTAACCTTACGCGTATATTTGCCAAATCTAGTTTATTTGGCGAACTTTGTGCTTCGTGTATATTTTTTCTTTCTTTTGGACAGAAAAAATGTTTGCAGTGAATAGGACCATTGTACCTAGCTTTACGATACAAACACTGAATCCATCCTTTGTTTTCAAGCATTTAGGTTTTCAGCTTTTGGGTATAGCATAGTCGAATATTTCCACTCACGATTTTGTAACAACGTTCGACCCTTTTGAACTGAATTTTTGTTTGCTTACCTGACAAGAAGCTCTAATTAATCACAGCTTCTCATTACGATCCACAGACTAGGAACAAATAATTGTCATAAATAGACTCTCTGTCACTGATATAAAAAAAAGTAGGAAAAATTAAATTAGCCAAGTTTGCTCATACTCGACAAATCTTCAAGGATGTTGGTTTCATTTTGTGTCATGGGATAACTTGTACCGATTTTTTCAACGTGTTAAACCATATTAAAATGTAAGATTTTAATTGTAATAAAAGACACCTATATTTTGGTTTAGTCCACATGGTGATTCCAAGATCATGGTTCAAATTTCATTTTCTCAAGAACAAGGCGTCGAACGAAAAAACTTTATTATACGTTCTCGACATATTTTCACCCGTAGGATAAGCTCCTGCCGAGTCTTCGCTTCTGTACAGGCGATAATTAATTAAACTGAAGTCTACCTGACAGCTTTTCAAAGCCGATTTTCTCGGAAACAAAACGTCAAACATGGAAAAATGTCATTTTATATCTTCGATTTATTTTTGTCCGAAGAATCACGTTCTTTCCCGTTGCAAGTAGCGTTACTTCAAAATCACCCTGTATATGTATTGGTCTGTATGACCGCATTGTGTACACGAAGGCCATAGTTTAGCGAACGTTTCGAACAATCGGAAAGCCGTAGACTCACCATACTCGTTGGGTATGATGTCCGGATCGATGTCATCGACCGCCTGCTTGGTCTGGGGGTGTACCGGAGTAGTTGCACCTGCATTAGGTGGCTCGCACACGATGGGAGCGTGCTTTGGACTTCCGGGCCGACCGTTCGAGTGCTTCCGGTAGAGCGCCATCAGGATTCCAGCTACAGCCAGGGCCAAAAGGGTCGCTGTTGCTGCCAGGCCCAGCAGCAACGGGTTCAACATTGATGCGTCCGTGTTCCCTGTCATGGCAGCAATGTAAAATGCTCGATCAGGCGGAACTTCCATCGGGTTACCTATCTGTTTTGTCCCTGCTTCTCGGTTATTGCGGCAAGTATATTTTTACCTCGTGATACATCCACCCACTCACCCTTTTTCTACCCCTTGCGATCTCGCCACCGACGATCCGATTTTGTCGGCAGACATCGCTAAATTTACTGTTCTATCGGTATTGCTCGTCTTTTTGGGATACACTGGCTCGCGAAACAATTCCAGCATATATGACAATCTTTTACGAATATATTAAATACACGCGCTGTACGAAACATTTTGAAAATTCACTATCACTGTAACGAGATTATGATCATGATTATATTGATAAAATATAAAACAAGATTGACAACCTGTGTGGAGTATAAGAGTTGCAAGATATTTGTTACAAATATGTAATTAGTAGCAAATTTTATTACAAAAAAATACAAACAAAATAGTATACGACATAAACAGCCATCTTAAACACATAATGAATATTAGAGATCGATCTACCGAATGGATAATAGCACTTTTGTGATTTTTATGAAATGTATACTTAAAATATCTTGTACCTTTCGTGTATATTTCCAATCCTATTTCAATTAACAACATAATCGCGAATGTCGTGCCCTACTACAATGCTAATGAAATTTCAAAATGTTTCACGCAACACGCGTTATATATTCATACAAGATTTTTACATATATATCGTATGTTTAAGTTTAATTCAAAGATATATCTAACGTTGGAGCAATAAAATATTTCTAAACAATGTGTAAATGTATTGGCATTTTTTATGTTATCCAGACACTTAGCACGATCCTCTATTTTCAACCGCATCATTATTCCCTCTCGTGCTCTTTCTAGGATAGGCCAGCTTAATAAGCAGAAGGATAATTAACGAAGGTATGTAAATTACGCTGCTATTGCAGTTCAACCGTAGTACACGTACAGTGTCCAACTTTAATTATTCGATGCGACTATCTCTAAACCTTGTGACTGTTAAAAGAAATGTTATCGCTCAAAGTTAATCTGCTTGCAGACGAATGGCTATAACTTTTTAAAAGGCTTCCACGATTTAGTACGCTGTTTGAAAAATAGTGCTAGCATTTGAACAAAGGTCGATTCTTACCGTTTTAAGAAAGAAAACGATGAAATATTCGTATCGTGAAAATGTTTAAGTTCAATTTAAAGTAAGGTATCATTCAAAAATAAAAGACTACAACGGTGCTCCTCTTGTATTCTATTACGAATTTGTAGCATCAAAAATAAAATATATCTTCGAATATTACAAAACTAATAGTATCTATAAAAATGGCATAAAATTCGATTGAGTTTAATAAAAAAACAGTGAAAGTATCCGTTGGAAAACTAACAATTTCAACGCGATTTCCTGGTAAGCGAGAATGTTGATTTAGAACGAAATCGTTGAAATAGGGCACCGCCCATTCACATAACAAAGAGTGATCCTTGTGTCCACTTCTCTGAATACAAAATGCTGTTGATCCTTAGAAATATTACAAAAATTAAAATGAATCTTCCGGATGTCACGACGCAAATCCTTGTTTCGATTTCTCTTGAAACACAACGCGTATAACTCATTTCTACCAACGTTGAAGCACAGCATCGTCTATGTATAATCAGATAATACAGCATGATCCTTATGCCCATTTCTCGGAATACAAAATACGATTCAACTTTAGAAACATTACAAACAATAAAATAAATTCTTCTGCCCTATAACGACGCATGAACCTCTGCATTGTTCTATATACACAATACACAATGAAATATAATTTTGTCAACTAAAAAAACGAGATGAGCAATGAAAATTCTAAGGACAACAGTATACATCATATTATCGATTGGAATATGCTTGAACGCAGCCGTCGCTCAAACACGCACGTTTCTTCCATCGACTTCGTATTGAACGCGTTCAGACTTTCTCTACTTAAAATCTGTTCACTTTAAATTGAAACCCTCACAGCCGTCATATATCGATGCACGAGAGAAACGTTACAAAGACTAAAACAAATCTTCGTAGAACGAGGCGACAGAAATTCTTACGTGCATTTCTTTCGGCACGCAACGCGACTGATACTCAGCATCCGGCTTTTGTACGCCTGGTGCATACGGATACATGGAAGCGTGTGCACGCGTCACTGCAGGGGGTTGAATCGTAAATCAGCCGTTAGAAGCCGTTTAAAGCTAGTCGCGCCGATGTCGCGCGTTGTAAATTTTGTTCCGGCGTGGCGCGCGTAATCGTTGTAAATTATTAAGCGGCCGGTGTCCGTTTCGCACGAGGCATCGGTTCGCTTTCGCCCTTATCGATTTTTCCGCGCCGATTTTTCCCAGCGCCTTCGATGCTATCGTGTCTGCTAATTGGTGTTTGCGCGAAAATGTTTGCTAGCCGGGCATTAATAAGGCTGTTTGGTTTCGTTACGCGGCGTGTTTGCTCACTATCAAGCGAACGGATTATTCGTTAGCCATTAATTGGGAAGTATTCATAGGCATTGCTCGCGCGCTAATACCGCGATGAAAAAAACTTGATTGCTTTCAGTTCATTGTGAAAACATTCGATCAATTTTTATTACCGTTCCTGCAAATATTATTAATCATTATACAGCTCTGGGCAGAGATGGCAAACGCTTTGGTTAGACAGATGTTAATATCGATATGTTTATTGGGAATTTTTGCAAATTTAATTCATGTTGAAAGTTGTTCTATTAGGTACGCTAATTTTTCCACAAGTATCATTCTTTCTGAGTATTATTATGGCATCGTTGCAGAATATAACGACGTTTATTGAAAACAGATCTCGAGTTGTGTCTTTTTTATTGCCGCGTAATTTTACATAAAATATAGCAAGTAATTTATACAGGCGAATAATTTTGCGAATATTATTTTATATTATGAACACAAAATATAAATAATACAAACATAAGGAATAAATAAAAGAATCTCGGGAAATAATATGATTGATAATTATAAAATCATACAACATTAATTGATATAATAAAAATATTTAATGCTAAAACGCTGAATTCTATAAACAGTTTGGTTTTTCCACTGCATCCCCACCCAGGTGCATGTAGGTTTCAAACCACATCCCTCTCATTTTCATGGAAATTTCGCATTCATTGCACCTTTTTGTTCAGCGAGAGTACGTTTTAAAACTTCATGAAATGAAATCGATAAATTCGCGTATAGCTCGCGGGCCGAAATAAATGCGAACGAAAATAGCCGTAAATAAAGAGTCGCAGTACGAGCGACGACACGAAAGAGTTCAGTGAAATGTTATATTTCAATCGTCGTGCCTTCATACGAAAAGAATCATTTCAAAAACAGCGTCGAAAATTACGAAAATCATTTATTTTTAATATATCAATTATTAGCTGCAAGCACTGGTCAAAGCAAAACAAATATCAAGAAATACGTATTTTTCAATTCGAGTGAACTTTAATTTCACGAAAAAGATTGTGATTGACGTCACATTATTTTACCTGAAGGAAAAGAATTTTTAGAAACTTTAATTCGTAGTTGATGTAATTGAATTTATTATTCGATGATAGGTTGAGAACAGTGGCGATATTTTATCCGAGAAAAAATAATTATTCGATAAATAAAGTGATTTTTATATTGGGCATATTATATTTCGTTTTTGCAAATAAAACTTTAACTGCATGTTAATGTTAAGGTATTATATTTAATTTCTACATGATTTTGCGCAATTTTATTATTTCAAAGTCGTAAATGTAGGGAATTGACCACTAAATTTTACGATTATGAAGATGTTAATGACTTCATTTACACGTATCACACTTAAACGTTAGCCCGATATTTCCTTAACGTAAGAATCAAAAAATGATCCGAATTAAAAGAGAAATCCAGTTATGATTGATCCGAGGAATTCGTAGTTATTACTCTAAGTACTTCAATACCTTTTCAAACGTATTTCAACAATCTTACGACGAACATAGCTAAATTTTTGGTTATGGTATTGCAGAAAAAGGTTTAAAATTTGCATTAGAATACTCTCTACTTGAAAGGGATCAAAAATCTATAATAACATACTCCAGGAACTTCGAGGATAGCTACATTTTATATAGGAGAAATATATATATATACACGAGGAATATTTTATCTGATCATTTTCATCGGTCATTTAAATATCATTTCACAAAGGGCTTCGCATTAAATAAATTGAATCGAAGCGGCACAACGACATTGTTTAACTTAAATATATGTTTCAAGACAAATATACCGATAAAATTAGCGCCGTGCATTGTTCGGAACGTAAAGCATCCTCTGGAAATAATCAAATTTCATAATATCGTTTAAATATTATTAAGTACCATTGTACGATAATTAATTATTAATAGTAATTATAGTACTTGTGAATAAAACCACAATGTTCAGCAACTATATAGAGAAGAATATAGCGAACTATAAAAATTTCTATAACGCGACGGAATTTGATACTTTAAGGTTTAATCATACTTCGGTTGAATGGACGTGGTCTCATTGTCAGTGGAAAAAAGGGGAACGAAACCTATCGGTAAAATTTAATTCAGCGGTCGGGACATACATCTGCCTATATTCAACGTTGTCGGCTGATCGTTGAAATTTTTAAAAGAGCCGTAAATCCAGCGTAACCCTTGCCGACTATACTGTCGCAGATCGAGCCGGCGTTGAATTCCCGAGCTGGACGATCGTCCAGGGAGCATTCGTGATACTCGTTAAAGTTTGATTAGACTTTGATTGCCGGCAGAAAGCGGACCAATTTAAACTCCACCTAGCGAACGGCAGTCGGTGTGTACAAGATAAAAAGAGGAGCAACGACGAGCAAAAGGGTAGAACGATAACGAAACGACATCCGGTGATCAAGCGAGCGACGCGTCACCATCGAGGAAGAATTCTACCTCGAGAAGAGTCGTCGAACTGTCTTTCTCTACTGGCGCGCTGTACAGACGTGTTTACACCGGAATATGTCACCAACGTTCACTGTAATTAAACTTTTTCCGCCGCGAAATTGGTTGCTCGCCACTCCCATCCCGATATCCCTGCACCGGAACCAGCTCGACGGCAGATTAATCGATTGCTGTGGAAAATGGCAACGGCGAAATTGCTCAGACGTACGCGCCAAGAAGAATATGTTGTAACGCCCGCGATTCCAAATGGATCTTGTCTAGATGAGCCATAACCTTCACTACGTTCTCAGATATACCGAAAGATAAGTCGTTATTTGTATTAACGATAAAAATGGTTGATTAACGCGTTGATTGTAATCATATATTTGTAGAACAATATACACAAAGTGTACGCTAACACGCAATTAATAAAACATAAATCGTTCTACCCAAGGACAGAACCAACTTTTGGTGATCGTTATCTGATACTTTTAACGTTTCTCTTTGGACGATATTTTTCTCTTTTATTTAACTTTTCATAGCGATGCATGAATATTTTCGTTTGATCCATTAGCCGGAGTTATGGACGTTGGACGATTTCATCCTGTAATTTGTACAACACGAATAAATTTCTTAATTTATCGATGCATTAACCTATCGCGCTCAGTCACTTCTGGATCTGATCGTACAAAAATTGCGTTTTATATATGTTTGCATAAATAACATCAGACTATTTTCCATGTAAAAGTCACTATATAAATTCTTAACAACACGATTGATACGGGTTTACTCACTATACCACATACCATACGCTTTTACATTTTATTTGTTCCTAACTTTTATTTGTTCATTTGCCAGAATTTAGAATAATATCTGTATATTTTAGTTTTGCTATTAGACTAGATTTATGTGAACGAACGATTTTATTAATAACACTTCTCTAACTAACTCCTCGATTATTCTCTGACAATAGTTATCTTATTACTTCATTACTTCATTCCTTTCTGCAATAGGAAAAAATGTCAGAAGATTCAACGTCCTTTCCACACAATTCAAAAACAAATATCCATGTTCCATGCGGAAAAAAGAGAATCAGAGGATTCGGTATAAATCATAACGCATCCCGCGATTATTTTGCTAGCACGACGCTTGCAAGAAATCACCCATCTGAAATCACAGCGACGATCCGTGTTCCCCATCTGCTGAAACAGTCTAAATGAGCTTCAAGTTTAACCGTAGAATAGGAGTCGTAAGACTGGTGTCTCAACTATTCCCATTGGTGAACCAAACATACTCAGCTAGCTTAAATACGTTTCCTGGACTGTTTGCGTTGGAACTCGTGAGCTCCGCCAACCTACCGTCCCATTACTAATTGTGACAGAAACAAGAGCAAATAATGAAGCAACGACGGGGAATAGGTACCACCACGTCAACTGTTGCCAAATATTGATATACCTGCTACTAGGTTGCAGTAACGACTGATGGAAATTACTACCACTACGAGGTAATAACAACAACGGTAACAACAATGCATGTTACTGCCAGGACTGCCTTTTATAGGAGAAATAACCGGCTAAACACGCACGAAATACTTAGGATAGACGTTTATATATCCAGCGGTAACGTAGCTTGCGTTGCGTGCTACTACGTTTCTACCGCCTTTCCGTATCGCCTCCTTTGAATATTTAGGCAGCAATTTTAAATATTGAAAGTATTCCTTAATAATGAACCAACTATCTTTTCGCGTACAGCCAAAGGGAAAACCAGCTGCAGATAGAAGAACAAATATCCTGGGGAATACATATGTCGTGATGTTTCTGGATTTTTATAACTTTTTGTACTATCGTAGGTAGATAGCACGAATGAGAGTTTTAATGAAACATTGAAAAGTATCGATATTTACAGAAAAGGAGAATAAGGAATCGATAAAATATTGTAATAGTCTTATATTTTGTTGAAGTAATTACTTCAAGAAAAACTCTATATCTTTTCTTTTGTATACCCATCACCTGGAGACAGCTGTTACGAAGAGAATAGAATTTAGTGAAACAAAAAAATATTCTAAGTAAGGAGAGGTCCAAATTATGTTTTGGGTTACAAGGTATAGAAACAAAAGAGCTATAAGATTTCTATTGTTGTTTCTTGTAGTCTTTAGCTACAGCTACAAGGTTAACCTTTTTGGTAATGTTCTTTGCTATAAATATATGTACGTGTTCTCTATCGGTTCTATTGTATTGTAACACTATAACAGTAATGATCTGGATCAGTACACATTATACTTATACTTATACCCTTATTTATTTCAATATATTTTTCTATTACAAATTCATTCACTCGTTCTTCTGTCAGTCAACCTCGACACATTTAGTGATTCGTGTTCTGTTTTATATGGCTTATTGTTCTCTTTTCCGAAATGAAGAAAGGTTAAAAGTTTCGAAATTTATTGTTTTGTTTTTCGCGTTACTGGAATCGAACTGTAGTAGATGCCTGCTTCACGAGAATCTTACAGTTCAAAAAGATACAATGGAAACGTACAGCGCAGGAATGCGTTCCTCGTTATATGGGCGCATATTTTTCAAACCAAAAAATCGACAAATATGTCAAAATTTATTTAAAGCATTGTACAGAGCGTTTATCGCGTTCTAAGTGTACCAGGCCGTAATTTTTTCGCCGTGTCAGGGATCCACCGTACAGGTGGCCAAATACTTATGAACGATAGTGTATGTCTTGGTCCAATTGCGTGCAACACCGTGTATTGCTTGATTATTCCCGAGGCCGTCGATCTTCATTTCATATCTTAATTAGTCTGTTTCGTCTTAACAAAGTCAAGTTGTCGTTTCAATGCACCGCGACGTCGCCCCATTTGGCATTTTCTTCCCATCTCGCTCTCTTGAATAGTTCGCCGACTATCGTCGAAAATCTCTCATGGCGTTCGCTGTAATAATTTCGCTAAACGACACTTATTATCATCCAGAACGAAATATCTCATTGCACGAATCTTCGGGCTCTATATATTTTTCTGGATGATACGCTGCTCGTAGGAGCTGGCAATTTTAAACGGACATATTCGCAAAGAGCTTTACGATCCCGCAGCATTTATTTCGGGATAGGAGTGAACGGGCGAAAAAAGCGGAAGATTATGGGAACACATTTCTAACAACTGGCTCCTCTGGCAATTCGTGTTTCAGTTTTCGTATATTTCACGGAGAAATAACCATCGTATTTAAAAAGAACTTTTCATTCGTTCTTTTCTATTCTTTTTATTAAGAGATAAACTATGGCTATTTAAATTATTTGAACACTCATAAGAAATATTTATAAATACTTTTATTAATACATTATGTGTCTTATATGAAACATATTTCGACAATCTTGTTGATATTTGATAAAGTTTGATACAAGATACGAAAATCTACATAGAAACTAAAAGATATTTTGTGCAAATATACATTTCATAAAAATGAAAAAAGTATTTAAAGTAATTTAAGTAGTCGATCGTCTACTATATTAATAAATCTCAGTTCACATTACTTTTGTATAATCACCACAATTCTTCAGAACCCCACAAAAAAAGACCTCGATCTAATTAATCTTGTCTTTAAAAATTCTTCGAGTAATACATCAAGGCACGCCAGTGAACGAGTTAAAAGCCAATAAAGTTCCAACGAATTTAATCGCAGAAGGATACAGTGCGCCAGTCTTAATCGGTTGATTCTTTTTTCTTTTAGCCATTGGGAAGTTTAAAACGGTAAACAGAGGGCAACAGTAAATAAGGTTGAAAATGTCTAGGAATTTTAAGAGGACAGCTCCTCGTTCCTTTATGAGTGCAACTTCTTCAGGATGGAATTTGAATACACTTAAGACACTCACCTTGTCGTAACTTCGTGTTGACCATGCACTTTGTTCCGCCTGCATAAACAATGCAGTCACGGCACGCTAGTAAAGCGAAACGCGTGGATAACCGTGCGTTGGAAACTACGACGCAAGTGTATGCACTTGAAATCATTATGCAACCCTTCTGGAGAGTTGACAGATGCCAACTGTCATCTAAGCTATCTGTCAACACTCCTCCAGAAAGAGAATTTTTCTGCTGGATGGTTTCGGAATGCTGCACGCCCTGACAGTCAAAAGACACGAAGAAAAATGGGAGCTCGACGCGCAGCCTGCTTCTCTCGTCACCGTGTATACATTTAACCGACAATGGTAATTCGTATTTCAGAAGACGAAGTGAACATTCTCGTGTCGAAAAGTGACTTACGCGTCTGACAGCCGAACTTCGTAATACGCATGCTTCTCGTAATTATCGATGGCTTAAATTTTAGTTTGTAGCTTGATTTTCAAATCTATCGTATTCCTATCTACCTTAATATTAAGCAGTTTACCAAAAGTCTGAATTGAAATTTGAAACGAAATAACGATATACGATAAAGAAAAAGTATTGTAGTAACACGAGTGTCAGAATAGATTTGGAACATAGGGATAAGATTATTTATTTCTATTTGATAGCAAGTATTCGAATACGAATAATCTTCAAGCAGATAATAAAATTCTCGAAGGTTTTAATAATTTCCTAATTGTGTGTCATGCAAGGAGAATTTACGTCCTCTGAATGGTACGTTTTAACAAAGGAAAGGAATCGTTATTGCGTTCTTTCTCATTTTACGAACGTTTGCTAAAGATTTATTTATTTTAATCGATAATTTATTTAACCAAATACTTATTTCGCTAAAGAATATGAAGATACGTAAGAAACTTAAGGCATAGGTCCATAAATACAAAAATAAAAATTAACAATGTCGCAAATGAAGATTGTTTATCTTTAAAACGTACTAGGAACATTTCTCACATTCTTCAGAAATTTACTCCTTGGACTTTTCGTTTCTTCTCCGAGTTATACAAAATATCCAAAAGCGCAGCTTAAATCTTCGTAATATCTATCTGTTCAAGAATGAAGTTTAATGCTTCTTAGAAATAAGATCTTAGAACTGAAACCGTAATTTTGTCGCGATAACATCGATTTAAGCTTCTTTCCTGTATCTTGTTTCGCGTTTGCTCTTCATAAAGTAAACATAACGAAGAGAATGGAAAAGAACAAGATGTCGCTTCCGCGGAATACTCGAGACTATTGCGAGAAAGTTTCACAGACGTCGAGTTGGCCGAAACTTCTCCGCGTTCTAAGCTGGCCGGAAGTGTTGGGCATGCTAGCGTGCGACTTTAAGGCAGTCAAGACAATTCATCCTAAATCGAAGCAATCTCGCGGAAACCCGAAACCAATTTCGAAAGAATTGCATTCTAAAACCATCCACGTGCTAGCTTCCGGCCAAACAATCGACCACCGCGCGCATACGATCGAAATGTCTATCCGAGCGAATGCAGGAACTTGTCGAGGAGTTCGTGGTCGAAATCGATATCTTGCTAAGTCAAGAACAGGGAAACGACCCTGAAGGTACTCGATTCTCTTTTTCCCTTTTTTTCTTATTCTATCAACCAGCGACTCGATGCTCCTGATTTCGTGCACGATTTCTTTCTGTTGCGTTGCTTTCAACTCGTCGATCTCCTTTTTCCTCTGACGTTTTACTCGATAGACTACGTAGACGGTGTACGCTAATTCACGGAAGTATTCAAATAGTTACCATAGAAAACTTGATCAATATATTATGTACGTTATACGAAAGTTTTCGGAACTTAATTAGCATTGTAACGAGACACGACCGTCGTGATTGTATTGGTAAAATTGGAGAAAATGTGAAAGTATACATATATAGGCGTTACAAGATGTTAAGTACAAACACGTGAAATTAGTAAAAAATTTCTATATGGCATGAATAATTGTTTTCAACCTGTAATAAGTGTCAAACATAATCTCAGCGAAGACCGAGGCTTAATGCAATGGATAATGTTTTTCGGAGAGTAATCTAAGATTAGCATATTCTGTGTCATGTTCATTTTCAGTATTTTGTTGGGTAAACATTTACTATAGTTTAATTCTATCCTAAAGGAAATGTAACTAAAGATAGTAATTTGAGAAATGAAACGGATAAAAGTATTATTAGATGTAAATTATTACTATATTTTAGTGAAAATCAATTACATTAAATTTGTACGTTACAATATCTAGGATAAACTTTTGATAAACTTTTTCTTTAGTACATCGCATTCGGTCGTTCTAACTTTTGAAAGTTTCCGCGAAGCGAATTTTAAGACACTTAGAAAATTGAATTGGATGCCGGATCTCGACGGATGCTAGATCCTGGCAAGTAATTTTCTTTTAATTTTTAAATGATTAAAAGTTGCACGGAGTGGTAAATGAGTTTTAGAAAATAGAGCGGAGCTTTTCCTTTGAAATTTAGAAACCTCATCGTGCCACTTTCCTTCCTTCGTCATTGGTAAGTATTTTTCAAAACTAGGGCAACTTTTCCGGAATATTTTTGTCCGAAATTTTTAAATCAGAATACTCGATGACATAAAAATTATAATGGAAGAGTTATGTGATAGGAGATACTAGAAAGAACTCGGAATAAAATTCTATAATTTCATACAACTCGACAATTTGATTTTCACATAGATGAGTTGATTTTTTTTCATAAATTAACGATAAAATAAAATTGTCGAAGCATGAAATTATATGACTTTGTTATATTTCAATGGAAATATACGTATAATAAAAAGAATCAATGTTTACGATTTTATGATTTCATGATTCTATATCTGTATAGAAAATCATATCACATTTTCACCACATTGCCATTTTTGTTACGACGTCGAGGACGGAGCTTTCACTTTGAATTGAATTTTTATGGTTGTGGGGAATTCTTTCTCAATGTAGTTTTTGGCACGGATGTGGAAGTACTTTCGGAATTTTTTGGAACTTGGATGAGTAATGAGATAGAATCTACTTGTGTATGGTGCCCTAAGGGTCTTCACTGGCGAACTATGGTGTTCAGCTTCGGTAGAACAATATCGCGTAACTAGTATTCTATGAAGAAGTTAGCAGCTGCGGAATAGATTTTAATTTCAGATGTACCATTATGCCGAGAACGCATTAAATCTGTCATATTTTAAATTAAACTTAGTAGGTAATATTATTTTATCAATTTTTCGTAAAAAGCGATAAAATTTATGAAATGTAATTATTATCGCAAATTATTTCAATGTTATTATTATCATAGCTTTTATAACTTCAGTGTTCCAATTGTAAAAATTCAATTATCATCTCAATATTCCGTTTAATTTTTCCATTGTAATTTCGATCTGAATTCCAAATATTATTTTGCTCCCATACAAAGTGAAATTTAAAGAAAATTAAATAAGTGGTATTTAAAGAGTTATAAAGAGCTATGCAAATATCAAATTTTGCATGTTTCACGTATTAAAAGTAATAGTCACTTAAAACTTGGGAAATTGCTATAAAATCTAAATTTCAAATAGCTTGATAAAGATTCGAGCAGTGCGTCTTACATTTTTCGAAGTATTTTAGAATTCTTCTCATGTATGAAAATACATAAATAAATTGATATGTTATGAAAAAGTTCGTCGAATTTTAAATTTCAAATAGGTTTTTAACGTAAACATAAATAGATTTAGTAGAAAAATATTCGTTTTAAAAAGCATTTGTCAATATTAAATTTCCTTTTAATAAAGTAAACCAAACATTCAAATCGAAATCAAGCAATTAAAATATTTAATTTCCAGCGAAAAGAAAAATAACACGGAAATCGCGAAATAATTACGGTGCGAATTTCAATAGCTCTTGGAGTATAAAATTTATCGATATTCAGAGAAAAGCAATTGCATAAATTGCTTGTCTGAGGAGCCAAAACAGAAGCGTTCTTCGAATAGTTCTCGACTGGATATGAAAGGGAGAATGGTGGTCGGAAAAAGACGTGGGAGAATGACTATTTATCACCTTGCTTTCGTTTCCTCATCTCCGATATCTTATTCGTTTTTTCACTCTCCAGGGCTATGGTTCCTCCCTCTATCTTTTTCTTGGCTGACGGAGCATGGTGTGTGCTTAAAGAAGGGACGGCCTTATTTCTTATTCCACGATCCGCGACAGGTCGGGCGGGGTTAACAAAGAAGAACCAGAGGATACATTACTCCGTCAGGAATAAGGAAAGCCCTATCCCACGCTTAATTTTCCTAATGGATTAGCTGGAGCTAGTTCAACAGCCACCACCATGAAATGGAGAGAAGCGATTCTGTTCGCGCGTCGTTCGCGTTTTCATTCTCCGCGCTCATTTCCTTGCTCCGTCGCGTCATCATCGCCACCACGGCTCGATTCGCCGTTTTTCTTTCGTCTTTCCTAACGGCCAACCGGGTTCCTTTTCCTCGATACCTGAGAAACCGCTCGTCTACCCGGCATTGTCTTTGTCCACTGACAAAGAATCTCCTCGAATCCCTTCGCATTTCATAACGCGACTCGTTTTGTACTGTTGCCTTGAGTCGAGAGAGAGAGAGAGAGAGAGAGAGAGAATAAGGGAGATGGGGACAAGGAACGCGAGCAGGTTTCGGCTGCCATTTGTTTTTCCACCTTGGGAATTACGCTTGATGTCTTTCGGTTGCCAAGATGAAGCCTCCGCATAGAAGAATTTCAACCCACGTTGAATGAATCTTAATGCCAAATTCAATGTTGAAATATTAGATGTTCGCTGTCCTTTGGAATTGAGACGATACGACGTTATATCGGTTAAATGCAGAAATTGAAAAATATAGGTAAATGAGGTGGTAGAAATAGCAATAATGCTAAATAATATGACGTAGTATCTGTACCGATTACAGTTATTGTCTCTATGTTACGTGGTAACGCAATTACCATGCAAACGAGGTTTTGATAAGAGAGCAACGATAATGTAGCATCCGTGCAGATTATAGACTCGTATTCTATAATACGTAGAGAATTCGACTATCTTGTTATACATTCTAGTAGTTAGTTGCTTCTGGTAGACAACCAACAGACAATCGTGGATTTCCAAAACGAAATCTTCCTGAATTGTTCTTTATTTGACAATGGTATTAATGCCGATTGCAATACTAATTTCTGGCAAAAGAATTATAATACTAATTGACGCCCAGCAAGAAGAATATACTCTAGGAAACAATGATCAAATATTATCTTTACAATTTTCTATTCTTAGCTCTTGAAATCTCCCTTTGACAATTTTCATACGCTTGTAACGCGAAACTGATTTATGTCGTATCATGATACTTTTGATCACAACTCTAATATCAATTTCAATTCAAATATAATACACTCTGTTCACATTCTGAAAAAATTCTACCACTTACAAAGGCAACGTAGCCAGTTCCAACATTCCAAGTTAGCCAGTGTGTTTCGAACGGAAGCTTCGGAGAAGCTACAGAATAGAAGCGCTGAATGCGCGGAGAGAGCGGCACAAAGGGCGGTGCTGCGACGACTTTCTCGAAGAATTGACCCCAATGGCGTTCCAACAAACGAGGACAAAGCAAAGAGGCCGAAAATTGGCTGCGACGGCTCCGCAGCCGCCGTGTCGTTCGGACAAATCAACGCCGCGGGCTTACGGTCGTCAAATCAATATTTGCAGCTCGCCACCCTTACACACGGACAGACTAGGGTGCAAAGTCAGGCGTGTTGGAATTAGGAGAAGGAGGAACAGGGTTGCCAAGAGTGGTAAGGCCGAAGAAGGAGAAGAGGCGAATTGGATGATAGTCGGCACCTACTCTGTGCGGTTGGTCGCACCGAAGATCGCCGGCAAACTGAATTAACCCAATGTTAACCCCGTGACCGTATGTTACCAACGACTTTCTGTTATGTCCCACGGGCTGCCAGGGTAAAGTCGATTATAACCGAGACGCCTCTGGCGCGCCAGGAATCCGCCACGAGCAATTTCGCAAACATACAGGCCGATACTCTGGACCAGTGACGTCTTTGTCCGTGATTCCCACGGGAGTCGAAACCGCGCTACGAATTCGCGTTTGCTCCGGCCAATTTCCTTGGGAACGGATACACGATAAATTTGGTCGTTGGAGAAACATGACGTGTAATGAAAATGCATAGTAAATAGAACCAGATACAATATACATATGTGCAACTAAATAATTATCAAAGTTCGATGAATTTCATTGCGAAACCGCTCGGAACAATCCGCTTTGATAATATCGCGAGAGCGACTGCAGATAAAAGAAGTTAGCTCGATCGTGCCCGAGATCTTTGCTTGGAGCGTACATTTGATCGTCGGTGTTATAGCGAAGGACATTATGCTTGATTAAAATTGTTTTATTTAGTTTAGCAAGATAATTTTCTCGAAAATTAAGACGATCTTGATATGTTCGATTAACTTATCGTTAATTTCCTGCTGCTATACTTTCATCGCGATTATAATTTTAAATAGAACGACATCGATTACTTTGAAAGCTACATTAATCGGACAAATGTATTCCGCCGCAAAATATTCCCACTCTACCGATTCTATCGAGTTTTACCGAATCCAATTCGTCCTCCTTTCCCTATCACTTAGCCCATCGCATCAATCGCTTCATCAGCCTGCTACCATGACAAGCGTCCGCTTGCTACAATCGGTAGCCATTGAAACTTCGATATCGCACACTCACTTCGCACAATCCTTTCTCGTCAGATCCATGCCAACACGGAAACCCTACCACCTGAAACTAATTCGGCAAACGATCGTGGCTATGGTAGAAACGGATGCGCCGTATCGACCAGAGGAAGAGGCACCAGCCGACTGGGGGATTCCGGTATTTATCATAGAGAGTCGGCGCTCGCAGAAGGCATCGCGGAAGGCCCGTGAAAGCCAGTGTAACGATTCTGACACACGGACACCGGAAGAGATATAGGTGCTCGTTGATTGTATAATCTGTTTTGTTAATTGCAAGGTCCGCAGAGTCCGATACCTGCGGTTGCGTTCTGCTATGTTCAGCGCCAGTAAACCAGCCGGACCTCTGTTCGGTCCCTCGTTTCTACTTCAAGCATTGTGTGTACCAGCAAAGGCCAACAACGAGCCAGACCACAGTCAGGTTCCCTTATGGGGCCCATGTCGAGCGTAGCGTCGGCGATGGGCCGAGTTTGAGGGGCGGTTAACCAACTAATTGCAATACCGACGCGTGCGCTTGGACTATTTGCGCAATTGCAATCATATCCGTCGTTGTTGTGTCGACTATCGCGAGTATAGTAGACACAGAGGCCACGTGCAAGCGCCGATGGACCGACAAAAGCGGAATTCAGCGTTTTTCCGCCAGTCATTTTTCAAAAGCCATCCTACGCCGGAATCGGCAGCGGTGATTCGCCGTCGCGACAGCGGCTGTTACCATTGCGACTCTAGCGTTTTTCTTTTTTTTTTTCTTTCTTCTTTTATTTATTTCGTTCGTTCCCCTCGTCTCACTGTCCTCTACCATCGCGAGTCAGTTTCGGCAAGCCGCGTGAAAAACGATCGCGCAGGATTTATGTGCAGCTTTGTACGCCGTTTTGTTCCCCGAGACCTTCGGGCGACTTCGACGAACGATCTGTGGGTTTTGTTCGACTCTTAGCCAATTACGGCTGAAAAATATCGACGGGTGAAGTTTCTGTGATTGTAAAGGAACGATGAGGGCACTTAATTTCTGGGTGGTTTAACGCGTTTAATGGTATTGACACTCTGAAACCTGGGGTGGCTTTGTGAAACAGTTTGGGACATTGCTGCAAAGTTTCCTTCACTGTCAAAGTAACGGTTATATTTCTGACGAGACAAAGAGCGAGTCAGTATTAATAAATAAAACGTTAGAAGCTGTTTTAGAAATCATCGCAAATATCCTTTTACTTATTTTTGTAAATCGCAAAACTCTTTGTAAATCGTAAAACTTCGCTCTTGTAATAACTCGCTAACAATATTTGTTGGATCGTGCAAACGAGTTCAGAATATAGAATTATAAATATAATATTATAGAATATAGCAAATATAGAGGAAGCATTGATCTTTTAGCTCTGGTATCTTCTAAATTTGTACAAATTAAAGAAATTTCGAAAAAATCGAGTCATTTAACGTTTAACGTTCCTTCGACTAATAATTCACAAAAGATATAAACTTATTTACTCGGCTAATACCGAATGCTTAATAAATATAAATCTAATTAGTTTCTTACAAAGCAAAAGTCCGTCTTTGAGCGCAGAGCACGTTGAAGACCGCTTTTTATTTCAGAAACCTCAAGTACTTTAGAGTTAATAATAAAATGTTACAAAGAGGTTGCGAAAGTTGTACGTTTCAAAGGAAAGAAACTGTTGAAGGGGGAAAATTTGAACTACTTGGAATGAAACCTAAAATAATGAATGCTATCGATCGACCTTTTTTGCTTCTTATAAATAAGACACCGCACACAGCATTACGAATAACGATGACACAAAGTATCTTTGATTAAGTTGGTTGCATCGTGTTAACAATAGTTTCATAGCGTGTAACGAAGATAAAGCGTTTGCAAAGTTCTTCCCATATCGACGGTACGGTTGACTAGGAATTTTTAATATCGCGTCAGTCGTTGTTTCAAACGTTAGCAACATCAACGTTCGCGAATTACAGCGAGATTCATAAATGCTCGATAGTATTGATGCACTCGCGTGGCGTATCAAAAAGAACAATTACGATTAAAGTTTGCGTTGCAGCGAGATTTGACAGTCGTGGACGTCAACGATTTAATTAATGCCGATTACGTACGTTTCCAATGTCATAGGATTTTACATTTTTTGTCAAACGAAAATCACGCTGAATTCGCACCTTTCCCTATTTTCCACCATTTTATGCATTTTCCCTTAAATTAAAATTTTTATAAAATCCTGTCGATAATAATTTATATTTCGAAGGATATTTCAGCTTCAAAGTAGACATAGTTGTCAAATAAAATAATACCCTGATACAATTGATACTTTGTAACTGTAATGAAATTTACCGCATTTAGTAATTTCTATTAACGTGGCGTAATCTTATCGATCAACTCTTGACGCGGTTCGCGTAAAATTATCATTTTCGAAAATGGATCTAGTCTCGTAAAAATTTCAAAAGGCTTGGTATAAAACAAAGCGACAGAAGTTTCCACGGGTCTTGATACAATCAATATCAAATCATTGCTTAACGAGTATCGCGACATATTTTCCACGAAAACAAAGAACGACGATAACGATCATTGAATATTACTTTTAGATTAAAGTAGGTTCTCGGAAGGTGTATTTAAATCCGATATTCGATGAAGGAGATCTGAATACCTCCTTCAATTATACCTCTTCCAATTTATAATCTGTTTCGATCATTTTCCTGGCCGTTAATCGTGCCGTGCCACGATTCGAGAATAGCCTCGTGACCGAGGCTTAAAATTTACCGGACGTTCCGTTTTCTTTTAACTTCTCGTTTTCTCAATGGCAAGAAGTTCGTTCGCGAGAACCGTCCCAGTTTCCCTTAGCTTCCGTTCTCCTCCTTACAGATAATGCGAAAATAATCATCATCGGTAACGAGAAAACTTCTCGACGCTTCTTGCGCTTTACTGAACTCGATAATGTAAATACACCCCCCTGCTATCTCAGTCGAATTAGAGAATCGTAGAGAATATGAATGCCCAGCTTCGTTCTCCTATTCTTACGACAACTCGAGAAGCGTTAGATTACACATCGCTTACACATAGAAGTTGATTTGATCAGGTATCTGTTGCGCGGTTAAATTAATGTTATTATTAATTAATGTTATTAAATTTCATAAGCTGCAAACTGGAAATTGCCAACACTATTCGATTCTCTTATACGATGGGAAGAAAATTAATGAAACAACTGCATACAAGTGCAACTTTTCAAACTTGCCAGCGTCTTCTTGCACAATAACTTAATACCTGATTAATACTCGATGCTTTTATTGAAGTCTTCTAAAAGTCAATAAATTTTGGAAATTTTCCACCAAATAATTTACTCTAAAATCGTTTGGCACTGATACGATTAATAATTTATACAACTTACAGTCGTAATCGTAAGCAAGTATTGCAATGTATTCGAAACACAATTGAAGCAACTGAAATTGTCATTATAGAGAAAAATACTCTGTGCGTACAAAGTTTTGCCAATTTTTCAGAATCATCGTTCTTACTCAAATTGGAGGAAAGAGAGGAAACAGATCGCTGTGAAAATTCAATTTCACGTGACACGTTTAACCGATTCGTTTTGAACGTCGTTCGCAACCAAAATCCTTCGAGTGAAAGTATTTCGAGGTCAGAAGAAATAATTAATTTGCAAGTTTATATTCACTAGGATTTCTTACACGCCTATAATTACCGAGCCCAACCATCATGGTGTTACTCTCTTTGTATCGTCGCTATCGAAATAACAGTCGAATAAGCAGTAATTACATCCTTGATCGCTTATCTTTGAGAAGCAATTTTCGTTTAATTGTTTCTGCTTCAAACGATTGCGTGATTGCCAGTTGTTGCGACTAATACTCGAAACGAACGAAAATCAGTGCACGATCGATCGGCCGGTGCAAAGATTTAAATCGAGATCTTTAAAACGTGGTTATTTCGTATGCAACTGGAAAAGGGCTTGGCGATATTTATTACCTTTGTAATTGCATGCTTCCGCGTAACATTACCATTTTCGATTGTGGTAATTCTATTAGATCGTTCAATAAGTTCGTGCTAAGGTGTCGTTTTATGACGAATTTCTTGCCTACCTGCAATGTATCCAGTCGTTTCATAAGTTTTGCTCTTTCTTCGTTGTTCCATTCATACGAACCATTATTTCCTATTTCGTTTTATATTCCAAATCGAAAATACTTTGAATGGAAACCTCGATCATCATAAGCGAATATTAAAAGTGTTCTTCGTTTAAAAAAATGTAATTACGTAACAAAAATCTATATAGCAAATATCGCTAACGTTAATGATCACGTAGTACATGCAATGATTCGTGTAGTTATGTAAGCAGAAATGTAGGTTAATATTTCAGACTATCATCTCATATGGATATACAAACTGGCCTGCTTTCGCTGTTCAGGCTAGAGATGTTCAATAATCTGATTTGCCACGTGACATTCAACGACAATGTGACGATACATAAATTCTAACCATGTCGTAACTAATTATAATAAACCAAAGACGAGATTCCGCAAATTTTTTATTTATCGTGTAATGGGAATTGAGCTTAATAAATATTTCCTGTTTATAAAATAATTCTCATCTAGTACTCGTCTCAATAGTACTCGTTTTTTCGTTCTAATACATAAAACTTAAAACCCTTTCCAAGCAGGAATAGAATCTACGAAATGTGGCACAGCGCACCTTCTCGAACATTCAGATCGCTTCTACACATGCTCCATCTCATAGGTGTCTATCCCAACATATATAAAATAGATTCGACGAGCAGAAAACGTTAAACGAGACTGGTGGTCGTTTAACGCGTCGTTTAACGCGAAGAATCGTTTCTCATTAGAGAAGTGATTTGACATGTGTCAAACGGTTCCGCTAAATGCGATACGCATTAGAAAGTCAATGTACTCACCGGTCGTGTACATGGCGACACCCTTCAGGGTCACTGGCTCGAGAATGGCAGGTTCGCTCCTCCCCTTTGCATTAATCGCGTACAGAAAAAGTCGATAACTCCTTCCTGTCGTTAGGCCTGCCACCTCGAAAGTTGGTCCGTTCGGGCTGGCGGGCATAGTTTTGTTCAACAGAATTGGCCCGCCGTCTTCATCCGCGACCACTTCCAATTGATAGCTATAGATCGGAAGACCGCCGTCGTAACCCTCCAAGCAGCGAACTATCAGTCCGGTTCCGGACTTGGCGTTCAGTTCCTCCGCGTCTAAAGGCGCGGACATTTCCGTCGTGCTGCAGTTGTGCAGAGCGTACGGACGTCCTGCGGCTATCACCTGGAAAACGTGACCATTCGGCTCTCGATATTGGATGTTTGCACTTTTGAATTTAATACAGTTGGAAAAAGTTCGTATTAGATTTCGATGTAGACGGTTCGATTCAATTATGGCACTTTCGATGTGGATGAGACATGCCACGTGTTTTAATCCATTAAAGCAATTGTTGCGTTAACGCAACATTTCGTTCGTAGGTATTTTAATTACAGTACATTGAATTTTGCTTTTTAACGTTGTGATTGTGAAAAAATTCCAAGGGTTCGCTTAATATCCTTTTCGTCGAGAATATTATAATATATTAACGGTTGCTGCTAACACTGAGTATTCTATGAAAAAGCGATTTTAGTAAATTACGATGAAAATCTATGGCGTACGTAATTCACCGGCACAAAATGACGAAATTTATCGGAAAAATTTCCAAGTGACAGAAATTTAAAGCAAGTCTTGCCGTTGCTACAATAGTTTACGTGTACATGTGTATGTAGGATATTACGTAATCGATATAACTATGCTTAGATTGAACAGATCAACGTAGCAATCATGTGGTATTGTGTTGACTTAATTAATTGATGGAACTTGATTGATAGGCTTGATTGAAACCGATACATAACGTCGTATGGGGTTGTTATTCATCGCTACAAAAACTTTCACGTACATAGATGAAACACGAGGAAAAGAGCTTTTAACCTAACCCCAATCTTGTTAGGCATAGATATATATTGACGACAGCAAATGTATTAATTCGACCAAAGATAATTTACTGATTGAAATTAGCTTAATTTAATTAGTCCTATTCAAAGTATCAAACGGTGCAAATATTTTTCTCCAACCTTCGAAGAAAAAACGTGCTCTGTTATAACTTATTTCATTTTCATTTCACTGTTCAAATATTCGTAGTCTTTTAACAAATATGTTAAATAACAAATTAGAATTCTTGGCAAAGATATACCATTTTCATTCATCGGCCTGTTACATTATTGATATACCGTGCTGGTCCATGAATGTACAAAAGTGCGCAACTATCAAACATTTAGCTAGATGGAGTATTTTCCATTTTGGAAGAAATTCGATTCCGGGCCATTAAAAGCAATTCTATGTTTGCATGGCCGATCTGAAATACGCTCGTCGCATACAAATACGTATTCGAACATTTCTCTTTAATAGACTCAATTCCTGTAAATTTGTCAATTATACAATAGATAGATCTTGCCTTATTTTAAAATTCATTCACACGTCAAACTCCATTCTTTTTTCTTGTTCTCTTGTTCGTGTAAACTAGTCGCACGCTTTACGTAAAATTTAATATCAACCAATAATTGAAATGAAATGTACCGATCTGATTATTAAATAGGTATTTAATTTTTCATTGTTTAGGTATAATCAATAAGGATCATTGATATTAACATTTCACAGAAAATGCACATACAACGACTCGTGAAAGTATTTGAATCTTACCGTGTCATGATATTTTACTATACATATTTGTAACTATCATAAAAAATAAAATCATTAGAAATCCAGAATTCATTCGTAAAAATAGACTTGCGCATTCTGCGTAAATCCAAACAACTATAAACGTATTTAAATTATTTTCTATGCCTAATATCCCTAATATCGTCCATTCTAAGTAATATAGCGTAGTGAACAATTCGGAAAATTGTAAGCTGCCGGTGCAACGTAAGATAAACGAGAGAAATGCATTTACCTGAAAGAGGCATGGCGTCCGTTGCTTGCCAACCTGGTTGCTCGCCCAGCACGCTACCGTACCATAGTCCATTTCCGTTGCGGGCGTGTAGTTCAGCCTGGACCCATGAAATTGTGGATACTCCTTCAGGTTTTCGGTAACGGACGGCGTCCCGACCGCTGCCACGTGAGAGTAACGAGAATGAGGGACCTCCACCAACTCTCCGGAATTATTGAATGTCCAGTGGAAAATCAACGGTGCTGGGTGACTCTCCACGGAACAAACCAACGATACAGTTTCTTGCTTCAGCGCGCCAACCACCACTTCGCTTCTGCCCTCCTTGCAAACTGGCGTGTCTGCGAAAGAATGTCACGCTTGTTTTTATTGTAACGTTTCAGTCGGGGAATTAAAGATCGCTTAAGGCGAATCAATTTTAGAGAAAAACGTCTTGATTATTATAAGTAAAGATAGGAATGATGTATAGACGAAATAGAAATAGAAACGAAGACCAGAGGGGGAAAGACATAATAAATTATATTTTTCATTTTTTAAAAGAGAGCAATTTTTAAATTTGATACGCCATCCTATATTATCACGATTCCTTTGTGCTCCATTTTAGGGTTAAATACGTATTCTTGATGGTATTTGTTTAAATAATATCCAAGGCTGCCTGATCCATTCGTACAAAGGGGAGTATATTATAATTTATCGAATTCGATCATCGAATCACAACAATGTCTCGTACTTCAATGTGAATTGTGCTTTAGTGTGATCGAACGCTTATTACAAATCCGAAGCCGTATATCGTAACAAACTGAAGCGGTCATGCGGATCCAATTGACCTAATACACGGATAAGTTGGACAGCGTACTAAAAGTGGCAAATTAAACATACGTTTTAACGTTTCGAACGTTTACGCAGATACGATATCGTTAAAATTTAACCAATTTTTAAGTTGACACTTGCCGAGGTAATCGCTTGATGCTCAGCGCTGTAAATGAATTGTTTTCGAGCGAATTGTTACCTCTCCGATGGGTTTAACTTGCTTGCAAAAGTCTTCAGAAATGTTTGAGTTGTACTACTTTACCTTCAAATATTTACTCCTTAATCAAGTAATCATTTCCCTTAACCCAAATCTGATTGGGAAAGTTTCATATCGGATGTAAAACTCGGAGAAGTTTATTCAATTCTGAGTCGAAACTTGGAATCAAACGAAGGGTCCATGGTAAAAAGGTATAATATTTTTTCGCGTGCTCCTTGCGTGCTCTATATCGCTGGCTATGCCGCATTGGAAATTAATATTTTCAGAGTTTTATAGCAATTACGTGGCAATTGAGATGTACGACGAAAAATAAATACATTTTATTTTTTAGAATTCAACGTGCTATACATTACGTAAAATGGTAATTAAAAATTAAGACTGATGCAGAATATTGAAAAATAAATCTCCGTATTCTGAGAGATGCTGAAACTTGATATTCTTTCTTTTTCCCACGGATCCTTCAAAGAAACGCCAAATACAATAGAGAAATTAATAAGACGAGTGCCAGAATTGAATGTTTAGATCAGCCGAAGCAACGACTTAATATAAATAAAGAAGAAGTTGGAAATTGTCGCACATAAAGATGAGATCTTTATCGTTGAATATAACGTTGAATATACGAATTCTTTATTTACATTAAATCTCTATAGTCTTTGTGTAAGTTTCAAATCAGATATCAATTAATAATTTTAATAAATCTTCCATCCAGATGATAATTAATAATTTCGGTGCTTCATAATGCTTTCATAATGCTTATGAACATGGCTGTATCTCTACCACTCGAAACAGGGTTATTCGCAACAAACAACTATCCAGAATTGTCATTCCCTCAGAATTACCTACAATCTTTTAAAGTATTTAATTCAACCTTTCCTTAATTTGTTCTTTCAAGCAGAAGAAATTACGACCGATATGGAAAGCGTCTAGAGAAGACGATGCTCGAGGGAGCGTTTAATATCCAAATGTGAGAGATGTTGGCGCGTGAAACGGAAGAAGAAGCTCGACACCACCGAACTAGCGACTGGTTCGATCGATCGCCTAATAGGAAATTCCCTTGACATCGGTATTTGCAATAGGCCATGGCATACGGAAATTCCAAATGGCACGGGAGATGATTTACGGCGGAAGTACGGGATCACCAGACGGCTTGGTTTCAATCTGATGCGTTTGATGCACTGCCGAATTAATTACTAATACGAGAAGTCGACGATACTGGATGCTCGACGTATCACCGGCACTGCATTTGTCGAGTGAAACGCACAGTACACAGTTCCTGATTAGTACGCATTACCAGTCGCCTGATGTTAATCGAGATGCGTATAATGTTGTCTTACGGATGTACTGTAGGTTCTTTGTATAGCAGAGCTGTATATTATTCGAAATTTACTTCTCGAACTATTAGGTAAATCAATTTCATTTAAACGGATGGCTTGCCAGCTCAGGTTGCAAATGAAGAGCGACGCGTTGCAGTGATATATTACGATTTGATTACGAATATAATGAACATGTTAGATGTTATTATTAAACTGTGGATTATTTAGGAAATTCAATTTTTATGAATAAAAATGAGAGAAGAGTATATAACGAAAGGAGAAATATTATTACGGGTACTTTACCTTGGATATTTTATACACCTTTACGAATTGTGTGTTTAAATTTTGAGTCCATAAACATCCACAGGATATTTATTCTAAATTGAGGGATGGAACTGCTGGATAATAGTTTTCGCGTGTTTCATAATTGAATTTCCTGTTTCTTGAGAACATTAGTCCTCGGATGGTGAACAACAGATGGTAGCGAGTGCTTAGTTATCTCTTACCCAACGCTTTCTGAATCACGTGTTTGTCATTATTTTTATCAATTTATATATACAATTTTATTTCTTTAAGTAATTTCACTATCGAGTAAAGATCAAGTAAAGATTGAATAAAACGCGTACCGCTAGTTAAATTCGTCAGCGGAAATAACTCGATTTTCGAAATTCTTGAGCGACTCGACTCAAGGATCAATGCCAACGGTCGAAACAACAGCGAGTGACGGAGAAATCCTAAAACATTAGGGCGAATTCGCGGTTTCCTTTAACTCGGCGCGCACCCACTGTTGTCTCGCGTCGCGTCGGCCTGGCTTAGCACATTGCCAGGCTGCGTTCACCCACACATGAATATTCAGTTATGCTTTACATACATTGAATATGCATCGGAGTCCTTCCTTCCCTCTTAGGTCATTTACAAGATGCAGATATGCCGGGCTACCAACGCCGCTACCGACCATTCTAATAGAATAACTCGTGCTGTGTGTTTTACAGAAAACTATCCGCCCTATCCTCATCCTATCTTTATCCTCTGTCCTTATTGCCTCCTACGTTCCTCTTGCCGCTTCCTTTCACACCAATTTTCTCTAACGGAGGCTAGGAAAGGTCCTTTCGAGTCTCTGATTCCAGTATTCGACCGCTACTTGCCATCGATTAAGTAATTATCGAACAGCCGAGGCGAGAGCTGGCAAATTAGAGAATTGGCGAGAGAATATCAAGCCCAAGCCGCAATTCTATTCGCGACCTCTTCCGTTGTTCTTGTGATTAACGAGTGGAAGCAGGGCTTGAGATCGGGCCAATGGAACGCTTTTGTGCTCACGAGGGAGGAGAACGGTGTTGCCCGTTGTTTGGGTAAAATTTTCGAATCGTTGTTTCAACGAAGTTTCGTTGGCCGATTGTGTTAACGACAGGAGCGTTTGTTTATTCGCGAAAACAATCGTGGATCGATTACTCGAAGATTAAGAACGAAGAAAGTTATTTAAAGTGTGTAAAAAAGCGTGGTAAGCTGAGAATTAAAAAAAATCATTTAAAGTAAGAAGATGTATTCAGTGAATAAATAGAATTTGAAAATATGTACATGTATATATAGAATTTTGTTCGTATTCTAGCAAGTGAAATAAAAAAACTAGTGTAATTTAATTTTTCTCCTTGTAAATTGTTTGTAAATAAAAATTTCTTGTCGTTTGCCTTAATTTCGCTATAATTTATTCTTATTTATATTACTAACAAGAAGCAATATAATTCGAATAATTGTATAAAATAATCTAAGAATAACTGTT
Organism: Bombus affinis; assembly: GCF_024516045.1. Taxonomy (NCBI): domain Eukaryota; kingdom Metazoa; phylum Arthropoda; class Insecta; order Hymenoptera; family Apidae; genus Bombus; species Bombus affinis. The sequence continues at coordinate 10,515,528 of NC_066354.1, forward strand.
CGATAAAAAAAACCCTCAACGATTCTTTTGTTAAAATATGTGTGTAACTATATACAAATTTTGTCTATAGTACAGCATTCGAAAATTTTCTAATATACGTATCATAAAGTATCATTCGATTAAATTTTGTACGTAACATTAAGAAATTAATCAATGAAGTTAACGATGGATATATTTAAGGGCAAATTTATTTGAAGAATCGAGAAAATAAAAGTGAGAGATACGTAAACTCACACATTATTTGAAGAGTCACCGGGTTACTGGCAGTTTTCCCTTCGCTATTGGCAACGAGACAAGTATAATCACCTGCCGAGTATCGGGTTATACGCTGAAGTACCAGAGAATGATCGCTGAGGACGATACCTGCCGTGGCATTGTTCTTTAGCTCTTTGCCCTGCAACAAATAACTCTATTCCGTGTAATGGCAGTTGCGAAATTTTATTATCGTACATTACAAAATCTTGTTATTTGTCAATTATTTTACAGCAAGAGGTATGAAATTTATTTTAGAATAATTATTAATCTTTGAAATATAGATCAAATATAACCTTTGCGTGTAACAATTTTTAATAAAAATTATCCATTTCTATTAAATATCCTGTTAAATATAAATTTACTCAACGCTATTTCTCATCAATATTATCAGCGTTTATTTTCTTCGTTAATTTTAATATACAAGATATGATAGTACGTGGAACACAGAAAGTGGAATAAAGGAAAATTAAATTTCTAAGAGAAATATCCAATAATTTTCCAACTGTTGTATACATCATAATCGAAAGAATCAGAAGAAACGCAACTAGCTGTTCATCTTATCGTAAAACCCTTAAAATGTATTATTTAAAAATACACTATGTCGAAACTTACGTCTTTGAACCAGGCAAGCTTGTACACTTTTGGATTAGCCCTGACCGAGCACTCGAAGTAGACATCGTCACCCTCTTTGATATCATCTGGATTCAAGGTTTTGCCCATTTTCAGAGTGACTACCGGCTGATACTGCACGTCCAGTCTCCACTTGTCCTCCAAAGCGCTGCCAGAAATAACGGGATTCTCCGCTCGACAAGTTAAGTATTTGCCATCGTCGTCAATGCTTGGCACGAAACTCAGGACACTGAGGCTCTCGTTATTTTCCAACGGATACTGCCAATGAAAATATTCCAGCATCTAGTTATAATTGCGAGAACGATTGAACGTTTTGATATAGAGTGAAAGGTGGATGTATAAATTACGGAAAATGAATAATTTTTGTAGGATACAGAGCGAGATGAATTAAATATTAGAATTGAAAGCAATATTTTCAGATGTAGATTGAATGTTTGTCGGAGGGGGTAATGCAAATTATACGTTTTAGATTTTATTTAAAAAGCGGAATATCAGCTTTTTTATCTTTGTAATTCAGATCGATATTTGTGGCGAGAAATTTCGAGAGAAAAAAAGCTACCGATAATATCAGATGAAGATCAAACTGACGATTGAAATTTTATTTGGAGTTAACAAAGTTACCGTGAATAAATATCGGTGCTGCTATCAATATCTTTAAAAGAGGTATTTCTTATATAGAAAACTACTGTTATTTGTATGAAATTAAATCTTCATTGTATTTTCTTATAAAAAAAAGTTATTTTAAAAATATAAGCATTACTTGATATTTTTTTCACATCAATGAGCAATTTCAGAAGATTGCTATTCGTTACGAAGAAGTATCGTAGTAACGAAAGCGTATATCGTTTCTGTCAAACAACGTTCGCTTCATGCTTTTCATTACCCTCTGTCCATCACTTATCCTAATCCCTCGATCTAACAAAGATTAACGTTTCCGATTTTACACAATCAAACGCTAAACAGATTTCGCAGGCTGTAATGGCCCGGTTGCGTAAACGAAAGCATCCGGGCGATTTGTCACTGGTTTAATATGAAAATCCATTCGACAGTGGCTTGCATTGCCGCGCGAGAGAAATGAGAAAATAAAGGGGCACGACGACAAGAGGCGGAGGGGAGGGGAGGGGCTGAAAAATAGATTAACGATTTTTCAGAATTTACGATGCAGTCGCGTGAAATTGAGGAAACTGTAACCCGACCAGACGGGCTAGTATAGCAAATGGGTGGCAGGTCGATGACTGTCTCCTGGCTGGATTTCATCTTTCTGTTTCTCTTATAGTGCGCCGCGTAACCTTCCGTTTCCGCGATGTCATTTTAATGATAGCGCCACGAGGCATACGTATCGAGAAAAGCCGCGTATTCCGCATGAGTATCGCGAGCACGATGAATGGAACTAACAGTTCGTCAGGATGAATGTCGCTTCGCGAGCTACCACCGCGCTTCTCTCTCTCTCTCTCTCTCTCTCTCTCTCTCTCTCTCTCTCTCGTGCTGTTTTTCTTTTTCCAACCCTTTCTGACCAGCAACGCCATTATCCGTTTATTTCACTGATTTTTCGTCTCGCTCGCTCAACGTTGACGGTTCGTCTCTCATTTTTCCAGCGTAAGCTACGAACCGCACAGACTCGGTTCGCTTCGCCTCGTTGCGGAGCGATCGAATTTCTCGATAAAATTCTGCGGATAGTCGAGCACCAGCGTCGATATATCTTGCAGGGAGGATAGTGTGCGCAGGCTACGATGGTGCGACCGCTATGCCGGATACGCGCGAACGCGAAACTTATCCGCGCAGAAATTGAGACTATCTCTTCCGTGAATGATGCAAAATAAATCAGATCTTTCGCGGCTTTCCCTCGCTTCATAACGCTCTCAGTCGTCAACAGCTGACGCTTCGATCGGGTTATGGAACTACGCAATTTATCTATTCCGTTCTTTTGTATATGATCGAAGTAAGGAAGAAATGAAATACTCTGTTCTGTCAGTGTAACTAGGCATAAATCAACGACTAAGAATTTTGCAAGAACCATTGACGACGAGCAGTAACTTTTTTGAGAAAGATTCAACGATGTAACGAATTTAGCGTTATTTGTTCTCAGCTTTTGATTAAGATTAATATTGTACCTTATAGATGCGATTTCTTAGACATTCTTTTAAGAAGACTATTTTCTTAAACGTTGCATGCGTCTGTGTGTAATAAAACTAAAACGCATGGTTGCAGTGAACATAAATGCAAATGTGTATACCCGGTGGACATGACATAACGTGGTTATAAATAAAATAAGGAGCGGCTAGCATAATGTAATGCGAGAGAATATCAGATAAGCCATAGCATTTTAAAACATCAAAGATAATTAGCTATCATATTAAAAGCAGTAGAAATTTGTGATACCTACACCATGCAAGACGAACAGAGCTCTCATATTTTTTTACTCTATTATATTGTTTCAAATAAACTAAAAAACTTCGAATTACACTATTATCGATTACAGCTATTAAATTGTAATTTAGTCTATATCTTTATGAACATAATTAGAGAAATAAAACCTAAGCAAAGATTTGCTTCTTCCCACTTCTTTTTCTACCCATATTTTCTCCGCGATAATGTAGCATAATCCAAACTGTCGAAAAGTTTCGGAAAGTGAAGAATCTCCGTTTCGAAACGCAGGAAAAGTAAATTCGGTTTTCAGATTGTAAGATTACGAAGGAGAAACAGCCCCGTTGCAAATAAGAAATGAAAGTAAAGTCTTCGGTAATTTATCGAGGGGCGTGGAAGGAGTCGTAGAAAAAGAAGGGAATGGAAAGGGAGTATCCAGTGGATTTGAAGTTCTATCTCGTCAGTACCGGGGAAGGTGTCGAGTCGACTGAGGATCGAAACGAAAAAAGAAGCAGACCGCTTGTTGGAAAAACGGAATAACTTCATTGCACCAACTTCCCGATGAGTCGTTGCGAACTGGAGAAACTCGTGGCGCATCGATTTCCAGAATTCTCCTTAAAATCGCGTCACGAACCTCGCTGACACATGCGTAACTTCCACAACTCGAAACGCTAACGTGGTCGATTCGATTGGCGACTTTTGCGATTTGCTGATTCTGTAAAGCTCGCGGTTTTCCTTCCGTGTTCCTTTACTTTTCTCTTCAATTTGCATCGTGGATGCTGTCGAAGCTCGAAGCTTGTTTCTAAAACGACGGCAATACCGTCTAAAATCAGTGAAAACGTTTTATGCAGCACCAGAGAAGTCGTAGCGAATATACGGAATTGGGGATTTTTCGCGTATCAAGTGGTTATAGAGGCATAAAGTCTAACAAAAGGCAACGAAACTCGCTTAGATATTCCTCGAACAGTTACAATTGACATGAGAGTTTATAGAAGCGTGTATCTAGAAAATGACCGAGTGATACTTAAATGAAACTGTGCCACGTGACAAGTAATATATTTAATGTCTGATGTAAATGTAGACAAACCGACATATTTGTATTATATAATTACAATAGCAAATACTTGAATTCGTATCTATGGAAGAATTTCATTTTCATTGCCTATCGTACAAAACTCGAGCAGTTTTAGAAAAGGAAGTAAGAAATTTGACGGCATTCGTCGAGAGAATAGTAAGGTTGAAAACAGAATATCGAGCGAGAAAAATTATATTGAAAACAGCACGGAGCGGACTATTGGATTTTGCAAAATTCCAATTATCGGTAGCGGAACGTTTTTAATTATCACGAATTATATTACACATTGTTTCCAACATCGATGCATGCTTTCTCTTTAGGCATTGTAATCCAGTCGTTCGAACGATAAAATTACATCGTGAATAGAGAACGAGGCAATTTCCATTGTAACGCGAACAGTATTTTCATAATAAATCCGTTACGAAATAAATGTACGCTTTCACATCGGCGTTTGTGGAAATTGTTAGGTATTTATCCTCGACAAAGCTTACATTTTGCGCCATTTTCTTAATCTGCTTTTCCGCCTTCCACCAAGTAATTACTGCTTCTGGTCTAGAACCACTTGTCCTGCACTCCACATCGTAGTTCTTGTCAGCGGAAACTCGAGGCTCCTTCGTCAAAATCTGCACGACCAGTGGCTTTACTGAAATAAAAGATACAAAATGTCGGTTTTTGCATAAGATCGATAAAAAGCAGATTCCAAAAAAGTAAAGCCCGGTTTATTAAATACATGAAAATGTTATATAAAATTCATCGAGGAACAACGCATCGCGTAAAGCTTCGATATCGTCGAATATGTGTAATAATAAGTGCTTCTACACAGTTTTAAATCGAAGCTCGTAGATGAAAAATATGATAAGTCGTATTTCCTATCTTTTGTAAGAAAGTAGTTTTAAAATTCGATACGATGCCAACCGATTGTACGACAGAAACATCTTTTTCATTTGATTTCAACTACAGTGGCTCGCGAAAATACTTGGCCACTTACTATACGAACTTTTTAAGCGTATATATAGCTGTAGTATATTAATTTCAATGTTAATATTTTCAATAACTTTTTCTAAATACGACGCAACTTTTGCATTCGTTAGTTTCTGTTTGAGAAGTAGTCGTCGTTCTAAAAACGTTGAATATGAATTTCGATGCATCGTTGAATTTGTTCCAAGCTAACGGGAAAACTTTCTTTCCTCTAAAACTGAAATTTTCCTGTAACTTTGTTAAGTTGTATAAAGGATCGAAACTGATAGCGAGCAATTTCTGTTTCTACTCTGTTTTCACTTCTTTACAAGAAACTTCAAACATCGAGTACTCGATTTGCGCTGTTATACAAATATAATATTTGTAATACGCTACTCCTCTTTTTACTTAATAATTTTACATAGTTAGAATTCGCAACGAACAAAAATCTGCCTAAAATATGTGACTAAGATATGTACGACGTAACATCCACTCTACAACAGTTGCATCGTTCTAGATACTAATTTTCCAGTATATTTCCAATAATTTTCTTTACCCTGCATCTCTAAATTTTCTGATTTCTTTTTAATTTCGTGCTGAGCTTTCCAAAGATCATTTTAAATAATTTTCCTAAAAATATTTATCCTTGTACGTATATTATAAAGCTACGAGTCAATTTGCATTTGCATCGTATGTGAGTGTAAGTACATAAAGAACATATTAAAATAATTCAAATCTTCTAACTATTAAAACTCGCAAAAACAAGAAAGCATTGGATGCGATATCAGCATAATTTAACGCGAATAACGACACGATAAACATGCAACGAAATAAGTAAGAAGGAATTAAAATTTCGGCAGAAGATTCTTAACTAGATATAGTTTGTTCTAAAGCACGTTATATAACCGACTCTCACCTAGTTGCAAAAACAAATTTTCTCCCTGAACAACTTAACTTTAACCAACTTATGCGAGCGCTGCCACTTTCCGAACTTATCCTCTTGGCTCTGTCGTTCGTGAAAACTGCAAATTATTCCGACGAAGTGTCCTGTCGTGTCGTCCTATTTTCGTAGTGCTCCACGCGTCGAGATAATGTGAACGAATCCAAGAGGACGATAAGACAAGAATGTCTAATTCTGGGAGGCGTTGGTAGAACATGTTTAACAAACAGAGATAGGCCTTTCTTAAACTCCATGTAACAAGTTCGTATTCAACTCGATCGTCAAAAATGTTTCACATCGTTGCGCCAACGATTCGCTGTAGATTGCTGTACATAAATATATTTCGAAGGTTTTGGTCGATTATTAGTGAAAATGTTTAAATTTGCCAATAGTGTACGAATTACTATCAAGGTCTCTACGATAAGTGTTTCAATATTTTTATAATTCACTGTATATATGACAGAAAAGTGTCGAAGTATTGTACTCTTACCGTTAAGTAACCGATAAATTATACCAAGTAATTGGAACAAGGCAACTTCAGAAATAGCGTCTTCGAAATTACAGAAACGGAATAGAAACGTATAAGCCGCACGTGTTTCGCGGAAATATTACGTTGCTTAGGGTTAAGGAGAATCTTTCAAGGCGTTTATTGCCGCGTAAACGAGCGAGAGAGGCTCGAAGAAGGGCGTCTTACACGCCGAAAGAACCTCTTAAAATGCCGACGGCGTGGTACTGCGGTAAATCTCAATTATTTAATTTCTTGGTTATGTCAACAACCCCTGTGTTTTGCGGTCTATTGAGATTAAACGATTTTCTTGGTCAATTTCCGGGCTCTAAATTAAAACGAACTGAAACGAATTAATGCGAAGGTATTCAAGGAAATAAAGTTTCAGTTACAGAGAGTCAATCATACGTCTCAAGTACATAAATTATGATATTCTTACTTAGAATTAAGAGTATCATCCGTTCGTATCGTACTCTTAAACCTATTCAATCACTTAAGTTTAATTATTAAAGTAGTTCGTCTAGAGGGTTGAAAACTTTCTGAGTTTTAATCTCCGTAACAAGTTTTACGTCTGGAATATTAAATTTCATAACTCACTTTGAAAAGTGATAGCAATTTTCGTACACGGAGTTTTTAGTAATATAGCTACTCATCTTTACAGTCAACATTTGTCGTAGATAAGAATCGAATATTTAACAAATTTAAGATAAATAATGAAATCCTGTAATTCTTGCTATTCAATTGTTTGTATTTACATATACCCGATCATACTGCCTTTAGGCAGGATTTATCAACAACTTTATAATTGGAAATTTAATTTCAATGTTATATAACGCATTAACATATTTTAAAACACGTATAATGCTAGACGTGTTTATTCTTCGTTAAATATACAGCACGCTGCTACGTATTGCTTGTACAACATATGCAAACGTTTCATTACAATTATCAGCGGCTACTTATATCGAGCAATTTTGCAGGATGAACGATAGAGAATATTGAATTTCCTATTAACGTCGTCGCTTGTGCGTTGACTACGGAAATTCATAGGTTGGAACGTATACATCTGTCACGGTAAATGCATATATGTACCGCCTGTCCATTTCCATCAGCGATAAATCTTGGAACGTCTATTGATTGCAATTATTGCATGCAATATTGGATCGCCTTAATCACGCAGAATAAGGCATGTGTAACGCCAACGAGTCGCTGCAACATTCTGTTTACGATAATTGTTTCGCCACTTTAACGTTTTATCGAATGTGATCTACGAATACGGTTAGCAACGAAAATGCGATACATCTGTTCTATCGAATTAACTAAAATTTCACATCAACATATATACATATATATATCTTAAGACAATGTCTTGATATTATGAAACAACTCGTCCAAATATTACAAGGAACCAAGAATTCAAGTTGTTCAAACTTTCATATAACCTTTTCTCTATTAAATTACTTATTAAATTTAGAAAATTAAAGAAAGGACAGAATAAGGTTGCATGTCCGTTCGCGTATTCCTTCTCGTCTTATATTCCACAAAGCCTATACCACCGACTAGTTACATTTTACTGGCCGTTCATCGGTAGAAATTTAATAACGATCGAGACTGAAAACAAAAGGCCAGTTGTATCTAGCACGATCTATAATACCACGTTGCCCATCGCGCGGTCTGCCTCGTAAATTCCAGTGCACGCTTATGCGCTGCCGCAACCGGCCACTCGTACAACCCCTAATTGCCATTAGCCGGTAGCCACTTCTCTGAAATTGGTTCCTCCGTTCCGTTTCGTGGCTTCGCTGCTACTCTATGTGCGATGGCGATCCTTCTCGTCGCTCGACCAACCCCCATTCTCCTTTCACTCGCCAACAGATACATACGTTCGCGTTTATAAAGATTTTCGTTTCCCGAAACATTCGTTTTTGGATACCAAACGAACTTTTCCGTAACTTGTGACGGAGGGAAGAAACGAAATTGTCTTGTTCCCGTGGCAGTTTATGCATCGATGGTTATCGGTAACACAATGAAGATTATGTACCACGTTCGAGACGTTACACGTTATGTGTCACTATCGCGTGTTCATACGAGATTGTTATACTGTAACGATTATAACTCGTTACAACTTTCCAAACTACAACATTTTGTTATACTTCAAATCGATAATGAACGGCTATAGTTATGTTAACTCATTAACGTTCACGCTCGTAGGAAACACCACTTACGCGAGAGAGTCGTATGTCATAAAAATCGATTTTATCGTACCAGCCGGAAATAAAATTGCAACGACAGTTAAACAACTAGATAGAATAATACATTGCGAGAAATTATGGATATAAAGCCAGAAAGGCATGTCATATAAAATTGAAAGTTACAGTCAATCAGAAGCATATGTATCTTAAGATATCGAGTTGCAATACGAATTTCTGTTTTCTAGATATTCGCTTTCAGATCAAAGCCTTATGAGATGATAAGTGGTCAAAGAAGAGTCTGAAATAATGTCTGAAATTTTCGATAGTCTTGACTGTTTTTAGCAATTGTTAAGACATGGCATTACTACTACAGCTGGGTGCAGTTAGCATCCCCAAATGCGAATTTTTACAAAAACCAAACGACATTCGTTTGTCCACGATATGTCCACATTCACCCAACCAAAATTTTCGTTTGTCTTTCCGTCCCAAAAAATGTACCGGTCCTTTTAAATTTTCATTTAGCAATAACTTTTTTTTTAAATGGCGGACAAACAAAAATTCTGGGTGAACAAACATATCTCACTTGAAAGTCAACGAAAAAGTTCACGGGGCGCTGATTACAAATTGTTTGAAATTTTCATTTGGTGATAACTTCTTTTTCGAGGGTGGACGAACGAAAATTCTGGATGGACAAACGTAAAAAAATCGTGACCAACCGAACGCAGCTTGGGTTTTGTAAAAGCTCGCATTTGGGGATATCAAATCCATACCCCTTTTTAAAAAATTTGGTGATAACATCGTTTCGAAGGGAAGACAAACGAAAATGTTGCTTGAATAAACGTGGACGAGCGAATGTTGTTCGGTTTGTTAAAAACTCGCATTTGGAGGCGCCAAGTTCATTCAGCTTACTGGTACGCTTTAATGTCTGTAGGATTTTGTAAATTAAAATACTTCTTGTTCATATCATTAATAGTACGATTTCTCGTTATATCTACTGATTATCGTGGATTATACAAAAAGTTAAAAAATAAAGAAAATCCAATTATAGGAAGAAAATATAAAGATTGTAATTAAAGAGTATTTCGAAGCAATAAATAAAGTAAGAATTTGAATAATATTGCCTTTTGAGTAAAACGAATTTGAAAAGAAGAATAAGTGGTAGGATTGATGAATAAACAGAAGAATGAATAAAGGAATTTAAATGAGATTCAAATCGAATGAATAGCAGAATGAATGTTTGTACTGAAGAGTGTGTAGAAGTCCTAAGGATTCAAAGGCTTTCATCTTACGAGCATTATGAGAAGTGTTTTAATATCCTCAGATAATTTTTGTGCCGATTTACTGGAAAAAAAATTAAAATTGAAATTAATTTACTTCTCTGTTTGTAAGATATTTTCGTATTACCATGATATAATAAATAATTGTTTAGTATTAATACTTTTAAAAATAATTAATTAGTAATTTCGTTTTTTAATGTTTTAAGTAGATTATAATTTGTATTATTGATATAGTCAATGATATTTCATTGGAAGCTTTTTACGTGTTTATATAAGAATAGAATCTGATGACGGCTGACTCTTTTAAGGTTACTCTACTTGCAAATTATAACACCATTTATTCCACCAATTATTCCGTTTCAATAAAGGGACATTTTTTGTAACAGAGATTGGCCCGAACCCTACATTTTGTTTTCTTTTGTCAGATAAAATATTTATAAACAAAAATTAACTTCAATATTTTGCATTCGATATACTATGGCAACAACAAACGCTGAAATGCTTTAATGCTGAAAATATCGTAAGACAAAAGGTTAAAAAATTAAAGTTAATAACATACACAAGAGTTCAGACAATATGACTATTTGTTTTAACCAAATAATTATCGCATTTTAAAAAGAGAACAGAACGATGAGATAAAAACAAAATCACGAGTTAAATTAATGGAGAGTGCGACAATTTCAACTTTCAATTAGACCGCGATGTTTGAAAAATCGTGGACAAGAATCGCAAAAGTTCGTTTCGTGCGAGACATGTCAGGAACATGTATCAAGCATCGATAAGAATGGCATAGCTGAAATCAAAGGCTGTATCGTTTGGTGCACGAAGCATCGCGTGTTGTTGCATCGTGATCACGCCTTCCTGCCTTTTAAGAAGCAGAAGAGAATCGACTGTACTTTTTGCGATCAATTACGGAGAAAATCTGCTCCGAATGATTCTTCGAATTGCTTTACAATGTCAAACCAAAGGTTTGATTCGTACTTTTCTATGATTTTTCGTACGACTTCATTTCAAAATCTTTTTACTTTTATAATCGAGGCGATTAATACGAGCAGTGTAAAATGTAGTATACTCGTTACTGTCTTCACACGTAGATACATCTATACGTGATAATCAATCCAGATTTATCAAACAAATTTATTACGATCTTACATTTTTCGTTTACACTCTTGCAACGAACTTTTTTATTATAAAATGATTTGTATATGATAACTTCAGTTTCTTTCATTTTGCAAAAAATATTACACTGCTCTCCAGCTTTAATTCAGATATACTGTCTATTGTATGCTACCAATATTGTATAGTTATACTACTATAATATTTTTAAGACTTAACATTCTAAAAATTGTATAGAGCTTTGGGTTTCAAAATGCATAATATCCATTTCTATTTACTTGGAGCTTCAGAACAGAGCCATTACAGATACCCTGGGATAAGTGAAATTTCAGCTAATAGATCTCTTTCTGCTTTAGAAATTTCATGCAATAGATTTCTTTTTGCTTTAGAAATTTCATCCATGATTATTTTCGAGAAAATATGAAACATTTGAAACAGAAGCTACAAAATTCGCAATTTTTATGTTCCAAGAATTCTATATTACCTATTCAAATTCTCTATTTTTATCAGAAAATCTACAAAGGAAAGTATTCAATGTTGTCGGTAAAATAGCACGAAGAAAATTCAAGGAAACACAACTACATATGCATTAAATTTCCAAGGAAACAATGTTCCATATAAAACGCAACACGCACGGTCTAAACTTTAAATACAACAACGTACAAATTAAAAAATTAGAACGAACAGCAGGAAACGTTAAGTGTATTCGCATCTTTATCGCACGTAATTACGTGCAGCGCACCACTCTAATAAGTTCACGACTAAGTTCACCTTGTGCTATTATCGTTAATCTGAGTGTGTAAGCTTCGGCCACACGACGCACGTTCTATTGACCACTGGTGCACGTCCATCGTTTACATAGATGTACGCTAACTATCGAAATCGTGAGTTAACACCTGTGTAGTTGGCGCTACACAATGTAACTTAATGTCCCCACGCCTGTTTATCACGGCGCGACGTTGTCGTTTTCTATTCGAATAATTCTCTAAGAATCGACAACTCGCTGATACGCTTGTTGCACGCCCATCAAATTGCATTTCTGCATATACATATACATAGGTTTTTGACATAATACAACGATTAATATGTAGACAGATGTACGTGTGATCTTTTTCTCGACGTATTCGACAACATCCCTTACCTACATTTTGCATTATTTGATATACTATACCCGCATAAACATCTGCAGTCTGGTTATAGCCTATTGCATGTCAGAACATGTAACATACCATGAATAAATTCACATTTAGAAAACGACGTATCAAGGCCGCATAATATTTTATTTTTCAATTTTCTTTACTTTTCTACTAAACATTCAAGAAGTTGGTTACAGTTATTAGTATACAATATGAATCATAACAGTGAATCAGTGAAACAGCGAATAAATTCTTCCCAACTGTTGATACTTTTGCTATGAAATTGATTTTGCTGTGATACGTAGATAATTGACAGTTATTTCTTGTTATAGGCGTTCATAGTTCTACTTTCCTTTCTACGTATTATACAGGTTTTCTTAGAAATCAACTAGTCGTAGGATACAAATATCTATGATTGTACAGTGATGTACGTCTGCATGTTTATCTTTAGTTTCTCCACGAGAATGAAACTTCTGATTAATTCATAATAGTCTACCACCAGATTCGAATACGAGGACTAAAAAAAGGATAAGAACATTTTCACTATATATATATTCCTTTAAAAAATAAAAATATTTGCAACTGAAGCAGTAAAATCAGTAATAATACTATAACGCTTATTAAAAGATCATATTCGTCCCTTTTGAGACAAATTTCTGTTTTAGCAATGACTATAATTAAATAGATCGTATATCAAGCTAACTAATAGTTACATTTATAATAAGATCCTAATCCCAACAAATGAAAATTATAACAATCTGTTTTTTCCAAAAGTTACTTCAGGGCCTATAGGCCAATTAGTTTGAAATGGGTGAACATACTGAGAAAGAAATCACAGATTACCAAAATAAATCAACGCTATAGTTTCTTTCGCAAAAATATTTCACTTGGGTTATCAAACAGATTTTAATCACACGAATTATCAATTATCTAGTAATTTATCGTTCTTCCTATTTTCTGTATTAACGACCATCATATATAACGTTAAAGCCATAAAAGATGAAAAACGTTCGAACACCAACTCCGTCATCGAACGAAATTCGAACTTGGCCACAGAGGCGAAAAACGGCCAGATTGACCCGGGGCTACTTTAATGAAAAACGATAAAGTTCTCCGAGAACATTTCTGGAAAGGAAGGAAGAAAATCGAAGTACATAGAAGAAGCGAAAGGATTCGCGAAAAAGCAAAGTTGCTTGGCCATCGAACACCGTATCGCTTAAGGACATTTAATTGGCAATCGAATCGGTAACGCTAATGCGGGCTGAACAATTAAAAGAGAATTTATTGGCGGTAAACCAACCAGTACCAGGAACGGGAATGCTTATTATTATTTGTGCTGTTGAATGAAACTTGCTACGGGCTGGCAATGCTTCGAATTAATAGCTATCACCCGGGGGGGGAATATATGAAATTATAGCTGGTTATGTGTACTTTCCTATACCATTGCGCGCCACTGTCGAAATCGGCTAACCGCAAGCAGGCCGTGTTCGTACGTCTAAATTTATTTACAACCGTTCTTTGGCACGAATTAATCAAACGGCAGTTCGGCCGACCTCCATCAGCTCTTACGCGGCGCAGGCAACGCTTGTCAATTAGGAATTTAGGGGATTGGTCTCTCTGTGAAACGAGATAATTGATTCCTACGCGCGTTTCCTACAGCTGGAGAAATTCAATTCCTCTGATTATAATATCCGGTAATTTATCAGCGAAATTCGCAGTATCCCAATATGTAGCCGTGTACCTATTTATTATTGGTATGTGCAAATATCGTAATAAAGAAGCATGATATAAATTGTGTTGGAGAATTTTCATTGATTACGCGAAGCTTGTATAGTAAAATGGTAGCGATTGGTCCAAAATTAAATGCTAGACGTTTTTAAAAAAAATATTGATTTTAACTAAATTGGAACTTTTTATATTAAATTGTATTAAATTATTTATAGTAAATTAAACGGAAAATAGAAATTCAAAAATAACAGATTACCTTCGTGTTCTGCGTTTCTATAAATTCATTTGAACTTGTATATTGTTCCGTAATAGAATTTAATTATTCTATATATAATTGAAATTTCAACGTTGATAAAACATAAAATATATTTATAATTGATTTAAACTTACATAAATATAGTTTTCAAAATTGCTTTATCACCGAATATTAATTTAAAACATTACTAATTTTCATAAAAATTGGATATATTATATTCCTGAACGGAAGAAACTATTATTTATTACGATACGCATCAACATTAGATGAAGATTATCTTCTTAGAAATACATAATTGATTAATTTCACGTGCTACAATGCACTAGATCCTAATTTCCTGATAATTTTCTTAAAATGATACAATCTAGATCGCAGTTTTTTTCCTCTGTTTACGAAAAATTTAAAGCTTCCAAAAATACCTACGATTTTCATAATATAAAAAAATGTATAAAATATCCAAGATGACTTGTCAGAATATGTACATATTCGGCGGATGAAACAAATTTCTACTTATCCAAATTTCTCTTATCCAAAGTGGAACAGTATACCGATATGGCGATCGACAGGATCAGATACCGATGTTCGAGTTAAAAGCACGAACTGTAACTCAAGCTACTAATCGTTTCACGCGTGTTTACATTAACGTTATCGCTCGGTTCGAATAGTTTTACCCCTCGTAATGGTTACGACTCCCTAACCCTCGCCCTAACTCTATTCTTGCAAGTAAGGCAGCGCTTCTAGCTTCTCCGGAGTGGAACACCCTTCAGCCACCGCTTGTACAATATATCTATCTCGTCACCCCAAGCAGCTCTTTGCTCGGTAACACCTAAACGCGTGCCGCGGTCGTACAAGCGCGTATTCTTTAGCCCGTAGAAAGCAGAAACTAGGGGCAAACACAATCGCACATATACATTGAGTGTCTCAATACTCGTGGTACAATCGTCGAAGACGGTTCTACATGTAGAAATTAGTCGAAAATATACAGCAACGATTCTTCATATGACCTTTTATTTCCTATAAAATGGAGTTTAGAAATTCGTCAAATATATCAATTAATTTTAGATTAGACCGAAGCGAATAATTGACAGGAGGTCGACCTACTTGCGAAGATAAATCGAGAAGCGTAGAATAACATTTCTTCGCGCGATGTTTCGTTTCTGAGAAAATTAAATTCGAGAATTCTCATCAAGTACGCGTGTATCTGGCCAATTTTTAACTAAACACGATGAAACTCTATTTTCTTGGAAACGAGGCCTCGAACGAACAAATTTTATTCTACATTTCTCGCTTATTTCTTCACGTAGAATCTCTTTCATACCGACTGTATTACGATTATACCGAGATACTCTGTCTTTGCCGTATGCAAAGATTCTGTTCTAGATACGTATCTTCGATTTATTTGCTCATGTAGAATCACCCCCACGCTGACGTATCATGATTATTGGAACACTCTATATATACACATGCGAAGAGAGGCATATATGTATTACACATAGGACGCCTCGTCACAAGTATCGACCGACAACGGCTGAACACGCCAAGAACTCGCGTAGAAACACGGAATCGAAGCCGCGGACCTAGAAAGCACGCGATCCACTGATCCGTCTTGCGAGAGGCGTTACTGTTATCTTCGCTGACCAATCTCGAGCGGACGACTAATAGGTTCAGCGCGTGAACACCTTGTCCTGGCAGGACCACGTGAAAAGGCGTTCGGTAGCGAGAGTCCGTCGGCTCGGCTCAGGTCCGAGAAATCGTCGTGGCGAATTGTTTAACCGCGATGGTAGATAGAACGATAACCGGGGCAGAGGCCGATCAAGCCTCGGGTCAGGTGGCTTCGCGAGCCGCGAAGAATATTACTTTGAAGCGTTTATCGTCGGAATCTAGCACGCCGGATTTTCCTCTGATTCCCTTGCAGATTAGTTCGAATTGGACTTTAATTCTGATAGTCGTACGAGGATCTTTCTACCGTAGTACTGTTTCTTTCGTCGTATGAATATTCTCTGGATTTTTCTACTGCAAATATTTATGTGGCGTTGATCGATGTTAAAAGCTATAGGTATATATTTAAATGGAACCAATTGAGCGTAACTGAGAAAGATATATTTTATGTATTATGGTGGCAAATAAAGAGGTGCTGATTTATGTAAAACGGTAGATAAGTTGTTAGGATAACCATTCGTACTCGTTGTACCGTATAACGTAGCATTAGTCAAGTTATTCATTTGTAATTAATCTGCCGTTAAGAATACAATAAAGATGTGGAAATATTTCGAGTTGCTATCTCTGATTTATTATCTTTAGTTTCCTATCGTCGGATGGTTCTTGAAATTGCATGAAATGTAATGAAATCACGTCACCGCAATCTAGTCACGAATATTCGGAATATTACTGTGATTTTACGCGAGTCTAAATTTGAGAAAAGTGAAATGAAAGTTACCGGAGACGTTATTTTAGCGTCTGAGGATACTTCTGATCCTCAACGTCGCCTAGGTAATTTCTTAACGCGTAAACTATTTTTAAGAAAACTGCAACAATTCTAATCGGAGAATTTATAGAACTGATAATTCCTATAAATCTGGAATAACGAAACTAATTCATTTAAAGTGGCAGAGAAAATGCATTGAATCGCATGGGATACTTTAGAGAAACGAAATGCCACCAAAATCTTTCTTAAAAGACTATATTTCATACACTTCGACCAATAAATCTCAACCTAATAAATGTCTATCAGATTTGCTGCTTTTTCTATCATACGACGTTACGCCTAATATTCTCTTCGCAAATGAAGAAATCCTGTTCATGCACCATGGGAACTCCAGACCACCAGCAAGGCAATACATACGGATAAATTCTCGAACGAGTGTCAAACACGTTTGTTAATCGGTCTTTCACTCGTTTGCGCGTATGATCGTCTGAAGCTGTAAAAGACCAAACTTACTGGCGCGAGTCAAGCGTGTAAATTGTATGACCTATGCGTTAATTCGCCGCAAAAGCAGCTGATTTCTGTATAATTTCGTTGCGAAAGTTTCGACAACACGAACCAGAGATCGCACGAAACGCGCCCTGCGTCTCGTTAATGCTTACCACTTGACGTCACCGGTATCGTGATTCTATCTACTTATAGCAGACGGAAATATGTAACCGTTTAGCCTGGTATTCGCGCGATTTCGCCATTATAACTGCAATACGTTGTACATGATTTAGAGAAGCCGTTGAGGAAACATACTTTGTTAATTATGAAGAAATATTGCGAGGTATTTAGAAAGGTGAAAGTAATATGTGCATTCTATCCAATGTTTAATTTACGATAGACACGTAGTTCTTACTGTCATTTTCTCGGAAAGTATGTATCCTTAATAGAGAGTTATTTATATCGCTAATTTAAAATTTATTATTACGTGCAACATGTAGACAAAAAATTAAATACTGTACTCGATGTGATAAATTGTATCACTACACATGTTTAAGAACAGAACTCTTTTCGATATTCGAAGCAGTAAGGATCAGAAAAATTGTTAGAAAATATTTTGATATGTTTCAACTCTTGAAACCAGTGGAATAACACGACCCAAGATAAGTTTATCATTTTTCTGACACCTAACATATAAGAGACATAAGATATTGTTATAAGCGAAATATAAAGTTAGCCAAGACCCGAAGCACCTAATAAAGTCTAACGTTATATGATTTCGGTACACTGTTTCAAAAATATATAAATTTTAGAAAAATAATGAAATGAATATTTAAACGATTTCATTAGCCTTTTCTTCGTTATATGCCGTTTCAATTACAATTAAATCACCAACTCTCTATTTCTGGATCTTCTATCTGAAACTGCACCAGTTTGAACGACACAATTATCTCCGAATTACGACAAGCACGATGTTGAAATTCTCGGAATGAGAACAGAAATAGAACCAATGATGAGATTAAAGGAGTAATGTCATTTCAAAATGCGACGAAGAGAAATGAACAAAAAATCGAAGAAGGGTATTTTCACAGAAAAATATTGAGATATCTTATTCGATTTTTTAGATACCTCAAAAGTATTACATTTTCAATATAAAACATAAACAAACATCAAAGCAAGTCGCTAAATTCTCCACTTTAATCCATCATTTATCCGAATTCCTCTGACTCCATTCATCATCCTATTTCGTTCATTCCCATCTGCAAATAAACGCAAGCTCCGTCTCAAAGAAAATTCTCATCAACCGATGACAGCTACTTTCCAAAACACCTTGTACTTACTAACGCCACCATAAACGCCCATATTAAAGTCTCGAAAATATCTGTTGGAATACATCAGGGTAGCGTGGTATTAGAAGCGCGAGCCAATCAAAACGTGCGTGGAAATTTTTTAATTGCAGCTGTTCATCACAGTTATTTTACGCATTAGGTTTGCTGTGTTCACTGGTAGCGCTTTTACGCTTTTAACGAACAAGAGATTAAAATGCAACAATGACGAATGTAATAACTAGACCACGGATTTTTATGGGAAATTTGAAAATGTAAAAATCTACAGAAAGTTTATAATCTGCAAAAATATATAAAACATCCAAAGCGTAATATTTTTTACTAAATATTTAATACGGAAAACGATCTTCCGCTCGGGTGCAATTGTTTCAATTACATTCGTAAAAATACGAATATACGTAAATATCCGTGGTCTAGTAATACGATCGCGAGTAAGATTCTGTAACTTACGATTCACATCGAGAACGACCAGCCTGGTTTGCGGCGGCACAAGGTTAGTGTTGCTGGCCTCGCATATCAGGCGAGCCTTGAGATGTTGCCTTCCAACTTTAGGATAGGACAAGCGGTTAACCGTCAGGCCAGAGTCGGCGTTGTAGTGATAGGACTCGTCTATCACGGTGTTGTCGAGGTACCACGTCAGCTTCGGGGGCGGCTTGCCACCTCGTACCTCGCAAATCAGGTTCACGTCACTCCCCTCGTTGTATGGTTCCTCTAACCTCGAGATGTCCCTCGTCGTCCCGTCCAGTATCACCGGCTTCGACGGAGGCACTGTGCGAAACACACATACGTACGTACACATGTACACGTGTATATACAGACGCACATTCACACAGAGGCAGCATGATTGAATCAGCGGAAATGCGGATTGATTATTTGTCCGCCGCTTGAGAATGGCTGATCTATCGCGCTACCTGCGTGCCGGCGTGATTTACTCGTGAAAGATTGATTAGGGCCAATTGAGTTCCGCTGATGCGAGTGATTTACCATTCGGTGAATACTCTTTTGTCGACGATTACGCGCAAACCGTGGAAATGAACGGTTAAAAACCAGCAAATCCTGCTGGAATTCGTGCAAGCGTGAAACGGTAAATTGCGCAAGCCTTGGATGGTTCGTTTATCTCTCCTACTGGATATATAATTGTTCTTCTCGTTGCCAGAAATACGAACGATTTCGTGCAATGAATAGCGTAAACGAAGGTGTTCCGTGCAACGTTAGAAATATTTTCTAAAATGAATTCGATGAGATATGATATCGTGTACTTAGTAAATGTCATGATCAAGACGATAGTTATGTCGTGTGGTTAGTACGATAGCTTATCTTTCTTGGTTGGTTTGGAATCCAACTGGCATTGAGAGATTATTATTGTATGATATATCGAATGCGATTATTAAATTATTATACTTTCAGGATTATTAACACAATTAAATCTTTTTCATTTATATCTTTTCTTTCTCTTACTAGCGAACGTTACGTTGTATAGGTTGGTAGATGTTTCCATATTTCTGAAGGGAGATGTACAGCGTTACAGTTCCGGCGATTACGGTATTAATTGCAGTACGAAATATTCGCTGAGACTTTTTAAGAATTGGAACAGCTACTGATAAATGACAGGCGCACTACTCACTTATAACAGTCAGATTCATCTTCTGCTTTCTCGTCGGCGAATTCTTGAAGTCCACTCGACACCGATAGATCCCTTCGTCTTTCGTCTCCAACCGATCGATGCTGAGGTGAGCAGGATTCGATGCTGTGATAAAAAAAGCTCTTGGTCCTAGCGCCGTCGGCGACGACCACAGACGAGCATTGTTCAACTGTCGACGACCACGGACGTCGAAGCTGAAACCATCGGTTCTTTGTAGCAATGACAAGCATCCGCGAAACTTTACTGTTTCTTATTACATTGCGATAAATCTGATAGTCGCGAAGAAGAGATATTAAATCTAATTTTTGAAATTGTAGAAAACACGATTACTAATGTAATCTTACGATATGTTTCTCATTTTCATTGAAAATCTGCGAAAGAAACGTTTATCAAACGACCCATATCGTAACGGAAAAGATTTCAAGTAGTAGGAATTTCTTCGCGAGAATGTTTCTGCTGAATATGAGTCAGTACTAAAATCCCATGGAATTGAGACGAGAATTTTCATGCAACAAGCACTTGTAATCTCGAAGATCCGACAGCCGACAACGGTCTTCGAGTCGTCTCGCGTCGTAGACTTTACTTGGTGTAACGTGCGAACTTGAGAACATGCTTGCGCGAGCTTATCGCTCTTGAAATCCTCCACGATTCCGCCTTCGATCTAGCTACGAATCTCGAAATCATTGGTAACACGATTATGGAGTGAATAATCGTGTCTCTCGAGTCTAATTGAGCAGGAAGGAAAGCTTCCATTCGAGAAACTTAGTAATGTTCGAAGTTTAATCATATGAATATTAAGTAAGTGTAAAGTCTTCTAAAGCGCAGATGACAAATGTATAGCTTCTCTTGTTATATATCATCGATCCGCTAAAAGAGCGGCAAAACTAAAAAATATAAATTTAATAGTAATTTTGAAACAGAATTTTTAGTCAAAGAATTATCGTTTATAATTTACAATTTAGATTGTGTTTTTTGATATAATTGACGAAATGTTTATACTAATGTTACCTACTATTCGAACGATTATTTCCTATTGCAAAGAATATCGTCAAAAATCTTGGAATAATCCTTTCGGAAGGACGACAGTCGTATGTAGATTAAATCACAATGTTTTCCGTTTCTCAAATATCGAAAAAAATATTTTTCTTTAAACACCTGAACAAGATCCTATTATTTGTAACGTAATCCCGATATCGAGGTCAGGGTCCAAGTCCAGTCACGATTTAAGATTCTTCGCTGTACCGTGAAGGATCTCAGCGGGAGAAGCATAACGGAATTAGGATGCGGACAGGACAAAGAGGTAGGCGTGTACGCCGAGTCTCGCCCGGGGAGCTATTCACCATGCATGATTGCATATTAAACAGTCAAGGACGAGGGAGCCGCGAGAAAGGAGATGATTCCGCGAGTGGAACGACAGACGGAAGTTTCGGGAACATCTAAAGACAACGAGACGTTAAGCCTTTCTCCTTTCACTCGTCGTCTCTACCTGTTTCTCATACCTGGTATCACGAAGGTGAAGAGGGAGGGAAAGAGGGAGGGAAAGAGAGAGAGAGAGAGAGAGAGAGAGAGAGAGAGAGAGAGAGAGAGAGAGAGAGAGAGGGTCGAGAATGAAAGAAGTGGGAATTGGTAGGAGGCCGAGGAACATGGAAACCGACGGTTCCTCACGAGCGACTAAAAGTTAAATTGCGTTCCACGACTGCACGGGAGTTCGGATTTCCGCTCGTGACTGAATATTCCCAAAGCTATCCCACTCTGCCGGCTGCTTCCGCGGCATTGACGTTGAAATACGATTTAATTCTTCCACTTCGCACTTCCAACAGACGAGGAAAGCGCTTCCGTGACGTGCCGCCGCCGTCCGGACGTCCGTATGGTTGCTTGCCTCGAGGCCGCCGCACCATCGGCCCTTAGGGCTTCTCCACACTGATGCAACACATCACACACATACATACACGTATACATATGTATAATATGAGTCTCTTCTACATATTCCCAATTCCTCGTCTCCTTTCAGAAAATCACCAGTTTTCCATCGGGGCTGAAACGATTCTTGGATATAACGCGTTCATTCCTTCGTTCGATTGGCTTTCGACGAGCGATAACCCCCGCAAAGCGATTCCTTGCTATCAGTCTTCCGACTCTTGGCTGAATCTTCGGATCGATCGACGGTCTCTCACGTGCCTCGTCGATCACCTGACTGATTCGCGGAGATTTTCGAAAGAAGAATCGCCGATCGAACGTTCCTGAACGCGGCGTTGCATAGAAATCGAGACGATCCGCGGCGAAAACCCTCGTTTTTATTGGAAATCACAAGCGCTGGATTCGAGAATTGCAGCAAGACTCGATGCCTGCATTCGTGAACGCACGGCGAACTATCTTACTGTCGTAAGAACTGCTCCCCCGTGGTCTGTATGCAGCATGTTGCTCCTCTTTGATTTGCTGAGTTTCGGTTTCGTTATTATTTGCAACGATCGATGGCGTGTCCATGGCTCCTGGCTCTAAGTTTGTAAATTTGGTATAAGAGAGTATTGCTAAATGAGAAGCATGTTCAACTCCTTGAAAGTGTAACGAAATGAGTAGGATAAATACGTTAAAATAAATATTTTAGGCTAAATTCATTGTATTAGTAAGTTCGCATTCATGAAGCCACGGAACGAATTCTTGTACAATATATAATTTGGTATAATAATTATTCTAGTAATTTTTATTATATACGTTGTAAAGAAATTACTTATTAAACGAATACCTACGAAACAGTGACTTCATACGTTGCAAGTTGCAACATATTTGACTATTTTTTCCCTGTCTTTTGCCAGAACACGCTCTCATCTTTTGTCTCCCTACGGCTTCGATAGTAAACTATTAACCCTTTGGCGGAAGAACGACACCAGGACAATCATTCGTATAATGCAAGCGATTTAGAAGGTTTCTAAGGGGAGTAGCGAATGAAATTGGACAGATTCAATTCGATGGAACGATGTCCCTTAAGAGCAATTCAGGACGCTGTTCGGAGATCTCACAAATATTACGGAAAATTTCATAAAAAGCTGACGGTGGCCGAGTCTAAAGAAAATACGGAAGGTAGGTACGGAAGGTAGCAGCGGTAGGAACTGGAGAATAAGAAGGAAGAAAACGTAGAAATAAGGTCAGCCAAGAAAACGAAGTAGATGAATCGATAATCGGGAGAATCGAATGAACGAAACGTCCTGGCGGGGTGAAACATTCAAGTGACCGAATAAATCGGTGTAATAGGATTACAAATGAGATTAAGCGGCAACTACACGACGGGGTTAACACGGGTGAGGTGATTTAAACGGGTGAGAGGGTAGATTTAAAAACGTTAACAACTGAGTCAAGTTAACTCGTAAAAGAGATTCCAAATATAATATCATAATTCGTCGGAGTTTTACGACGCGACATACAGAGAACTAGATTTACATATAAAACAAGCCAGCGCTTATCTCCCGACATGGGTTTGCTCGAGGGCGGGCCAGCGTTTCGTTTCGTTGGATTAGTCAAAAAATTACCCCTGTTTATCAGGCATAACAGTGCTTAGTCATAATCACAGCAGGTATTCGCTTTCTCTTTACAACATACGTTTTCATTATGCCGCATTAATTAAAGAAATCTGAAAGGTTATTATTTCTCGTATTATACGAACGAACGAATAAATTTGGTCTACATTGATAAACAGAGTATAAGCAAGGTGTAGAATATCATGCAAGCCATACGAAGAGGACGTGAATGATTTACATCGTAAAGGAAATAATCGTTTCTGTTATTACAGGGAGTAGAAAATAGAAATTAAAAAACGAATATGAAGCGAAACCTGATAAAACGAAATATCGATTAATATTTCATTTATATCGAAGCTTTAAACAAAATTTGGAATTTGAACGGTTATTGAAGAGATTAATTCAATTTTACTCTTTATAATTATGCGCGGAAAAGAAACGTGATATTTGCATTGCTATTGAAAAGTTTGAGTTGTTTGCTTCATATTCATATGCTTCGATTCATATCTAGCGTATAGTATTTAACGACAGATTATCGCTGACTAAGACTAATTGTAAAGAAGGTTGTACAACATAATTAGAGGGATTATTAATCAAATTATTGCGCTACATTTGGAACTAAAAGCACCTCTGATGTGTGAAATGAAATAATTAGTCTACTCTGCTGTATTTATATGCTAAATATTTAGATATTTCGCATAATTAATTAGCAAATAATTTACAACCGCTTACAAACGATAACGTCGTATAGTAAATAGATTCGTATGTTTGACAAATAATAATTTCAATTTTGCCGTTTCTTCGTAAATATACTATGCGTAAGATTATAAAGAAATAACTTTACTTGAAGCTATAAAAATATATGTTAGATAGAAATTGTTAAAAGAAGATATGTAAGCTAAGTCTATAGAAGATAACAAATAGATGAAGTTCAAAAATTCTTCACAACTTTTCTTTTGGAGTGGTAGGAATTTTTAACGTATCCTTGCAATAGACGTAACACTCAATAATATACGTATGATATGATAACTTAGAAGTAGTTTTCACGTTTTACGCATCTAAAATGTGCACTTTTGTGCGTAAAATACACGCACTATTTTTATACCTCGTAGAATTTGTATAAACCGATCGTGTTAGCAGTAAAACATCGTATAGCACCAGATTTTGTTAAGAATTTACGAGCTACTCATAAAATCGTATAATTCCGATACGGACACCCGGCTTATATGTTATTTCAAAAACACAACTTTCTATATATCACTGAATTTCTCTCTATAGCAACTGAAACAGAACAAATAAAACGTAATAATAAAAAATGCAATTTTTAAAAACAGAACATTCGATATGCTTCATTTCATAACACATTTTTACGAAACCTAGTCTTTTCCCTTTTTTATTTTCCTTTTGATATACTTTTTACATTCTTGAAAATAAAGAAACATTTTAGGGGTTTAAATACACGTGCGATTATTGTTAAAATCCATTGCAAAAGTCCCGGTATCAATTTCAAATTGATTTAAATTGTAATTATTCCTCGGAATAATTTCTTTCTCAGTTAAAAAATCGAATTCTCAATTCATTTATAAAAATTCTGATGAAAAGCTTACCATCGCTTTTACATCGCACCGTTGAGGAGAGGGTGCGCGATAACTCGAGGAAAACAAGAGAAAGCCGAAGAAACGATATTCGCCATTTCGTGTCTTTAACAGTCTGGCGCACGTATGATAAGCGAGCCGGCACGTCTCGTAATAAATATTTTACTGCCTCAGCCGGAAAAGGGTACGCGGGGAGGACAGGAAGAAAAGCTCGTCGAGAGGATACAAGGGGTGTCTGTCTGCCTCTAAATTTAAAGTTCCCTCTCTAGCGGCGAGGATTAAACTGACTTTACAACAGGCAACGACCTATGCCTCCAACCATCCGATTCAACCCCTACATCGCTTTTACTAGGGATGGAAGGGAAGAAAACGGTGGAAAAGCTCGAGACGATGCATCGCCACCACCGCACATATCTTACACCTTATTACATTTCTTAAATATGACCCGACGGGCAGCAACGTCGACTACCCCCACGACCACATGCCCCCACCCTATGATAGAGAGTGTCGCGCTTCTTCGCGAAAGCGACGAGCTTCGAAGGTTTGCGGGCCAAGCACCATTCTATATGCAAAATTTCACGGGTCGCGGAAGCGAAATAGCGAGTCGGCAAGCAAATGAAGTTCACCGTGGAAAATAACGCGAGGAATTTCTGGACCGTCCCTTCTCCATCCCTACGACCACGCCCGCAGTGCTCCCCGTTTTATTTCTTCTAGGCAATTTATATTCCCGGATTATCGGGTTTCAAGAGAATTTTAGACGTCGCATAGCCTCGCGTGATATCCTTCTAACCGTTGGCTGGTTTTTAAAGGCTTCTGATGAATTCGGGGCTTTTAATAACGATTCAGGATTACAGTGGATTTTATTGGCGGATAGGAGTACGGGAGAATTTACTTTTCTATCGTGTTCTCTCGTTATTCAAGCTGTTCCGTCGTGTCTTTTCTATCAGTGATCATCAGTGTTTTCTGGCTGTTTGTAAATTGAGATTATCGCAATATTCCTTTAGCGTAAATATCTAATAGCGAACAAGTAATGTCATTCCTTTTTCTGTTTTAAGGAGAAAGGAGGTTGGTTTTCGTGTTGGTAGAATTTATGTATCTTTGGTTATGCGAGTAAAAGATTTAATGGCTCACCTGTAGATTGGTTCACCAGCACCCTCTTTGTACCAGAGTACCATGCTGACTTCGTCGTTGTCGTTGGAACGAATATCGCAAGGAAGGTGCACTTTGTTTCCTACAACTCCACTGATAGTAATCATTGGAACTGTAAGCAAAAAAGATGAAATATTTATAGTTAATTGTACCATAATAGGATAAAAATTGGATTAAAAGCGACGAAGACGATTAAATTTGAAATTTTATTATCCTCCGGTATCCTTTCACAGTAATTCGCTAACTGTAACCTTAATTAAATTAACATGAAATTAATTATAAGTTTAAGCGGTTACTAACAGATATTTCCTCGTAATATAATACTTGATATAATACTTAAAAAGAACGTAAAACTACATTTAAAGTTTAATTCAACAAAGGTTCCAAAGTTTAAAAAGACTTTAAATTATACTTTATAGAATATAATACATATTTCGTTTATGGAAGATTATACATATATTGTATAATATAATTTAGACGTTAAATAAAAATGTTGAACGTATGATGTCTCCTAGTCTTAGTATCTAAGATTTTTATTGAAACTTTGTACTTTAAAATTAAAATTTAATCTTTGCTCTTGCCTCACTGTAACGATATATCTAATCAATCCAAAAAGAGTTCAAATAAAATATTGGCTGAATGATATTGAAACAGTAAAATATTTATTTCTATTCTATGCTTTGTCTAAACATCAATACCTGTCAATATAATACGCATTATACATATCATATATTCATATTAATGTAAATTGTGTTTGTGAAGTTCGAAAAGAATGGAACACAAACAGAGACGTGTTTCGTAAAATTTTATAATTAATTATACTTAATTCAAATCTGCTCTTTAATTAATCATACGCAGGGATACTTGCTAACCGATTTATTCGCAACAGAACCTACATTGTAACCATTTTTCAAGGCAACATCAATCACGCTCAGAAGTGTAAGCGAACTTCTTTCGAAATCAATGAACACACCAACGCCTCGAAATATCTAATCTCGTCATTAATCAAACTAAATTAATCTGCTTTTATCAATTTGCCATGTACCTCGACAATTTTCTTTCCTCTTGCGTAAATGTGAACGCGCGATTCGTATCGAATTAAATGACTGTCACCGACAACGTAGCATGACAAAACTTTTCCTACGTCACATTCACGGCCAAACAATGAAAAGAACTTACCATTCTTCTGAAACGCGCAAATCCGACGTGTGTCCTAATATTTTCTTCCACTAGCTCTCAAATTTCAAAATATTTAATGCTGCATTTTGAAACAAAAAATTATCCACCATACATGGTATTAACAACGGCCGAAAGAGTTTCTTAAAAATGATATTAATTCTCGATTCTACTATCAAAACCAGCGAGCCATCCCAAGCATGCACATTATCGCACATCCACGACGAAAATAATTAACCACATTCGTCTGGTAGGTGGATAGCGTAGTTTTACCAAGTAATAGAAAGCGCCCGTGAGAAGCAGAACCAAGGTGGTGCACGCAAACTACGAAGACATCCTTCGGGATTAGGTCTCATTACATGAGAATTCTGCGGTGACGTACGCGCTGACGGTTAAGGTCGTGGCTTTCCGACCGAGCTTAAGGCGGCCAAGTCGTCTTGCTGGTTGACGATGCAAGCTGCGGTTAACGGGGGTTTGATGTCCTCATCGCCTTGTCTACTCGATTAGATTTACACGTAGATGGAGTTATCGCGTTTTAACGAGCTACACGGTGACGTACATATCACGAATACCACTCCTTATTTTCCGTCTTGATTGACACGTTTGCCATCCTTGTCAGCTGAAAATCAACGGTTGCGTGGAACATTCTCGAGGACCAATGGGCGGACAATCTCATCGATCAATGACACTCTCCTACCCGCTTGTTCCACAAAACAATCGTAATAGCTCACTGTTACGTGGACTTCCATCTTGGGTCACAGGACGCTGATGCTTCTCTACAAGTTTGGAAACATAACCGCGAAAGTCGGGAAATCGTGGGTGGAGGATAGATAGTGGATGAGTGTTCCGAGATGAACCGTTAGAAAGTTGGTCCGGCAGTTCCGACTGAATATCATTGGCCGAGTAAGTTTCTATGTTGAATTGGCCGCATTGTAAGATTCGTAAATTCTGTTATCAAATTTAACTTTGCTGTTCGAAGGAAAATAGCTAGTTGAGGCACTTGGAAATCATGCCGAAGATCATTTCGTTTAGGTCTTCGTATAGTTCGCGAATAATAACAATAATATAGTATAGTACATAAATATCATTAAGTGATACGAAATTTGATGTACCTTCATTTAATTAATTAGTATGTAAATACCATAATGAATACAGTGGTGTACAAATACTTTTTGTAGCCACTGTAGATTACCAATTTCCGATATGCTCGTCCTATGGAAATCTAAAAGAATCCTGTCTATGTTAATTTTGTAATCCGTGAATCATAAATGTAGTTCTAATTTTACAAATATAATTGAATTATAAAAGTTCAAATCTCCCACCAACGCCGGTCATCCGACCAACATTTGTAAACTAAAATTCAAACGAAGAAAAATTTCACGCAACATTATATAACAAGCGCAGTCACAATCCGACGAACTTATCGCGACATTTATTTTTCGGCAAACACAGACTACGAAAACGTGCACAGTGACAAGCACCAGGCTCGGTTATATTGGAACAATTTCATTTACCACAAGAAAAATGCTGGCTAAATTTCACGGCTAGGCGTAACCATACATTTTCTTGACATCCTGATCTGGAAGGAAGAAGCCTCTAACCAGTTACAAGCTCATGAAACGTCGAGAAATGGGGAGCAATGATGGCTGAGTCGTTTCTTCTTCTTCGTCTCCCATCGTTATACGAGGAATATTAACGTAGGAACAGTGAGCCGATACAACTACCATTTTTTACGACGTTTAGCGAACTCCAGACGAACAATTTGCATCGTTATGCAAGTCCGCATCACGTGAGTCGTGGTAAGATTTTAATAATTGTACGTGTTTCGATCGCCGTTGTTGTGTCCGGTTGATCAGGTATCGACTATCGGCCAACGTAACTTCTCCAACCTCTGGCTAGGGTCGACTGATTTTAATTACTTTTGCGAAAGTTTAGCAACTGAAAGTGTATTTACCGTGGAAATTCGCAATTTTGTTGGCTGGTTCGTTAGTTCACTGATTGTTCTCTATTTTTCTTTATATCTGAATGATTTCAGAAGGAAGATAGCTCTATAGGTAATTTATTATATAGGGTGAGGTACGTTACGCGTTTCCACCGAGTATTTTATGAATATCGGTTATATTGAAAAGTTTCAGTAGACCAAGTTGAAACTTTCCGTATTAAGTTGAGTTTGTAGATAGATAGTAATAAATCCAAAATAAAGCAAGACTAACTTAAAGAACGACTCGACGTAGATTCATCCTATGGTGCAAAAATTCCATGTGCCATACATATTCGAATACACCGATCTACGATAATCAGAAGATAAAAATACCGAATCGTTGAAACAGTTCTGCCAAATTTCCACCTTAGTAACGTTTCATAGTCTAATCGATTGGACCGACGAGCGAATAGTACCATTTGGCGTCGTTGACGTTGACAAAAGCGTCAATTATCATGGTGAAATAGGAGACTATTTCGAACTTGTTTCAATCGAAATTCTAGTGGTCGTCTAGTTTGTCGATTGGGCAGATATGCGTGTAGCGTGCATCGTAATTCGTTTCTGTTGCCGAAGAATCCTCGAACCCCCACGTCGTTCCCGGTACGGATCGATGCCTCGACTCGTGCGGTTCATAAATAACCTTTCTACGCGGAAAACGAATCCATCAACGGGTTTGCTTCTTAACTAGCCAATTCGAGGTAACATCAAACGCAACATAAGGCTGCCGTCTTCTTCCATCCCCTCGCAGCTGCTGCGCGTTGCCAGACCCCCGTAAATAAGTAATCTTTCCGTTTCCAGGAATGCGCGAGAGGGTTTTGAATCTCGAGGATGATCGCCTTCGGGCGAGCGTGTCCAAGATACCAGCCGCGTTTATTTTCTTTTTTATCGAACGCGTAAATTTAACTGGCCTTATTTTTGCCCGACGTTTTCATTCGTTTCCGTTGCTCGCCATCGGCAAAATGAAATATAACGTTATTATTCTGGCATGCCGCGAATCCTTTCGCGATCTCCTTCCTCCCTCTTCTGCTTCTTGGTTGCGCGTATCGTAAGAACCACGTTCCTTTTCAGCGTGAAATCTTTTGATAATTTATCGACGCACGAAACAATCTTTCGCATAACTCAAACGTAAATAAAGAGGCCGTGTGTCAATGGCGCAAAGAATTTTTACTCTTGTTTTATGGATTTTTAGCTGTCAACGTGTATTACACGAGTCGTAGACGTTCTATCGTGAAAATATGCGAAGACGCTGTGAACGGTTGTTGATTTCGGACAATTTAATCAGAGCTGGTTATGTAGAAAAGTAATTAACGTGTACTTGTTACAACGGAAACTACCGAAGACAAATGATAAATAAAGTTTAGGCATAAATTCGTTTCACTTACTAAATATTATAACGAGTATTGCACTCTGCATATTTTATACATATTCGCATCTTAAATTTCCCATAAATGTATAAGAATGACCACTGCAATTATAAAGTTTGACGATCTTGAGGATAACCCTAAGGATGATAATGATAGACACCTTGGTAATTTAATAATCTACAGATCGTCGATAACGGGACCATATTCCTCGATTCCATTGTAAAGTTGGAGCTAAGACAAATTGTCTCGTACCGAGGTAATTAAGATTTGGCCTACCCTTGGGAATCGTCGAATGAAAATGTCAAAAGATTCTTAAGCGCTAGTCGTCTCCACCGTCGCGTGTAATCCAGATTTATACGGTGATAGATCTTGTTTCTGCGTTAATTATTTCCTTGAGTCGTTATTCAGCATATAGGACCGTTTTACGATAGTGGCGGAACGAAGCAAAGCTATTGAGATAAACTAGCTGAGCGCTGTTCGAGTATCGTTCGTTATCTTTGCCGCGGCATAAATACGACTGTAAAGGAATAGCGTTAACAGGAAAGGGTGAAAATGTCGAGGTTCGTAGTCGTAAAGTAATAACAAGAGTAATTTGTTCTTGGTTCCGCGTACATTTTCCCTCTCTGTAAGGGATTAACGTTATCGAATTAGTAGTAGAATGTACTTGAAATTTTGTAACACGACATTGACGAACTTGACGATTCTGACGATCAAAACATTGTTCCTTAATTCTTTGTTATAGATAATATTTGTCTAAATTTTTCTTCGTGAACATAATATGAATTAACAATTATTTCTATATTGAAATAAAAGATTCAAACAATGCCTTATGTAAGCAAATCTAATTATCTGGAAGAAGAATTTTTTTCCTATTCGATTACATAAATAGCGCTATCCTCTTTATAAAATAGAGATATAACATGTAGAGGGCGGAGAAAATAAAACTGAACGTACTCGTCCGAAAGAGGACTGTTATTAATTATTCAGAATGTTATGTCACAGTGCAATTTACTATCGGCTAAATCGTTTAACTAGATTCGACCGACAGATGACACTAGATTGGCTGATTGTTTATTAAATGCTGTCAAATTATTGATGCTAATAAGCCATGGTTTGCCGAGCACGCGTTCGAACGATGCCAAATAAGCGACGGTGGATGTCGAAAATATCTGGCAATGACGCATATGGGTAACTATATGACGCCCACCAATCAAAATTATTGTAATATTCGAACGCGGCCGTGACTCGAAAACGTCGGCTCTGTCCATAAGTACCTAATGAATCGAGAATTTATGTTAAAGCATTTTAATGGTGTTGGTAACAGTTTCTCGTTTCACAATAAGTTGAATGACATACATGCAACGCTGCATGAATTAATTAGATACGATGCTTCGGTTTTATTAATTTCGATAAATTTATACATGCATCGTGTATGTTCATATATGTCAATTAAATGTGTACATTCGATGCTATTCTATCTTTATAATTTCGTTGAAATTCTCACTACTTGTTAGTGCATTAGTCTAAAATTCCAGGATGCAGGGACCAGCCGAATAACACGCACCAGGTATGTAAATATGAAACCGGAATTTTTCTATAGAAAATACACGTTTATTGTATGAAAATGATTAAAAATATTTTATTCGAAGTATTGCCCATCGCTAGCTATACATTTTTCCCACCTGTCTGGCAATTACATTATCAGCTAGGGCCATCTATAGGCAAATTCCGGTTTCATACTTACAGACCTGATATTGATGTACCTATTCAGAAATCTGAGGTATATTTAATATATCGGTAATTATATACTTAAAACTTGGACTTTATTGCGACAAAATACTACTCGACTTACTTTAACAATAAAATCCGGACAGGATGCGCTTGAAGAAAAAGATCCTGAAAAGATGAAAAGTTGCATAGCTGTAGCTTTTCATCAATAAGCGAGTGAAGATACAAAGAGTGTCATCTCTCTTGGAATAATCGTACTTGTCATCCGACTTCCAAGCAATCGAAATCCCTTTCAAACGAATAAACACGGGTGAAACAAATTACACGAGGAAAAAGAAAAACGCGAAAAATGTGGCGCTCTTGGCCAGTTTCTTAATGTCCTCCTTTGTAGCGGAGAAATGAAGGGAGACTATTAAAATGGTGCTGGTCTGTCGAAGAAAAATTCCTCTGGCAGCGGAGACGACTTCTCTGTTAAGTCCAGATGTATCGTAGACCGCAATGTAGTAGGTAGATTAATGGTTTTTACCGGTGCTCCACCGGAGCTTTTTATAGCAAAAGGTGGCCCTGCTCGGGATAGAGTGCCGCGACCGGCACATTCGGGTTCCGCTCAGCCAGTAAAACTTGTAATTACTGTAAATCGCGATGTAATTGCCGTAGTAATTACCGTGGAGCAAAGTAGGCGCCGGCTCGCGTAAATAAAGCTGTGCTTGCGAGCTTACCCGCAACCCCCGTAAATTTCAATCGTGAATGTTTCATTTGTTATGGAACCACTTTTAATCGCCCGCCCTGTTCTCTCAGTTCTATTAACTCCTCTGTACGGTGGATATCGTTTTTCCCAGTTACCAATCTTATTTTTTCTCTTTCATTCCGCTAATAACAAAGATCGTTTTCAGTCCTTTTGGGATACCGTGTTGCGGTAAGCGTCATGGTTTCCTTTTTTTTAGAGGTTTCGTACGTACCGTTTATTTATATGCCGGGTTATTCGTTCGTGTATGTTAATGTTCCTATAAGTGTGTGATTTAATAAGAAATTTATTCGGTTTATTAAGGACTTGTTATATTTTTGTAAAAATTGCTGTTACGAAATGTATTGAAAATGCTTTTTTTTCTTAATTCCATAGAATATTAAGATTTTCTGAATATTTGTATTTGGAATGAATTATTGAACTCAAGTTAGAGGATTCGTATATAGTTACTTTCCATGAATTTCTGGCTGGAATATCTCGTAAACTTCAGGGACACCCTATGCGGACGCAGTTGTCGCGATTTTATGGATTCCCTTTGACGATCCCCATCCAGAAATGAGATTATGTATATCTCCGATTTACTTTACTAACTACGCAAAGCCGATTTATCAGCGAGCTGTGACTACCAGGTCGCGTGTTTCTCTCTTTTACAATCGATTCCAGAAGTACCGTCTACCTAATTATCGGTGCTGCTTTAAAGTTAGGAAATACTTTCAAACGTGCGGCCACCACCAGGCTGCATTGCAAATTCTTTTAGGATCATGACTAGAGGTACGTGCACCGGCATCCTCGTTCCTTTCAGTTCCAGAGGAGAAGTAGAAATTATTCCTTTTTTACAGGGAAATCTTGAGAAACCCATCCGGTATCTCGTTGAAGTAAATTACGTTTCCAAAAGACGAGGAGTTCGCCGTACACTCTGATTAATTTCAAGTGAGATCGTTAAATGACTTTATATGTTGATAATATTCCATACCTATCGCAGAGAATGTTACGTCAAAGAAATGTTTCTGAAACTTTGAATAGATCGAGAAAATAAATCAAATATCAGAAATTTTAAGAGGTACACTATATATATTTCGAGGCTTTTAGAGCATCGGGTAATTTAATTAGTTTCACTGCTGTAGTTATAAATATTTAGCCCTTGCTAACATTAAACATCTGTAAATTATTTTACCTAAAATTAATCAATTTGAACGTTTGTAATACCAGTGTTTAATACAAAATTGTTCAAGTATTTAATGACCAATTATATGTGCTTTAATAAATAATATGTTACAGCATGATACAGGATTTAATTGCTTTCCACCCGTTATTATCCACTAATTAGTGTAAGTGTTGCTCCAATATAAATGATTGAATTAATAATAACTTTATTTCCAATTAATTTTCTATCAGGCTAATAACCTCGCGTTATATTATTTTCATCAACCAAATAATCAAAAGATGATTAATTGAAATGTATTAATTGAAAAGAGTAAGATTAATACTACAACCTCCTTTCCAAATATTATGCCAACTACTCCTACATATGTGTATGTAACACACTAGAAAAATATTAAACACAGGGGAGTTCCCCTAATGCCGGACGGCACATAATTCCGGGCATTAGCTATATTGGTAACATTTGAAACGCAACAGAGCCGTTATTCCATGTAGAACATAGACGAGCAAATGGAATAAATAACGAGTACTTTTCGAAACGTTCCAGTCGCATGTGCACATCTAACGAGATTCATTGATTATAGATAGTGTTTGATAAGAAACTGGTGCATCGTACAAATTATAGCCTATTATATTTACCAAATTTCGTGGCCAAAAGACGCGTGAGTCGCTTAGTTACATCTTTCGGGAAGTGCTTTTTAAATTACCTTTGTATGTTGTGCGAACAGTGCGCTGCTTTTTGCAAACAAAATTTTTCGTTGAGTTTACTGTCTCATAGTTCCGAATAAAACATTTTTCGTCATCAGCGGAGAGAAGAAATCTCAATTTTCTGTGTCTCTATTCGTATTATTATTTATTATTTTGGTCTTATCGGTTGAAAGGTACGTACATTTAAACAACACGAATAACAACAAATATTTCACTGCAGGAATTAAGGGATCGATAAGATCGTGAAACTATCGTCGATATTTTTTATATGAATATTCTTTCATATAATCCATACAGTTCACGCGCGTACATAAACTTGGAAACAACACGAACCCCTAGTCCAGGGACCAATAAAGGGTCGCGAAGAAAGAGGAAAACTAAAAAAGAAAAAGAAAAGAAAAACGTGGAATAGCGGGATAAAAACATCCGTCTATTATCCCCCGTTGGCCGCTTTATTCACGAGAAGCGTATTCGGAAACGATTTCCCCTATTCACGCAGGGTTATCAATAAAGAAAGGCCGAATTTCCCGTAGAAACGGCAAAAGGCGGCCAGGCTGAATACTCAAAGCTGCTCTTTACGACGTTCTACAGTCGCATCACGATCCCCGACTCAGTTTCCTCTGCCGAGTAACAGCTTTCGTACAGTAACGGAACAGTTTCTGTAGCGAAGCTTTACAGTTCTCCAGTTCCGCCGGAGACATTAATCTCCCTTATGAGTTACGACGTGTGCGCGCCACCGGTACACACACACACACACACACCCACATCTTTCTCGAGATCCGAGCATTTTCGGCACGCACGCGCTCGATATTTATACAAGTATATATTTATAAGCGTGACGCAAGGATTTCGTAATCGCTATGGTGGATAGTATCGAAGAAGCACGAGCCATAAAACGGCACGTGCTACGCGAAACAGAGAACACGAAACAGAGAAGAAGAAGGAAGGAACGGGAGAAAAGGAAAAAAGTAGAGAAATTAATCGTAGGTGTAGGGGTGGAGTGAAATAAAAACGAGCCCCCGTGTGTCAACGCTGCTCCTTTTCCCTCCATCGACACGTAAGTCGAGTCGTTTTACAGGGCGTCGTAATTCACGCTTTACGAGCGGCCTGCGCTCGCTGCTCGCTTGGCCTCTCACACCCGTCCGTCCTGTTCTCGTGCCCAGGACGTTTTATCGAATTTAATTAAGTCGCCGCGCGTCTCCGGATTCCTCTGATTCCTGAGCGTTAGCACGAAAGTTGCCGCGGTGAAGTTCGCTAAATTACGCGAGCGCAACTTACGTTCTCCGCCGAAAACTTTCAAGGGAAACTGGCGAACGTGTGAACCAGGGCCACCGTGAAACGCGAAGCTGCGTGTCGTGCGAAGCAAGCACATAACGTGATCATGCGGAGATTCTTCTGGCAGAGAAACGCTGGATACTCGGTTTCTCCAGAGAAATCTCCTTTCTAGTTCCAGCAATCAATAGACCAGTGATGGCGCGAGTGATATGGTAATTGAAAACGATTCTATGAGATTCTATGAGAGTTGTATGCAGTTTAATAGCGACAATGAAGTAAATTTCTGACAAATTGAATTGCGGAATAGAGTAGAGTTTCGTTCTTGTAGACGCTGTATAGTTGTCGTGGTTTGTCATTTTGCTTACTATTGTTAAGCAAATAGTTTGCTCGCGTTCTTCATCGATAGAATTTCCACCAATCACATGGAAATCCTCGTTCGTTTCTTTCAGATATACCAAGCATATCGAAATTGTACGACATTTTAAGCGGACAAACATTTTTTATTAAATCATTAAATTTTATCAAACGTTCTTTTGATATATCTCGTATACGTTTAAAGTAACGAATCTTAAAGATTTGAGACTCTAAGAATTATTAAATGTAGAAAAATAAGAAACTTAAGAACTTCTTTGTTTCGCTGATAGAAAACACGAAATAAACAAACAAACGTTAAATAAGATGTACACATTGTCCAGTCAAAGAAGTTTCATGTTCATCGATCAAAGCCAAATTGGATACAAACTTTTCTCCATAAATCGTAATATTTTCACTTGAATACCCCGTTGTGTCGCTCACACTTGTTTGCAAGATGTACCGATTTTCTTTTATGGACCGATAAAAAGTTCGATGATGAAACCCATCGAACCTCGTCCTTTCCTTTACAGCCTTCCGTTTCTCTGCTTTTTACGACTGACAGCTTTCGCAGAGTAGAGTAGCGGGTAGCGGTTAGCCTTTACACCACTTTGATGCCGCTAAGAACACCTAAGAAAGAGAACTATTTTTTATCGTACCTCGACGATTTGCACACATACCAGAAGAATCTATGGAACGCATAGCAACAAGGAATAACACGATGAAGGATCAAATAATGCAAACGTCAAAATGCACGAAGAAAAATATACGTATAGTAGCGAAGATGCGATAAGAAAGAGAAAACACATAACGAGAGAATGATTCAGTCGCGTTATTTATTTTTTTATTTATAAAGATTTCTATTATAACGTAGAACATACGATATAGATTCCTTGTATCTTACGATTCGAAATGGAATAATAATTCTAAAGTCTGTAACAAGATCTAAGTTGCGAATACTTTACTGGAAAAGAATTAGAATATTCGAGCAGCTTTGTTTAGACCAAAGTAATTTACAGCGTCGCGGCTTTAGAATCTTTTTCTCGTTCGTGATAGAATTTAAATTTAGCGTTGAAAGGACGACGACAAATTGGGGACACAAGGATGCTCTGGGTTCCGCACAGTTTGCAACACTAACGGCCGAAGTTGGTAGACGCGTAACTGTCGCCGCTTTTACGATCAAGTGATTTCAAACATCGATACTATTCGCTGCGCTGTTTTGGAACGGAAGCGTTGTATTGTTCACGATATAAAAGAGAATAGAAAGACTGGAAATTGTTTGAGGGCTGAAACCTGTACCTAAATCGGAAAAAAACTAGAACGTATTATATCATAGAAAAGATAAATGATATTTCCGATACGAATCATTTTTATAGAAATACCAATGCTTAATCGTATTATTGTTCTTATAAAAATTACATCTTAATCAAATCTTATTTATGAGTGTCAATATTCGATTCTTATATTCATGTTAGTTTCATTTCAAAGTACTTCTCTTTTACTATAACGCGATACGTTTTAAATTATTCTTATCATAATCGTGCATGATCTACCCGAGGTTGTCGATTATGTGGTTCATACTGATATGCTACTCCGTAATTATCATCGGCGCACGTTGACTCGTGACCGAAGATTATGTCGGATAATTGTTTGCGAATAAGACGACCATCTTTCACGCGATAAACGATTACTTCGAGCTTGATATATGGTTTCGTCGCTGTGCGTGCCATGATTTATCGATCAACGACGGTCTCCGATCCGCAGCATCTTTCTTTCTTGCTGGCGAGAAAAAGAAGTCCCGTGACAGGTATTCGTAATTACATAGCCTCAAACGTAGCGCAATTATCAACAGGTCTGGAGCTTTAGAGTTATCGGGGGCCAGGAAGAAAATCAAAATCAGTTCGTTGGTAGCAGAAGAGTTGTGGCTAATAATTATGGGTCCACGGAAACAAAGATGATCGTGGTTAGGTCGAGACCTGACTAAGGCTCGATGGAGATGACCGATGCCATCCGATTGAGTTCCGTACAATTCCCGACTTTTTCTAATTCCAAATACTTCAAGGTTCTGCTAACAACATATGCATTGAGTGTAAATGTTCTTTACAACCGTATGCTCCACATTATCCGTATAGGCCTATACATAGAATTTCAGAGAAATAGCACGTACGTATAAATAACATCAAGGTTCTAAACGTACGTATACTATTTAGTTTGTGACAGCATTGTAATAAAGATGGTATTACTAAGTACCTTTAGGACATACAGAGTTGATCGGCACAGGCCCGACAATTAATTCTATCGATGAGGAATACAATTTGTTTCTTATATGCTATGAGATGTTCGATATGGCTTTTCTTCGTTAGAATGTCAAATCACGCAGTGCCACCGCTACAGGATAGCAATAACTCAAAAGTATTATTATACGGCTGCGTCCAGTCTGGCTACTATTCGTAGCGTTCGATTTTTTCACGCAGTATATATATGTATGTACGTACGTATGTATGCACCCGTGGCTGATTCATCTCGGTGCGTGGTCGGTTACCAAACACTTTCCCGCCGATTAGGTTTCTTTCGCCTGTATGAAAATTGCGCTTTGATCGTGAAAGTAGACGCGAGAGGCGACTCGCGCGGAAATTGCAGGGGAGATTCTCCTCGGGGGAAAAAAGTGATTTAATGAAGGCTTCACGAGCATAATACGCGGCGCTGCGGCGCGACGCGGCGTTCCACTGCATGATGGAAAAGTCGAACGTTGAACCAGGGAAACGGATAACGTGGCTCCCTTACTCGTTTATTTAACTTCGCCGCTTACTTAACTCTGATTCTTCTCGTTAACACTTTCACGTTCTCCTGGAAAAAGTATCTCTGCAAGAAACATTGTTTCGTCTCTGGTACAGCTGACGATGCAATTTGATTTTGGGACGATATTGTTTTACAACTATCCGGTTTTCTTTCATTGCAACGTTTTTGTTAACGTTCCTGTATTGGGAAGAACAGCTGCTGGAATCGAACGATCATTCATCTAATTTAACGGTATACTGGTATTCGATGGGTCAATTAAATATTAATGAGACACGTATTGTTAATGATTGAAAGAGAATCAATACGAACTTATCTTCCCCCTTTGAAGTAGATAAATTAAGCGTTGTTTGAGAGTGTGTGCTGTACAAAATTTTCAGGAAGAAAAATAATCTTCATTGTTAGAATATTATCCGTCGTAAGTGATATGGATGCGACGTACCTAGTCTTCTAAGTCGTTAAAATCGTTCGACCCTTTATACCATTCAGATAATTATACGAGCATTGAAAACGTGGTAATCGAGTGGCGCTATATAACGCGAAATTACCTTTAAAACCTGCTGGATTATCGATCGAAATCTTGATGGGATATCACGGCTCTTCGATTCACTAGGAAACTGTTAGGATATTCACGGCGTTGAATGAAATTAAGTTTGTAAAGCCTGTAATAGCGGTGAAGTTGCTTCGGTATTTTGAGGTTTTACGATTTAAATTTTCATTGAGAATTTTGTCATTGACTTCCATTTACGAAACATATTCGACGAAATAATCTCTCATCGGTATATAATTTTTTCTTTATTAAGATATTTAAAAATAGTTTGCAAACATTTCTTTCGTTGTATCGCATTCTACATTTTTTAACAAGCATCTCTCAGATTAATGAAACGGCGATATAAACGTGATATGGATTTAAAGCCTACGATAACAATAACGAAATCATATTGTAACTCAAATCGTTGTTTTTATTATCGAACGTGCTGTTGATCAAATAACAAAACGAACGTTTTCACAAATTTCCAGCATAATCGCATAGAACTAAAAATATCAATGAAAAGAGGAAAAATTCAGATTATTAGGTATCTAAAATGTAATTCAGTCGTGAATTGTGGTAGACGAATATATTCATCGTACAATCGTAATAAAATTAATTGTTTATTGCAGAAACAATTATTTTTTAGGGCAAAATGATGAAACGTATCTGAATGAAATCGAACAGACTGAATAATGTAGTAGAAGGTAAATTGGAGAAAAATCGAGGACAACAGCCCATCAATTTCACGATGCACGAGTGACTTGACTAAATTTGCTTATATCATCGCGTATCAATAACAACAATGGAAAAAATAATTATCGAAAATTTTTGTCGCGATGGAATATTATTTTTGTTTATTTCGTGTCGTTTTATTTGCTCCAATACGTCTATTTCACAGGTTTCATGCTTTTGATGACGTTAAAGCGTACAAACAAAATGGTAAAGTATTGAAAATAACTTTTAATAAATGTGAAAAATATCGTAACATATTACAATATAATTTTCATTACTAACAATTATATAGTGGCATTTAAAAACTATATCGAACATTATGTTGAAGACACTACAATGTTTAAATTCAATAAATACATATTTTTAGATCCACAACTTTACCATTAATTTATAATATAAACTCTCTTAAACGCCGCAGAAGAGTAATTAAGTGTTATGTTTTTATAGTACATTATGCTTGGACCAATAGCAACTAGATCGATTGATTATTCTGCGTAAAGTTCAGAGTTCAAAAATAACTTGATTTTGTCCTCT
Organism: Bombus affinis; assembly: GCF_024516045.1. Lineage (NCBI taxonomy): Eukaryota > Metazoa > Arthropoda > Insecta > Hymenoptera > Apidae > Bombus > Bombus affinis. The sequence continues at coordinate 10,557,194 of NC_066354.1, forward strand.
CATAATTTTTTCACTTTACATTAAAACAAGTCACTAATTGCAAGCTGCAAACATTATGATTTCGTTATTTCATTATCGTATTTTCTCAAGCAACAATCTCCCTTTCTATCAACTTTTTCTTTATAAATTAGATACGATGCTCCCGGTGAAAACGACACGGCAAACCTAATATCGCATCGAATATATAACGAGAGCCTAATATTTTACTTTGGTAATACAAGAACAACTAACTTTCACCCTCGTCCCCTTTACAAACTCATGCAAAACGTGGTCCGTCACAGTTAGCCACCCTTTTATCAAAGATTCAGTAACCTGTTAAACGAGCATCCAACATGGTCCGTTTTCAGGCTTGCCGCAGTTTCGATTTTTGTTTCTATTTCTCGTAGACACGGACCGGGTATGTGCCCAGAACCGTGAAAGCCGTGTGCAGAATAGCATTTGGTGTCTACTCTGGCAGGTTTTAACGGCTTGGTCCCGTATGCCAGACGCGTGCCAACTTCATCCCCCCACCCTCGCATCTTTTCGTCTGTCTGCGCGTTTATCTTTCACCCTGAAAAAGAAGAAGCAGAGGGAGCAGCCAGCTACTATTTTCCCTCTGCAAGCATCCTCCATCTTGCCTTCAACCCCTTCGAATAATTCCACGTCGGGTGTCTTGGCTAAGTAGCTGGTAGCCGAAGGATCTGACCGATTTCGAACGTGTTTCCTTATTTTATGGTCGTTAATTATTAAAATTGTATTTCACAAAATTAAAAACATGCAAAATTCTAGAATGTTCGATATAGATAAAATAAAAAAATGATATTTCGTTAATGTTATATTATACTGCAAAGCTTCATTGCCTATGATATAGTTAAAATAGATTCGATATTTATAGCTAGAGAATTCTAAACTATTAAATACAGATTCCAGCAAAATAGTGTAACTTTATATACTTCTCTAACTATGAATTTACGAATTCAAATGTTTGTACGGTAAATCTTTGTTGTTTGTTAGCGATGACCGTGTGAGGAGATTGAAAGGAGAAGTTTGATACAGCTGCTAGTTGCGTCGTTTCTCATACTTAGCTTCCTTCTTATAACACGCTGTTATATCGATGGTCGTAATGTTTTACAAATTCCTTCAAGTTGTTCCAAAGCTAGAATTACTTTTTCTTCTGAAACTGATGGCAATAAGTAAGATTATTATTAATTTTATTACAAATTTTAATATTACGATTATTACTGTTTATTTATTTAGTTACGAGATTTGAGCAGAATATGCTAATTTTATAAAACTCGGAAATCCTTCCTTTTCCCGGAAATTCCAATTTTCAAGTTCACTTCTAAAACGATTTGTTAACAAGAAACGTGTTGCGAACCAATCTTTCGGAAAATTTCATAAAAAATTTCAATTTCTTTTTTTTATCGCTGTTATACTATTTGTAAAGAAATTTCAATTCAACGCGCATAGTAATTTATAGTAGAAAATATAATCCAGTTTCAAACCTGCCTATTCAAATATTTTTTCTTTTTATGAGAGGAAATATTCGAACAACGTACGCGAGGACAAACAGTGTACTTCGAAATTGTAATTTTGATGCGTTTGAAGGATAGCAGTCTATCTCAGGATCAAATTTGCGTAGGACAAATAGCGCTTATATCAAATACATAACGGCGATAGAAAGGACCGCTGCATCGGTTCGAAGCCACGATGACTCTCGAACGATTTTCAGCAGGGAAATCTCTCTTCCACCTCTGTTCGTGCCTCCAAGGAAGTAGAGACTCCGGTTCCTGTAGGATTTCCGGAGACAAGCGTCCTTTTACTCCGAGGAAAATCAAGAATATATGCCGCAGGTCAGACTGGGCTGCTTACAATGAGAAATTGCATATTTCGTTGTCCTCGAATTGTCAAACAGAAACCGTTCAAATAAAAACCGATTTCTATTCTTCTCGTTTTGACGCTCATAACCTTTGACTTTTCAAGTAGCGACGTTTCGGTACGATACACCGCATTATATTTTCTATTCCTTTTTATTCGCATATGTAAATAAAGCAATTTAAGAGAAGTTTGAATAGTCGATCCTTCTCTTACGTAGGATGCTAAAAGACAAAACTAAACAATATACTCTCTTTATGAAACCATCCGAAGAAATGGGTTCTCGTTATTGCAATTGACAAAACCAATTTTTCTCGCATGTTGAGTAAGAACTCGCTTACGAAAATCCGTGTATCTTGGAAAATATAATAGTAGCAGCATGCAGCGTTTAACGATTTGTTTCTCGCATTTTCTTTCAATCGGAACGAACTTAACAAATTCTAAAGACATTATCGTGCAACAGCTTTCAATTAATCGAATTTCTTTTCGTACTGCTCGCTGACGTTATCGAAAATCGGCACAATTCCTTTTTCATCTCCTTCGACATTAATTCTAATCCACGTTTCCAGCATATTACGGCGAATCACTACAAGGTATACACAGAACGCATTCGTATCCGATTGCTTTTTCGTTCTCGTTGAAAGACGTCTGGGATCAAAGGGTAAGGCCGCGGACTCTTGGGAAACGGAGAGAAATAGTATCTACTTAGACCGTCGATCTTCTAGACATCTCTCTTTCATACTTGCAGCATCCGCAATACTCGTCTTACCGCAATACTCAATTGAACTTGAACAAGTTCTATCGCTGCTTCTTCGAACATTCATCAAGCGCTTTTTCGACAAATCAACGAACATTTGAGATGTAGTTACACGATGCATCCAAGTTTTAAAAGTAGCACAATCTTAGCTTTCCTGGTTGCATCGTTTCTCATACCTAGCTTCCTTCTTATAACACGCTGTCGATATCGATGATCCTTATATTAGGTTGTCCGAAAAGTTTCTTTCGTTTCATACGGTGATAATAGATGAACGACAATTTCTGTTTTATATTATTTTATTGAACTATATACGATTTATTTCGTTATATTTATATTATTATGCTCGTGCATAATTCAATAAAGTAATATTAAACAAAGAAACACTGTGCGTCTATTATTTCCTTATAAAACGAAAGAAACTTTTCGGACGACCTAATATATATCATATATACATTATCATAAATCATTAACAAATTTCAAAAATGGCTATTAAAATATTTCTGCCTGTTTGAATGCTCTGTATAAATGGTTTTTTTATAAGCAATGTCAGCTGTTATAACGTTCGTACAGCTAATTATTATACAGAAAGAATTTTAATAAAACATATTCCACGCTTGCTACTAAAGTGATATGTACAAACGGACAAATGTTAAAGACAGTTATTTCTTAATAAAATTAGTTGCCTTAATTCAGAAATAGAATTTATTTTAGTGTTTGCGTTCGGTATAACATGGAATTCATATTACGTGGAACGTGTTTCTTGCGTTACAGGCAGTTCCACTTTAATTGCATTAATATTTCATCAATTCTGTCCCTTTTAAAATATTCTCGGTATCAATCGAAAAGCATACAGCAGAGATATTAACGCATCTGCAATATTGGTAAAAAGAAAAAAAGGGAATTATTGCGCATGGCAGGGTCTCGTCAATAATATGTGCCAATAATGACATATAATATTTCTCGCTGATGCATTATTACAATATACAGATAGACATCGGCCGTGCAATTAAATTTCATTCACCGATCGTCCGACCAGTTTTTGTCGTTTCGTTGAAACGTCACGCAATCGTATGTCCATTACACGGAATAAAGTTCCACGAACGGAATCATGGGTACGTGCATGAAAATATGGTCGATGTACAAATTTTAAAATTGCGTAGCAATAAATTTTTCCGGTCGCATGTTCCGACCAAATTCTCCAACGGATATTCTGTGACGCACGAAACTACTACAACGTTTTATCCAGTCTAAAATTGCCTTTTATTGCGAAAATAGGATGGCTGGAATGTCTTTTCAAGGCGAGAATATAACTCCGATCGACACGGTTCGCACACACGATGCTAAAATATTTGAAGACCAGGTTTGTGATGCGCGCGATTAAAATACCATTAACTTTGTAATCAGGATTCAGGCAAGTCGCTTATTACCGTGTATTCCGTAAATGTATGTGTTTTTTTCAATGCTTTAAATTTGCTACGTAAGAACTTTTTATACCAGCTAATGTAAAACCATATAACCCTGCACGAGACGTTTCTTTTTTTTTCTTTTTCTTTGACTAATAAAAAGAAAAAGAATATTATATAGTATAATATAGTATATTTCGTACTTTATTTCTATCATTCGGCAACTTTATGGACAATTTTCGAATAAGTTTTCTCGGTTAATCGTCATGAGAGTCTGACCAGTCTATAATGTCAGAGTTCTTGCAGCGATCATCAAAGGTATTTTATTTGAAGATCATACTTGAAAATCGAGAATTATGTGACGTTTTTCAAAGCAGACTTCGGTTCATCAAGGATTTCCATCCTCCTCTGCTTCAAAGATCGAGTTACCTAATTAATGACCCTTTTATCTCTCGGCGTAGCCTTCTTCGCCCTCGTTGATTACTCTTTGATCGGGCGCGTGAAAAGCGACTTTGTGAGAAAATTTTTAAACAGACGAATTTTCGCCGGTGGTCTGATTTCAAGTATCGCGTATAGTATGAGTCTAGAAGAAAAATTGCCAAACAAAATATCCATTTAGTAGAAGCTGACGCTTGCGAATGATCAAACAAGTAATTCTCTTATAGGAAAATGCAATTTGCTCGAAAATGACACGAAGAACGTACACGAGAATTAAGGTCACGTGGAAAGAACTTGCAATTATTGAAAGATAATTTTCACAAGTAACCTTAACCGTTGCGCTTAAAGCGTTACGCTAAAATAGCGTGAAGAAAATTACTTAGAATTGAACGACGTCTAGCATCGATCAAAGTCGTGACGAGTTGTGCGAAGAAAAGTTCAAACGAAATCGACGCCATGAAAAACTGGCGAGAAAGGCAAAGGGGAAAGAAAGGAAAGATTCGTCGGAACGGAAACCGCGAAGTTGGGGGGGAAAAAGTACGACAGCAGCAAAAAGAAAAAGAACAGTAAAAAGCGGATGAGATAAAGGTGAAAAGAAAAGGCTAACGCGAAGCTGCCAACCGTGGAGAACCTTGATACTTTCGCGATCGATAAAAAATAGTATTACGTCTCTTTGTTTATAAAACTTGAGAATCGTTGATAAAGTACTTGCCTCTTTTCATAAAACACAAACCTTTGACAAGCGGTTGTATTTTTTGTTCCGCGTTTTATCTCAAAAAAGAATAGCTAAGAGAAGAGATATTATTACTGTTGTTCTCGCTCATGCAATATTTAGTGGTGTTTGTTTTTTGAAGTTTTTGCTCTCACAAGGATATTTAGTAGCTTGTCTTATCTTCAGTTCTCCTTAAAGATAAAGCATTCGGAAATTTATAATTACAAGAAAAATACAATCCTGCAGAAAGTATAGGATATTCTAAATCCCGTCGATTTATTTAAATCATATAATAAGTGAGTAATAATAATAATAAATGATTAAAAGGTCTTTAAGAATTCCATTTGTATCATGGATAAATGTTCAATTAATAAGAAAAGCAATTTTCTATTATTTGTTCACGAGTATGTTAAGAAGCTAATTACTTCAAGTAACTTTAAATAATACGATATAAAAAAAATTAATACAGAAAAGTAGGGTAGATACATAAATCGTAAAATGTCACTATTGCTCATAAATTTAACGATATCATAGAAATAAAATATTTCTCCGATAAATCACCATAGTCGATTAAACTAATCGTCGTCCGATGAAGCAATCTCATCGCTCTCGTCCCTTTTCTCACCAAACGGATCACTTAGCAAACTAACGAAGCAAACCGCGAGAACATAAAACACGCAAGAGAAACCGAAGAATAATCAACGACAAACACCGGCACGACGAAACGAGCGCTGCTTCGTAAACGAAGAAAACTCGGGAGAAAGGAAGAGCTAAGCGACAGAGCAGGAGACAGAAGCTACGAAACAAAGCAAGTAAAAACCACTTTTAGAAAAAGTAGAAAAAGAAGAGGGAAAAAAGGAAGACGAAACAGAGTAAAGGCAAACGAGGAAGGAGGAAAGTTAAACGAGCAGAGGAAGGGCTAAATAGCCCGTTACCGTCGGTCGTGTGTAACTTCCGGGGCTTGACTTACTCCTCTATTAGTCGGCGAGCCGGCAGCTCTCCGTCTCGAAACTTCGTTTTAATACGCTCGCATCGAAGAACGACGGCAGAGGAAAGGAAAAGCGGCGTCTCCCCGCAATGGAACATACCAACGAGCGTACAACCTTAAGCCTCCTCGGTTTGCTCTACTCCCACGGCTTGCTCTCTGCCAACTTTCCTGAAGTTCCAGCAAGCGCGATCGTTTCGTCGCGAAGCCGACGAGAGAACCTTTCGAATCGCGAGCGGAACGTAATCCCCTCTTGCCTCGATGCCCCGAGAACAACAGGGGCTTCGTGCAACCCCCATTCTCTCCGTTCCCTACTTTCGTCTATCGAAATTTTGGCTCCTTTATTCAATGGGGGTAATAATGCGCAGATTAAAAGTTACCAGCAATTCTGCTACGAGCATCGATGCAGTTTGCGGCACTAATCGCATCCGATGATTCATAGATCACGCGTTGGTATAATTAAACCAGCAGACTTTAGCGAGATTGGATAGGTTATTCTGGAAAGAGGCATAGAGGTAATTGTGGATGATAGAGGATGGTAATTGGAGTAAAGATCGTTGAGAATGTAACGCGGGAAATTGATGTTTCAGGGTTTTAAGTGGAACTGAAAAAGGCTGATTTACGATAAGACTTTTATGAAATTCATATCTGAAAGAAATGAAAAAAATGGAACCTATGTAAGGATTTAAATATTCGATATATTTTTGTGTATCGTACGATCTATAAATATTTGCGCTTTTAAATATTACAGGAATCCAATAAAAGTTCAACAGACTAATGATAACGAGCTGAATGGAATTTTTTTGTTCATACCGGTCGAAGGCAGACCCGGTATTGGAATTTCGTTAAAAAAAAAAACAAAATCAAATGAAATAAAATTCGGATTCGAAACACTTCTGTGAACAGCGCGAAAATAAGGGATAAATTAATAATTCATTTAGTATTAATTTCGATAAACAGCGACGAAAGCTTTGGATTCAAATAATAATTAGAATTTTAAAACGATTTCTAAAAAGAAATTCCTCTTTTCTATGGAATTCTATGCAGTGTGATTTTAACAACTGGGTCAAGTTATATCATACTTTCAAACGAAGATAAAAAGAGAAGCAGTAGAGGAAAATTTCTGCCCGTTCTAATAAACAAATTGGATGAGCTATGCAAATTATAGATCGGGCATGTTGCACGATATTTTAATCAATGGTAATTTTTAATTAAAAGTATTCTTGACTAAAATGAAATTCCAAATTCTGAATAAATATACGCATAATATTCTATTGTTTCCAGTTCTTTGTGAGATCGCCTAATATTGCCAAGTGTGGAAGAATTTAATAAATCGTATGACGCGTAACAAACTCTTCAATCCTTCTTCCAGTGACATTCTACAGAATAATTTTTATACAAAAGTTAAAGTTGGAAAAAAGAGAAAAAGGGAATTCAAGATATGTAAGAGAAGAAATTATAATTAAAAACCCATGCAACGATTTAAGCGAGCATTTTGTTAAAAACGCTAAAACCAAGCTAACAGCCAAGTGCGCACAACAAAGTCTTGTCATGTATGTAACTTTCTGGCGTAACATAGTGAAGAGACAGTAGCAAAGTTACTTACACGAAACCTAATTTGATCCTCGCTGTCTGCGCTTACGTTGTTTAGTATAGTTATTTTAACTTTGAAAATATAAAAACGCTCTTCGCGCATACCGTATACGTATTAGCGACGAAAACAATGCAACAAGATGTAAAGCTGATTAGTCTAATCGAAATCCAATAACTTAATTTAATTACTCTGAAAATTTATCATTACGGAACAAACTTACAAATTTTCTCATAACCTTATTTTCGGGGTAATTACTAATAATTAAAATAATTAAAATTACTAATAACGCGCTACGAACCCCTCTCCTTAAACGTATCTTCGACCAATGCAATATAAAAGTTAGGTTTCCTTGCGACTGAAATATTGTTTCTCGGCCGAACCGCAATTACAGAAAAGACACGCAAGGAACTGCATTCTGCACTCGTCAGCTGGACACCGTGGAATGTCAGGGTGGATAAAGTTTTACCAAGGAATCGTATGCGAGACGCGCAACTCGCCGAATTGCCTTGCCTCTATTATTTCGAGCTCGTATCGCCAGGCACGTTCCACGGTTTATCCGGATCCGATGAAGCTGAAAAGACACGACCCCAAGACAGTTTCTCGTGTCTGTCTTGGTTCTATTGACCAATCTCATCAGCACGATCACGAGGATATAAATGAAGATTCTACCTTCTAGTTCGTATTCTTTCGGTGAAACGTTCTCTTTTAACCGAGCTGGAGCTTCTTTGCACGAGTGTGATCGTTCCGGATCCAATTGACGACGAATTGGTTCGCGTTTAAAGCATAATTGAGCGCTAGAAACCGCACATGCCGTACATCCAGCGCTCAGACTCGATAACAGTACAAACGAAAACGAAAATTTGTGTCTTGAGGCAGTTGTCGATCTCTCTTCCTCTCTCCTACGCCTTTCTCTAGTTGCGTTCATTGGCCAGACCTAGTCGACGTGACCATTCTACTCAGAGCAGAGGAACTTTGGTCAACTTCGCTGACCAATCTCAGACACGCGAGTGGAATTTCCGTGTAATGTCGTACTGTCTCGAATGCTTGCTTCTAGATTACGTTTACCGTCAAAGAAACTTTGCGTTCGGAACGCTCGGTTAGAATCGAAGTTCCAAGATTCGGACTAAAGTACCTGCAAACCCTTGCTTGCGTTCACGTTGACGTTCTACGAACGATGTACATCAAGGTTTCGAGGAATCTCGAACGCTTCCATTATGGTGTTTATGAAGAGATTCTCAGCTAGTTGAGAAGTTGCCGCCGCGATGAAGATGGCTGGTAAGATTGATCGACTGCTAATGTATCGATCAAAGTCGGCTGATGGACAAATAATACCTGACAGAGATATACAGGGTTCGATCGATGAATTAGTCATTTATTTAGAAAAATCGAGAGAGATAGATCGGACAAGACTCTCCAACTTGCCACGTCAAAATGAAAACTGAATCAAGAAGAAGAAGAAGAAGACGAAACATAGTGGCTCTTAACATCTACCGATATTTCCCCTAATTAAATACTTTTTACTGTTTTTATTTTCTAGCTGTTTTAGTATAGATGCATCATTTCATTTGCCTCGTATATATCTCATAATGTAAAATACCAAGTAAAGGAAAATTCGTTAGAATCTGCCAATAAATGTGGCGCAACGTGTATATCCAACATATTTTTGATATATTTTTCGCGAATATTTGCATATTCTGCGCGTATAAATGTCACATACTTCTTGCATATTCAACGCGCATAAACATCCGCAGTTTACTCATAAGTATAGTGTATAGTATACACGAATACCTTCGTCATCTGTGAACGATTACACGTACTACCGTCACGGTAAATATTTTATCCAACTTATTCGATTCGCGTCGGTTGCCGGAAATAGCGACAAATCGCGGGTGAGAAAAGTCAGGGAACCGAATTTACGCTTTTCACTCGACGGGGAGAATTTCGTTGCCGAATACAGGCGCCGGTTTGCAGAAGTAATACGTCTCGTGATATTTGCTCGAATCACTTTCCCCTTTCAAACCAACCTTCGCTCCTTTTTCTTCCAGCCATTTCGTGATTCCTGGCACTCTAGGCGATTCGGTTTCGATTCTCAGCCAAACGCGTTTCCTTCCTTTCCGCCACCATCTTTCATAAACTACGCCTTGGAATATCTCGCTATTTCCACATTATTTCAACGATAAATTTCTACGTGGAAAATGGCATGGAATCGTCGAAGGGCAGCAGCTATTCACCAAGCAACGGTGAATTTATCGTCCAAGAAAAAAGATGGTCAGGACGTTGCGGCTGGTTCAATTCATTCCTATTATCGGTTTCCTCCTTTTCCCTCTTGCGTAAAAACTTGCGAAGAATAGAATACGAGAAATATGTTTATCTCAAATTTGCCAGAATTAAAGGTACGACGTGGAACATCAGTTTACGTTGGAACACATTTTCCTCGATATTATTGGGAAGCATCAAACATTCAACAGCGATGCTACTAATAGAAAAATGATTTTTAAAAATAATTTTGGCACTTTGTTGTATAATAATTTATTTTTATCGATATCTCGTTACTTATAGCCGAAATAAACAACCAATAATTTATTTATCGGGCATTAGTTTTATACATTTAATTTCGCTTAAATCGTAGAATCATAAAATGTATATATCGTAAACTTTAGAACAGCACAGTCGATTATTCTAAACACGCCTAGCGTGTATTTCGTACATTGTTCGATTCATTTATATCATTGGACGAACGAAACGTCACAGAAAAACGAAATTTAGATTCCAGCACGAAAGAAAAATCGAGCGGGGCCCGCGACAAAGTGATTGGGAGAGGGCATGCCGGTGAATCGAAAATCAACGTTGCATCGACGATCTTTGTTCCGGGACAGAGAACACCTCAATTACTTCGGCTTTCGGGGCTTTGCTGATACACGTAAATTACAGACGTGACCCAACTCGCCCCCTAGGGGGCAGCAAATTCGCATGGTCAGTGTTAAGGTGCTAGTACAATAGCAGTACCGCGAACAGAGAAATTGTACCACCAATGAAATATACGCTGTCGTCCGGCATCGGCCGAAGATTTGTCAAACGAGAATTGATTTAGGTTGCAGAAGAGGGAGGGGAGGACCTTAATCCTCGAGGGAGCTGGCAGCAGCAGTTGGTTTGGTTTGCCTTGGAACTCGTTCGATTGCAACGCAGCCCGCCTGTTTCTACGCAAATAAATTGAGATCCTTTATGTCGGTCAAAGGACACAAGCCTCATGTTTTATTCTGCGTCGCTCCAAATCTGTTGACGTATTGCCCGCTGCTCCGCTTTAATATTAATCCTGGATACTTTCGCCGGGAATTTCCGCAAAATTGTACCATCTGTAATTTTCCTTCTATTTTTCTTTCAAGCAAGCATTTTCCCGTATCTTCGAAACAAAGATGGAAATATTTATGATTTTCTTTAACGTTAATCCTCTCCGGTCTAAGCCTATATTTTCAGGTAAACGTGATATTTATATGGCGCGTTTATCCAAACTTGTATCTTTATGAAAACAACCATACAAATACCAAGTAGAAATTCGTTTCACCCTTTAATTTACGGCAGATACTTTATTTATATTTCACGTTTCAGTATCTTTACATGTTGTTCTTTGTCAGAGAATTAAATCTCGAAAAATTTCATCCTTTGAATGTTTTTCAAGAGACGCAGATTTTTAATCTGAGATACGCGAGTCTTAGAAGATCTCAATAGTCATAAGAACAGTCTCTATCGGAATTTCTTACAGATACGTTTCGCGGTGAATTGTTTTCACAAAATGTAAATTCGATCGAGCCAACTGGGAATTGGATTTACTCTAATCGAGAACCAGGTTGCATCGCAGCAAAGCACACCGTGAATTGGTTTGTATAATAAAAATTATTATCACGCGGTACACGGATTTCAGGTTACGTGACCCACTTTTTCCACAAGAACATATCATAATGCCAGTACAGCCACATAACGAGGGGCCCTAATTACGCTGCAAGCCAGCTGCGCCACGTTTGATGTTGCAAATGATCTTAAGAACAGCTGTGCTCGCGAAATATCCGTCTACGACCCAAGAATTTTTTGTCAAATATAATAAAACGTTTTCGGAAATTCTCTGTTGCCGTGCTAAACGCTAACAAGATTATTCGTTTCTTTGGGCGTTATAATATACTCATAATGGTACTTTGAATAAAATTATCGGCTTCAACGTAGCTACAAAGATCTCATACTATAAGCAACGGAATGTGTGAAACCTAAAAAACAAACTTTATAGGTAAATAAGAGAATGTGGAAATTTTTGTAACCACTGTATCTATACATAAAAATTTTATACGATAAATGTTCAAATATTTTCGTGAGCCATTATACATTTGTTCGTATACAGGAACATCAATTGCAAATGACATTAATGACAGAAGTATCTAACGAACCACAAAATCACGAAACAATACTGCCATCCGTGGCGATACCATCGGATCAAATTCACCCTCTGGGTACGATTTGTCCAATTTTAATAAACATTGGAATCAAGCAAATTGTCCAGGGCACCGAACGAGCCTCCGGAACCAAGTTGCTTTTTTATGAAGCTTTATCTCTCGCCATAAAGTCAGGGAGCAGAGGGAAACCAATATCGTGAAAATGTTACTTCCTCGTCATAGTCCTCCGGTCTGCCATAAATAAAGAGAAACACGATTTCGAGCTAACGTGCTCGTCGTTTCGTTCATCCTGTCCTCCATTAACCCTTCGTACGTGATAGGGACTGCGATTCCCTTGGAACGAGGGTAAATACCTTTGGCTAATGGTCTCCTAAATGGGATCGGAAACAGTTACCATGAAACGCTTGATACCTTGAGAATAGCTACTAAAATAAATGCGTGTGTGAAAGTGCAATTATCACTTGCATGTTTACAACGTTTGTTAAGTGTCCGAGAGATTCGCCAACTGCTTGTAACGTCGCCACCTGGTCGAAACTAGCGCGCTATTCTTCTTTTTTCGCGTCTCGATGGAAGTACCGCAGAACTGCATTTAATGTGCTGAAAATTGCACTTTTGTCAATTAAATCTCTATGTATCGAACGTAAGTTTCGATCATTTAAACCAAAAGTCATAGACAACTATTGTACGAATTATAATTGTAATGAAATTTTCGTCACAGGGTGGTTTCAGATAAACGCAGTAGCGGTGTATATTTTAGGAAGTTTACCTCCTGTTCTTTGAACGTTGTCCTAATCGTTGATCCAAATCACTTACACGCTGTAGATACCAATTCACGATATAAACGAATAGGTTAAATCGTATGGAAATCAGAGGAGAGAATTTCATTTGAATAGTATTAAATCGTCGAACGCTTAGCGCTAATTGAAAAGAAAATTAACATGATTCTCGAGTCGTCTAAAAGATCTTTCAGTTGGAAAGTTCGAATCGAAATTGCAAAGTTTGTGTTCCTTAAAAGCAACAACGATGATCACTGAAACGAGAGTGGATTTAGCAATACGAACAGAGAATATAACAGCGTAATGCATAGCAACGAATGCAAATTTTCTTGCACGCGATAAAATCGAATTCGCGAAACACTGGATGAAATTAATATTGCCGCCGTGCCGTTTCCAACATCTGTTTCGTTTTGAGACCGAATCGACGCAAGTTTCAAGAGTATTGCACCGAATTGATAGCCGAAGAAGGCGAGAACGAGCAATTCCCGTTCGAGTGTATACGATGATTCATCGTGTTAATAGATATTCGGATTGTATAATTTTGAGAATGGTTCTTGCCAAGAACTTTAAACGAATCGACCGTGTAAAGGCACGAGGAAATTCCCATTTCACAGTAAATGCTTGTGGCTAACGTTCTTACCACAGAAAGCCGATAGCTGTTACGAACTGAATGTTCGTGTCTTCGAAATGGTTCGCAGAATTAATACTAACGTAATCGCAGGCTTCACAGTCTACTTGCAAATGAGATGGCAATAGTATCTTCGACGCTTCGTATAAACGATCTGGTTAGGAACTCTGCTGTCGTGAAATTCTTTACGATATTTTTAATATTACCGAAATACGACGAAAGCGAAATCATTTAGAAATAAAATGTATGTCTTTGTAACAATAAGACTGTAGTAACGAAGTACACACAGTTCATGATCGTATTGGAACACTCACAAAGAACCGAGTTAACCATAATTGTACAGTATACTAGATACACATAAATACTAATTGTTCCATTAAACAAATTACTTCGTCAACCAAATCTCCATAAAATCAATCTGAACTATCCAAACGTACCAATCACTCTGCCAATGTGCCATAGCATATCACAGAACGCTGAAGCATTCTCGGTGCTGAAATTAAAGTACTTAACATAACATCCTAACCATTCATCGACAGAAGCAATGTGGTCGGATCTCTCGGCAAAATCAGCTGGACGTAACCGTAAATTTCCATTTCTCCCGACATGAAGTTCAGCCATCAAATTTTCAGCATGCTATCGTGGTTCTCCATTCTGAGCGAACACGGCGGCGAAAAGCAATCCGCGCGGCCGACTGGCCGCCGATATCGCCCGAGCATCGACAAACGCGTGGCCCACGGAAGCTCGATTTCCCCAGATAACGACGCGCGAGGCCGTCGGACAGTTCGCGATGCCGCGTGCACCGGTTGGACATTAATCCAACTGTCCTCTCCTGGACGAGCACCATAAATTACGGGATTCCAATTTCCAGACGACGAGCCGTTGTGCACTGTTCTCGCGGATAGAGGGTAAAAGAGAAAGAGAGACGAACAGACAGAGACAGAGAGAGAGAGAAAGAGACAGGCAGGCAGACAGACAGACAGACAAAGAGGATGGAAACAGCCGGTGGCAACAGAAAACCACGGGGTTAGAGGGAACGAGGGTCGCGCATCGGTCATACGGAGTTGCGTTTAATTATCCACGCTCCTAAGGACGCCGAAGAGGCGACAGGTATTGCATTTCCGGTGGATAGACGACTGAAAATCCTGTTACAGTTTAATTGTTAATTTACCAACTCGCCAACTGGGCCACGCCATAGTTCGGGCGAAAACAATAGGCCAACCCTTTCGGGAACCAACCCTCCTGAAACTCGCACACACATACGGCAACCGCCTCAATGCCTCGGGAAGAGTTTGATCTCTAACAAGTTTCTAGAACGAGGCGTGAAACTTCGCCGCTTGTGTCCGCAGGAATGAACGTGGTCCTTCGACCATTGGCCTCAGGAGAGACAAACGAGAATCAATACCTTATGAATGGGAACACTAAGTTTAAATGGTATAAAGGATATCGACGTTGTTTCATAAATACTACTTTGGTGGAAGGTGTCAAAGATTGTTGCAGGATGACATGTTAGATTAGTAGCAATGCGGACACGTAGCTTCGTAAATTATGGATTTCATCGGAGGATATGGAAAACATTGTTGCACTTTAGCTATTTTTGTGAATCGACGTAATTATTGGAAAATGGAATTTCTACCGTAAACAATAGGAAATGTTAACAAAATATGGACGTTTTGAAGTCTATTTACCAATTCTCAATTAGACACTATTTTCGAGACTCAAATATCCAATTATCATCTTCTAAATCCACTTAACTCAATCCTTCCACACCATTATCCTCGCATCAAGTTTTTCTGTCATTTTACGATTCTTTCAATTCCTTCTATTTTATTTTAAAACGCAAAAACTGCACAACTATTCCTTCCGGTCCCATAACCGCTAGAGCACGGATTTTATAGATCAGTGTTGCCTAACGAAATGAAACGAAGGTGCGGCAATCTCTCCTAATCCCCTGCTTCCAGTAGGAAACCAAGGACCTGAAAGTAGATCGAGTTTCGCCATCGACGACAAAGCCTATCTTTTCTCGTTCTAAGCTCGTACTAGCCACTTTTTTCCACTTTGGCTTCGCCAACACCGGAGCTGTGTTGTAAAACACAATTGCGTCTGGTAGCGGTCAGTTAACCTCGACCAACAAGCATCCACTTCCGACTACGAGCTTCGGTAATAGGTTCATTGACATTTTCTTAAATGAGCACGTCAAGTGTTGTTGCTTTCACGTAAAATCTATCTAGCCAAAAAACAATTTACTAATCTCATTTCTTCATAAATCCAGATACATGTATTTTTACAATCTTTAAACTCTTTTCATAACATTCTTCGGAATATATACATCAATGAAAAGCGAACAAAGTCATTTCTCGATTCAATATTTTCCACAACGTTATTATTAGCAAAATCTTCGTGCTATTTGAAGTACCTTAACTTCTGCCATTTTTCCATCCCACGCCGAGACAAACGAAGTTTTCTCCACCATCTGGTTGCTTCTCCTTTCACCATGACCTCTTTTCGTGTCGAGGGTCGTTCGCGGCGTTAAATTCGTGGAATTAAAGAAGATCAGTCCGCTTGCACCCCGAATCGGTTTAACCACACCAGGTACAGGTAAATATGTAATTAGTATAGAAGCGTATACTGGCGCGTTCGATCGATACGAGCGAACCAGAAAGTTGTTATACGTATGTTGCAGCATTGGAAAAATACAGAACGTGGATGTTAATACACGGGTTTTAGCCGTTGTACAAATTAATGACAAATCGATGTTTGGAAGCGAAACTCGAATCAGTCAGTAATTGGTCAAATTCTGAAAATCAGTATTTTCTATAATACTTAAAAATAAATAATTTCAAAAACTCTAAAACATAAGTAAGTCTGCTAAATAAGTTATACAACAGCATCCATATCGTAAATTACAGTCTAGCGGTGAAAACAAGCAATCCTGTTATGACTAACTGGTCAACCGGAGTATAAGAAACGTCTTTAGTAAGTTGGTTGATGATCGTCGTGACAAGGTGATCGTTTGGTGAATTGATTAGGACGCAACGCGCTTCTTCGTGGTCATTGAACATCAGCGCGGCGCAGGTGAAATAAACGAGCACCGAGATAAACGCGTGCATGAAACAAGCTTGGTAAAATGCAATGTCAGAGCTTGTTTCATTAAGGTGATTGATGATCTTGCAGGGAATCTTTGCGGTCACGGCGTGTTTTTCCTATTCCGTGCGAGGCAATTTGAATTAAGGCAAATTCGTTTACCAAAGGACCAGAAGGGAGGGATGTTTGCACGAATGCATGCATTATCCCTTAATAATGGACGGTCGGTCGAGTACTGTCCGTCAATTTCTTGCTGCTAGCGTTTGCGATCTTATCGTTTCTTAGAAAACCTCGTTATAAATCATATCTGCACATAAAATGTCGTAAACCGGGTTTTTATAAATTCGTAAATGATAATAGATCGAACGAGTGATATTAACATCTGTATGTTTCGATAAATGTATATTTTTAACACCAGAAACCAGATAAAATGACTGGTTTCGACCCTTTTGTGTTCGCAAAAGCAAGTAGAGATTTTTTAACAAGATTAACGTTCAATTTTATCAAGACAGAAACATAACGTTACGTTCTATGCACTTCTAATGTTATATTTAAGTTCAAGTGCGGATTAGAGATCGCTAATTGTAGTACTGATTGGATATTTAAAAAATGGGCAATATGTATATGATGTATTTGTAATATTTTTATGCCGATTCGATAAATTTGAATTTTTAATTGCCTTTTATGAAATTCTTTTCAAAATTAACGTTTCACGTCACTAGCTCCTTTTTTGTTCTCATCAAATGTAATGTCCCATTCCTTTTACGCTTACTATCGGAAAAGTCAACTTTTCTATCAATTTATTATACAGATAATTTAAACAAAGTTAAACAACTTTTATGCGGAAATTCTTTTTACATATTCGATGGTCGAATAAATAATAACATGTCCTATAACTCATTGCAGATATATTGTATATTCGTTGCAAAGAATTCTTGCTATCTACTTACAATTTTTGATCTTGTCGGAGAAAAAGAGTCTAAAATCCGATGATATACTACTCTCTTCTCTACTACGTAGCTTTTTACAGAACGCAAATAGCAGGATAAAATTTCGTGAGAGAATGCGTATGTTAATGTCACGCCAACTTATTTCACTTTAAAATCCTCGCTGTCAAACTATATTTTCTCCCGATTCTTACCTCGTAGGTTGGTTTTTTCAGATAGTCGACGGGAGGAAAACACGCTCGGTTGGAAGCCATACACCGACGCGACGGCTGGGCTCCTTCTTTAGATTCCACCGGATATCTGTTGGCGGTTAGTGAACCGTTACGCCAAAATTAATAGATCCCTGGCTTCGCTTCTCTTCCGGAAGGTGAAAGAGCCTTGATAAACAGCCGGTCGCAGTGTATCGGGCTGCTTTGAAATTTATGTTCGCACCGTAGACCGCGACCTAGCACAGTGATTTTTCATTGGCCCTTTCGCCATGACAGCCAAGGAAAAACCGAAAATCGCGTGCACCACATCTTCGCAAAAACCGTTTCTCTGACGCTATATTGACACTTTTAATTCCCTAGATCGAGGAAGGGACGTTATATTTTTTAAAATATCTCTTTTCCTGCTATTTTCTCAGATAAGAGTTTAGAAATACAACCTGGAAATTTTTATCTGGTCTTTTTACTTGAAATATTTGAGATATTATTTGCCGAGTCATAGCGCTTATTTTTACTCTGATATTTACGTGTCATGGAAATTATTATAACGTAATAAAAATGATTTACGTTGTATAGGTTATAGCAAAGGGACAGATTATAGTAAAAAGAGGCCAGTATTCGCGCTAATCGAATTAAGAATGGTCAGTTAAGAATAGACAATTTACGAGTAGACAACAGACGTAAAGCTATTTCCTCTATAAATTCTCTTGATCTTATTTTGACTGCGTGCAAAGTAGCTATTATTCTCTTGCCTCGGCGAATTCGGGCCATGATATTTCGCGCATTACGAGGATTAACAAGATTGAAACTGTCAGTAGTTAACGTATCACTAGACGTTCGTTCTTTAGAGATTACGGATCTTCTTATGGCTTGAAAATGTAAAGTTGCTTCCAAGTGGAAGAAGTTTCCAGCAATATTATTTGCATATCAATCATCAACAATTTTAAAGAAGAATTTTATAAAAGACTATCGTAAAATGATATAGGGAAGGTTAGCGGAAAAATAAAAAAACAAGAAATTAATTTTATACGCTTCCAAATTTTCTTCTCTGGATACATGATTAATGTGTACGTACGTATGTAACTTCTCTAAAAATAAATGACTTACTACCATAAATTTATTCGTCGTAACGGGATATCACGAATACTCGTACATTCGAAGATAAATTCTAAAAAATTACATCGATACTTTCCTCTGCTTCTCGAAATAGCGGCTTAGATATATACTTCAGCTTTGAAAATAGAATTCTCGACCAATCGAAATTAATTTACCATGCAGATAAAAATATGAAGCTCGACTTAATCTCTAGCAATACATCAAGGAACTTCTGCTCTCCAAAGATAGTCGTAATAAAAAATTTCCCTTATCAACCCGTGGAATTTTTAATCTTTAGACGTGCTCATTTCCAGCCCCCTTTTTCCTCTTTCCTTTTTTCTCGTCCAGCAAAACGTCAGCCGCGAAGTGTCTGATCGCGCGCGAAGGATTCGAGATAACTGCGCGCGAGGTTGGTTCTAAGGGGCTGGCAGTTAGAAAGCCAAGGGATTCCACGGAGTAGGAGAACCACGAAGAGTAATCAGAGATGACGAAGCGCTCCCAGGATGGCCCTTACCCATTTTCAACCAACCTACTACCTCCTGCTCGACCTTTCTAGCACAGAGAAGGCTATGGATACCTCGCAAACTCAGCATGGGGAACATTTGCAAGCTTCGCTGTGAAAAATGAGTTTTGACAGTTTGCAATTAGTCAGTCAGTTCCGTTCCCCTAAGATATCTAACATATCTAAGATATCCTCTATCTAAGATATCTTTCTCAAATTGTAATTGAGGAATCTTTCTATTCTTTTCGTTATGTACTACGATTTTAAAATAATTTGCGTAAAAAGAATCCCATTTGTTTTAAAAGTAAATACATATTGATTTTGATTATGAACATTCGTCACAACATTCAATTATTTCTATTTTATTCATTTCTATTTTAAAAAATATTATTTTTTCACTAATTTTTGTGAAACATCCGATATCAAAACGCAAATACTTTTAATTCTCGGAAACGTGTAAAATTCTGATGAATGGATTCGCGCATTCAATCAAACGCATTCGAATGTTTAGTTTCCGAACGATTAACACAATCATTTAATTAACACGGATCGATGCCTTCATTAGCATAGGAAGCTTAAATTGACGTACGATCGATTTAAAATTACTTCGGTATCAATGGAATCTTGACAGGTGTCAAGATAATAACAAATTTCCAAATTTCTACGTGGTTAATCGTCACCGATTATTCGTTATCTGTTCAATTAACCTCTTGCATGGTTTCGATGGTCTATTGTTCCAATCGATAAAGTCGAAACTTACTCGTTTCCATTCTTCTTCCCTTTTGGCTAATATTACAACTACCTAACCCTAAACAAAGGCCTTTTTTAAATTATTATCGTCGTATGAACAATAAAAACTCCGTGATAATTTGCCAAGTTATCGCAACTTGTAAAATTAGAAAAATATTTGTATCTTTTTAACTATAGCCTCTTTGCTTGTTTTATATTAACATTTTTATCTGCATTAATTCGAGCTATCGTGTGTGATATTAAAATATAAACCTACATAAACGATGGTTCAACTCTTTTACATCTCTGTCTAAATCAATTAGTAACGAACTGTCTCTACAAATAAATTTAACCGGTACATAATTATTATACGTGACAGCTTGGCAGTAAAATTCCTCCATTATCCGTAGCAACTTACTTTCAGCCAACAAGCGGACAGCGAGAAAATTAAAATTCCCTGTCGTCGAAATTCGCTCCTCGGAAGAAGCAGAGGTCATTTACTTGCGCTTAGGGCGCGTAAGCACGAGCTGTTGTGTAACGTGCGCGACGCAGAGGCGGAACATTTGTCAGTAAAGAACGATCGTAAGGAAAAATGATGTTCCCAAAACTTACAAGCCGTCACGTGGTGCGAAGAATGCGGTCGAATGGCACGGACCGAGCTCCGTTTCGGAATTCGAGGCATTCGTTGGTCCCGGAATCCCGAGAATCGCGATAAACGTCGCGCTTCGTCGAACGTTTGGTATGTTTACGATTGCAGGATGCGTTCGTGGATAGAATTTCTCGCGAGTAGAAAAACCGCATGTTTCTCGTTGATAAGCGAACGAAAATTGTATCAGGTGGGAAAATTTTAACAGGCTACCTCCACCTATCTATCCACTGGACGAAAAATGCGAACGAGCCATTGCCATCAGTAACCAGCAACGCTCGTACAGCGCGGCACTCCTGATAGCTTTAGTATCGAATAAAAAGCACGATTTAACATTTTATTCGAGCTTTCGTTCTAATCTTTCTTCCCTTGTTTCATCGGTTCATTGGTTTTCTCTTTTCGTTGGATTCTACTCGCGAGTGACGACTTTTTACGGTTAGTTTTATACGTACGTGCGTATGATTTTGATAAGATCTGACGAAGTTAAGAGTTATGTTGGAAGAAGTATAAAATCTAGAGTAGAAATGGTAAAATGATAATATGTCTTCAATGATTCTTTGTAATTAATTATTCTATTTCTTGTGTACTATTGGATGTTAAAAGGTATATATTAATGTATTATTATAATATTGATATATACATTGACATATCTAAATTTATATCCAGAGTAAGTAATTTCATTTCTTAGAAGGGTTAGGGAAATTTGAAAAAGATTATCCTGGAAATAAGATTTTGCATTTCTACTAACACTGGCCGCAAAATAGAAACTTATCGTCTGCAAAAGCTTTCACAAACACGGAGCAGTAATCCAGTCCTTCAAAAAAAAAAAAAAAAAAAAAAGAGAGAGAGAGAGAGAGAAACTAGCATCTCTACATATGACCTGTAATTAAAAAAAGGCACACATACACCGGCACGAAGGGAAAAAATTCGTAACAATGGTAAGTTAGTTTCTAAAAAACTATTGTGCTCTCGTTCCACGAGAAAACACAATTATTCTCCAAGCTTTTGCGTACGCACTTAGGAAGCTTTTTCCACCTTAAATGAACGAGGTTGCTCTAACGGACGGAATGTTCGCAACAAAACGTTCCACTGTTTTGTACGTTCTAACAATAAACTTCTTCTATTACTACGCTCTTTTCTCGCGAAAGTAATATTTAAACGCGTTGTTTAGCCCGCTTCCCCGTTCTGCGTTAATCGGCTCTCGTGCACGCTTCAACCAGGAAACGAAAACATATTTCGTAATTAATGTTGCATTGTGCCAAAAGTGGCATTAAATTAATTGTCGGTTGTTACTCGGCGAGCAACCGGTTATTACGTGTAATCAAATGTTTTCGGTTTAAAACCCGTCGCAACAACGTCAACCTACTTTCGCTATCTTCAAACTACGCTGTTACCATTTCTTTTTCAATTGTCCTCTTGTTTCTTCACGGCCATAATTTCGCTGAACGATTTGATCGAGGCGAGAAACTACGTAAAGCAACTTCTATTTTGTTTGTCATAAAAATAAGAATCACGTATTTTCAATGTTGATAAAAATCTACGCTTTTATGGAGGTTGAATATTTTGTACATAGAACTTAGTATATATACAATAAATATTGTCTTTTTCCTGCAGAGACATAACCATTGCCTTCTACGTGAACACATCAAAAAATAATTAACGATATAGTCGAAAACCATTTAGACATCAAGGACGTATTTAAATTACAACAAGGTTGTATAGGAAATAGAAAAGTTTCACCAGAGTAACAAGCAATAATTCAAAAAATGACAGCACTGAATTATCGTCATAAACCACACCTCAAATAGACACGAATGGTCGTAATTAATATCGACTTCTATTTAAGGACATGAAACACGCGGTGGGCCATATATCACGGGAAACTGTGTTAAGAGGGAATTCAACCGGTATTAAATATTAATGAGTCAGTCTTGTGCGAAAAGTTACGACTCTGTATTTTGTCTTATTTTATTACGCCCACGCGAGCATACTACCGTCTGTTATAATTACCACCTATATAGCGTGCTGAATAATAATCCGAATACTCCTTCAAGTTATTTTTCGTTCCTCTAAAATACTAACGAAAGATTAATGCCGGTTCCGGCAGACATATGTATGCCCACGACCACGATACGTCCGCTTCCATTCATCAATTATTACGACGAGCAACAGTGTTTCCTGCACGTGGTTTCGTTGTGGTTAGAATTTGAAAAGAAAGGGCGTGCGTTGAGGGAAAATTTTTTCAAAATTCGGAATTTAATGAACGGAAGAATTTCAGATGTTATTGTTGAGAATTGTGGATTTTAATCGCTGAAATAAAAGTAAAGGAACGCTAAGGTTACATTTAGAATTCATATTAAAATAGTTATAGATTTATTTGATAAACGATTCCCAGGATCTTCGTCGATATACATTTGCACGCGTCTCAGCACTCACTTTGTCTCATCATCTTCCATGCCACACTGCCAATGGAACAGTTACATCTGTCTTTCGAGACACTGCGCACACACATACTTCCACACACTCATATTCATATACGCGTGTCATTACTACGCGGCCAATCTAGTTTAGCATAGAAAATTATACATATCTCAATAGTTATTTCCAAAGGATAGAATAAAAAGGAAAATGGAAAGAAATTCACGACATATCATTTAGGCATAGTTCACTTATCGTATTGATGCAGCGTATAATTTTGAATTTATGTATCTCGATATACCACAACGACGAATTTGCTATTTTTTCGATATTCTCGCTTTAAATATTAATTTATTCGATGATTAAATTTCATATTCGAGATACTACTACCCTCGTCTATCGTCGCTTTGTGTCATTAACGTCGTCAACGCGACTAGCTTGAATGTAACACGAACGGAATGTAACAGAAAATACCGAACTAATATCCGAGCCTGTAAAATTGAAATTTTATTTTTAATTCTCCATTCGGGAAAATTGCTTGCGTGTCATATTTTTCGCGCGAGTTATGCATTCCCAGTTTGTATATCTTTCTCCGTGTATCGTGCAACTACTATTTGCAGTGTGACAAACAATCGAGAAACAAACTAACAAACATGCGAAACAGAACGAGTAAAGCTTACATTTTTTAAATAAATTCCAGGCATAGCGTACTGTATCGTTGCTGTAGAAATATAAATGTTGCCGGAATGTCAATCACGTGCAATGAGTTAATCGTTCCAGCGTTAAGACAATAAAGCGATCGATCAAAATGAAATACAACGCGATGAGTGTGGAAAATTGTCTAGTTGATCGGTAAAACAAGAGACAAAAATTCCACTTTCTATCGCCCTCGGCAAAATCTTTCGAGACTAGTCGGGCGAAGAACCAGCCGCTACATCGGTTGCAAGCCCTTTTTGGACATGACCCGAATAATGATCGTTCCTCACGCGTCAACAAATTTATGAGAAATTTCCGTATAAAGAAAAGGAACAATTGCAGCGTATAGCATACGGTGGAAGAAGGAGGAAATCGATGTGAGCTCCAGTCAATCTTTTTTCGATCTTTCATTGCAACATTACCATTCTCGCTTATGGCAATTAGCCTCGACCATCGTCCACTTTCACGGTTTCGGAACACGCTGTCAATCTCTATTTCCATTTCCTTTTATCCGGCTGTTTGAACACTTTACAGTTTTATGCGGTCGTACCTCTTTCTAAAATCTTCTTAATGTTCTCTTCCAGTTCCGTTTTACTGCTCGATCGTCTTTCGGTTTTATTTTATTCCCTTCCTTTTTTCATTCCCTTAAAGTGAAACGTTGAATAATATCTTTCATAGACATTTGAAGGACGGTATTTTAACGAGGGAGCTTGATGGTTTGCAAATTCTCCGTTTAATTCTTGTTACAAGCGATAATATTCATAATTAATGACTGGTGGTATTATTGTTAAGCCGTCAATGGTTATGATCATTAATACGAATAAATATAATAAATGACGAATAAACAGGTATATTAATCAATTTGCATGCGATATGAATTTGGTGAGTTTTCCGTTTCATTTTTGCAAGTGGAAATGGAAAAAAAGTATTTTTGCGAGGGAGGACCGAAAGGACGAATACCATTTATCGTCGACCAGAAAATTGTTCATTATTTCTAATTTAAATGAAAACCAGGCACAGTTAACTTGTATGCACCTTTAAATCTGACACGATAATAATTCATTCCGTTCTATGTTTCCTTTTTGTTGAATTTTTATACAATTTATTCGTAAGATTGTTATTTATGTTATAACAAAGATTTGATGTGAATATTTAAAGCAAGTGACATTAAATATAGTTACATAAATAGATCAATAACCAAATAAAAAGACCGACATGTTGGAGAAAATTGAACACATACATATATACGCCATACATTTTAAGAAGAAAAATTCGAAGCCGAATCTTGCTCTTGCCGGATGAGTACTTTCCCAATTAACCAGTTAGCCAAAAAGTAAGCGATGACGAGCATACTCGCCAAAGTTGTAATGAAACGACTGTTTTATTCTTCAATTTTATTACTGGCAGGACTCGTCGTAACAGATTACCGTTCCTCCATGACGAGTATACTCGTGAAAGAGAACTAACTTGGATAAAAATTTAACAAACTAATTTAAAATAATAATTACTGACAAATGTAGACAGAAAATGTGCAGTCGATCATTTTGGCCTCCGAGAAACTCATACGATAATCGCCCTTTAAATAAAAAATGAGAAACCATTCATTCAAATACATATTATTATTAACATACGTATTCCTAAAAAAATTCAGTCGGATCTTATCAAACACAGACTAATTCTCACAAATCTACGCTATGTCGTATTAACTTCGAACCTAACAGAATGAATTTCTCTCCACGCTTCATCTCAAGAGCAACAACATATCAGCTGCACGTACGCCATAAACTCAATGGATGAAGAACTGCCAATCACCTTCCCTGCGTAACAGACACCCCCTTCTGTGCATTCCATCCGATCTGATCCTTCGTCACGAATCAAAGGCCCACTTCGATCTGACAAAAGAGCGTACAGGGAAAGAGAGAGAGAGAGAGAGAGTAATAACGTCAAACCATTCGGAACTTGTAAGTTGCTTTGGAAGGCAGCTTCCGCGAAGCAACTACCCCGCCAACGACCGTCATTATTTATGAAGCATGCGTGCCCAGCATACGCGTGCCATTTCACGTGTGAGACTTGTGGCACAGAGATCACGTGTGCAGCAACAGGGAAACGTGAGCCAGGAAAAAGCCCACCTTGCCCAATGGAAACGAACTCTTGACTCATGACTCGACACGCGATATCGACATACAAACTACCAGCGTGACGTTCGCTTCCTGCATATACACTGGTGCGCCTCTAGTAATAACGAAATATTGCCCTCGATAAGAATTCGACAAAGATAGGGATCTGGATCGAGACGATCCATAAATTCACGGGGTTAGATAACGTTTCGCGTCATTCCTTGCCGGACATGCATTTTTGTGGTGAAATTTCAGTTCGTTTCAGCTTGAGACGTATACAGAGGTAACGAGGGTACGGACGTGACTTGTTTATCGCTGTTAAGTGACGAATACGGGCAATGGAAGCACCTCTGGCTTGGCGTTTCACCCACTTTATTCGTTCGTGGAAGAGCAGACTGTGGAATCGTGTTTCAAACGTGTCATTGTTTTTGTTAGACGTAATTGGGGTGTTTTGCAGTTAATTGAACGATAGATTTTGATGAATTGCACACCGAGATTGTCCAATGAATTTCTAAAGATGTTTCGGGAAATACTGTAGAGTTGATATATGTATATCATCGGTTTTCTTAAAACAGTAAATTAAATTTCAAACTTTTTGCTTTAAATGAATTCCCCGAAAGAAGGAAGCATGGTAATTATCGATATCCCGTTGATTTCACCTCACCGATTTCGATGATTTTTGTATATGTTGTAGATATCGATATTTTGCAAAACTTTTTCTGAGATGATCGCGAAAAAGTGTCGGTACCGCTACGGTGAACTCTAAACCTAATTCGTATCTTTTATTTATAGTTTATATAGGTTTGGGTTAGGTGTCATCTAATTCGGCCACCGGCTGCCGGCATCACGTAGGTACTAACGCATGCGCTGCTACGGACGCACAATTATAGACAGAATTCACTGTAGCGGTGTGAACAAGCGGTTTTGCGAATATCTCGGAAATCAAGGCCGAGCAGCCTTGTATTATTTGTACAGGAAAATGTTACTCGGAATTATAGCCCGATAACATGTTGAAGAATCATCGAAATCGATAAGACGGATGAGATATCGATAGTTGCCGAAGATAGCATAAATGATACGCAGTGAATTCCTTTAATTAAAAGAAAAAGTTGCAACATTTTTATTTTTCTTTATTTCTCGATCTAACAGTTCAAATATGCTGAATAAAATCACCGATATGTTTGAAACTAATAAACCACTAAAACACAAGGCCGAGTGGCCAGCAAACTCAGTTCAAACTTCATGTTCGCTTATTGTTAAATCCAGATACTTAAAGCGAACGTTTCCGAGATAGAAGCGAAAGAAAATGACCCGATTGTTAGAAAGGCCGTTTCGCAGGAAACTACACTCCCGGGTGTCATAGCGACAGATGCGTTGATTAGAAACTGGCCTGGATTCGCTGGCGTAAAAATCGTGCCCTATAAATCACGCGACGGCGATTCGAAGCCGACCTACACACGTCGACGCATTTCCATATTATTCAACGTGCCTTCGGTACGCATCAAAAAGAAACTCGTCGATATTTTTTTTTCTCTTCCACGAAACACTCATCCCCGTTTAATCATTGATCCGTTATTACTTCTATCTCCTTGAGAAAAAAAAGAAGAAGAAGAATACGGTGACGCTTCGTCGGTGGTACGTGCTTCCCGCGATTCACTAAACGAGGATTGTCCCAACGAGAACGGTTCATTTCCATCTGAGGAATTCATCCATTTGCCCCAGGGAGAAGGTGAATTTCGTCGAAACGGCATGGCTCGCCTTTAGCACAGGGAACCTCAATTTGCAAGGAAAACAACGGTCTAAGTAGATTTAATTCCCAAACGGGAACGAGAGAACGCAAGAACGTGCGAGTCCAAGACGAGCGAGCTCAACTTCCGTGAACCTGTGTCCCGTGGGGGACGTTGCCTTTTTCCGAGAGTGGCAGGAGTATAGTGGTAGCAACAGGAAAGACCGCACGTCTAGACTATATGTCATCCCCTGTGTCCCGGTAACCACAAGTCAACTACCCCCTTCACGACCGCCGTACGTTCCGGGTGCGGTTAGTGACGACTCTACTCACGGATTCTTGCTCCGCGCCGACCGCCGGAAGATTCTCGATTCTATTGTTTCCATAGGAAATACACGCTGAATATGTTCACTCGGAAAGGGAACATTTCTTGCGGCATCTTAAAATGGGAAAATATCTTGTAAAACGTACACGCTAATTTTTGGATTTCTCCCAACAGGATTATCGACGATAAGAACCATAAGATAGCCTAATCATAGATCAGCCAATATCATAGAAGCGATAAGATTTCAAATAAGAACGATGTTCAGCGGTTTGGCAAAAACAAAATTGACACGCTCTGACGAATTCTGATTGTTTCATTCTGCTAGCTTTATACAATAATAGTTTGTACCACCACTACATTGAATTTTTGGTCCCTGAGGAGGAAAACTTTCATAACCCATGTCTAGCTTCTGATTTCTAGTTTAACTACGCGAAAGTCGTATTACAAGATTACGAACTTAGTCGAGGTACTATAAATCAACAAAAAGAAGTCAACGAATGAATTACGCTATACAACTTCCTTGTAGAACATGTTAGTTAAAAAAAAAAAAAAAAAAAAGGAAAATGATAACAGAGAATAGTTTCGTGACAGCATTTCTCTTATTTATTTTTATTTGGTAACACGATTGATGAAGAGTAATATATCTTTGCAGGAGAAATGCAACCTTTGGTTAGTACTGTTTACAAAATTCGATCTAGATATTCGTAATAGTCTTTCTCGAAACAAGTTAGTCAGACTTTCGACGGCTCTCCAAAAACTATGAATCGTTGCTTCGAGTTTTACGTATCTATCCATATATGTGTTTTTTCTTTATATCCATTCATATGTCTATTTCTCTTTATTTATCTCTATCCATATATCGTCAGGTTGAAAGGAGAGTGGCTAAATTTAAAATATCGCCTGTCTCGAAATATCTGTCAAAAGTTATTCTAGAAGTGAACTATTTACTAGAATAGAAGCGTCATAATTATTCAATGAAACCATACTATGTAACAAACAAATGTTATAATTCATAGAGTGTTTTGTTTCAACGCTTCGACTGCCGCTGTCATATAAATGGTATTTCCAAATACAAGTTCGCTTTTTCTCAATGCGATTTCCTTAAAAAGTGTATCTCGATTATAGAATAATAGACTGAATGAAAAATACCGGCGGCTGGCAGTAAAGTTTACGCCGAAATGTGCGGTCGTCAAAGCGTTAAAACCTCAAAAAGTATGAACTAAAACAACTTTTACTCCGCTAAAATAATTGAGTAACGTATAATTGTAATTTCCTGCTTTAATCTTTCAAATTGATTAAATTTCAAAGCTTAAGAAAAATTCTACCACCAATGTTTTATATAGAATTGTCATTGTATCAAATGATATACCTACGTACACGATCCACGTACGTAAGTGAATCTTTTTTCAAATATTACTAACTTTCTTCAAGAGTGAATTTTCCATAGTAAATTTTGTTACATATATGTATAAGGTATTCAGCCTGTCACTCGAACAGAAAGACAATGTTTTCATCCGATGTATTTCTTTTGTCTCTTATCGAAGTCGATGCTGGATACATCATGTCACTCAATGAATAGACACATCGCGTTACGTTCCTACACATAGATTTTAATATGGTGGAAGACAGTCGACGAAATAGGAGTTCGGAGCAGAATAGGAAAGGATGTCACTGCATTATTCAGAATGTGATTACATTAAAGCAGTAACTCCTTCATGATTTTCGTGAAATCGATTTTCTTAACAGAACTGGAAAGTAATAGACACACTACATATATGAAGATGTTAAAGTAGTTTATTTTCCATCGCGATTTTATTTGTATAGCGGTTCCGCAAAATCGATTTTTATGAATTTTGGATTAAGAGGAATCGAACTTCTTTTATGTACCGTATAAAATTATTAAGATATTTAAAAAAGGAGCTGGCAGCTATAATACGTGCAGATACACAATCTTGTGAAAATATATCGCAGTCGAGTTATTTAATACCTATTATCTTGCTGAAATTAGATTATGGTATACACTGTCAACCACAAGCAATATCTTCTATGTCTTCTAAATAAAATTACCTATTGTCGTTCGTATCTTCCAATTACTATCGAGGACCATAAAATTAATGGAAACATCATCATTCAGCCAGTAGCGAATAAAACCATCCAAGTCATCCAGTCACCCCTCTTTCGCTCAAAAGTACGCTTTACCCAAAGTCCCAGTTATTGGGTGGCATAATCGAAGTAAGAAAGACCGTGGTATAAATCAAGGAAATCTCTTTCGTCCCTTTTCTTCTCCCTTGATCCCACCATCGATTCCCTCCCTCTTGTTCCAGTCTCGTAATTTCATCCAGCCCCTGCTGAAGTGGTTCTACGTGGTCGCGTAATATCCGCGCGAGGGTAGCGTAAATACGTGGATTGGAGCACGGTGTTCGCGAAACCAGGGGTGGCAATCTTCCCTCGTAAAACTGATTCGGATCGTATTCAGGACGATTCGATGCTCCTTTGCCCGTTTCCTCGCGGCACAGCGCGTAAGCAGGCCTATTGTGCCACGGTCCACTTTGAAACGTGCAAGCTCGAAACTCGACGAGCACAATCGATGAAAGCAAAGTCGTAAAAAGGAAGCTCAAGCGCACGATCGGCACGAGCTTTTACCCAGCGTCGACCGCAAAGCTCTTACCCGACGCGACGGCAGGATTTCGTGAAAAGCTGAACCGATCGCCAAAGGAATCGATAGGCGATCGTCTCGAACAACGAGCTGCCGCCTGTTCCCTCGTTGAAGAGAGACAACGAGGTCGCGCACGGTAATTCACTATGTGGCCTGAATCACTTTCATCCACGGAAGTGATCCGACGATCGAACCGGTATTCGTTTCGTATGCGAGAACCATCACGAAACGATTTTAGCAAATTGGTATTATTAATCGTTCGTGTGCTTCGCTTGCTATTTCGACAAAGAGATTGCTGTAGGTAATGGTTTGAATAAATTTTTATTCGCTATTTAATTTTAACTTTTTCTTTGTTTATTCGTTGGACGATTTCAATTTCCCTTCGTTTGATCATTTATTCGAAAGTTCGTCTATCCGTGATTTTTACATCATTTTTTGATTATCCCTGTTTTATATTCTCGTATTGCGCGTGAATTTCTACTGTAAATCTTTCGTGCCCCGAAAAGAAATTTATCGTGATCATTGTAGTTATTAACATTCAAAATAATTATCTTATTTTCGGTTCATTATTTATATATTATTCAATTTTTATTCAGCTGTTATTCAATTATCACATTATTCGATATCAATATCCAAATTATTTATTATTTGCAGTTCATATTGGAAAATAAATTTGCATTTATCTTCCTACATTGTAAAGTGCCTCTTTCCGTCGAACCGTCTGCATTTTATCGCTGTACAGTTGGCGGAAACAATGATATATGTCAATAAAATGTAAAGAGAATTAATTGAAAAAGGAGTTTTATTCGTTTTGCCTACTTGAAAATTCTAGATATATAAATAATAAATTTAATTCACGAATGAGCAATAAACATATAGGTACATGCAAGATACGATATCGACGATGTAGAATTTGTATGTAACTGAAATTTGTATGCGTTAATCTATCGCAGCTGGATCATTTCATAGCCAGAATCTCCCTTTAGCATGGAATTAAAGATTAATTAAAGTTAATCTTATTGAATTATAATCATAACTCTGTGAATTATATTCTATTAAGATATTGCATGTGAAATGGTCACATTTCTTTCTGAACGTTATAGCATCAATTGTACATTAAATCCAAAATGTTATATCTTAAAAAGAAGTTTAAAAAGAAGACAATATAGTTTTAGATAAGACGATATTTTATCGTATTAATAAGTAAAACCTTTTAACTCAGTGAAGATATTTAAATATATAAATATATAAAATATTCAATAAATCGCGTAAAAGCAACATGTCAACCCAAATATTTAACTTGCTTTATAATGTTGATGGAATTATTCATTTACTCTAAAATCAATTATGAAATATAGTTAGGAGAAGAAGGCGATTAACAGTAAGATCTGAGTACATATTTAATTGAATCACGATTCTGATGATCGCAATGCTTGAAACATTAAATAAAATTCTGCTGGCAACGAGGTATTCATTCAGCTTCGACGTGACGTTTCAATTTCGGAATTAAAGTAGAATTTTCGATCGAACATTTCTCACTCAGATCGAATCTTAAGCATTCGATGATGTCACATATTCGATTTCCTTCAGTTTCAACTGCACGACTGCCCGTTTAAAGTGAATCGATTGCAATGTGAATAGCATAAAGTAACTTTTCCTTGGGAAAAACGCGACCAAGTATTAGATACTTAATTCGATCGATTGCTTCGATAAAGGGTAGCCGTATCGCTTTAATTCGATTATTATAAAAATGATCTTTTAAATTATTAAACGCTCTTCCTCGTTAAAATTTATTCAATGAGATTATTTTTAATACTAGCAATATGCTTGATAAGTAACTTTGACAAATATGGAGGAAATTAAATTGATATATCGTTCGCTCTGTGCTTAATACGAATATTAATGCTTCGAAAGTATTAAGTGAAAAGTAAAATAGAAATGTCTTGTTAATGCCCGCCAAATGCACACAGTTTAGTAAGTTTAAAGTTAACAAACAGGAGTCTCGTTCAAACTCTTGCATCACAGTCACAGTTCAACTTCTCTCAGCGTTATGGTTACAGTGACTTGTCAAGATATTCAAGCTTCAGTTTGACTTCTCAGAATGTTCCGCTTACTACGAGTTGTTAAAACATTCAGGTTAGCGACTCGCAAAGACGCTCTGATTTGCAAGTTTTAGTTTTAACTTTGAAGTTAAACTAACGTTACTTTCTCCACATGCGTTGGTCTTTCAAAGTT
The DNA here is from genome assembly GCF_024516045.1 of Bombus affinis. Classification (NCBI taxonomy): domain Eukaryota; kingdom Metazoa; phylum Arthropoda; class Insecta; order Hymenoptera; family Apidae; genus Bombus; species Bombus affinis. The sequence continues at coordinate 10,590,162 of NC_066354.1, forward strand.
ACACCTTCGGCAAGTGAATAAATGTTTTAGTAAATTTAAACGCTTGGATATTATTATGCTCTTTCCGTGGCGCCTGCATAGCGCTAGAGCAGTTTCTACACATTGCAGAATAATATTTTCTGTATATGTATTTCTTACTTTTGGATTTGAATTCTTTTTGAAGCTTAAAAAACTGAATTCAAATTTAGAATCACGTGCATCCCGTAGGAAAAGATATAAAGAACGTAGGGGAGAATATATTGTAAGAGAATAAAATTGAAACATCTGCCAATTGCAATAGAGTCGTTGCAGTTTACTTGGAATTTATCGAATCGCTTAAATTTTTGAAAAATCGTTTGAAAATTGGTTTGTTTTCTAGAAAATGGAGAAAACATTATCTACTGGTTGTTTCAGGAGAATTACAGAATATCGTAAGAGCAAACAATTACGAAATTCATTTTATCGTTTATTTTATATTCATCATAATCAAAAACATATTGACGGAACGATAGACGTAACTATAAATTGCGGAATAATCTGAATTCACGTTCATCTTTGGGCATACGTAATTTAATAAATATAGTTTAATCAAAATACAGTGTATAAAAAAAGTCATATGACAACAATTCTTTTACATGTACCTACTATAACCTTTATCAGATGCCCGAGAATATTGCTATTATACACATACAATAAGCACTTATATCATACAAAATGACTCATAAAAAGGAACGAGTAGTGTTATTACTGAGAGAAAATGTAGAGATTATGAACAGCTATAAAAAGATGAAGATATTTTCGATATAGAGGGTAACAATATATACGAAGAAATACATATAAATAACCAAATATGAATAGAAATTGTTCAGGATACAAAATATAAAATAGTAATATAAATACATAAATATAGCCATTTTATTTATTATATACACATTCGTAACCCCTTCACCTCCAATAAACAGCCTGACTCGTACTGATGTAATACGATGTTCGATATATAAAAACATTGCATATAAAGTATAATAACAAGCTAATCGCAATTAAATCGTCCGCCAAGTTGTTAATTAAATATTCATTAATACAAAGAACGAGAAGGTAAAAACGGTTAATACTCGAGAAATCTTTCAGACACGTAGTAACAATAAATACATTGGATAATAAACTGATCATAGTGAACCATAATAACTAACTACAATAAACTGAATACCGTAAGGAAATAAACAGAATTATGTAGCAAAGTAGACACTGACTAAACATTTATATCGCAAACATCATGAAACTTAAACGCACCTAATATCGTTAAGTGCATAAATCATCCTATTAAAGATCCCAAAGGACTTTGTAGAAATTATTTTCTCATACAGAAATATGGAAAGTTATGGAATGTTATTTCAATATAGAATATTGTGTATGTAAAAGAAAGATATCTGCAGTCGTCGCGTTTATACTTACGTACCTGAAAGACGAATATGGCAATAGAAATTTTGCAAAGTCTTAGCGAATATCCTTGCGTTATTTCTAAAATCAAAACATCGTTCAACCCCCTTAATGCAATATTCCATCTCTAGTGATCACGACCGACTCTCTCTAGCGCGATCCGATTTATAAACCTTAAGCCGGTATAAATTTCAGTCAATGTCGTTTTCAGGCTTCCTTGGCTTTTGCATCACCGTGTCACACCGACCGAGTACAACTGTAAATACTGTCCATAAGGGAATTCACGCGACGTATTTCTCTAACGTATCCCGACTCGACCAATAATATCGCTGCTCCGAATCTGTTCGCATTAATCAGACGAGACAGACAGTAATTTCTGAGAATATAGAGTCGGTCGTTTTGCATCCGGACGTGACGGGATGTCTCCTTCTCTTTCTGTTTCCCAATTGCTCGACGATGAACAAAGAAAATTCGAAAACTACCGCGCGACACGAAGCGAAAAAAAGAAGGAACAATGAAACGCGACAATATCGATGGAATTGATGAGCGAGATACACCGTCGTTTCGACGCTGTCCAGTGGGCGACGGCTGACAGAGAAACGAGAAGAAACGCGTTGACAGCCCGCTCGGACAGTGTAATTGCGAAATATCTTCACCGTGCACACGGTGCTTTTTGAAAAATGAAAATCTTCACGGAGACGACAACTCGGTGGAAATTGAGAAATTGCAGTTCACGCTGAAATTATATATTTTTTTTAGCGAAGCGATAATAATGCTTTTATCGTTATTCGCTTGTTCGTCTTATTCGGAGCACCTAGTTTTAATTTGTATAAAACTTGGATACAAATTTACACAAAAAATAATATTAGCTTGTAAGTTAGTTCGCATTTTTTTTTTTAAAAAGAATCGAATGAACCACTATCTCATAACATTTTTGAATGTGTAATAGAGAAGTAAAACGACGATGGTTTCAGTGCCTTCGGGGCATTGGTCTTTATGGTTTCAGAGGGACGAACGTAGAGTAACAGAGACGTAAGTAAATGGTTTTCTTAAATACAAGGAAGAAAGTGTAACAACGTTCTAGGTTTTAGTAAAAAGTTACAATACGAATAATAAATGTTTCGAAACTTTGCATGTACTTTCGTACAAAAAAGAAAAGATAACTTTCTCATTTTATTACAATCCCCCGAACTTACACTTTTACGTGCTATTACATCAAAATTCTGATATATTCGATACTTGAGAAACGTGTATTACAATTTTAAAACGAATACGGAACATTTATTTCCTTTTAAAAATCAGAACTTTTGCTTCTTCAAACAAGCATCACACTGGCGTTTATATCCCAAAATTTACAGACAACTGAGCAACGACTATCCGAATATTAGTATCCAGATACTAGGAATGCTAAATTTAAACACTCAAAAATAACAGACACCTCTATTATGAACTGTGCTTCGTAGCAAACTCTAACACGATCAAACCGAAAGATCTCGATTGGATTTCGTTCACTGTCAAGTTAGCTAATAACATAACAGATCGTAGTTGCACCGCTTCGAACGGCTGATGGTTGGTAGTGTCTACAATCTGCTCTACCCATTATTTCTCTGCACGTCCGCGATTCGGAGTAGCGTGTCTGAAACACGAGTTCGATATTATCGCCTATCGTGTAATTTTGCTCGTGCAGCTACACCATATAGCTAGCAATACGAAAACGGACTAGCTCTGGTCCCGTTCGATCGATTTCGTTCACACGATGACGCGACTGGGGGAAATGGTCGCGATTCTAGCGGCATGTTAATTGGGTGACAGTAAATAATGCGTCCATCTGATACAATCGCGCGCGACGTGACACGAGGCGCCACAGACGCGTCGCTGCGAGTTATTCACGGGCAAGAATGGCCAATGTTCGTGAAAATTAATTCCCCGCCATGCAGCTTAGTGTCGGTGGGATGATCCTGCGACCGTGCCCTCTATTTTATTAGTTCGAATTACACAAAGTCGACAATTTTTGCCGATACCAAGGTTTCTATGGTGAAATTTATGTATCTGCGTTTCAATTATATCGATGTTACTATTTGGGATAGTTGATCGTTTGAAGTTTGTGACATGGATAAAGGATAGAGACTGGGGATGTTCGTACAAGTTCATATTTTTATGAACACCGCCAAAGAAGTATGTGTAACATACGCAAAGATTTGTTTTATGAACGAAATACATACAGTGGACAAACAACCCCTAATTTTTCTACATTTTTTATGTACCTACATTTGGCTGTACAGTATTCTCATCGATGAAACGTTTCTGAAATTTACCTACCCCACTACCTTGATTTTCTATATGCAAGAAAAAGGATTCTTATATGTTCAGATTTTTCTTCGCTGCTACTTTTCTCAAATACGTTTACTTGTCTAGAATAGAATTATTGCATTGAACTTTTAAAACATTCGTATTTTAGAATTCAATTTTAAATAAACGCATTTATAAACTAAATTCGACACAGAATTGTCGAATTTAGTTTATAAATGCGTTTGTACCGACATATAATTAAATTGTAACTATTCGCTGCATAGTTAACTTTGAGAACTAGATGGAAATGCTGAGAGCTATAGAAAGCTACGTAAGGCAAAGCTTGTGTATGTTAAATGCGCGGCATTTCTCCAGGGAAATATTGCCATTTCGCGATATCTGTAGGAATAAATAAAAATTATATTGTGGAAACCTGCGTAACCTTAGACGGAGATAGCATTTAGTTTATATGCGAATAGATTGGCTATTGTACGGTAAACGAAGGGTAGCCTGCAAAGAGACTTTCGTTTACAATGAAATATATGAAACATGTTTGCGCACCACTGCAACTGAATAACAAGCCGCTACCAGGAAGAATCTTTCCAGTAAAAGTACCTACGATGAGGAATAACAGTTCCAAAGTTCTTTCAAAGTTGGCACGCTTGAAATGTTCTGCAGTTTAGAAGAATAAATGTTTCGCGATCCTACGTTGTTGTGCGTTTTTCTGATATAAAGAAATATTATTGTTCGAAAGCTTAGGAAAAACTTATATTATTCCGTTGTGTGTATATTTTTCTTTATTTAGTGCAAGTAAATTATTAGCATTAATTAGAGTATAAGCAAAGACACATCCTAACTCATTTAAGAAACAATACTTTTTGTTTCTATTCAAAATAAGATACTGTACTCTTATTATACTTGTAACTATCATAAATAAGCCAACAAGTTGACATATTGATGTTATCGCGGAGAATACAATTATTGGAAAGTAAAAAGATAATAATTAATGGAAAGCATTTCTTCGTATAATCGAGGAAATTCGTATTATTCGTATTTTCGTATATAAACATTATTATTATTCGTACATTGAGTAACAGCGTGTCCCTAATTGTAGAGGACCGACAAACTGAGAAAAAGAGTTCTTTAGAGATTTGCCGGTTGTTGCTTCATTCTGGAGAACATCACGAAAATAGAAACAAAGATTCCATTTTTACGCTTATTCGTTTATGTTATCATCTATTTAATGAAGCCTGTTCAAAACAGCGATGCATACGTTACATCTAACACTGACCGCTCTAATTGCAGCTAAATATTGTTCGATGTCATTTACTGTATTGCACTACGATTCGGTCCTCGGTAAATAAACGATAACACGAACGAATAAGCGTAAACAGATAAATGGGGAAGCAAAAATATTGGTGATTCGATCGAACAAAAACGAGCAAATTTCCAAAGGACTTGTTTTTAGTTTATCGATCCCATTCACGCTGCCAAAGTTTCAACATTTCAATCGGCGACACTCTGCGTAATTGTATATAAAATGTCGTGTGTATAACTACGTGTATGGAATATAACAAGTGTACGTGATTATGATAAGACGTTTCTTTACGAATATTCCTACAACGCCGTTATGAAAAAGCGAACGTAGCAGAAATTGAAACATTAGCATAATCATTTCGAAGGGTATCTACCTGTAGAATGGAACAATTGAAACCTCGATACACTTAAAAGATGCATTAGCGTTCGACAGCGATGCTGTACAGGTTCCTGCATCAGCTGCATAGAACCGATATTTTGCCGAAATCCGATTTGCATTGCAAACTTCGAAATCATTCGTTCCAATGGTAGTCCATCGAAGAACTTTGGCCATTGATGATTAATTGCACCAATGTGTTTCACGAGTAGTTTAGCTTGTTATCAGCTTCTAGAGGAGAGCTATTATATGTATATTTCCATTTGTTGATATCATAATCGCTACCCTCACAGAACCATTTCATAATCGCAATTGTTTCGTTTAACGATACGCATAAATCCAATAATTGGCATAGCGTGAAACGCACGGACCCGAAATGCCAGCCGAATAATTACTGACAACGTTACAAAATCAAAATTCAATATACCCCGCGTAATCCGTAATTCGTGCCGTTTCATATAAGCGGTAAACGCCGTTCGAAATAGTTGCATTATTAGCGCACTCCTGGCAACATATTAACACAACGTACTATTTTGATACGTTCAAATGGTGCGTAATCGCGAATGAATGAACTGAGAGTCGAATAAGTGTAATCTAGATGCACGCGAAAGGTGTACATGCAATTTAAACGAATATAGAAAAATAATAACCTTGGTTCTATAGAAAATATAATTTCCTTTAAAAACAAATTTCAATTTATTTTATCCATTTAATATTATGCAAATGATTAGATTCCTCGTTTCTCTATTATGTAAAAGAATAATATTTTTAATATACAGGGTGTCGATAAGTGCCATTTGGTATAATTACTGAACGGTAAGCGATAGAACAAAAATGTAAGGAGACTTTTATCATTATTTTTTTTACGTAGAATATCAGAATTTTACGTGGAAAAAATAATTTTTACCTTCGATTTTTCAAGCTCGTACCAAGGTCACCTGTGTTTGTTCAAATGGAGCTATTCCAGCAACGAACATCCTCAGCCAGCATCGATGATCGATTCGTTTCACGAACTTGAATACGAATAATTCAACAGTGTTCCCGGTTCATGGCGATCCTATGTAATAATTTTCATGTCGAACGGTGGTCGTACGTTGGACAGTGTAATCAAGTTTTCGAAAAATTCCCGACTATCACGGTCGCACGAGTAGACTAATGGATTCGTGGTGCTACGTTCAATTGAAACACCATTCCCGAAATTGCGCGTAATCTGATGCAAACGATGATTCACGGACTGTATACAAATTGAATAATCCTATAAAATGTACACATTTTACTTTCCCGCCAGCGTCGCTTTCGATATCCGTATATTTGCGCGGATTAATGCTCAGTAGGTATTCATAAATTTTATTAAGCCTTTGCTATCGTGCAAAGTCCGTGTAATTTATATTGCACGAAGATATTTATAAAAAATCGAAAAGAACATGCTAGTGGCTGATTTTTAATGGACTATGCTACGCTTTTATAATAGGTTTTTATGACGATGAATCAACCTTCGATTTGAAATAGCGTGAATCGATCGATCGATGTTCTATCTAGCATTTCCTCTCTTTTTTTTTTTTAAGTACCTGAAGTTTTCCTACGTTTTTCATTTTTTAAGAAAAATTATAGTCCTAACTGCTTGTCAGATGATTTCACTAGTTCGTAGCATCTGTCATCACATCTAGCAAATTGGATCCGTAATAGTAAGTTATAAAATACAATATTCGGATTCGAATGGCGAATATTTATAAAAATCTTACACGGTTTACGCAGAGTTCCACAACTATTTGACAGAAAACGTTCGATATATCACAAAGTTTCTAGTTGAAAGTAGCGTGACGCGATACACATCGCGAGCTGCGATGCAATTGGATTTTTTTAACGCCCGTTGGTTGCAATTGAATCTATCAGTTTTTATTGCTGCCGAGTCCGACAATGGAACTTGTTTTCTCTCTGTCATGCGTGAACAGAGCGTTTTATAACATTGCAGATACGTGCTATGATATCGTTGAAAGCAGAATGTGTTGGAATCAAGCAAAATAGGATTCGTGTTATGCAATCGATATGAATATATTGTACGATCGAGTATGTTTGACGATAACTCACGATGAATTACATTGTCGAAAAAATATTCAATTAGGTACTCGTTTAATTTCATTGACCCAATCAAGAACAAAGTCGGTTCTATTTTATTAAATCCACATTGCACTCTTAACAAGAGATGTTAAGGATTTGTTCGATATTCCTTTTGTTACTATTTCTTCTTTCGTCTAGATCGCACACTTTTATGAAACGTGAAGAGACTGCAGTATTTTGTATTATTCTGATAAAGATACTTTTTTCTTTTTTGGTAATTATAAAATGTAAAGTAAATAATTTGGTCAGAAATCGGTACTGATCGCTCGTTAAAATCTGTTTTTTCGCTACTCATCACTCAAGTTCCAAGGGGATGCACACAGAATGTAGAAGATAGTTAATCGATACTTTTCTATCGAGCTAACAGAACTTCCGCGAGTGTGTTCGTGATTGATGATATAAACTGATAAACTCAGTTACTCGTTTATTGATTAACGCAGTATTTATTTAGTAAAACTAAGATCTTGCAAATAATGCGTAGAAAAAGACGATAGAAGGAAGGACAAATAAATTATATACTTTTCTTTCTTAGATACTTGATATCTAATGGCTTGTGAATAAGAAGACACGTGTGTAATGATCGATTAATAATTTAATAAAGAAAGGAATTAGTCTGTGATTTGTGACTCGCAGAAACAAATGAAAATACAGAAGGAAAACATGAATGGCCAAATGATACTAGAACTTGTTCCTTAACGTTGTTGACAATTGAAATGTAGGTGAAACACTGGAACATGCAGCGAGGAGATGTAAGAAAGTAAAAGAAGCTGGAAAAAATCTAAAGAGAATACTTGTTAAACATAAAAGATAAACATGGATGAAAGACATACTGAAAAGAGTGAGACAATACAAAGGAGCAAATATATTTTTTGCTATTTCAAGAAAAGTAAATACAGGAAAAGCACGATAAGTATAGTAAACAAAATATAATAAGAAAGTAAAATATGTCCCTTGCAATGCCGGAAGGCAGGCAATAAATAAAACTACTACTAGAACAATGGAACCTATGTAGCAAATTATTTTATCTATTGTGGTTTGAATGGGTTGAGTATTTTTTACACCTTCAGATTTCCTATAATTGTATATCTTTCTACATAAATAATATTACCTAAATTCTATCGTTTCTAAAATACCGAACGAAAAATTTATTCGACCCAACGTTCCTGCATATCACTGTAGTTAATATTAAAAATCTGACGCTAGAAATAAAATACTTCCAACGCACGTTACTCGATTCATCATTCTGTCTTATGTGCCTTTTTTCCAAAAATCTCCTTGATTAATCCCCCGGTAGGATGTTACAATAAAATAGCGCAAGATACATATAACTACGACTCTAATAACCGGCTCGTAATTTTAAACATTGCCGGCTATCGTACATGAGCAAACGAACGGCCAACCAGAATGGAGGCTGTTGCTTGCAGTCAAGTTATACGCGCGTGACGTAATCAGATTTTCGTAGAACGGATAGAATCGCATGGTCCCAGAGCACGAGGCCGTGTGCTTCTATCGTAACGCGAATCGAAGCGCTGTTTCCGAAATCATGCGTAATCTGATGCAAACGATGATTTAGCGTCGCTGCTGGGCAGAACGCGTTCGCGAAAAGGGGCTGGCAAATGGCCGCCAGCTCGAATGGGATGCTGTGACGTTACAGTCGGCATTATTTTGCGTTTTGTTCGACCGCCGCGCCGTTTACAACGACGGAAAACGCCGTTAATATTGATGAAAGCCGTCGCCACTACCGTTGTCGAAACGGTCATGCTAGTTTCCACCCGCACCTGTCCACCCCTAGTCACTCTTCACACCCTCTGTTCGTGCAACGAGTTTGCCGATCTTTTGCAACGAATTGCACGGACAATGACTGTCCTTGCATCCACGACGACAGCCTGGGTTATTGACCGCTGTTTGCAATTTGCAATTTTGAACGTGTTGTGTCGTCGGGACGCAGTTTCGCGAGAAAATTTCGCTGACGGAGGGAGAGAATCGAAGAGTATGCAACAGGAGAAAGCGTCAATATTTAAACTGTATTTATTGAAAGCGAGAGACAGATATGACTCCATATTCAGACTGCAGAAGTTTACTGCTACGAATAAATAGCAGATTATTCTTTAACGATTATGCTTGAAATACGGCAAAAACGAATTTAAAAAGAATTTGAGTTGGGAGAATGTGAGAATGAAAAGTTAAAAACAATTCCCATTCGCCGTTTCAAATATTAAATGGGGTAGACATTTCGGATTGCACAAGTTAAATTTTACATTCAAGCCGCAGATGTTTCCAATGCGTGTAAAACAAGTGACGACGTGTACCATTGCTGGTACACGTGGCTCGAGATGAAAGTCGTACAAAAACAGAACGAATCACGATGTGCCACGTTATTTTATACCTTTGACCGATTGGGGTATTTGCCAAAATTTACAAGATTCCACATATATACGACTGATTGCAATTATTTTATTATATATATACATATATTTCGTATTTTTCATATCTACTACTCTAATTCATGAGATACTTATAAACTGTTTGTAATGTAATATCGTACTTAGAGAAGTAAACTCTCTACACGTAGTTCTAACTCGTATATTTAATATAACATTGTACTTAGAAAAGTGAAATTGTTACCTATGATCCTCTTACTCCGATATTCAATAGCGTTCAATTGAAATGCAAAACTCTCGAAACTAGGTAAACCCAAAAACAAGTGACTGATAAAAACTACCAAACAAGCCAGCACGATCGAATAAACATTTTCTTTACGTTCGACCAATCAAAAAAAAATCGATCTCGTATCATCGATGCATGGAGAAAATAGGGGGGGTGGCACCCGGCGCCACCTTCCACGCTATACTCATCCTCCGCAAATAAACAGAAAAGTACTAACCCAATAATGCTAGCGGCAGTGATTGATATCCGGCACGCAATAATACCGGGTGGCTGGATAAAAAGTTCCAGCCAAGCTGACGGATGGGCGACGTGCGGCAGGATACAAACGGGTGGACGACGAATCGGAAAAATTTCAACGTTAATGGCAGCGACATATCGACCGGTTGGAATCGTCGTACGATTTTCGTTTCATTAAAAAGCCCTTGCGAAATTCCGAACGCCGTCCAACGAACTCACGCGTTTTTTTATTTTTACGCTCTTCCCTTCATCGTCTCCACCCCTTTTCCCGACGAGATCATTATTTTCTCATGCATCTGTTCTTCCGATCGCAAAACCACTTTCGACCAAATGTATTCTGTGACGGGGATATTTCGACCAGAAACTCTGTGCTTCGCGTGCTTTTTCACGCGAGATTAATCGTTTTTTTTCCTTTTTTCTCCTTTCGTTCTTTTCGTTTCCTTTTTACACGGGGTTATGAATCGCGTTACTCGTGCCATGATCTTCGTAATCAAAACGGCGATACGAAGGGACAATGGCGGCGATGAAATTTCACTATGAATTTCGAATCGCTCGGACGAATCGCACTCGTCGCACGACTGATAATATTGTTTCGCCGCGTTTTTTCATTAAGGCGCGAATGTAGCCTCTATCGAGAGCAGGTACATTTATCATACTAGTTGCACCGTTTGAATTTTATCTCGGTGTAAATGGTACGCGTGATATTTTCATGGTTTAATCTACTTTCAGCGGATATTTTGTCTTTGGAGTAATAACTTGTGACCGTGGAACAACAATGTTCACAGAAATCGATGTGTATTTCATGTCGACATGATATCGTGATTAACGAAACTGTGAAAAATGATAAATTTCTATCTTTTCTTGTTGAATTTCAATAATTGTACATTTCAATTAAAAGATCGATAGAATCAAACGTTTTATGAATTTTTCATTGCCGAAATGATAAAAAGAGACGTTTTAAAACACATCGCGACTGCAAATATTATTTCAAGTACAATCTTTCGAAGCAAATCGACTGCGATAAATAAACTTCTATTATGAGAAAGTTAATTCGATCTTTGTAAATAACGTTCAACTTAAATCTAAAAATATGACAGAGATACTTTGATAAATGAGAAAAGGCAAATAATTATTGCTAGGAATCGTTGATCAGAGGCGGACATTGGAAGAGAAATTTGCCTGTTAGATCGTCCAACGACCGACGTTAATTTCGAATCAAAGGTAATCGATGCGCGTTCGTTTACAGCCGAAGTAACTAACTTAAATGGTCAAAGGTTAGAGACGTGGTCACCGACATTATACGTATATGAAGCACTGTGTACAGGCGTAAGTGTAACGGGTGGCCAGGTAAGATAGCGTAATGATAGCACATCTACGCTATGTTGTAATTGCCTATTAGTTAGTTAGCTAGTGCAATGCACTTCATAACCGACATGCACCCTTTTAACATGACGTACAGGATATACGCAGTCGCCTAGTCCTCTAGGAAAATTACGATCAAATATCGCAGTCAGTGATTCTTCGTATTAGAATTTTATCAGGAACAGGAAGTATCACAAAACTTTTCGAACAAACTATAACAGCATAATCTACAAATGAAGATTAAAAGAACAGAATACGATATTTCGAATTATCATAAAGTATACTTCATCTTGATAGGTATGGTTTCCTTTATTTGCCTCGAAATCCCCTTTTATTCTTAACAATTAAAAATTCATAGAAATGTATCATGATATCGGTAGCGTGATAATCGATCTTAAATATTAATTACACGTTTGTTATCCGCAATACCAAAATATTACGATAAAGCTAACGTAAAGCTAGCTATACTTCGGAAGCCACGTTTTAATGTAACGATAAACCAAATTGAAATATTAAAACAGTGGACGTTTGAACGTAACATTTAACGATATTTTGAGATATCAAATGTTGAAAAAAAACAACCGTTATCTCGAATGTATCTCATATCGAGATTTATGTCCTACCGCCATCTACGTAGCAGTTATTAATCCATGTCATTTTATAGCGAGACCCTCCTTTGTTAAACATATATAAATCAATGAAAAAAAGAAGTAACCAAAGATAAAATTCATCTATCCGCGTTATACCGAAAGGTCCCTAGCTCCTGCATTGTAAAACCTTGTATTCAAACGCTTAATACTCTTGCATAGCGTTAAGCAGTATAAATATGACGGGCTACGCTTTGCTACCAGGATTGCCTGGTATTATTTCAGACTTAATGCCAATGTTACCGTAATGTATTATTACTGTACCTCGGCCACTGTTATCTTACAAACCAGCCGCTTTTATCGTAACATAGAAATATCGGGATACGACTTTTGAATCTTTAAACGTATATTTTAATACATCTGGATCGAGCAGTTCATAGACTTTACATAATGCACTACCGCGTGTGTACATTCGCATAAAGTAGCAGATTATTGAAAGGAATTCCTGCACGATGTCTCGTTCGTATCACGTTATTCCGATATTTATCGAGCCCTTTCTCTGCTATCCACGTAAAAACCATTACCGTCGAATTGTGCTTTTACAAATTTTTCTTGTTCTCTTGAAGCAACGTCATCTCGGAAAAGGTGTAACAAAGAAAACTCGACTAGAACGATAAACGTTTAGAACGAATGGAATGTGAAAAAAATTGAAAGATAGCAAAAAAGGTACTGATTATTTTATGCGTGTTATTTGATCGAAATTTAGTTGGGAATTAGTCGATTAAATCGTCTCGACAATAACACAAATAAAAGTTTGATATAAATATATAGAGAAGAGTGATCGTTGTTATCAATACAAGTTAATACGAATAAATCTACTTTTGGTTTCCTCTTCCGGAACAAATTCATTGACAGAGTGGAACTTATTAACAAAGAAACATCTTATACACGTGTTCTTCGAGCTGAAACTACTCGTGGTTGGGATCCAAAGTTAGTAACACTCTGAGTTTGTAAGCTGATTTGACCATAGTTGTGATAAGAGAACTGTTATCAGTTCTCTGGGGTGTTGCGAACTTACACATTCTCTAAATTGCTAGGGACTGTGAAATTAATAATACAAGACTATCTTAGAAATACATTTGGTTAGCAAAAATTACACGTAGTAACTACTCTAGATATTTTAAAGTCAAATTTGTAATGAAGTTACAAGACAACGAAGGCAGTGAAACGTATTCAATCCAGATACATATATCAAACATCAGTAGGTATGTTTCATGGCCAACAGTGTACATCTTTGCTTAAAATATTGTGTACTCTTTAAATATCCATTATAGATTTACAAATATCGTATATTTCATAAAATAATAATATTAATGTAGAAACTGAATACTTAATATGTATTTCATATAAGTTATGGAATAAAAATTATCCTATTTATATGCTGGTCACTGTAAACGAGAATACTTAAGTACTTGATTGTTAAATAAATACTTAATAACACTCGAACAGAATTCGTAATTCTCGCTATAAACCAACTTTTCAAAGCTAGTATAACTTGCTGAAAATTCATGTAGAAATACAATTATCTATGTATTAATATTCTCGTTAAAAGTTAGAAAAGCAGAGGAAAAAGTACAAATATTTATAAATCCTGGCTAGTCCTGGATAGCTGCCAAAGGAAAAGTACCATGGACTAAGATAGTTTTATCCCTTAATCAACTCCCTTGATCCTTCGAATCACTGTAAATGTCGCAAGAGCTGCAAACAGAGCTTGCAATAATCCCACCCAGTGTAATCGTTTCCGGATGAACGGCCGAGGGGCAGTGAAAACTTTCCAAAGTCGAAAACGCTCAAATTCCATGAACTTTTGACCCCTTCGCGTTTCCTGCCTAACCAACATAGCCGAGCTCAGGAGCCACGCTACTATGAAACTTTGAGATTTGACTTAATACGTTGCTTCGACTCGCCAACAGACCTCACCTAACAACGGCATGCAAGCTTCTCGCTTTCCTGTCTGTTTAGTTCACTGTCACGCACGATAAATCCGCTTAGCAGAGGCGAAATGGCAGTTTCATCTTGTTTACATTTTCCCAGAATCCTGTCCAGTAAATCACCGTTTTGAATGTTAAGATGGTCCCGTGTTTTTTTGGGAAAACAGTGAACAAATTTTGCAATTTTGTAGACACGAATAATTAACTAAGTATAAGTAGAAAATTATAAGCGTATAAGGTGTATAAGTCGAAGAAGAATTTTTATGGTGTAGAGAATTCTATGTCATATAACATAGTTTGAAGTTCATTTTTCCTCGATGCCCTACTATATCTTTTTTATATATTGTGCATAAATTATCCATCCTTCGCTTTTCATAATACGTGTATTGAACAGTTCAATAATATACGATAAATTGATTATGAGTTTATAGAGGAAACTTATTGAAAGCAAGCGAAAATCGTACGCGAAATTCTCAGCATTCCAGTATCAAAAAATCGATTGATCTTAACATCCTTCGCTACATATTATAAAATCTTTCTCTAGATAACCTACTTAACGATCAAAAGTAACCGATATTTTATCATTTCTCTGTGACGTATTCAAGCTACAGCTACTCAAACTAAGTTTCTTCGTATAATAAAGAGCGGCCGTGCGTTATCGTTTCACCGATACTCAAATTCAAAATAGCGAATCAGAAATCAGACCGTGGAAACAAGATTCAAGTGACGCTATCGTATTACCTAGGTATCAGTTACAACGTTGCCAGCAAGACAACGACAGGCGAAGCTCTAATTAGGCAGCAACATAATTCCCATATTTCAGACTGCAACGAGCTCGCTACTTGGATCAGAAACTGCGCGATACGTGTTCATAGGGATCTGTTATTAATTAGCGACTAATACGTCGCTTCGTTAGCGAATAAAGAGAGCGTGGAGAGTCGTGAAGCAGACATCAAACGCAAATCGTAGCAACGATTCGACGACTGGCTGGCTGTTCGCCGTGTTTCAACAATTCGCGACTCTTCCCTTTTTTCTTCGACCTCTTTTGCAAGCGGTCGTTGTCACAGGCGAACAATGAGCGACGAAGAACAACAACGCGTTACTAGCGGGAAGATGGCAACGACCCCGGCACAGATACCGAAAGTCGAGGACACTCGATTCGCTTCAAGATTAACGATCAAATACGATTTCACCGAACCCTCGGTTTTCCGTAAAACAACGGGCTCGTTTGTACATTCATCGGAGTTAGTTCACTGTAAAACGAGTTTGCATTAGTATTGTCACTCGGCTAGCATTCTGTTGACGAAAGGACGCTTCTAGAACCATTCCCCTGCTCAATTCTGTAATCTAGATTTTCAAACGAAGATGAAGTAGTCTTTCAAACCGTCGCTGAATGGATGTTTGCAGCTTTAATGTAATCTTGGAATTAAAAGAATCATTTTTTCTATTAACAGCGTATGAAAGGAATTCATATCGAATAATAAAAGTTAATTACGAAAACTGGTTTGTGAATCCATTAATTTATTACAATCTTACGAGTGTTTCCAATCCAATTAGTTTAATATTTCCCTACGTCCGTTGTCAAATAATTTGTACAAAATTTTTCTTATATATTCCGCATCACCGTGCTGCATAAATTCTAACCGATCAATCGTTCCCTCAACGATCCAGATCAACTATCGCATTTTATATGAAGCCAGCAGGTGTCCTAACACTGACGAACGAAGGCGTAAATCGGCTACCAAGGTAAGGTATTATCCACATCGCATTCAATATATCTACATCTACATACAAGCATAACGAAACGTACCGCCTGAGCCACGTCCGTGGGAGAAGATCGAATCGGTTCGCGTGATTAACGCCCACGAGCAGCGCAGTCTAATTAATTGGATCTCTTCGAATGCGAATATTAATCGGTGTTAGAAGGGCCGATTAGGACCTCGATTAGAATCTTCCGAGGCGGTTTCCATCGTGGCATTACGCTCGAGGGAAAACCGCCCGCTGCGAGAAATCGCGACTGACAACTCGATACGGATCGAGGTACAAAGAGATACGACCGGATAGACGTGTCTCTTAACCATCCGTGATTCTCCTTCTTGTTTCTCTTCTAATCCCGTGACTTCCAACTCTTGATCGCGATACCCGCACCATCGAGAGGGAGGGAGAGAGAGAGGGGTGAAAAGGAGAGATTCCATGGCTTCTTCGTTCGACTTTTTGTCGGCAAAGATGGGAGGAGGTTGAAAGCGAACCGTAATGGAACCGGAGATGTATCGTTCCCTCGCGAATAACGAGTTTTATATTTCTAGCCGGCCCCTAGGGCCCGTAACTTCCCCGGCAACAAGATCGAGGCCGTTGCCAGCCCAGGGTAATTAGTTGCGTTCGAGTTATGTTACTCCGGTAACCGATTTCGTTTTTAATTCCGTTGCTTGCGCGCAATACCGACCTGAGTAACGGGCTCAAGTTCGGCTCCGGCATTTTCGCGATACTGTTGCAATTGCACGCAGAACTCTCTTCGCGACGCATACAGCGTTGCTGCCGGCGCTTGAATCTCAGAGTCATCATCCTCCGTGAATAGTATGGTAAACGTTTGATAGTATGAAACGTTCAGTCTTGTGGATGAAAGTTTTTTTCGATTATTAGGCTTCCGCTTGCGTTTTGATGTACGCTACGTCGACTATTTAGCGTTTCTTGCTCGTGATATTTTTAAGAAACTTGTACATATGTATGTACAAATTTCCCATTGTAAATACCTTCGTGAGCCATTCTAACGCTTTACACGGAATTGCTTCGACCTAAAAAATGTTCTTCGTGTCACTATTCAACGAACCACATACTACAAAAATGCTTCTTCGTAGCCAACGTAATTATTATTTATTCGACTTTTCTAATCGATGTACTTATTCCAAATGGAAGACATTGGGCACCGCTATTAAAATTAATACGATATTGGTGAGAAACGGCTGTAATAATTTTCTCCAAGCGGTCGATGTATTATAGAAAGTGGCATGTATCGGTGTTGTAAAATCGCATCGACCTCTCTCTATTAGAAGCTCATATGCACACGATCGACTCGTACGGTGGTAGCGGCGCCCCATTGACCCACAAGGAATGATATTGATCTAAACTCGGTTGACTTACACTAACGCGTGCCTATTATTAGTCGACCCTAACGGAGTTGGTCTCCCAGGCTAATTACAAAAACCAGGAAAGAGAAAAAAGGTAATATTCCAGATCTTATCAAGCCCGTTCAACACGGGAGATCGAACAAAGCTCGAGTGAATGTTGAAGTAGGTAATTACAGTTCAAAAACGAAACGAACGCTGTCGATCGTAGTGGAACGAGAATTTCTCTCCGTGGCATCTTCCTTCGTTCGTTTCGTTAAGTAGTCATCGTTTCGAATGGTGACTTTTCGTATCGAGTATGTTTATTTTTATTGATATTATATTATTATCAATAATTAGTAAAATATATGATAGAAATACAAATAAATAAAGGCAATCTTTTAAATCAAAGTGAAAGACTACCAAAGGTATTATCTGACATCGTATCAGTTTCCAATTATCTTGTTCCATTGTGTACCGAAGGAAACAAAGTCGTGAAAAGGGAAGCCTATGAAGTTATCGAAGATGTGGAATATTGTCTGGATTTTGATTCAACGTCGTTCTCACGTTGCACGCGACATGCATGAACGTTTGAACGCGTTAATCGACGTCTGAGAGAAAGCTGAACGCAAAGCAGCACGATCAGATTGAGGAATAAACGCTGGCGAATCCGATCGAACTTAGATAAACCAAGGATCCCGTCGACGTTATCGTTTGTCATCCGAGGAAAGTCAATTTTTAAAGACTTGTATAAGGCGAAGGTTACAACGTTCTACGGAATCCGCATATACGGGAACTAGAATAAAAGAAGCCTGAAATATCGTATAAATTATATACCGTGCAGACCTATTTTCGTCAATTTAGCTCTTATCGAGCATTAAAATATACTATCGTTAGAACTATTATCTTTGTCTAAATACATAGTGTGTACTTAAGGCGTGCATGTTTTACTACTATTTTCTCAGAGATTTGAAAATTTTTCATAAAAATAGCATTACGTGGCTTGCAGAAGAACGATGAACTGGCATAAGCAATTCATAAATGGCGATAATTCTGACCTGAAATATACAATGTAGTCTATAGACGATTATGCAGTAAGGTGAGTTATGTTGGTATACAGATGGGAGGAAATCGCAGAGGAGACGATTGCTTGGATAGAAGGAAAGCTTTCTTTCCCACATTACAGAACTTATAGCCCCGTGCTTCTTCGTAAATCCACGTACTCACCTGTGTTCGAAATGCAATTTTATTTTTTTTACTATACACCGTAATGTGCCGTGTAATTTCAAATGCATATACATAGCTTTGTGCGAATACCTTGTCAAACATAAAAAAAGAATATCCTACAACCTGCAATGGTTGGTAGTAGTGTATAGAATTACGCAGAAATTATTTCTATCAAGCGTATTAGTGTCTAAGAAATTTCATACGTTTACTTTCTCCAAACATCCAGCTCGAAGACGTTGGTCTTTTAAAAAATACAAGAACTGTCTTCCAACGTGGTAATAATTCTATTATTATTAGTAGATTCGTTTTATATTGATCGATGAATGTTCATTCCTGGGAAAAAGATCGATCGAGAGGATCTCCGAATGAAATACACTCGGATGCCAAGACATGTTTGCACCATAAACCGCTATTCTCGGTCAACGAATCGTGTAAGGGAAAAAGCGCTTCGTTTTTTTGTCGTAAAATTCCACCGAATTATTTTCGTATCCACTCTCATCGAGTAGAGTATCGAAACTACTTATTTTATCGATATACATGGACTACGACGAAGACGAAAGAGGACTGGAAAAAATGATCTCCGCCGATGAAAATATGAAACTGGATCACCAAGGTCCAGTCGATTCCCTTCGATCCATGCGTTTCAATGGCTAATAACTTGTCGATGGGTTTCAATTTAAAATCACCGGCCATGTATATACCTCGTCGTAAAGTTCGTCAGGGTTGTGGGGTTATTGACAGATATCCTGCATTTTTCAAGCAACCGAGTGGCTTCACAGCCGCTCTATATTGTACAATATTCACGAGGGAGCTCTCTGCCTGTAAAATGACCGCTCTATCTCTTTCTCTCTTCCTGCATTTCACTCTGTCCCTCTTTCTCTTCGCGCTTTTTCACCAACCGTGAGAGCACCGGTATTCGTCATCCTTTTAAAACAGATTATTTCACGGTTAACTGATGGTGCTGACACCGGGGTTGCGAGCGCTTTATAAAAATGCAAGCGTACAACTTTTCGCTCGATGGTCTAAGCCACGGTTTTTTCGACCATAGAGTTTCGGCTGCTCTCCGAGCAATCGGAATACCGCGCTATCCTCGTTCACAGTGAACCTCAGTCTGAACAGGATGTGTATTTTGAATTGCTCGAATGCTTAACTGCAGTTGAATTTTTTTCGGTTTACGAAACATATATAGATGAGCGAAGAGAAATTTCATTTTTCTTGCATCTACGATAAAAGAATTCGTAAATTTGATTACGATAATTAAATAGCGAATCTTTAATATTTCGCCAGTTTGACATCATGCGACACCGTACAATATCGTAAGAACAAATTAGGATAAGAGAACGAGGAACAAAAAGGAATTAAAAGCAGACATAACACTATGATAATTAGACTACATTTACATGTATGAAAAAATGTAAAATGTGGTGTACGTAATATACAGAAAAATAAGAAATATTCGCTGTGAAGTAATCATTATACTTTATAGTATTCAGCGAATGAAATAAATCGATTAGGATGTATTTGGAATCCATTTTTTTATTTACGCTTCTCTCAATTTTAAATGAAAATATGATTTCATACGAACATTCGCCTCCTAGCAATTACTGCCTATTGAGTTCTATTCCTGTGTGTATTTCCTAAATGAAAAGACTTATTACTCTCTCAGTTGTGAGAAGAGATTTATTATTTTCTTTTATCTAAAAGAACCGCGACGCAGTAAAATCATTTCAACTTAAACGCGTCCTTGAAAGGTGGTAATATCTTTTCATGACAGAAGTAATAACGACGTGTTGCAACAATTTCATAGCACATTATTCACCGTCCTCCCAGCATATGGAGTAACATTGTTATACATTAAGGTCCAATTTGAAATGTCCATAGCTGAAATTGCGTTCAGTAACATAAAAAGACCGTTGGCAAGTACACGGGAGAAAACAAGCGAAATTGATTTGCAAGGTGGGGTCGTAATCACCTGGAATGTATTACATGAAATCGATAAAATTATATACAAACGTACTCGTTACATGTTTCTTGATAAATTAATATCACAAATAGCTAAAAATTAGCGTGGCGGAGAAACAAGACGCAAAATACTGTTCTACATTTTGTTACTTTGTTTTAAGCAAACATAAATATGTATACGTCGGAATAAAATAGAAATGTCTTTTTATTATAACATTAAAAATATATTTAAAAATATATGTATGCTAGAAAGAGGGAAATTTTTAAAACCAAAATGTGCTTCCGATATTTGGAGAGTGAAGAGCTTAGAAACGCGTGCAGGCGGCAGTGTGGCTAAATGGCCGCTGTGAATGGCCATCTAATGTAGAAATAACTTCTTAAGGGTGAATGGCACGCCGTAACAGTGGTTTTCGAAAACGAGTTTAGAACGAGAGTGCATGAAAAACGTTCAGTGTATTGTGAAAGAAAATGTCGGTGTAAAATACTCTTGCACATTTCACTCGACATATTTATATCGTTATTTGTATTTGTGATATGAGACATTGCAATCAAACCGATATCCTGAATAGAAAATATCAATCAATATTACTCTTCCTTTATATCTCTGATATCCAATGAATTCTTCATATTTTGCCCGTCATTTTGCGTGTACCAGAAAAATTATTCATCGGAATTTTATACAGTAGAAAACTATGAAAGATATAAAACCTACAAAATTGTATTCGCCAATATTAACTAATTAATTACTAGCTGAATAATTAACATAACATGATAGAGAATTCCATGAATCGTGACATAGTTTGCAACGAGAAAAACAGAATCATTGCTATACGTGCCCCATAGATGATCGACATGCATCAAAAAGGGAGATTGGTTGCGTGATATAACGCACTCCCGAGTTTGCAGCGATCCCAAGGCGATGACATACTTTATTTATTGATTACTCTATTTCGTTTTCCCTGTCTCCCGATCCATTCCAAGATAGAAGGTAAATTTTATTAACGATAACATCTAACATTTCTTCTTGTTTGCTAAGAAATATTTGCACAGGGATATTTACCGTCGAAGAGCACGCACAACCGTTCAATCGAGAAATACGAATTATTAGCGTAGTTTATAATATGTAACGTTGCTTTCCAATCTCACAGATATGTATTTTATTTAATCTTTGTATATTTAATTAACAGTTCTCGATGTACTTTTGGTAAAATATTCGCTTCTGATCTTCTTACATTTTGATCGTTATATTTTACCGTTACAAACGGAGAATTGGAAAATATTTAAATGATAATCCGGAATGCTTTCGATATGAATTTCTCGTATAATACAACGTAGATTGCTCGAGGACAATATAATTGTTTCATTGCAGAAACGTTTTTATGATAAATTGCTAATATTTACATTTTTCCGGTATTATAAACTGTAATTTTAACGCTATTTATCTCAACAGTGTTACATTCGGACGATGAGAATTTTTATACAACGCGACGTTAATGAAATGAATACAATTTCGCTCTTTAAATTTCTTTAAATAACGCTGAATATTTGCTCTAAAGCTCTCTACCATTTACTGTACTTATTCTCTTTAAAAACTTCCAGGATGCACGTTTCACTCACAGTACTCGCTAAATTCCGCTCTCACCACGCACTGACCACGGTTAAGAACCCTCTTCATCTCACACCTTAAACATATCCACACATACGCGCCGTATCTGCCACTATTCAGCTAGACCGGAAGAGAAGCACAATTTTAGATCGATCGTGTTAAAAAATTCATACTTTTCCAGCGTGGCAAATAATTCTCGTTCTTTGACTTTTATAACTATTGAACTATAGGCATCGTATCCATCGTATAATTTAACGTTAATTTCCCATTTACTAATTTGCTGATCCACTTGTATAGTAATAATAATCCATTTGTCAAAGTGTCGTCAAGTAATCTTCTAAAACAAAATTGTTATCGCAGAAAATTCAAAAGAATCAGTTTGACAATCGTCTCTACTAAACACTACGATGTTTTTAGAACAAACAAAGAACTAAGGAGACGATCCACGCAAAGCTAACTCTCGTATTATTTCCTTAACTGCTTTCGCTACTGTATCGTTGGCTGTACAGTTATTATAGAAAACCGTGTGCTACGTTACACATACGAACGATGGAACTATAATGATATAGAATATAGAGGGTGTGGATGATAGTGTGGTAGAAGCAAGCAGCAGGTAATTTCCTATGCAAACCTGAATCAAGAGTATAAAACAAAAGTTTACATCCCGAGCTTCGTTTTTAATAAATTTTTAGAATCTCAGAGATTTTAGAGATCTCATGCATGCTATGTATGTACTTGATAACGGCCTTAAATCGCAATCAGGCTGTTAAAAACCCCAAAAAGCCGACGATATCAAAATTAGGCTGACACCATTCAGGACCAGAGCGACAATTTATTTACATAATTTTATATTTCAATATTTTTATAATCACGCAAATAATTAACGTTTTCTATATTTTTTCTATTTAACATGCATTATACAGAGATTAAATAACTACCTATCTCTACGATGTAATTAAAACGATTCAATCTGCAAGCAGGATTTTTCTCAGCCACAGTAATATCATCGCTAATTCACGCCCTCGCGAGGCGTTCAGCACGAATGTGATTATACGACTTATCGCCGTTTGAATAAATCATGGTTACTTCGTCGATAATCATTGACGACGTTGAATGAAAGGAATTTCTTCGATTCGATGTTGCACGCTCTCTAAGAGAGAAGAATTCGAGAAAAGACGGGAAACGAACAAACGAAAGAGAGGCAAAACGTCATCGAGCAAACTCATTTCTCGTTTTTCTGCCATGGTGTCGTTCATTTATACTATTGCAGAGGTCCAATCGTAATCGCAAGTAGCTCGTTAACGCGCTCTCTGAACCGGTCGAGGGATAACTTTGGTGCCGATAAAAAGCTAATAACGGCAACCTTTAATAAGCGTCGACGTATAATTTACTCTCCAACTCGCTCTTGCCCTTTCTCTCTCTCTCTTTCTCTATTCACTTATTCCTAACGTTCATGTTTTTTATCGTCTACATTCACCGGAACTGCATTTCCTCTTTTTCTGACGATCTCTAATGAAAAATAGTTTCCATGAGTTTTATAAAATCACATAAAAACAACAGCAAATTAATTCGAAACAAAATTCGATTAGTTATGATGGTTATTTATAATCGGAACACTTAAAAATTAATATTCTCTGATCATTTAATTTTTTGAAAAATCTCTAAGATTTTACGATTATTATTTTCTATTCGAACAAAGGTTAACATTTTCTCAGTAATTTGTATTGTACAAATTTTGAAAACAGCTATTATCATTTAACCCTGCATTTAGGCTAATATGTAATAACATGCGAACTAAATTGTATGCTTAGAACTGATTAACAAATGAATGATTAACTGATCTTAACAAGTCTAGTGTTAATATAAACAGAATTACAGGAAGTCTGAGATTAAAATTTTCTTTTTCACTCTAGCTTCTTCTCCTTCTCGCTGTTTTTCTCTCTGCCACTCCTTTCCTCTCTGTCTGTGAACTGCCGCTTTAAAATTTCTTCTTTCATCAAGCACTGTTCCCTCTAAAGAAGTTTCACCCCGTATGTACACGAGGACAAACATATTCAGACTTGTTAGTTACGAGTGTCAATTACACCAACACGGTACTACGATTCTAGCTCTGCAAACACCACAGACACGTATCACCCTTAAAATTTTTCGCTGCCAGGCTATTCATACCTTAAAACCAGGAATTTTCGTTTATGTACCTATGTCATGAAAGCACGTAGCTAGGTATGATGAAATTTTCAAAGTCAATCTGCATACTTCTCAGCTGTAGCTGATGTATGAATTTACAATTTGCAAGTCTATTTGCAGGCAACACGCGAACGATCGGTTAGGATTTGCTTGTTGTATAAAATATTTTTATATTCAAATGCCAGAGCCGACAAATTGAAATTGTAGGATTTATACACGAGAACACGCTTGAATATTTGGTTCATAAAGTAAAGACACTAAAATGGAACCATGTTTAGTGGTGGGTACAATTGGTGTTCTCTTAAATTCTATAATCGACGGTTAAAACATCATCGCCTCGACAAATAATAAATTTATAATGTACGAGATTTACGTGAAAGATAATTTAAAGCCATGTAATTCTTCGTAAGGATGTTTTTCCTTTCAGTTTAATAAATACAGAGGAAAGGTAAATTTCAAATTCTTGAAACGATATCAACTCACGCGTTTCAGACTGGCAATACAGTTTGTTATTTATGCCGTTGATTTTCAATATCATGGAATTCTACAGGGTGAATCCTTCGTACGTATATTTGATTCGAAAGTTAAACGAAGAACAATTTTGCTAATATAGAATTTCTTCAAACTACACGTATTGAATTTTAAGCTACGCTTATGTCTGTGATTATCCAATATTAATGGTTTAGTCGTTTCTTAATATTCTGAAGTGAAACGAATAAAAATACCTTTTTTTCGAAGCAATACTGGAATTATATTAAATTAGAATATACATAAATAAATAATCGGCATTCGATTGATAATTTACATGTCATATTCGTTCACAAGTCAGATTTGTTATTAAATTAAAAAGAGTGCAAGTTGAAAATACAGTAAGTAAAATACAACACTTATTAATAGTAAAAATTATTCTTCGCGTAATATGTTTAATCATATCTAAACGATAATAATGCTTACATCGATAATATTGAACAAATATCGTCGTTTTTTACGAGGGCCCGATCCAAGAAAGAATCGAATAGTATCCAGGAACATATGTGCATAGAAGGAATCGAAAAAAGAAACTACCGTAATCCGTAACGTTACAGTTCATAGCAGCGGTATGCGGTTACGTAAATCGTAATATTACGACTGAAAATTGCATCGTATTCCCTCGGGTAGAGGTATGTCAGAAACATAGTGCATGGATATTTGGCGTCGACATAAAATCACTACAGCCTATTATAAGTTCGTATTTCACTGAAAGTACCGATTTTTACTATACGAATTCACCCAGAACATTATTACCCGTTTCATTTATTAAGAGATAAAAATATAAAAGATACTCGTCGGATGATATATGTATTTCATATACTCCTGGGACTTGGTAATATAATTTAGAACGTGAAAATTACAAATATAGTATTAATGGGTAAATTATGACGTGTAATCTTCGATCGAAATATTATTTAATTTTTACGAATTGTAGAGATGTCAAACATCTAAGCACAAATGAAAATTTTACAGGAAAATTTTACGAATTACAAGTTGTCTAATTGTTCTATTCGATAAAGTTATAAAATTGTAGAAGAAAAGTGTAGAATCTATAATCCGTAACTTGCCAGTTTACTAAAATATTATTAGTTAGTAAATTACTGTACAGGAAAGCCCTTCAGGTCGTAATAAATATTCATTTCTTCCTTTTATTCTCTACTTTCGTAAAACGCGTAATTAAATTGTAATTAAACATCTAAACTTGAGCTTTCTGCCTTTTTCAACGCAAGTTTTCTCCTGTTCGAAATATTTTCGGCTTTGTTCTTTCATATCTAACAATCGTAACTGGTAAAATATAAAACGAATGTTTGATAGGGTGAGTTTGTTTAATAAGTTTAATTAAAACGGTAACATAATAAGCTAATTGAAAATGCGAAATGTTTGCCGTATAACTGATGAAGTAAATAGAAATGCAGAAATTAATTACGCATTTCATCTTATGGAATGTAAATCTGTTTAACTAAATAAAATCATTTTAAAAGTTGTTCATAAATAAGAAATTCTATCTTTTCCACTGTAACCGACATGTAATTAAGTAGCGTTAATTATCTACTAAAACACTCGAAAGGATAATATCAGTTTACTCAATGCCATTTTACAATCTCATTCGAAAAGAATTAAGTGTCATTCTATTTAAATTCTACTTCTTTAATGGTGTTCATAAAAAAGTTAATTTGTATAAAAGTATAGTACACTACAGGATATACTACACATACTGCGTTATACTACCTTCTATTATATACCGTTACACTACGCTCAAAACCTAACAGTAACATGTTCATAACTCTGAAATTTTATATCAACGCGGAAAACTAAAAAACCTCCAACCATGATAAAAAAAAAAAAAAAAGGAACTTTCGTATTCTCCTGTACTGTGGACGTGCAGTATCCTTGGACTGTCACGTTTTAATCGTCAGTGAACAATTTTCTTACAGTTATCCAATTTCGTAGCTGTTCACAGCAACGGATAGCTAACCGAATTCCCTGAACGCCTACTCACCCACAGGTTCCGATGGCTCTCTCCTCTCATTAAGCGAAATGGAGAGATAAATCAGAACGAAAGGTAAATCAAAGTCGGTTCCAGCGCGGCTGGCGCATTACGCAAAGGCAAAACCTTCAAAACGGAGCGGTGGCCAAGCACACGTCGCACCGGTGTGGACCACCAGAAAAACAATCCCGCTCGACGATCGAGTCACCAGGATAGATTATCTAACGTCGGATTATGACATTGGAAAATTGGGTCGTGCTATCCAGCCTGTACAATTCGTCACATCGCTGGTCACGATGTAACGCCATCCGTCCCACGAGTCTCTGGGATCGGATAGCGGATACTTGACCAACGACTACAGCGTTAACTAACATGACTGTGACACTGTCTCGAGGGAACGTGGACAAGGATTACGGTGATATCACGAGATCGTTCAACCTTGGTATCGTTTACGAGGGCAACTTCGTTCTTTGCTACCTGTCGGTGTATCTTTTCTTTTTTCTCTCACGAAACAGTCTACTGCGGTGATTTTAATTAGGTTTCAAGATTTCTAGAAAGCAGTTTCGCGAGATGGGATTTACGAATTGTTTGTACTTCGTTTGAGAGAATATTTATATAGATCTAATATACATCTTTTACGTTAATGTACCTTGTATAATATACGTGTAGGTTATATAACACATATATAGCGTACGAAGCTTTCAGAGGAAAAGTGGATTAAGCTACATTTCTTCTGTAACGGGTACTTACTTTGTCGTACAACGAAGGACGTAAGTATTAGAAAATAATGTCTACGTACAAGTTCAAATTGCTTTAATAGAAGAAAACAACATCGATTATAGACGGCGATCGATTATTGCTAAAAGAAAACGTCTCTAATCGTAAACCTACCGATATAAAGAAATCCGATTTTTTAGTACACTGTTTCGCGATACAAGTAGGTCACTGCGAACGTTTTACTTCGAAAAGAAGAGCTCGATTTTCGAAAAGGTAGGCGCTACCGTTCCAGTTTCTTTTCAATTCCTTTCGCAGATAATTTCTCGAGATCCGTTCTTTCTTTACGAACGCCGATAAAGTCTCGCGTTACTTTGATTCTGAAGTAGAGAGAGGCGCGGCACCCAGGATAATCCTCGATACCAGCACGATCTCCAGCTTAAGAATCGGAATCCAATCTAAAAAGGGCTATCGGTGTTTACGCAGTTTATGCGGGCATTCGTCGGTTAAGGGGATGTTTCAGCCGAGATTATCCGGTAAAACACCATAAAAATCTAAACGGGAACCGTGGCCTGGTCGGTTCCTTAAAAGCGATCCCATCGTGATTTTACGTGTTCTTGTCTTCAACAAGGGAATGTTCGCAATGTTGCTGAATGTTTTCAGCCAACAGAGATCCAACGTTTTATCGACGTTACCGCAGATTGGACGTAAGACAGGTATACTGAAATCCTTTTGTGCCGGGTATCATTTGCCGCGCCTGTTGTTCCACTTTATATTCCTCTGCCTTCTCCTCCGCCTCCCGTGTTAATCCTTGCGGCACGATCGCGCCACCCTCTTTGTCTTCGTTTCTCTCTCGCTGCGTCTAGCCATAGAAATTTTCATTGTCTTAATCCAACGGAACGACATTCGGTTTCCGAACGTTTCTCCGACTATCCGCAAGAGCCACCGTGTAACCATTCATCTGGCTGCAATAAACTGGGCGCGAGCTCGTTCCTTTTACGCTTGGTGCCGCGTAAAATAACGGGACGGTGTATTGTACGTCCCTGGTCGTGAAACAAGCAAATTATGGTTTATACGTTGCCGAGCTAGTCATGCCTCCGATTTTTCACTGTTTCGGAATTACAGGTCTCGCGCCCGATACACGTGTTCCATTGTAATTAAGGTGCGTGTGCTTCTGAAAGAATTACGTATCGAAAATGTACGAATCGACAGAACCGTGTTTCAATACTTTCTCTTTTGGTATCGAACCTTTTGGAGCGTTTTTCGCGCTATTCTTCCTTTACACCATTTTTGTACAGTGTTTCAGCGGTAGATGTTAGCCTGGTACACGAACAGTTTCGGTCTCTTAAACCAGACTTTGCGCATTTTAAGTCTACAAAGATGGTATATCGCGTGTAGCTAATACGTCCGTCATTTGCAAGTTTATCTTAGCTATTGATTTTCGTAAATTCAAGCTCTGTTATTCCCTTCTTATTATTTCTTTTTTATTATTATTTATCGTTCGGTGTTCCTTGTTACGATAAGTTTGACTATATAAATCTAACAAATCGGGGAAAACTGACGCGTTACGAAGTTAATGAAACGATTCGATTCTCTTGCCTTTCCCTTTATTGCTCGTTTATTCTTCTCAGACAAGTTTATCACGCAACCACGTACATATGTATATTCATAAGATCATTACCAAGAGTATAACGAATCGCGTGCTTTTGTAAATGATCCAGTATGAAACGAACTGACCGGACAATAATTTATGGCATTAAATACGTGTCATTAATTAATACCGCGCGGAAATTTATGGCTATATTCACTTGCCAAGCTTACGAGATGCGATGTTATGTTCGTGATGTAATAATGATCCAGCGGCGTAAACGGACTAATTAAGCTAGTGTAATGATCCTTTAAACTGGAAATCCAATACTGGAAACACGCAGAACCACGCTACACGTATAATCCTTTTTAACGATAAGATTGCAAGGCGTAAGTAAAAGCAGACGACGTATCACTGCGATTGCCGAGAACCGTTAGAAAAGTTTGCAATTCGCATTTTCCAACTTTCCACGCTAATGCACCAGTGACAGATTCTAAATAATTAATGCCGCGGTAGGAAGAACATTTTCCTAGTAATGCACTCTTGCCGTTGCTTAACACGCCCAACAGACTGTATTTTTGTAATTTTAGTTCTTTAATGAAAGTGTAAACGAATTGAAAAAGCTACGTTGCGAGATTTAATTATGCGTGAATTTGTAGCAACTTCATTGGTTTTTATGTTTAATTTATTTTTTCAACAGAAAAGAAAAATTGCTCGTTCGTTCCCCCCCCCTTTTTTTACAGAAATTCTAGTTAAAAATTCACACGCTATGGAAATACGTGTTAAGTCGAAAGTTTTTTAATTTCATCCCTGTATCTATATATTGCTTTCGGTATGCGATACTTTTCCCTTACTCATTTGCATTTCGATTGAAATAACATTAAATAAATTAGAGATACAGTTTGCACTGTTTCTCGTTTAACATTTATAATTTACAGCTTTTGTTTCAAACAGTTACCCTATTATCTGTAAGATAATATTTTTAACTGATTTTGTTTTAATAGAGCGACGTTAGAAAATGTTTAGAAAATATACCTCTGTTTTTTGTCGCTGAAAAAAGGAATTGTTTTATACTTTAAAAGAAATCGACGATTAAAATTGCGATAACTCTCGAAGAAACTTTTACACCTCTAGTAATAGTTTATAGGATATTATTTAAAAATATACTGCACCTTTGGCATAAAATTGATCTCGACTGTACTATATAGCAGCTGATGTTCAAAAATTCGACAAAATATTACTACAACAGCTAGCCGCCTTTATGTTGAAACTAAAGAAGAAGAACTGTGTCATTGGATTAACATGCGTAACGATAACGTAGGAAAGCATGGTAGCGGTGAATAGGATTTGAATAACACCTTTAATCAGCGCCATCGTTCACGCACAGTGACAAGGGAATTAAAAGTGATCAAGGCATACACGAGTACCTTATTTGATTTGTGCTCATCAGTTAGTTAGATAATCAACGCCTTTGGTTGCTTACAAAGCTGACACCTGCGAACAAGCAGGCGCCAGCATTAGAGTAAATTGCTCAAGTGCTTCAATCAGAGAATGATCAGGAAAAGGCATCTGGCGAAAGAAAGAGAAAAAAGAACCAAAAAATTGTCTCTCTGTGCAGTTTGTGCTGAGAAAGTGTCGAATTATACTTGCAGATATACATTTTCATTTATATTTATTCTAAATATAAATATATTAAATATATTTTCAAATATACTTGAAATGTTACTTTAATATCTTAGAATATATTTAGGAATATTCTATTCTATGATATTGTGCCAGTAATAAAGGGTACTCTAGCATTACACATAATTTGTTAATCCTAAGTTTCTCTCAAGTCCCTTTGATCCTTTGAAAGTTCTTAAGCGGTGAAAGAGAAGTTAAGAAAAAAGAAGAAACCGTTATAACGTAAAAGAGAACAGGCAAAGCACTTACTTCGCGCACTTATTTCGTTCTACTTTGTTTTCGTTACAGAGGAATGGTAATAGTATATGAAGCATTTGAAAGAGTATATACTTCATTATGTTTTATCGATGTACGGACGTCAAACGAGAGAACAGGAAAACTGTGATACGCGTATGCATGCAAACTCCAGCAGAGGTAATATAGAATTAATATTTTTTATGAGAAATGTGGTTATAATATAAACGAAAGGACGGTTTAAAAAATAACCTTAAACTTCGATATATTTATAGGTGTAGATAATGATAATATTTCGCAGAGTGTAAGATAAAGAAGAAAGTAGAAGTAAATAATATTAGGGTGAAAAGGAAGCGACGAATTTGGAGAATAGATATTAAATTAGCAAAATAAAATCTTAATATAAACAAATGGAAAAGAGATAGCAAATATTATTCGAATAGATTTTACAAGAAAAATTTAGATTTAAAGGAGAATCAAAATTACTATCAATAAAGTACGACTACGTGATATTGTGTTATTCTTTTTGCTCTAAAAGCGAACAAAATGAATATTCTACCAGAACGGGTATAATTCAGTAATATAATTCAACGATTGCAAAATCTTGCATCTTTATCTATCCACGGAATAAATTTTACAATGCAGGATAAATTCAGCACAACGCAGAAGACATATCGCATATATTTTTCCGCTTTACACGAAAACGCGCTTACCTAACGAGCTATTACGGAGGAAGTGCATTTCTCTATGAAATAATGTGCGTCAAGAGCAAACTTTTTCTAAAAAAACATGCATAAAAATAAAATATAGACGCATATTCCAAGTACCGAAGTGAAATTAAATTTGAAAATATACAGATAAGCAAGTTACATTGACATTGATTACTTTGAAAACCTATAGATGTTCCTGCTAGAGCGTGATCCAAGCCAAACAAAACCAGATACATACAGTTCTGAGTTAGAGTCGTGCGAGAAAAGATGTCGACACTTCGGAGATCGAATGTCAGAACGAATAAATTTGTAGAAAAATAATTGTTCTGATATAGCGTAGTAACGAATTAGTTGATAATTTGGAGATTCGTAACAAAATCCTCGACATGAACACGGATGCTGTGTACCTATCGTTCCATTTTTTTCTCAAACGCGATAAATCTCGGGGAAATGTCGAATAATTTTCATAACTTATCGAAATCGTCGACCCAGTGATATTTCGTTCCATAGGAATATTTACGCAGTGACAAAAAGCGGCGTTTATAAGTCACCAGAAAGAAAAAAGCTTAAAATTCATTTGCTGAAATATTTGTGAAGCTTTTGACGTAAAAACATAAATATATCCTCTAGCAGGCAAATGGAAATATCGCAGCAAAAAAGCTTAATGAGATTCTAGGTAGCTTTCGGTTTAAAGAGTTTCAATTACACAAATCAGAGGTTTAATTATTTAAAGACACATTCGCATACTTTTACCAAGAGAGAAATCACGACATTGTTATAGAAATCTGTACTGTACTCTGTACTCAATTATTTTTAACACCAAAATTATCAAAATGGATAAATCGGCGAATTCGTAACATATCACAGCAATTTTATAGATTCACGAAGGTACAGTTTCAAGGATATGTACGTGGATGAAAGCATAGTTTTCTTCTTGGGCTATACGAGATATTTATCATGCTTTAATCCTTGGTAGCTCTGATATTAACTAAAACATCATTTTTACTAATTATTAGCAACAGGAATGTGTCGTTTCTAATATTTTTATAAGGAAGACTTACTAAGTATATTTAAATACGCAAGCAACTTTCTCCAAAATAAACACAATTATGTTATACAATATATTTAGTTAGCTAAGAGTACATGCGTCGCTTAAGAATCATTCCAAACTTACATCATTATCTCAAATTACATCATTATTAATTAAAGGACATTTCATCGATTCGGTGTCTCGAAGGTAAAATATTATCCGGAGAAAAGAATCAAAGACCTGTATTTCAATCGCTTCAACGAGTAATGAATTCGACGCAAGTTCATTCTCTCGCATCAATCACCCGGTTCGATTCAAAGCAGATTCCGCGATTAGTATCTCTTTTCCGTCGTGACACGACCTAAGTGGTACACGCGGCGTCAGATAACACAAGAAAATAGGAAGTTTACTTGGTCGAACTTTGTCGAACCTGTTACAGGACTTGGTAGTCGCGGTTGAACGTAGTTGCGTTCGTTCCGTTGCTCGGCGAAAAGGAGAATGGGTCATCAATACCTGTTAGATAAATAGACACAGATACGGAATAACGTTTCGCGCGTATCTCACGACCGCGTAGCACCGACCTGTGTTGGTCGGCAAAGTTTACGGCGTGCAATATGCGCCGCGAACTTACGTAAGCCGGAACGTTTTCACAGAAATGGCACAAAGACGCGGACGCCGAGTTGAATCGCGTGTAACGGGAGCAGAGGCTGGCGAAGCACAATGAGTCGGTGACGAGTACCGATCGCTAACGGGGGAATATCTTTTATTAAAATAATAAAGGAATTTCATTAAAGGAGACGTCGTCGAAACGTCCCGGGTGAGCCCGGGTTGGTCGAGTGGGATGAGAAGGAGAAAGAGGTCGATAGTGGCGAAAGGAAATAGGAGGGCGAGAGAGGAGAGATGGTTGAGTAGAGGAAAAAGAATATGACACGGTAAACGGTAGAGGGTAGGAAAACCCAGCGAGTATCTTTTCACCCTCCATCCCTTATTTCTTCATCCTTTACTCTGGTCGCGTGCATTTTTCTCCACAACCCCTCGCAGGCCAGTTTTCTTTCCCGTCTCACGATATCCGCGCCCCGTTTAATCCTGTTGACACGGATTAACGAGGATTCTTGACCGTTGTGCATCAATGCCTACTTTGTTCTGTGGTGAATTAATGGACGTCGCGTTTCGGATTCTTTCGTCCGAGACGGGGCGAAGGTACGCCGCGTTAACGATCGTTGTCGCAGCACGTCATCATGGTTCTCTATCAAAGGCAAAGTTGACGAACGTCCCACTCGTTATTTTTTAGAAGAGTCATGCAACGCCCCTTTGCGCCTTCGTCTCTCGCGTGAAATATGAGCAGATCGAACACATACCTGGATCAATACGGCTTATAGTTCGTTAGAAAAGTCTGTCAGACGGCATTTTCCTCGCTGAACATGATAATTTCATCGAGAATAGCTGTGTGACTCACCCAGTATCGTGAAAAATGTATTTGCACGAAAAAATGCAAGGACAACATTACTATTAACGTTTCAACCTCGCTATAGTCCTTGCATCTTTCCCTCTCAACTTTGATCCTGTTTTAAAAGACGAAAGAACGTTTGCTGTTTGAGAAAGGCTCTAATATAAAATAGAAACTTGTAACGAAAAGCAAAAGAACTAAAAACTAAAGCATTCGAAAATAACTTGAACGTAACAAGATTCAGCCTGTATCAGATATTTTA
This sequence comes from Bombus affinis, assembly GCF_024516045.1. Taxonomy (NCBI): domain Eukaryota; kingdom Metazoa; phylum Arthropoda; class Insecta; order Hymenoptera; family Apidae; genus Bombus; species Bombus affinis. The sequence goes on from NC_066354.1 coordinate 10,624,791, forward strand.
CGATCTTTGAATTTAGCAATTGAACGTAACAAAAAGCTTGTAAGAGAAATTAGGCCCATCGCTGAAAGAACCGCGTTTTGTTTCTTCCCACAAGGGGCCACGTGCAGTGAATCCGTTACCTCCGGCACCATGCGCATCAATTTGCATTAGGCCTCGAGGAGTTTTTCCCGGACCATACCCTTGCAAAGGGCCCTTTCTCAGTCTAACGAACCATCTTCGCTTTCAAACAGTAAAACACTGTATCGGTGACGCGTCTCCCGTTTTTATAGATTTCGTCTAACAAACTGTTCCACTGTAAAGTTTCTACGCGATTACCTCATATATTATTTAATATTTCGAGAACTCTTCTTGTCTAGATGGAGATATTTTCGAGTTTCCAAGCGGTCTCTACTTTTTCAAATGAAACTATTTTCATATATTCGTTATACATACTTTCCATTCTTTCTATACCGTACATTCGTTGCAACAATGATAAAAAATAAATATTTCGAATCGTCATTTAATCATACAAATGCTAACCAAAAGTTAACAAAATCTCGATCCAAACATTTGATTTTATACAGTGGATTCCGCTTGAACGGGACGCCGGTTAATCAGAACCACCGTTTATTTGGGACAAATACCGAAGAACGGAAACAAAAGCTAGAATACAATGCGATTTCAATTCGCTTATATGGAACATACCGCCGTTTTATTGCCACAGCTTACGCTCGTATAGTTTACAGTTGCGGATAGAACGAAACTTACGAAGTAGCGATGCTGATCTGAAGCATAGCTATGGCTTGAACGTAGGAGAGGGCAACGTGAATGAAAGAGAAAGAGATCCGACAGTCGAAATCGCATTAAAATGATTAAAACGAGATCAGGTTGACACGCCCGAGCCCTGGCACAAGAACGCGAGTGACGTGGGGGCGTGACACGCGTCTTCCCATTACAGCTTCAGCGATAGCTTTTTGTTTATCGGTATAGTGAGGCTACCCGAGGGGCGGAGAATAATTTGCTCTGCTGTAGCTCGTTTCGGCCAGTTACTAATAAGTTACAAAGGTGAACGTACGTGTACGATTGAGATGTTTATCGTGTGTTGCATATATTGTCATTCCATCTCCAGCGTGCTTAGGAAAGATTTAACTCTTTGCACCCCTATGTCGAGCGTGACTCGACATTCTTTCAGTCCCACCTCTTTTTGTGAAACGTGCGGAAGGAAAGCAGGATTGCATCCTGGAAATTGTTTCGAGATATATCATACGCTTAAAAATTACAAAATACAACAATAGTGTGAATAAAACTGGCATTTAAATGAATTTCTTTCTTCCTTTATTTATTTAAATTATTTTAAATAAGTCTTATTTTTTAGTTAAAGTAAATTTCAAATAAAACGCTTAAAAACTTTGGGAGCTGCTGGTAACGAAATTGAAATAAAATTCCGAGTGCAAAGGGTTAACTTTCAGCGATAAAATCGCTTTGCTCGATGAAATACAAATAGGGCTAACGCCTAACGTTGGTTTACATCAATTGGAAACATTAAGAGGTATCCTAAAATCTACGATTACAAGGGTGACGAAGCTAAACAATCAAAGGGGTGAAATAATAAGCAGCAAGGAAGAACACGGAAAAGAAAGGGCACATGTATTTACACACCAAATATTACGTACGTTCCTCGATAAATCGTTTTTAGCTGTACGTTTTGCGTTGCTTAGATTTTGTCCGTTGAAGTTCGATTTATTGGGACAAGTTAGCTCGGATCCAAAGTGTTTGATAATTAAGATATATTAAAACGTATAGCTGGTACTTGAAGCGTTCGAGCGTTATCTAAATCGCACGATTTATGTATCGATAAACTTACTTAATAAACTCGTCAAATTTCGTTTATTACGCTTCAAATCCTTGAAATGTAGCGGTAAAGATTTTGATCAATTAGTCGACATCACGCAATACAACGATTTGAAAATTTTCAGATTAACAGCACGCATAAGTTCATGGAATCATGAGGTCACATATAAAAATATGTATCAGGAACTTCGATCTAGTTTATCTGCCATTAACTGGAAATACGAGACTTCCGTAGCGGCCTCTAATCCGTTGGCAACCGATTCACCCCTGTCTACCGCTCATTTACACCACGCCACGGGTAATTCTACACGAGAGCCGAGCAAAACGAAGTAACCCCATTAAACGTACGTTGCTCGTCAAGCGGCGAACGTTTAATCGGATAATCGGGACACTTCAAAAGCAGTTGCCAACAGAGTATTGTTGTTCGTGCCTAACCACTTCAATTTTTGTCCGTTTAAGGTATTCCTAGCGTACAACTGAATTTCATACAATTCCATTGAAATTTTGACAATCCATCGACCAACGTGTTATCGATACGCGATCGAATTTCTAGAGAGCCTAGTCTTACCGAGATGGAAATGTTCGTCTTCGAAGTTGAAAGTTTTAATTCCTGCAGTAAACCGTTGTAAAAATTACTTTTTGATTAATTACGAAAAAAAAGAACTGTTCCTACAAAGTTGTTAAAAAGCTAATATCGCGTAGAATAGCTAGGAGAATCTTTTTTCAAAGAAAAATTTAGACCTCGCTTCACCGTTTTCGAATAGAAGTAATATGAAGTAATATACAAAGTGTAGGTAACTTCGTCGTTCAAACTGCTGTACGTTATAACGTAAAGTTCCCGTTATGTTAGTGTGTGTGCGTAGAAAGTACAGATAGCCAAGAAATCTCTTCCTAAAGAAGACACATTTAGACACGCGTGTTAGATGTTAGGGATTTTTAAGAACGCCTTAGGCTTTGGTAGAGTCTCTATTCTTCTAAATTCTAAAGAATCGTATCAACGACATTGGCGCCTCATAGTTCGACCACTTTGAGTCGTAACGTTCGCTCAAGCAACCTGTCGAGCTTCTCATTAATCCCTCGGCCCAGCCATAAATTACGATAAGGCTAAATAGCGGCGGGCTATCTGCCATTATATCGTCATTATATCGTATCATCGCGAAGATGCTTCGTTGTTACATGCACGAAGACTGTGACTTTCGAATCTCAGCGTGTGTTCCTCTTGAGGGATATCGTGGCACTACGAACATCTCAAGTGGCGTAAATCCTTAATTCGTAATAGCTAAACTTAATACATAACAAGTTACGATTATTTCGTTACAAATTAGGGATACAAAAATCATAAATCGTACAAGAACTTCGGCAAAATTGCTACCAGACCTAACAAATTGTTAGACGCACTGTACGTATGTATCACGTGGGGAAATTCGTCCTCCGGCTTGTCCCAGCGGCCTACGAATACCACGGGGAGATTCAACGACGTCGTCAGCGTGAATGGAAGTTCGTTTCGCCGCGGGCCGACATAGAGCGTGGTCAAACTTCCCTGTCTCTCGTTGAAAGCGTGTAACTGTTACCCGAACCCGAGGGATTACCGGTAATCTGCGGTAAGCTAAGCTACGTGAACAGGTACGGGCAACCTGTTTCGGATATTGTTACGAGTAGCCGGCAGCCATTTCGTCGAATCGTTCGAACTCAAGACAATTCACCCTTATTCCCAACCATTTCCCGATGCATCTTCTCCACTCGCCTACACTGCCGGTCAGACTAGTTAGCGACTACTCGGCTATGGCCGGGAGGACCGATAGGGAGGCTACGATAATAGTTTCTCTACGAATTAACGCGTAACTTGCAAAATTTCTATCGCTACCTGGAGAAAAGCAGCTGCCGTTTGGCTAGCGATGCACGAATTACGTTACGGGCTCTGGTTATCGCTTTTAATATGCTAAAATACGTAGCTATTGCGAAAGCATATTTCCGACAACTTTCCGAATTCGAGGCTGTCGTGTTGCGTCCATTATCTACCCACTGGCTATCGAAACGTTTGAACGTGATACAAAATGCACGATCCGTGACGATAAAGTCTCAAGAATAAATACGCAACTGTCGAAATTGCGTCAGCGTATCGTACAACCGGATTACTTCTTCATCGACACGTAGAAGATCGATACCATCGATCAAAAATCGATTAAAAAATTGAAATTTAGTTCGTCAAAGATGCTGAACTAAAATGTAAAATCATCGTAGATTGTTTTTACAGCCTTCGCCATGTGTTTCGCATATTGCACAAACACAGAATTCCAACCGATTAGTAATCTGCCTAGTGATCTGAATCAATTATCGTGTTCTGTGTGAGATCAGAGGATGTCTCAGTATTTACGAATAGGGATGTATTTGTAGACAACTCTGTATACAAATCAGAAGGAAGGACACGTAAATTTTAGAAAAACGAGGTTCGTGTAATATCGACCTACTTACAGACTCGCTTTTTATTATTACGTAACTTCTATTCCTATATACTTTATACTTTTTCAACCAATTCTCAATTTATGCAACATACACGATAAATTTCGTGCTTTCGAGATGTTCGATGTTCGATATCCCTGTTTGTTTATTTTTCAAAATAGCTGATAAACTCATAAATTAATTACTCTCCGGTTAACCAATAAATAAACGATGAATCGTTAAACGAATAATTTTGAATATCTCATGGTCGCGGTCGGTACATCGGCAAGGAACTTCGCGCTATTGATTAATCCGAAAGGAAGGTTAGTTTTCCTTCGTGCAACGGCACGACAACTTTTCATTTCCCCGAATAATTCCAACTTACTTCGCTAGAAACAGCCGGCAGGCAAATTTTTGCCAAACTTCTGTTTCCAATAGGTAAGATGGAGTTCCGGCTGAACGAACGAACGAATGGAATCGAACGACGCGTGAAGGAGTATCGATTCGCGACGCGAAAACTAATTACCGTTAAACGAGAATAACAAAAGGAGGGATGCAGCTCGGTGTCGTATTCGTCGAGGAGAAAAGATCTGCGATCGAATCTTCCACTAGCAACAGCTAGAACGCGTGACTGATTGAAATTGATAGCTTGCTATAAGAGGATTTCATGAATACAAAGTAGCAACTGCGCGTCTCTTTGACATGGATCTGTTAATGAGATTCGAATAAATAGATCTAATTAAAATTTAATGTAATCTCGTTTCCTATACCGCCGCTAACGCAGCTTTGACCAGCAAGGGCGAAGGCGAAAATTGAAGTTATCAGCCTGCTAAGATTAATTAATTCTGCAAATTATGGATATTCAGTAAATATCGACAGTGGTGCGAGAAAAATGAAATTTATAAACGCTTCGGGTAACGATCGCCAAACAAATTAATGTTTGCCAGGGAAAATGTTTCAAATGTTTAAAATGTGATTCTGAAATCAAGGAAAATAGTAGCTACGTTTTAAGTTTACTCCAGTTATTCTTAACGCATATACGCACATATTTTATACGACACTCGTACATATTTATGGAAGTGTGTAATTATGCAAACGTAAAGTTACGATAAACACAGTCCAGGTTGAAGTTTCCTTTAATATCGGTGAAAACATAAGAGCAATGGGTTTAGTAAATATTTAAGCATCGAAACACAATGAAATCTGCACGATTACTGCGCAAATGGTGAACGTTCGACTGATTACGGCGCACTAGGGAAAATTCGCGAAAAATTCCAGCCTAGTCTGGATCACGGGTTTAGCTAGGCTGTATAGGGACAGCGAAGTGGATCCACTTGTTACCTGCATCACAGTTTTACGAAACGAGACCCGCGGGTGTGATACTCCGCATTTTCACCATCAACCACGGGAACACCCGTGAGATACGCGGAACACGAAACGCGAACATCGGTCGCGAGCGACATAATTGCGTGGCACATAATGAATTATAATAATACAGAGATGCGCACTCGATCTTTGACAGGGGGTTCCATCGAAACAGACGTTCGTTACGAACCACAGGGATACGACGATTACGCGTAATTCGTATAATCCGCGTAATTTGACGAACGTTTTGATGCACGCATCGTGACTTAATTGAATAAACTGTCTGGCAAATTGTGAAAACACGTGACATAGAACCGTCGGTTTAAACAATTGCGGTGCTATATTGTTGGGCGTTATTTACTCGAATGCACAAACAGATGGATAACGTTGGATTCGTACGTCGTTGACTAGATAGTTCTTATCTGTCGCTGTTTAAAAAGATGCAAACTTATTACGCAACCTAGTACGTTATTGCATTATGATTTATGAATTATGTATATACACTCTCTATTTATAGTAAGTGGATTTTCTCCGAACCGGTCTGTATAGAACTGGACTTCTACTCGGTATGATGGAATCTCAGAAATAGTTGCAGGATCCGTTAATTTAAAGATATTACTGAAAAAATTAAATCACCGATACAATGCATATTGCATATATATTATTATCAGAAATAGATATAGATTACGCTCTATGCTCTGTACTAATAACTCTCAAATCGAAATTTTTCCCCAAGTTTCTTCGCGTAACAAAATACGTTAAGTTTGTCCCGAAGTTCGCATGCAAAAAGCCCAATTCGGACAAAGGGAGAATAATTTCATAGGCGACATTTGTTGCGATACAATTTGACGATCGATCAAAATTAGTCTCATGGATCTTACGTGAGAACAGCTTTTAGATTAAATGAATGATGCAGCGACATTCCGCGGCGTGGTATCGTCTTTCACCACGGAGGGCAACGTGTTCTTTCCCCGTTGAGAGGTCAGGAAAGCGTAATTCGTGACAAGAAACGTTGCAGCGGTATACCCCGTTTCTACGAGCACATTCAAATTAAGAGCTCTCTAGATGGGACGCACGCCGTTCAATAAACAGAACACGCCATGTCACTTGACCGCCCACTCGCGTTTTACACTACAGGAATAGCGTACTATTTTCACAAAAACCTAGATCAAACGGTTCGTGCCGACCAAGTCGCGTATACACCGTCGATTCCGCTTTTATTTTCGGTTTTTCCGTATCGACCGGGAGATGCTGCGACGTTTAATCGCGGCTGTTAAAGCCAGCTTGGGTTCGAACGACGAACAGAGACAAAAAAGGGGATAAAAATTCCTCGGAAAAATTCTCCGTCGTGTATTTCGTAACTCACGTGTAGGACGCGCGACGTGACCAACAACACGAACGATTCGCGTTTCTTTTTTTCAACTATTGCTTCGTGTGTGTTTCACGTGTGTTTCTATTAGCAGATATCATTGGACGGAAACGTATACGCCGAGTGCAACTAGCGTGTAAAGACCATATAAATAGTACTAATCTGTGCTCTCTGTATCGCTGAAGTTATCGGTGTTGCCTAGCTATTGCGATAGAAGGTGTCGGCTAGTTAGACTCTTAAGATTGTCGTGTGTATTGAGTATATCTACGATGTTAACGATCTGTAAAGAATAATTATACTAGGATTGCAGTTACGATAAACCTGCAAATCTATTTGGGTAGAACGCGTTAGTTAAAATCAATGTATAGGCCTTTTAGAGACAGATAAGAAAGCTAAAAGTCAAACAAAATTCGTGTCTTAAATCTTATAACTTACGTATATTCAAGTAGCACAACACCGAGGAACATGCATACGCATAATCGTTACCCTGATTTATTAAAGCTAACAACTTCCATCTTTTTCTTATCATTCCCATAAATTATTAAAATCAATAACATGCATCAACAAAAAAGAACTCGTGTAACCACTTGTACGATTTAAAGTAACTACCAAGAGACATTTTCAAGAGTTTCCAAATATCCCAAACCACGTTCCACCAGACCTATCATAATCCAACGGCAGAAACCTAAACAAACCTGGAATGTCCACCTCGTTCTCAATCTGCCTCGATCGACAACGACGTTTAAACTCAACCTCTCAAATCTACCATCGTCGGATTTCAGATAAAAATGTCAGAAACAGTGCGTGTTACGGAAGTAGACGAAAAAGGCTGCGTCATTTATCGGGTACAAAGTTCGTGAGCAACGTTACTCGTGTTTCCATTAAGTCGTACAGGTCGGAAAGTGTGTACTTACGAAGGTGGACAGAGTGCAAATTATCGTTTGTCTTTCGTCGAGGATGTGCAAAAGGCTTCCGCCTTCGGCCGTTCATAAAATGACAAATGACCAGCCATTAGACCGATTTCGTGGTCATTCCGCGGTTCCTTCGCTCACGAGAGTCGCACGCAAAAAATTAATTACCATGAGCGTTCGGCCGCGCGATGCTGCAATTGCCGTTTTCGAGTGTCATCGACTCTTCGGCCAGTCACCAGGACGCACAGAATGCGCCGCTCTTATCCTTGTGAACGTGTTGGAGCGGAATTTATCACCCGGCCGGAGGTCGTGCCGCGTTAATACGTTTGAAAGCCATGACTGACTCCTCCTGATAAATAGCGCATGTAAGTAGTGAAACGGATTTCTATAGATTGTATGGGTGTGACCAAAAACAGGTATTAATTATCTGCACCTACGTGGAGTTCATGCTGTTTTCTAAATTGAATTACGTATCGTGCTGAGTTTTATTAAAAAACGTGCCATTTTTATATCGATTATCAGGCTGGTAGATACCAAATGAAAGATTTTTATCAGATAAATGTTCCAAGTTTGTTACTTTCTCCGCGAAATGAAATTAATAATAATTGTATGGATAGGCAAGTGTAAATAATTCGCTGACAAAATGCGTTCTTACTTTTTCTGTTAAGTCAAATACGTAAAATTCGTTAGCTGTATATACAGATTTTCTATCCGACTCTGGCACTGGAAATAAAGATGGAATGCCAGATATGAAATCCTCCGAGTTTTAATATTGCGCTTATCAAAGTACTACTCGCACTTTTCACTGTTCGATCACGTTACGTACGTACGAACGCATATAAAGGAAAGAAGAAACAGATGTAGCGCATTTCGCGAAAAGAGAAGCAAAACCATCTGCGCTTTTAATCCTCTATTTAGACCGTTCAAACCGTTAGTCAGCGGTAAAGGAACCACAGATACGTTTTCCCTCGGTGGTTTTCGACGTTAGATGGTCTTCAATGGAGGCGTTCGGGTGGCTGCGCCGCGGTTTTTCACGATACAGCGTCCTGCACGAAGATTTCTGTGCGTTTTACCACGCGGCAGTCGTGTAAAAGCTTGCGGGTAAAAAAGGGGCACGTCTTTGAAAATCGCAGGCAAATATCATGCGGCGAAACTCGGTCGATGTGAAATGAGCGTTAATGGAAATGGATCGAAGAGCGACTTTTCCTCCTCGAACAAGCAAAGAAACTTCGACCAATGATTGTCAGCCATTTACGACCTTTCCTTCGTATGGTCTCAATGTATCAGTTTTTTACGAGTTATGGATGGCGTAAAAATTAAAAGACAGTTACAACGTCATATGAAAGAGAGATCAGACAATATTTCGTAGCAAAGATAATAAACCAGAGATAGCAGATGAATATGACGGCGAGTAGCTATTCGTGCGTTCATACAGATTCACTTTACTATGACATACATTGAAATAGCACGATACATATATAATAGTAATTTTAAGCATAGAAGAACGTCGGTGAGATGATAAAGGAAGACTTCATTAGCCATGTTAATTTTATTATTCATATTTTTGCAGAATAAAATTAGACATGACATTTAAATTTCTTGGTATCCTATGATACTATGCAACAAATACATACAGAGATAATGTTACGTCCGAATATTAACGTAACTGTACTTTACTATTAAGATTGGATAGAATATAACATCATTATAACATCAATTTTCAGGCATATATTTTGCTAAAAATGTTTGTTTACGTTACGGGAAACCACCCACATATCGTTAAATTGTTCCGCTCTATTTCGAATTACACTGCGTATCATCGGCTCGATCTTTACAAGACTCATAAATCTAAGACTAGTTATTTCCAGCCGTAAACTACCTGCTTGGCTTACTTGTTGAATGACCACAAAATTAATCGAAATTCATTGAGCAATTAATCACGGCGCCACAATATCACAGAACTGGGATGTCTTCTAACGGTACCGTGTCTATTCGCCGCGAAAGCCTGTAAAATTTCTAGCCTTCGCTTTCTACGATTCCCGAATATCGCTGCTCGAATATCAAATGATCCGTAAAGCGATCAGATCAAGTTCAATGCGTACAAAAAACAGCAAATCCGAATCAGAGTATGAACACTGTGAATCTTCGAATCTATTCGCGACGTATTTAAGCCTGTCACTAATAATAGCTGCAAAGGTTCGAGCGATCGACGATCATCGTATCTGTTCGTTATTTTTCTCAATACGAATCAAAACAAATTATTCGATGTTTTGAAAAACCATATTGGATATCGCTGACGTCCTTCTGTACGTAAACCGGCGTAAAAACTATTAATTAACACGACATACGAACGAAAAAGTTACCACGCGTTCTGTTTTTCATCCTTGCCAGCACCTGTTGAAACAAATGTTCAACAAACCCGGCTGAACCACGGGGATAACATTCGATCACACACGGTCATAGCACAGTTTTGTAACTGCAACGCGATCGCCAATTGCAATCGCAATTAACCACTTTCGAATTCACTACGAAGCTTGTATTGTAGTATATTAATTCGCTTCGAGCAACGTTTGTTTCCCTATACCGAGTTAAAATTGTATTTTTTCTTTCCACAATTCACAGAGTTTGTCCGATACTATCCGAGATTCTATTGAAAAATGAATTCCCCCTAACCGTTTAACGCTGTAGCCATATAACAAAGAATTCAGAATGAACGACTCAAGAACACAGATATTTCCTTATTACAAAGATTCCCCGCATATCGAGTATTAGATACAAAGACTACTTACGTTTGATTTTTTATAGGAAATGAATATTGTTAAGTGCGTGAAACGTAATAACATTCGCTAATTACATAGCTGGAATCCTACTGAAAAATTCCTTTATCCAACCAATTATACCTTCGTATCGATGCAAATACTAGATATTTCATTGTAACAATTGTCATTCAACGATAGCCGCTTGCAACGAATAATTAAATCATAAAAGTAACAATGGAAAAGAAAGAACGAAGAGGAGAGGGAGAACGCAATGATTAAAGGGTTCGCGAAGGAAAGGGCCGTTTTAATAAATAGAGAACTTTTACAAGGAAGTTTGGGAAGTTGCGAAGTCGGTGCCACATTATTTTCCGTCTTACAGCCCAGAAAGCTGAACTTCGCTATTGAAATTCCAATTTTTTTCTGCCTCTCCTTTTCTCTCAGTGGACCGGGAATTTCTTTTCCTTTGTCATTTGACGATAAATTCAGAAGGGGCTTAGAGCAGCGGTTTAATTAAACTAGTTTAACTGTCATTCCGTTCCTTCGACTTAGCTTGTTCCACACTGTCCACTCAAATCGATAACGCGGCTTTCGTTCTACATTTTTATTACATCTACGTACGGATTGTAGGCTTTAATATTAATTTTCCGTGACAAAGGAGGGCCTACTCCATTACGTACGGGAAACGACCAAATATCCAGCTTTATTGGAAATTCTTATCCGACATTGCGTCCTTCCACGAATAAAACATTCGAAATGAAACTATTCACTGCGATATTAACGCTTTAAATTACATTCGGTATTGAGAAATCGGTTTGCTAGTAGCTTCAGCAATTGCGCTAGATAATAATACTATCAAAAGCTGGTCGCGTTTCGAATGTAATTTTTAGCTTCTTTATCAACTTAAAACCCTGTCGGATAGAAACGTGTTGCCATTAAATGTTCGATCGACGTTCGCGATAGGTGGTAAAATCCAAGTTCAACGCGATCAGTTAAGGGTTCTGACATTTACGAGATCTCGCAGCGTTTTAACCAGTAGAAAATTTATTTTGTTGCCTTCGCTTCGATCACGAATAATTTCCCTATGAGAGAAGCGCGACCGCGAACCTGTCAGCAATTTCTGAGAAACGTTCTCTTTTTCTTCGTCATCTTGCGAGCTTCAACGTGGAACGCAGGAATTTACGCATATTCGTACACACGGATTGCATAAAGTGCATTTATATCTATCCTCGACTTGTCATTATCCATAGAGAATGGAGATTAAATCAATCAAAGAACAGCCTGGCTATCTCTTACTCTCACGCAGAACACGCAATGAGAAATTTATTTCAATGGAAAATAGATACTGTAAATGTTTCTCAATGGCACGTAATATCGTTTTGTAACGCGGTGAATCTTTCTTTTACATGGCTGAACGTTTATGTTAAAATTCTATGTGTGATTTTTCGTTTTCGCCGAGTAAATATTACAAAGGCAGAGCTTGTACTCTGATGATTTTTCGAAAGCAATAATATCGCGGTTCTGATGGAAAGAAATCGATCTAAATAAAGAATTCTTCCTCTTAAAAATGGAAACATTTATTCTAAAGAATTACGAGGAAATAATAATTATATATTTATTGGATCGTTTGGAAGGATCGATTTTTAGATAAACGAGGAGCTACGTATGTTGTAAACAAGTAAGACGTCTTCTTCTTTTACAATTTTTCTGTTATTTCTTGCACGATATGTTCTGAATTATTTGCAATTAATGTTTTGATCGATGGAAGGTAGCTTTTTAAAGGGCGTCTTTCGACTTATGGCCAAAGTTCTCGTCTTTAGAAAGAGGAAAAGACTTTCTGAAACATCGCGCATTTTATATATCGTCGTTTCAGTGACTCCTTTTCCTTTTTGAAAGAACACAAATATTAAATTTCGAACACGTATTCAATTTCCTTCATCTTCGAAATACTACAATTTCCATAAAAATTAACCGAATACAATAAAACTTCTCTGAAAGATACGCGAATTTTCGTTTGTTTCGAAGTATTTGAAATATCGCTTATATAACTTTCCAGACAAGCCGATATACGAACTTGTAATTAAAATTTTAACGAGATATACGAACAGTAAAAGTATTTGACGTTGTAGTTGTACAATAGTTGCAAGCTTATCGAAATACAATATTCGATACACTGCAAGTATGTGCAGCTATGTAAAAAAAACAACGGTAGAAAAAATGTTGTGGATGCAGTTATTGCTTTTTCGATGTAAACAAGGTTGAACGTTAAGAAAATGTATCTTTATTGTTTTCCATTGCGTTTCATTTAAAAGAGGGAATTTCATAGCATAATCAACGTCGATGTTCCTAAAATACCAACTGTTGAGGAAACTTTCAAGCTCCACAGACGGTGGCTTGCATTAACTACATAAATTATGCTCCTTTCGATGCCTGACATAACTCGATAATCAATATTGACTTCTGAATTAAGATTTCGTACAGTAACTTTGACGTAAGTATAATTCCGGAGGGATATCAGAATTTATCAGTGAAGGGAAGTTTATAATAACTGATATTCTAATAGAATATTATTAAAGCGAAATATTAAATCGTAATACCTGCTCTAATTATTTTGACGACATATTCAGCTTATAAAAGTATTTTCTTCCAACTATACAACAATATTAACTTTGACATCTTAGAAGATCTCACTTTTTAACTTTTATGCGAGTTATACAAATTACACACGAAATATTTTTTTTTTTTTTTTTAATTTAGAAACGGTGGAAACGAAATTGGTGAATTTGAAAGTCAAGCGATAAATTATCTCGTAGAGATAGACAGATATTGTAAAAATCGTTACCAAGAAAACTTTTCCATAAAGAGATTGACTTAAGACGATGGTTCTTACCCGATGGCCCGCGGGCCTCCGGAAGACCGCTAAATTCTCGCACACGCACCAAGTTATTATAATTTATTATTCGAATAAAAAATACTTTATATGCATATTTATTTACTTATAATAATTCTTCTCTTCAAATTTGAAGGTTATCGACGATCAGTTTTTGAGTGTTTTAAATATACATATTTGGCACATTACGGATTCAAGTCTTGAGCTAAGTCTTGAGGTTACGCGACAACGGAAAAGTTTGAAAATCGTTAGTCTAAGATAAAAAAAACTTAGAATTGAGACCAACATCGCAGCAACAAAATATTCCAAGTATATTTTCTTCGATAAGTCCAAAAACAATTGTTTAGTTTATACTTTTCTAATTTCGATATTTCGATGGCCATACTCTGTTAAACTTATCGATCATCAAAAATACAACGAAATACGTGTACATACATATACATGCTGGAAATAAAATCTGCAGAGTAATACAATTTCTCAAGCGTGAAAGCTAAAGCGCAAAATGTCCGCTCACTGAAATGTCGAAACAAAAACAAAAGTGAACGGATGTTCGTCTTTTTTATAACATGACTTCACTTTGAATAGCTATACGTGTGCCGTGTATACGCACGTATACTTTAATTTCTCTCGTTGCCCTTTGATCTTTCAAATTTCAAACTTAATTAATTGATTCTCGTACGACGTAATTCGAAAACAAGGTGCTTAACTTATATCACAGTCCGGATAACACGTATCTTTTCCTTTGTCTGTTTCTTTTGTAATTTGATTTCCAACTGCACGGTTAGTGTAACAATCGAATCATTGCCTCTATGTATTTCTTTTTGCTTGGCTTAATGGTAATTTCTATAAGATGTACCTTCATTCAACGTAGAATGCAACAAGCTAAGTACGTATTCCTTATACGAATACTCAATGAGTTTACCCATTGAAGACCAAAGTTGTATGAACGTAACATTTCAGTCGTAATTCCTTTGTAGTAAACTTGTATCGTTAAATTCTATAAAATTCATATGCTATTTATGAAAAGGAATTTCGAGAATTCGTTCGATATTTTCTTCGTTACTAGATTCTACGAGTTTACGAAAGAAGAAATTGAAGTATTCTATACAGCTATGATAAACTATATTTTTCGAATGTTAAAAATTCATTTTCTACCTTCGTCCTGAGCAACGGGCTTCTAGAATACATGTTTTGTAACTTGACAAAAAAATAACTTGCTTTAATAACGTTGCCTGAAATTTTACCCATTATTTCGATACTTGAACCATGACGAGTTAAACATAGGACTTTTTTGTCATCGTATTTGGCTTCGTACCTCGTCAAAAATTGCCAAAAAATTTCGAGTAACAGAGACAAAGGCGTTGATTATCTTTCAGCGTGGTGGGATCAGATATAAATAATAATAACTATGTACGACTTACTTGGCTTATCCAGATCAGATATCTCCAGCTGCGAGCACACCGTGGCAATCCCCAACACGAACACCGTGGTCGTAGTCGCGACACTCCACCGGCACCTCCACCACCACATTTTGTCTCCTTTTCGCGCACTCTTGGCACACACACCGTCGAACCAACACCCCGACCGACCTAGCCGCCCCCGCGCTCGCCGCCTTTTCAGCGGTTACCTAGTCTCGCGATCGTCGTGAACCGGCACTAATTGCAGCTGCTGTTGCTGCTGCCGCGACCGGTGCAGTCGGTGTTCTCCTTCTTGTTGCCGATGTTGCCGCCACTGCTGCATTGCGCCGCCGTCGTCGACATCCTCTCAACGCCTTTCTGTCCTCCTCGACTCCTCGCTACACCCTCGACGATCACCACTTTTGTCACTCGATCGGAGATTTCAACTGTGATCAATGATTTCGTCGTCGACCATTTAATCGACGTACAACACACTAGGAACCAAAGCTTCCCTCTGCTATCCCCGAGAGTCTTTTCTTCCCCGAGTCTTTCTTCCAACGACTCGACGAACCAATTGATCTTGTAACCTTCCCTTCGAGTACTCGTTCCAATTACGGTGGCGAGATCACCTTCCAAGGGAGTCTCAATTAATCCACTTGTAAGATAGTAACTGAACGAGAGGTGTTCGAACGTTGTGATGGTTTCTCGCGCGATTGTTAGCCAAGAAGTTTCCAGCAACTTTCTAACTGGTACTAAGTTCGTTGGATATCACGCTGGGATAGCTGCGTCGCAGAGTTGGCAGATTCTTCTTGAGAAAATTCGCTAGGAAATGTGTGCGGTCGGATTTCGATGGCAGTTAGAAGCGTTAGATGAAACTTTGTGTCTTTCGATGTATTCACCGTAAAACGTGAACCATGTTAAATATTAATGCGACGTCAGGCTGAGTAATAAAACCTCCGTAAGATTCGAAACTTGTACGCACTTTCGACAGACACGAGTATCGCTTCGAGTTTGTCGAATTACGCTCTAAGTTCAAGATCGATGTACGTATACACGCTATTGACGTTAAATCTCCGATCGTCGAGCTTGATGTATAAATTCAATCGTGAATTCGAGGAAATTGAAATTCGGCAGTAATGAGACACTGTGCGTAAAAATCGTGGAAAAGGCGGCAGTGTGATCTGTACCGAAGCACGTCGAGTATGAGACTGAAGGAACGCGTTTGACTCGTTCTAACGTCCCTGAGAAATCGTACTGTGCTTGCACAAAACCATCCACGTCCGATAGACTTCGATAGACCGTCTTGTCCTCGAATTGTAGCGTGGGTGGAGCTACGTCGAGCTTCTGGATATTTTTCGTATCGAATACGCAAGGTTATTGCGAAGAGAAAGCAGCAAAAGTGCAGAACGACGATCACGAGTTCGTTCAAAATTCAAAGTTCGAATTGCCAGTTTCGCGAGAATTGGTCGACTTCGAAACGGGTCGCACTGAACCGCAAGTAACGCTCCGGACACGAGTCTAGTTTACTGCACCACTAGCTCCGAATGAACTCGTCGGTTTGCCCCTATCTCACGGCTCGTTACTCGCGTCGCTACTCGAGGGGCGCGTACACGGAAGGACATTCGCACAGCAGAGGCATCCACCCGGGATTCGTGCGGTCCTCGTAATTAAATCCCTGCGTATCGATATTAATCAGTCAACGAAATTGAGTCCGCGAACGTTACTAAGTTAATTACTCGGTCAGCCGGTGTCCACGAGTATTGCAATCAGATTTATGAACCCGACTCTCCGCAAATTATTCCTCCAAACACGAAACTTCGTTTCTAGTTTTATTTTATTTGATTTTCTTCTCTCCACTTGCTCTTTTGTCTGGTACAGTGAATCGGATCTAAATGAATTTCCAGACTAGCTGTATTTCGCATTTACCGCAGCGTAAACACGTGTGTAAGTCTTCTTAACGATTGTTGCAGGAAGTCAGGCACCGTCGGCAAATTGTCTTCCGTACACAATACCATCACATTGTCCAACATATTCACTATGATCGATCATTTACATTTTTAAAAGGAAAAGACAAGATGCTTCGTGTCAGTCTGTCTTCGCCATCGGTCTTGTTGGACGGGTCATCGATCGAGCGAGACAGATGAGAAACGTGACGGCACGCAGAAGCCGAGATCACGTTGTCTCGGCACGATTTTAATTCATAGATCACACAATGCCACTGTGATCGTGCTCGAATACGAGTTTACAACAAATGCCCCACGTGATAGAACCACGTCGAGTCCTGACCCGTGGCGGCTCGGTACTGAAACCATTGAATAGCGTGAAGGACCACCGCAAGCCGGTTCGGCTGCCTTCGCGGCTACTCGGTCGACTTCGGGCACGCTCGCGTTTCACGTTTCTGTCTCGCTCGTCAATCCGTCCTCGTCTCGACTGGCGCTACGTCCATCTTCGCTTTCTCTCTCGGTTTCCTACGGTCCGTTCGGTCGGATCGGGTCTTCTTCTCGCCTCTTCCTCGCGCGTTCTCCACCACGCACTACGCGTTGAGATCATTATGATTTAGTGGCGGCGAGGCTAATGAGCCGCCATCGTCATAATCGCCGCGGTACAGGTCATGCAATATCTTCGAAGGATCGACAAGGTGACGCGAATTCGCGCCGGCTGAACGACAGCTTGTATATATGGAATTTGAACGGTGTTCTCGTTCGTTTTTAATAAAGCTGCTAGGTAATATACCGTTGCCGCGAGAACGTCTTCGAGAGCCGTGTTCCGACTAAATCATTTTCGAGACAGGTTTTTATTAGTAAAGGAACTAACGCCGAACGCGAGGTGTTGAAATTCTTGAAAATTGCCGCGTTATATAAGATCCGGGGCGAGCCGACCTCTTCGCTTATTCCACTCTAAACGCTTGCGAAATTAATATGTTTTATAGGTCGATGACGACCGTAATTCTCTCATCTCGCAATATCATGCGAATTGGTTAATATTCATGGTGTTTTAGGGTCAGATTGCTTTAGAGAATCTTCGACAAATCAGATTTTCTCCCATAAAATATTTATGCCGGCATACCGAGAAATACGGTTGTGAGGATTTTACCATAGGTGTTTTATCTGCGTTGCTTGTGTTTGGAATTTCTCTCGGAATACAGGATTTTTATTTATTAACTCCTTCGAGATTCCGGCTATAGAAAATATCTATATGCGTACTATCGGATCTTTCCTCGTGATTGATTTTAAAAATCACGCGACTGCCATTCAATTTGTAATTTATTCAGATCGATCGATAAATCTTGTTACGACTTAGTACTACTATTCCTGTTTGTCTTTATAAACATGGAGTAGAGAATTCCATTAATCTCTGTCAGTCTCCGCCAAGTCACTGTAAAGGCAAGATATTGTGCAGCGATGATACAGTGGTATGACCCTTAGTTTCATTGTCAGTGATAATACAAATTCGCCATTATTTACACGTTTGTGCTTCTTCGCTACTTCTGTATCCATCTGTATCTCTATACAAATTGTTTTTCGTTCCTTGACAACTGTTATTTCCAAATATGTACCTAACCGTACAGCTTTACTACTTTCTTATCACTTGCTCCTTTTACGTAACGATCGAAGAAAAACTCTTTTGTAAAAGTCTTCGAATTCTTCGTCAGAACGAAAGCTTGTTGCATCTTTTACGATCTTGAAATCATTTAATCTTTCACGTTTGAACAAGTTGTCGAAAGCTCGAAAAAGTCTTAAAAGTAGGAAGTTTTAATTTGGAACAACTAAGAAAGATTTTTAATTTAGTACGTGTTAAATAGATATTAGCGATACAATGAACTCAAGCGTAAGACTCTACGTCCAGTGAAATTCGTACTTCCTAAATTTACTGGATAGGCACTTCACTCGTTTACGTTCTATAAAGGCGCTGCTCCTCTTTCTAAAATTCTCATTCATCATACAGTACTTTCCTGTAAAAAGACTCAGCCTCATAGAGATATGCGTTCCTGCACGTGCACGCGCCACTACCACCCAGGAGCTTCATTGTCTACACGCATTCTTCAAATTCATAGCTTTTATGTATTGCGCATAGTTCCTAAAATTCTTCCATTCTTGAAATATATTAAATAGTCGAACGATAAATTAATTGTCTATATGTATCGTAAGACATACATAATGTAAAGAATTATTAGAAATATACGAATGTAAGCAATACGTGGAAATTTGTAAAACTCACAGGAACATTATTTCATCGTTGTCAATCACATGTCTTAAGCAACTTATTAATGCGACTCGCAAAGGAGAAGCCTATAATCTATAACTTGTACCTTTTCAATTTACTAATACTATTAATTAATCAATTTTTGTACAAGAGGATCCTACTCAATGGCCCTTGTATTAAATTAAAAGCTTCCACTATCGACTTTTGGTATCGAAACTGTTTCAATCTTGAATACGGTATGTGAATTAAAAGAAAGGAAACTTTCATTCGGAGGAATTTTGATTTGACCCAGACTTTCTACAACTTGACAGCGATCATAACGCATACTAAACGTATTAACTAACTTTGTAACTGTGTGTATAATGATTACAAAGTACCTTTCATAAAATGGCTACGTTTCTAGATATATGATACTCGTCCTTGTGAACAGTGGTTACTTTAAGAGTTTCAATTCAAAATTACTTCACGCTAACGAACGAGCTCCTAATTTTATAACTCCGTGATAAGCATTATCGGTGAGAATCCGTTCGAAAGTTAATGTGTTCGATACACAAAATACATTTCACCAGCGTGGCCGATGGTAACTTTAAATGCTCCGTTTACAGATTTAAGCGCGGCCAAGTCGGAACGAGGTTAATGAGCATCACGAAACATATGTTTCGATTGGAACACTGAAGGGTTCAGAGGGGGTAGGACGCTTATTTGCGTCATAAACATGTTCATGAAAACTGATAGTTCGTGCATAGGTGGTGCACGCGCGAGATAACACCCCTCGAAACTTCATGACTACGAGAACTCTCTGCGATCACGATAAATTCCGGCTTTCGTGTTTCCGTCGCTATCGGGAATCGCCTGCAAATCACTTCCTAATCCTCATCGAGTAGGTATCTGCGAAGGTATCTTTCCCAAATCCCCTTTGAACGTTTGAGAACATTCCCGGCTTAGTTATGTGTATCGTTGTTTTCCTACCGTTCGCGATCTGTAACGCTAGATAGGGTGAAATTTTTCCCTCTTGGAAATTCATGTGAAACCATTCCATTGCTCTTTGACAACATTATGCGTATAGTACGCAGAATAGTTGCTTGAGAAAGATGCTTTACTTCTATAAATAGAATAATGAAATGAGATATTACGTACACGTTAATTGGAAGATATTTTGTTAAAATTAAAAAGATACGGTAGATATAAATTCTGGTTTGGACATTAAAAGATGAAAAGAGGACATCTAAATTGAAGAGCTGTCATACGAAACAAAAAAATTAGGTGTTAGAACGAAGCAAGTTAGATAGGAATCTTCTCCTTGCTTATTTTTGTGTTAATCGTCACTGATGATTATTACGGTCATTAGCGAGAAGGATTAATACTGTAAAATAGCGTCTGAAATACTACCTTGAACTCTTTCTCACTTTCTTAATAGTACAAGTTGTAATTATCCGAGCATTGTGTCCTCACTGCCCAAAAAGCAGGCTTATAAAAACAAAAATTTCGAGGACAGATACATACAAGTAGTACTGTATACAAGATATTTCAAGCTACGTATATAAACTCAAATTATATATATATGTGATTTTGAATGAATTGATAAGACGATATAAAGGTATTTACTTCGAATATTTTTGTATGTTTTTGTACAATTAAAGAGAAATAATATATATAATTTAAAAAAATGGTAATAATATTAATTAGAATATAAGAAATCAACAAGAATACCTAGATACATATAGCAAAATCTATCATAGAATTAGACGTTATGATTTACGATTAATTAAGCAATGACCTATCGAAGGAAGATTGATAGTTCAGTTTGCTAGTAGTGGAACAAATTGAACTGCGATATGTCTGTAACTGTCTAAAACGAACCAACCTCGATTAAGGTTTTATTGTAAGCATCGCACCATAACCCTGAGGTTAAGTGAATATATCCTCGAGACGTTTATCTCGAGAACAGGTTTTAATCTTTGAAAGACATGAACGAATCATTGTAATTTTAAATCGTATTGCAACTTTGTACGTTCGTGATTAAAATGGCATTATCCATGAAACGATTTCCTGCATAACAAATGGATAAACGACGAATTTAATGTCACGTATATAATTATGTAAGTCTAATTACAATTTCAATTTTTCATCGGTGCATAGACAACCGCAGTCTACAAATAACTTCATCCACAACAGAAAACATATTTTCAATTTCTTATTGCGTTTATTTTAATTTCCGTCACCTTATCCGAACTTTCATTTTAATTTTCTTTCTATGGGTTTCTTCCTAACGACCGAGCCTCTGATAATGCGATAATGCTTTCTCGTATCGCATGTATCGTATGCATCGTTAATTTAAGCGCATATCAGAATCAGAGAAATCTCGAACGACTTTAAATCTCAGTCACTGCAGTGAAAACTAATCGTGTGGCTCGCACGCTATCGAATTTAACGTACTTTTTAAAAAGTCTCGATGCCTGGCGAGATCGAATTGTAATCAGAGACTACGATCGATGTGTGCCCGTGAGCAGATCAACGTGTCAGGATCAACAATAATTTATCTACATCGAGATAGCTGTACTGTGCGCGCGTTCTCTCACTTGCGTTTTTAATTTGCGAACTGAGGCCGGTGTTCAGTTTCAATTTCCCTTCAAATTGGAAAATTGTTTTCTCCTTGCTCGCGAGAAGCGGAGAATTACCGTGAGTCACAAAATTATTGGCAGCGACAGGGACAGAAAAATGAAAAATGGAAAATAAAAAGATCATACCAGCAAGCTTTTATATCTTTTATTCGTTTGAAAACTCTTTCAAATAGGCTTTGGACTGTCGAAAATATAAAATATAACATTGATTATATTTATAATTATATTAATTATTACGGTGTGAAAAAATTATAGTTGAATTATCGAGACGATCTCTGATACTATAAACGATGGATTTAAATCTCCTAAAAGGTAAATTGAAGCAAAATACTATGAAGACTTCAAATATTTTTTATTTATGTCAAAATACGTATTCAAAGCAAAAAGACATCTGGATAACAAATATTAATTTCATTACGTTCGAAATTTACAGAATAAATTCCGATTGGTTTTAGAGTAAAAAAAAAAAAAGAAAAAAAAAGCAGAGACAATAAAACAAACAGATGTGAAAGGAAAAAGTTATCGAAAGTTTGATCTTTCCTTCGAAATTTTACCAGCCGAAATTTTTCTACAATACTAAATCGAATACCAAAATTGTTTGCACACGAAGGATGCAACTTCTCGAGAAACATCTCATACAATAAAAATAAACTTAATCCTATGTTATCAAGCAACCAATTCAGACATGGAATAAATATTACGTATTTGAACGTACAAAATGAATATGAGAATCGTGCTTTAAAAAAGCGTTTACTGGTGAGAAGATATTAATCGAGGAAACGTTGTATCATAACGACCATAACCGATAACGTTGATCCATTACCTAACAGGTTTAAGAGAACTTGTTGATGGATTATCCTGCTAACCATTACTAATTTATTTTATTATGCAGAACTCACAAGTTGCAGTACCGCCAAAAATCAATCTATCATAAGCATTAGAACGTTTGTATATCCTACGTTAATTCATAGATGATTATACTACGATGTATTAAGTATTCAAAAAGTAAAGAGGAGAAGATTAGAAGAGGGAGATAGAAAGCCGAAAGAAGACCAAACTACTATAATTAAATGAAAACAAATCATTCCTATTGCAACGAATAGGAAATTGTTAACTGTGCACTGTATTTACATTGGAATACTGTACAAAATTTCGTCGAAACTATTTCGCAAAATTAAAAAATTTTATTTCATATTCTCTTGAGAATAAAGAGAAGAATTTTTATTCGTAAAATTATTACACGAAACGTACACTTGTGGTCATAAATTCATCCGATTGAGATTGAGACTTATGCAAAGATAGACAAACATTATAGAAATTTTAAATAAGTAAAACTATACATTACAACGCTATTCTTTACGATCGTTGCTTTAATCAATTCGCTTTATTCAAATTTCTATCGTATCTTCGAATTTCAATTGAGAATTTAAATAAACTGTCTTTAAATAAATTTATCTAATCCGTACAAAACTTTTCGTTCGAACTATGACTCCTAGTTAATGTTGCTCACATTTCTCTTGCGAATCTTACAAAGTTTTTACGTGATTATCTTACACGAATACAGATCATGATCGGTTGTATGAAACGAAACAGTGTTCCGATACTTATGAACGGAATTGTAGAAACGCACATACGCTAGTAACGTGTCCCGACTTTAGCTATGATTATGTACTTACCAATGGCTCATTAATCTTGCAAAGGCGAGGTAGTTTCGTTATGCTACTGATTGACAATGATTATTCATTATGTAGAATCCATTAGCTTTCCTACCAAGTTTTAATCCTTGGATTAAACTCACTACAATACACGAACACATTAATCAATGTTATTTCATTACTATATAATAGTCAAAGATTAATGTCATTGCAGGAAATTTGAAATACCGCGTATTTTCCTAAGGAAGGAAGAGAAAATACGCCGTGGAAGTTTCCAGAAAAATTGGCGCGTGGACTATTGCTAGATTCGCCATGCGTTTGGTAAATATTTGGAATCGGGGACATCTCACTGATCACACAGTACGTGTTCTATTATATACGTAATATAATGTAAGGTCTGTTTATAAAGTAATGTACAAATTCTTTGGAATTTAGCAAATATCCGGATGACAGAAGTTCTACTGTAAAGAAAGACATAATTTAAGAGTTCGAAAAATTCTTGTGTAAAACTTTGATTCGGAGAAACATATTTCTTCCGACATGAAAAATTTCTTAATCTTATGCTTGGCATTCATACGTTGCTAATGGAGCAACTAATCGCGACATGATACACGAAGATTAACGTGGCTATTAAAAAAATAAAAGATATTCAAAGAAGACCTCCCCATTTTCTGTTCCCTAGTTCCCGAACTTAATATCCTATGAATATGCATTACTTAGGTGGCACCAAGCCATAAAATCATGACAAATTCCCTTTTTCAAATTATCATAAATATATCTTCATTAAGGAATTCGAAGATTATAATTAAGAATCGTAATGTATAATACATATACTATGTGAAATATTCTGCAGTATAATTAGTTTAGGCTATTGATTCATGTGTAATAATTTTAAAAATATACGGAGATACGGTCGCACATTTGGAAATTCTTCGTTCGTACAATAAAAATATGATTAATTATCCATTTTAATGAACATGTGAAATAATTGAATTTGTAATACGATCCGATTATATTCCTTTTAAACCAGCAAAAATCTATACCATATGAAAATAATTATCAGAGTATATAGGTATACTTTATACCAATTCTTAAAATTATGAATAAAGGGATAGAATGAGAAAAATAAAAAATAGAAAAAGCATTATAATGCGTGTAAAATAAATACAAGGGGTATAATTAAATACCTTCTATGTTATTTGTTCTTAAAAATAAGAAATCTATCCTAAAATAAGAAATCTATCCTAAATGATACTAATAAACGCAATATTAATTCTGCTTGATATTATATGAATCATGTAGTATTATGCAAGTTACACTGATGTATTTCAAAACTGAAAACTAGAGGAAAGAGATAATACTAGGAGTGTCATTTTATGAAGTATACCTTGGAATTTAAATTTCTGAAAGTCATTCTTATTAACAATTAGACGTTAATTGTCTACATACTTATGGTAATGAGGTTGGGAAATTAAAAAGAAGGTGGAATTGATCGGTTTGACCTCTGAAACGCCCACATAATATCTAGCACACAATTCAAAGAAGTAATATTATTCGTACAACGATCGCATAATGGCGCTTAAATTAACAACCCGAAAGTCCTCAAAAGTCTTATATTTACCTGCAAAAATAAACATGTTCGAGCAATCTAAAAATCCCACACACGACCGTAATCTTCTTTCGAAACTGGCAAAGCATAAAGCATGCTTGCACAAACAATCCGCGTAACGTACCGATTCAGTGGGGAAAGCATTAAAAAGTCGTTAAAAGCAGCCATGTTTCAGATTATCGGGGATAAAGCCACTTGAACGCGGATTCGAAAGACTCCGATGCGCTGGTAATCGGTGACCACCATTCAAAACCTGCTGCTGGTGAATTGGTCAGAGTGTGTCTGGTACTAGTCCAGACCGCGTGCCAGATCAACGATATTTTACATCGAGCACAGAACCCGCTTTCATGGCATTCCCAGAGGATTGGAACCTGACACCACGTCATACATCATGGTACACCGTCGAACACCCAGGCTGTTAACCCGAAGCACAAGTTGGATACGATGTTGTATCGCAGGTTTTCCTGGTCTGATCTCCAACTTGTCGAATAAACTATGAAACCTGTCAGTCACATCCTTTCCTCGTTTACGATTAGTTTGTTGATTTCTTTTTTATCTTTATCTCGTGAACGAGTTATCGTCTTCATCGATGATCGTTTCTCCATTTTTTTTATTGTTTCAATCTTATTGAGGTATTTATGTTTCAACTCTTATTCTTATTTTACATATATAGGTTTCTCTTTTGTATTAGAAACTTGGGAAGTTTAGACGTAGCTAATTAAATTTGTCAAAGTTACGAGTGATTTTTTATTTGCCTGTAACAAGAAATATTCGATATACGAATCCCCTACATGGATCATCGATATATAAATATTTCTCGATCATTAATTAATCAACGATTAGGATGCTTTTTCATTAGCTAATGAACGATCTCCATTCAACATTAATACCCTATTTTTCTCTTACATCTGAACTAGATTTACACAAAGATATCCACCTGAATAATGTCTTCTGTTTCTTCTTGTACTGCTTACAGCACTGAATCACAAAGCATAATTCCTTTTTCTACCGGCAAATAAGAGAATGTTTGTTCGAAGAACCCTCCTTTATCCAACTTCCACGTACTGAGACAAAACAACCCTTCCGATTCGATCATAAGCACGTTATGTTAAGCTCTTAACGAGAGCTTAATTCGCGTCAGCCAAGTAAGGCGTCGCCAGCATTGTCGTCGTTATGATCGAAATCGATCAGATAAATGGAATACGTTGGTCCGTGAGTTTGTTCCAGTCGAATGGGAAGGGTACTACGTTAAGTGGAGGGTGAGAAATACTAGATGGTCCGTAACAGTTAACGGTGGAGCAGAATGGTCAGGATGTAATGTAAAAGTGGGTGGAAGAGGACCGCGTAGAAATTTATGTTGGTGTTTACGCGGAGTGGTGTTACCGGTGAAGCTCAGAAGGAGAATAGTTATTACGATTACCGTGCCAAACACCGAGTTTCCATTCGGAAAACAGAAGATTTTACCTTCATCCTGTTTCTTCTTGATTTCTACGTGTACATATTATTGAGGATGATGCTGTTCGCGCAACTAGGTACTTAGCAAATAAATCGATCCTATTTTCCAACGTTAAATGTACTTGGCAACAATAATGACAGCGAGTTAGTATAAAGTTTTAAGTTTTGTCGCTTCATCAAATTCAAAGTTTTCAAAGCTGAAGGGATTACCGCGATAAGGAGATAGATTTACTTTCTAGTAATCTGAGTAAATTCGACGAAAATCAGCTAGATACCGATCAAGAACAGATCATTTTTTTCAATTCATTATAAATTCATAGCTATTCGATATTCGTAGTAACGAGCTGTTTGCGTTACGCACGAAACCTTGAGAATCAAATCTACACGTCTATTTTTATTTTCCAAAGAAATTCCATGTTTAAGCACGATTTAAATCTGTCTTCTCATTGCTGCAAATCCTTCGATTGGCGAAAGATTTTTAAAAATCCATAAGTTTCGTAACGGATTAATAATACAATATTGTAACAACCAATATCTTTGAAATGTTTACGAAAGCGACGAAGACAAACATGGAATTCTTAAGTTATTTCTTTATAAAACGCGAGAAGTTGCGACTTGTTAAGTTTCTTTCCTATAATTTTCATTTGTCTTTTATCGTACACTCTCTCGCGATTCTTCTTCTTGCCTGACCATTGTCCTCCATTTCCTCGGTTTTCTTCCCTTCGTGACTTCATTTCATTCTTTCCTTCAATTTTGTTTTTCATCCACTAACGGCGCCATGAGACGCAGAAGTTTCCGGCAAGAAAAAAACTCGAGAGATTGCAGGCCATACGGCAAATCTAACGTATAATTCGCAATGCAAAAATAGACGAGCCCATGTACTCTATTTATAACGTTAACGTAATTTATGCGCTGTCTCTCACGGAAGCACGAGCCACTAATGGGCGATGCATTAACCCCGCTCCCGTATAAAAATCGCTTCAAGCGCAGGAAAATTATTCAGAATAGTCGTCCTAGCAAACTTGATTATGTTCAAACCCGTTCAATTATACGTATGAAAGATATTTCGTTCTTTCGTTCCGTTTTGCGCGGACGCGTGCATTCGTACGAAAAAAATTCTGATTTCTAACAAACTGTATTTTCATCATAGTCGTGTACATAAACAGCGAACTGATGTATCGATGCTGTATTGAAGCGTTACTGACCATTCAGTCAAGTATTGGTGATAAAGAGTGTGCGAAACATCTAAAGGAACATCTTGTCCCTGTTTGTTTTTCGGGAGAAAGATCTGACGGGAGAATAAAAAAAGAAAAAACGGTTTTCGATTGCTGCGGTTGAAAGACGTGTTCGAGCAACGATAATGGACGACAAGGACAACGCGTGCTACGAATATCAGGGGCGTTCGAGCGAACCGTTCGCATCTGCATCGCACCTGCACCACTGCCATGGGAACCCATGGACGGGCCACGTCACATTATGCAGATGACTCGCGATTCAAGAAACGTAAGCGACGCACGGTCCTTTCGTTTGCGTCTCTCTGATTCGCGCGCAACGCAGCCAAAAGGGAGACGCAGATCAGGACACGATCGACCATTGTGTACAACGTACAATAACAAGTTCCGATACGTCGATGCAATCCCAGTTGCTGGAAATTATATCATTTTTTATCGAATGGAAACATCTACGCGTGAATTCGCGTAACCGAGCGTATTACGTATCGAAGCAGTGGTTCGTACGCTTCGATAAATTCGAACTATGCGTTCTCGCGACAGAAGCTTCTTTGCGAAACGCGTTTCGGTGGTAAAGCCGCAAATTTCTCGTTACGAGCTCGAGGACGAACAAATTGGAAAAATTATTCGCCGAAAATGTTAATAATTTCTTGATAATTATTCAGGTTCGCCTAATTTTTCGAAAGCGTTCTAATTCGATTATCGCAAACAGTTTATTTTTTTTAACGATCAACGGGTACTTTAGTAGTAAATGAAAGGTACGAATTGATTTCCACGAAAGACAAATATCTAAAAGTTTATAACGAGCAAAGTCCAATTAAAAAGGATTCCTCGAAATAATCGATCGTTCGAATCGATCGAAATCGATCGTTCTCGAAATATCCAGCATCTTTGATGAAAAAGGATTAATAACGAAAGAAGTTAGTCACATTGGCAACTAAAAGATTTCAGAAGTATTACAAAGCATCGGTGACGCAAGAAGTCGTATTATTGCCGGAATTACCTTTATGCGATGATTACCTTTACAGCGCGTTGCTCGACTTTTGTATTGAAACGAGCACATATGTAAGTCGACGGTATCTTATCGACGATGTATACGTTCATAATGAAAGCTCGAATCGCGAACGAGAAGACGGCGAAACGAGCGTGTGTGGCCGTTTCAAGAATAAGAGAGCTCGCGATACATGTACTTGTAAAGTAGACAACATCCGCTGGATCAACATAATAAAGGCAAGAAGAGAGCGTTGAAAGAAGCACGAGTGGAAATAGAGTAGAAAAAGGGTAGAGACAAGAGAAGGAACCTTTCGCTGAGAATTTGCTGCGGATACGGAGTTCACCGGTTGCTTCTAGGCCCCGCTTCTCTCGAGGCTTTCCTCTTAACGAGAAACGACTTGTCCTCGTTACCACGCTCAGAAAACACAGATCAAGGGAAAGGAAAGGGAGAAAGATGTTTCTTTTGAACCGAAGGATTCACAGAGCCCCAGGGAGAATTAGTCTCGTATAATGCGATGCCTTGCGAACATCGCTGCTGCCACCGCTCTGTCGCATTCAATTTTACAAACGAAAAAGACTTCGAATCAACGATTGACGTATAAATAAAAAAGCAGATCAACTAGGTCAAGAGTAACGCATATCGTTAAATCCAAATTCATCTAATTCTTCCTTATACATACTCTTGCTATATCCTCGTAGAAGACGAAAGTACCGCAATGTTGAGGTTGACTGATAGAATAATAGAAAAATATATTGAAATAAGTATAAGTACAGGTATAGTGTATGCTGACTCTTTCAGTGTTATAATACAATAGAAAGTAATAGGGAGCACGTCCATACATTTATAACAAAGGACGTTACCAAAAAGTTAACCTTGGTGTGTAGCTCTAGCTGAAAAAAGAAGAACAGCTACGAGAAACAGTAAGAGAAATCTACTTATAGCTCTTTTGTTTCTAGACCTTGTAACCCAAAACAACATTTATATTCAAGGGCACAATAATACGGACCTCCCCTTGTTTTGAATTTTTATTTCACTAAATTCTATTCTCTTCGTAACAGCCGGGCTCCGGGTCACGAATATACAAAAGTAAAGATGTAGAGTTTTTCTTGAAGTAATTACTTCAGCACGTACTAAACGTCATTTGTTTTTAAATAAATAATATTTATTGCGTACTTGTACCAACTCATTTACTATATCGTGTTCTTTCCCCTTTTTTCTCTATCAATGGTTCTCGGATCGAAGACTTTAAAGATCACGCGAATGAAACAGAGATTTAAGGACGAATTTAAAAAGGAATTTAAAGAAAGCATCGAGAAATATTAATGCCAGAAATGTTACAAGGAGAATGCGCTTTCTGTTTGCTTTCTCGAGCATTTTCGATCTCGAACAAATGTAATGCAGAATAATACAGATACGAAAGTGTTGAAAGTTCTTAACGACAGTAATCTACCATCTTCCCTCTCAGAGAATTATTTGCTCCGTTGCAAGGTGGAAAGTAAGAAGATTAAAACAATTGAATCTTGTAAATGTTCATTAATTATAGCAATAGCTTATGATGTTTGTTACGTGAATTGTTAAAGATAATCTGTAAATTCCTTGCTATACATAATTTCTTTACTGTATAAAAATTAACTATAAGTAATTTCCTTAAGAACATTACTTTCTCTGTCAATTACGAATATACATGAACACGAAAATACAGCGTAGAATGAAAATAATAGTTCACTGATGGAGCATATCTGTCGTTATCCTAGTAATAGTTCCTACTATGTTATTTGTGCCTGAACGGTATTATTCGCGACAAGAAAAAGATAAATTTGCTCGATTCGTATTCAATGAAGGTTCGAATGATTGAGGAATCACGTACAACTACGTGCCCAGGCGTCAAAATGTTAACATTTGATGAATATGCCAATTGCGTTTAGCCAAGTGCTATGTATGCGCGAAAATATTACGGTATGATTATATTAACAACGCGATAACTCTGAATATCGTAAAAAGAAAGAAGTAAATTCGTAATTCAGTGCCACGTGTCTTATATACGTATCTATGAGTACACCACCGCTCAAAAGTTTGAGATTACTTATTCGATGAATAGGATGCTCGAATTTTTTAAGCACCAGATGCGCATGCCCATGATATATGCGGGCATAAATTGAATTTAGTTTAGCGGATTATTTTCGCATGATTATTATCGCATACCTATTACTTCATTTTTATTATCGTTTATTTTTCATTTTAGCATAAACACTAGCTTTTATTCATATCGCGATTCATTTGCATAAGTCATTTTGCCTAAGTCATTTTGATTATTAAATCAAATCGTGTTCGATTTACTTTAATACAAGGGATGAATCCCTTTTGCCTTGTACCACGATTTGCGGTGCACCCTGTGTAGTAAAAGTATCAACATTTTGATCGAATTGCACCAGATGTGCAAACACTTATGCGCGATAGTGTATATCATATTTTTCCGCTATAGTCTTCAATTATTGTGAAAGTTTCTTGCCAGCGAAGGATCGCGAACGCAAAAAAGAAGGGGCGAAGGGAGGAAATAACGAAGGAAGAAGATGGCTGGAAAAATAGAAAGGTCGTACCCGAAGAAAAAGGATAGCGAATCAGAGGACACTTGCCTGAAAACCGAAAAAGTTTGACCGAGTCGCGACGTGATACGGGACACGATAGTGCAACACATGAGTTACACCTGCTGGAGGCGCAAAACTCGGAACGAGAGGAATAAACCGACCGGCGGAGAAATGAGTTTGGAAAGAAGAGGATGCGGTTGGTTATTAAAAAGCGGCGGTACTAAAATCGTCCATCTCGTTACGTAAGCGTGACGCAACACACGTTTCGAGTATAATTTCACAAGGCTTTCTTCTCGCCAGCTTGCGATCCATGCAACCGCGGTGCGGCGCGGCGGCCGTTTTAAAAAGCAAGGCGGCCAGCGAGATTTTTACGAGTGGAATACTAAATGAACGGTTCGCTGAAATTCCATGTTTATACGAAATTCTTCCTGGGATCAGTTTCGTGCACGCAACGAACATTCGCACCGAACTCGATGGAAACACCGTGACATATCGCACTGAATTTTAAGTGGTAATTGATACACAGCATTACGCGAAAAACCGTACATTTTCATTTCTCGGTATGTACATACATTGATTTTACTACGATCGGTAAATTTTTACAGTTATGTATTCTTTTATATCGTAGCATTTTTATTATATCGTATTATAGCATCGTTTCTAGCGTTTCATACGATTAAATTAAACTGTACGATATATATAGAATACGAATAAGAATCAAGTAACTTAACTCACGATCCACTTATACGGGAAGTCGGGAAGTAATTATGGTAATTTCCATAATTAAAGATCGTAAAAATATGATACAACCTATTATTTACCACCTTCGCTGTCGCTATCGGAAAGTTATCCACGCAAAGCACGCGTAATTTCCTTGTTCAGCTAAACGATTGTCATTGCAATTTTCTAAAATATACCGCCTTACCATTTTATATGAATCACCCATAATATCTCGCCATCGATACTAATTGGTAGAAATTGCGGTACCTACAAACCTGTACCGAAAAACACGCGAAACAGATTTAATTTCAGAATGCGTTATATCAACGACAATCTCGGTGCTCTCCGAGCGGCGTAACGTAATCTCTCCGCGCTCTCACCTCAGAGTACACGGTAAATCTAGTCAGAACGTATTCATCCCAGCCTCCCTTGAATGACGATAATCTCCGGCCGGGATCTAAATCACCCCTTGTATTCCGCGCATTATCGCCATCGAGTCTTTTCTTATTTAATCCCCGACACGTCGATCAATCTCGAGGCATAGCGGTACCATCCTCATTCACGCTCGCGCGCACGCACGCATCCCTGCGTCCTTGTACGCTCGTGTTGGTGGCTACATATATCGACGGGCGTTATACATCGCGATTCGAAGCTCTTGCAACATCGTTACACCATGCATCAGATAAAAGCGTAATTAAAGGGTTGGCGCATTTATGAGGCCGCCATGTTGCCTCATGATGATGCTCTAGCTATATGCAAGTGTAAGTGGTGAGGACCTTTTAGAGAGAGCGAGAAAGAGACAGAGACAAGGTATGGTTTTTAGGAGGGAGGGGGGACCAATACAGGTGGCAAAGGGTGGAATGGAAGGTAAAGGGACGTGTGCAGGCAAATGGTAGTCGGCAAATTGTAAAACGTGACGCAGATTACGCGCAATAGCTGCACCGGTCGTAATAATAAATTATCATCGACGGGGCTCGACGTTAAACACTACTGGTTTCGGGGCAACCGAACGGGCTTGCAAATTCGTCGGTGATTCGGTGCTGCATACCATGCCCGCATAAAACGTGCAACCTGGAAACGTTGAAACGTGTCGCGCGCTTGCTTCTCGTCCCTTTCACCTCACCGAACCTTTGACCCCCTCTGCGCCTCTACCCTTCCGGACCGAGTTCCGCGCAAAACGCTAAAAGAACGGGGGCGGATTTAATGCCGGTCTGATTGCCGTTGCGCGCCGTATCGCGGCACCAGCATACTTTATTTCTTGTAATCCTCCCCGCTCGCTACGAATTTCGCTATGGAAAGGTCGTCGTAATGTTTATTACGTACGACGCTTTGTTAGTTCGGAATTGCACTGGCATTTATCATGGCTGGAATGGCAGTTGGTAGAACGGGCAGGGGAGTCGAGGAGAAGTCGAATTAGAGGCTGTGAAAATTTGAAAACATTATTAGGACGTTGATAAATGTTACGCCGCGCAGAAAATTCTTTAACTCGGTCTCGGTATTATTGCGGCACCTGGCCAGCGCCGGCTACGAAAAAGCTGATTCCCGACGCTGCAGCGATTTTCTCCTTTCTTTACGGGCAAACCCGTTGTGTGACGCGATATGCAAATAGGATCTAGCTGACACGGGATAGTTTCGGTCAGCGTACACTGCTTAGGTGTAGAACGAGTTTAATTGACACTTGCTGCGCCTGGTAATACACCTACGCGATTAAACGATCGTTAACGGTCGAATTCGTAAGTGGAACACCTGGACGTCAAGTTTTGCAGGTTATGACGATAACTGTAACGTAATGGAAGAGTAGGCCATGGCGCGCCGCGGGTATTTGCCCAAACATTGAACAACGCGTGCAAATAACCAATGCAGCGCGATACGTCAAAGTGCCCCGCGAGTTATAAATTTCAATTTCGAGCACGACAAAACAGGCCGCGCGCCATTTGTAGATTGAATTGCTGATATTAACGAAAAATTCATTAAACACGTGGGATTTATAGATTATATACCTACGCCGCATTAATAGAACACACGCGCCCTCTGAATTTTGCCTTTTGAAATTTTAGCGAGATAAAGGCCTTCTCGAACTACCTATTTCCGATTGTTTAATCTTTATTGTCAGGGAACATCTGATCGTAAAT
This sequence comes from Bombus affinis, assembly GCF_024516045.1. Classification (NCBI taxonomy): domain Eukaryota; kingdom Metazoa; phylum Arthropoda; class Insecta; order Hymenoptera; family Apidae; genus Bombus; species Bombus affinis. The sequence continues at coordinate 10,658,951 of NC_066354.1, forward strand.
ATCGTTATTTAATGGTAGACCGACTGGACCGTATTGATCGCTATAAAGGATTTATCGACCTCTATAAAACAGATCTTACGCCGTTGTTATTTCAGCCAAGTGAATATCGATGTTTAAAAACTCAGTATGGCCAACTGGAAAGTACGAATTTTATAAAATCTTTCGCGAGGATGAAGTCGACGTAGCTTTTCGAAATAACAGAGAGAAGGAATTTTAGATCGCGTTAATTCCTATTCATCCGTTCTCTCCCTTTAATTATACCTTTTAGCATTTCGATTTCCAACGGGTTATTAAATTTATACAGAAAGAATTCTTACATTGATTTAATATTTTAGGCATGAAAGACCATTTATGTCAAGCATTCGACGTACGTGTATACACATTTACACCATGAACTTTATCGTCTAAACTTAATAGAACAAGATCGCTAATGCAGAAGATCGGTCGGGCATCTTGCTGACGGCAACCGTATATAATCGTCTCTCCGAGATTTTAAGCCCTGAGTCACGTTCCTTAATTGTTTTAGCGCAATCAGTTACAGTTCGTTGACTGGTAATTACACGGGGCGCTCTCATCCGGAACGCCACGATTACCGAAACTCACAACCCTTTTTACCAAGAAAACCGTTCCCTCTTTTCCGCTGCTCTAAGAAACGGTGACATTCGTTTCAACGAACCTGGCGGCAGATCGCTGTGCCGTGATGAGTAAACATCCATTATCCAAGCGGAATCGAAGAGAGAGAAACGTCGAGGGGAGAAGAGAAGCGCTCGGACCCTGACGATTTGACCGTTTCAAAGGGAAGAGAAATCGATCTTGGTGACCTTTGGCCAACTTCTCGAGGAAAAAGCTGAACGTCGACCCCCGTGACTGGTTGCTTTCTCTACAGATATCTGGAAAAGATATTACGATTTCTCGATTGAGCCCGATTGACCTTTTCACGAGACACTCTATTCGTTCAGGATTAAGAGGTAGGAATGATTTAAGGTTAATTTCCAACGGATTACTGTTCGCCTCGCCCTTTTTTCCCCTTTCCGTCAGACCCTTTTTCTCCGAATGTCTGTCTAGATATTTGCTTGCGAAGAAATATTGCGTTGATATCTTGGAAGAATAGTCGGGAGACACGACGGTATGCCGGATTTGTTGTAATATTAAATTTTTAATAAGCGTTCGCCATTGTTGAGGTATTTTTCTAACGAGGAGGTGATTCCTTTTGAAAAGGTATGGACGTACACGAGTTGACGAATTTTGCCAGGGATTTAATTCTACGAACAGCTCGTTATATAACTCTGCTCTATAGTTAATGAAACAATACCTGCATACTTAATAATATATTACAATAGAATATCAACGTTTTTCCTAATTCGTTCGTTTGCAACGTAACGTATAAGAGTTGTAAAAAGTAAGAATATTTAATAATTGGAAATTGAATTAAATTATCCGAGATTCGCGTTATTTGCTTCACCAAGCGTAGTGTTATTTTGAACAAACAAATATTTTAAAGAAATAGTAAAGAGTGTAAATAACAAACACTGTACGTATTACACGCTATATATCAAGTATCAGCTTTGCGTTAAGCGATTTATATTCTGATTGACCATTGACTATGATATTTATATTCATGGCACAGACTTGCGTACATTATGTGGAATCAATTACGCACATATCTTCGAATTTTCATGTCTCAACCTCGTTCCTCTTTCAACTAACGAAAAGGTTTTAGAAAAACATGTCTTAAAAAACTCTAGCGCACATCTTTGGATTTCCCATTTGCTTATTAACGACAATTCCTTCGTATCTTCCCCAAGTTTAGAAATTCACGATCAATAAAGAAACAGCTAACGCGATACAACGAACGCAGTACAATTAAACGTTATAAAGCCCTATTTTTTATCCCTATCGCAGAATCTTACTTTCAATTAACCCTACAACTACTCTTCGAACAAAAATCTCGTATACATACGTATACATAGCCTGATATCAACAAAAGTTTCATGCACAAGCCATTACACGCAAGCGATAGTGGACAGGCAATAAAGTTGCAAAGATCACGCTCCTCGAGGATGTGAGGGGAGACGGAGCCTTATTTGGGATTTACGAGCGAGGCTAGTTAACCGAGATACACGAATCGGAAGTTCATCGCCGGAAGTTTCTCGGAGGCGACACTATCGGCACGTAGCCGTGTCCAGTATCTAACCAAAGTAAAAGGAAGCTGGCATCCAACCGTGGCGAAGGGTTGGGAGGTTGAAACGGTGGTGCAACGGGTTAAAAGCTGAGTGCTCAAGATGTCATTTAGTTGGACATTCCTCTCAAGATCTTACCAGGGTCCTGCCATCTCATCGTGTATCTCTTCCGCTTCGAGGCATCGCTTCACGATAACCCACGGTGCCAGCAACTACGAGAAGTTTCATTTCAGGATTACGAACACTCTGCTCGCACTGCTAAAGCCCACGCTGGTCGGTCGATTCGCAGTCGGGAGACCTTGTATTACAAGACGAGACGAGCATCGTAATGAGGGATGAGAATTACAGGTCCGGGAGCTCGATGCGGTTCGCCACAAAGCTCTGTCCTGTCGTTGCGTTACTCTTCGACCGGCTACAATCATCGGCCGTTATCGAATACGAAAAATCTTTTATCCCGGCTGCGACCAAGTTCCTTTTCAACCTTTCTCATCTCCCGATCTTTTTACGTCTGACTCCGAACGTCGCGCTTTGATCTTCGTACTGGAGTCCGATAATGATTTTATTGTGAAGTATTTTGTGAATAGAAAATGCAAATAAACGATACGGTAGCCTCTAGAATTATTTGGATGTCTAGGCCCTTTGGCGTAATAACTTCGACGAATTGACAAGTGACCAGTAAATTATAGGTTGCTTTTTTATACTTTTATAATTTTACACGGAATAGGATAGCATTCGACGATTTTTGGTTTGCAAAATTGATCCGTAAAATTTCACTTGTTACAATTATATATTTGTATATATTTTTTATTAGCGATAAATGGAAAAAGTGCAAAATCATAGAAAATACAAGTCGCCGCGTAAAATTTAGCGACCGATAACAGGAGCAAAAATCCTGACGTATCGAGCCACTCAGAAGCTTACCTCCAACTTGGTTTCTCGAAAATTTTTAAATTTCAATCTCAGAATACGTTATTAGAGTTCAATTCTTCGAGAACTAAACGATCGACGTTTATGGAGATAATCGGATCAGCTTCTTAGTGGCTTATATCTAAGAGAATAATGGTAGGTACGTATCACAGATACGCACGAATTTTACGATCCTAAGCGAAGATCCTATTTCTCTGACAAAAATATTTCAGTAAATCTAGCGACCTCTGGCGAGCGTCGTGTATAAACCAGAAAGTACGTGCATAAAGCAAAGTAACATAACGGGTGTAGTAAAGTGTCGCCTCGTCCAGATACGTATAATAAAAAAGTCTAAGCTATATTTAGGATAAGTATCGTCTAGCGTGCAACACGAAAGAAGCTCGTTGCTGAATTCGCAACAATTGTCCATAAGAGTAGTTGAAGATTATACAACTTCAAATGTCCTTCGTACGATTGGCTTGACACGAAGCCACATTACAGAACGTTATGATCTTGCGTAGTGGCATAGTCGCGGCACAAAAGGTCGAAATGAACTTGACACTCGTGCAGCCTATGACAGATAATGGAGACGTGGCGAAACGTATAACCATGGCGTGAAGAGGAGTTCGTTCGCAAAGTGGTTATTTCGACTCCCTTTGTCGAGCCGACGCGACGACGTAAGAACAGAAAGATCGTTGATCGTGGCAGAAACTCATTCGACTCTGACATTTATCGTTTCACGATCATTTACCGAATCGAAATGCTTCCCGAACCGCCCTCCGTAATAAACGCAGACCGCTTATATCGAGAATAATATGGAGTTTCGAAATGATTGGGCCGATTGGATGGTTAGATTCTTTTCTCTTCTATCTTTCGCTACGATCGTCGTTCGTGCTTCGTACAATAAAATTATTAGATACGTTTAAATTTAATCGAGATACCATAGCATTTTACTTGAAGCTGTAAGATGTTCTCTCGAGGTATGATTTAACCTCTTGATCCTGTGATATTATAGGATGATGAAGAATTTAGAATAAATAGCATAGAGAACAATCGTCTGTTTGTCCTGAAAACTGCCTATTTTTGGAATTAGATACAAAAATACATGCTTTCGATATTTTATAGGAGACAAATACATATTCATAATTGCGATATGCATGTTTTTAAAATGCCAAATACCAAATTCTAAGCCGCTAAAGAGATGGATGGCGTTCAATCGACGTACTAAACATAAAACAAACAATTATACTAATACCTATAAGCCTATTTCCACTGGTTCGATCTAATAGGATCCGCAACCCCAAAATATCAATTATATATTCGCAGGCTCAGGTATATCCTGTCCCAATATATCCGACAATCTCTAAACATTGGAAACAAACACCGACGATGCAATCGTCTCCTACAACAAGAACGATAAGCAATTTTTTTGAAAAATATTCAGGTTTACTTCAGGGAATATGTAGATAATAGTATCCCACAAAATTGTTTGCAGGTAATTTTTTTTTTATACTTCAAAAATGATAAAATTCCGCCGAAAGTTTCGTGTGTGAAAAAATCAAGAAAATCAATATAAAAATTTGCCTAGTATATATACATGAATTTGAGTTGAATTCCCAACTGGACACAAACAAACAATTGGCGAAAGGTTATTTCACACGCGAAAATAAATCGAAAATGTACAATACAATTTTTCGCCCAAAGTTTCGTTTTCGAGAGAAGTGAATTTCAAGAGTTATTATGTGCACCGATTTAATTCCTAAGGAAAGAAATTCAACCTTTATTTTCTACGTAACGAAGCCTTAAGTGAAAAATATTTACTCTACTTTCTCAAATTATTTTCGTAAGAAGAACAATCTCCTGTCAATTATCTATCGCTGTCAGTTATGATTAGATAAATTCGTATATATTCGAGAGATTATCAAACTCTCTTTTCTCTGAAACAAAACCTGCGACGTAGTTTTATTATTCCTCGCTTTCACCTTATTTCAAGCCATAGAATCTCCTATATTTTACTCGTACCATGAATTTAAGCCACGGTGTATCATAACGGAAACAGTGTCGATATAGTTTCTAAGGTGTACGCCAAGTCACTATTCTGTTCCCGTCTAATAGCCCGCGTTTGGTTCGCCAATCGATCCTACGAATTCATGCAGAGAACGTAGAGCATCGGCCCCATGCATTATTTGAAATGTCGAAACTACTTTCGCCGTATCGGTTTGAGTGCCAGGACTCGGCAAACGTCGTTACTGGCTGTCCCTGGTGCTCCCGTTTAATCCTACGCGGCCAGTTTCCTGAATCTCGTACGAACTTCTCCACTAACTTATGCATCGTTCGCTACGTTTCTATGTTACGACTGATGTGGTCGATGTATTGTCGGAATGCATTACCGGTGTCGTATATCACTCGCTCTTTCACGACGCACGTACGTATTGACGTTTGAGAAGTCGCAAACGGTATTACGCGTAACATAATTTCGCGCATCGAGTCGGAATTTAAATGTCACGCGGACATTGTGACAATACGGCGACGCGCGACGTCGAACGACCCATCAGTCCATGAGGTAGTCAAGATATTTCTCTCGAGACAGTTTATATTTATATGATATGACGATTAATTTTCACCTGCTGAAGGCTTTGCCATGGTTCGCACGAGTATCGAACGTTTTATAGAAGAATTTTTTATAGAAGAAGAGAATTTGTAATCCTATGTAATAGAAAAGTCACTTTGCGCATAATATTTATTAAAAAAATGACGCTATTCGCGTGGCTTATAGAATGATAATTAAACTGTGAATATTTATGCAAATTTAGATTTTCGTGAAAATAAAAAAATATAGATATTAACGCTGCTTTTTACTTTGCGATTAATTTTCCACCGTTATTTCCAGTAATTTGTAGGCAACCGCATCATCATACCGACAAAACGCAGGATTTGCACAGCGTATCCCGAACAGCATGGCACGTTAGTACCTTGATATCCATGTTGATACGGTATTACATATTATTACGCGTGCGGAATCGCGTATGAGATGTTACAGTATAGAGAATAGCATAATTGAGATGCATTGCTTGCGGCGGACTTTAGAGAACGCGCAGCTGCGGCTTTCGCGTTATGCGAAATTTCCCGGCGAAACTTTTTGACGGTAGGATTTAAGCCTATGCTTGATAGTTTTGCCGACGAGCAACTCCTTCCGGGAAGATTTATGCATCGTTCGCGAATATATCGACATCGTGCCTAATACGTCGCTGCGCTACCCAAATATATTACTCCCATCATACATCACTCTGCGATGGATATAGCGCACGGATGCATGCGCGTTGCCCACACTTACGTACACATGAATATACGAGCCCTAATAACGCCGGAAAAATATGATCAATCTCGCTGATTTATCTGGCGTTCATTGAAAATTATTCCGCTATACAGCCGGATTGCATACTATTTGCTCGGTTACACGCTAAATATTTTCCACTGGCTCATCGATAATTTTACTCTCGCGCTAAACTCCGAAAGAGTGTTTGTAGCAAGCTGATCGAGCATTCGATGACAAATTATTTTCGAACCAATAACCGAGTCACGATGGAGACGGTTCGTTCGATCATAAGCTTAAGCGAGATCGCCTCGTTCGACATTCCTTCTAATTTATTCGGATCATAACGTTATTTTTGCAGAACGGTTAAACATGTTTGATGCTACGTTCGTGACTGAACGCACTATGTTACATCAGATACACCGAAGATTTATCGCCAACGAAGAGAATAGGGGAAAAAGCGCGAGCTTTCCTCCGGAACGGTTCCTTCGTTTCCTTCTGCCATTCGAAGCTTAAATCAAACTCCGTTCGTTTTCTTCTGCGCAACAGAGATCGATCGATGGATAAATCGGCCAACCCATTCATACCCGTTTTCATTAACAATCATAATGTAGGTGAGCTTTATAAAAAGATGGAAGGTAACTGGCTTGGAGTCTGTTAAATCGATGAGATTGAGCATCGAACACGAAGAATAGTCGTTCAGGTAGCGATAAAAGTCTGTTTACTGCCCGGTTCTTTTCAACAGGACTTTAACTTTAATAAATCTGTCACGCAGGATAACAGTGTAAATACGACTGGATCGTAGACCTTCGGGAGAGTAACTCCCAGTCGTCGAACTTTCTCATTGTCATTCGTTGACTCCGCTGGTTCGTGCTCTTCAATCGATTTCATTGTATTGGGTATCGTACGTGCATTAATTGGGTATAACCGTAATATATGACTCGTGAAAGGTTTTCGAGTCTTCTTCGGAACAGATACCATCGTTCCTGGAATGACACTGACAGAGTAATTACCATTCAGAGTAAGAAGTTACGAAACGTGATGGTTTTTCCCCCGTTGTTACTCTGAGCAGTTGCGAGTCTTCTCGTGATTTATTAAAACACACGTCACGCTTCTTTGGATATTTATATCTAATAATCTTCGATAACCTTTTGCTATTGCTATGGATAGAATACGCAGAATTTTACAACGTGTAACTAACAATAGCAATATAGTATTTTCTCTAGTGATAATCTTTTGTTTTATATAAGTTATACTCGATATAATTTTTCATTTCTAAATATTGCACATGTACGCGAGAATAGGCAGTAACTCGCTTCCCTTTGGTTATCGGGAGGATGCTTTAATACGAAGCTGAATCTTTTTAGAAAATACACGAACGAACGAGTAAACGAGCATGCAGATATAACTTCCTACACTAGATCAATAGAATTCTATCCTGTCTGTGTCCCTTTAGGAACACCAGCCAAGTATCCGTAAACTACCTTCGTTATTTTCAGTAATCCAAGCGTATTGCTATCACATTTCTCGAAAAGAATTATCGATTTCGTCATTACATGTGCGAAGCGTATCTGCGACGTAAGATTGTAAAAATCTCTATGGAAATCGAGCCTGTTATTCATCTATTTGTTAATCTGTGGAAAACATTCGTCTTTCCGAAAATATGTATCAAAGGTTGTCTTCGTAAATACAAAATTTAACAAATTTCGCCAAATATATAATATAGAAAGATCACGTATTACATTAAAAAAGAAGTTTTATTATTTTTCCTAAATATTAGTTGAACAATGTTATCGATGAAATCTTAATTCTGTACAAGACATTATAAATTCGTTTCGATACTGTATGCATTTGGAATGTACTACATATATACCCATAATTAGAATTTCCTGTGCGAATTGATACTACTGAATACCATTAGCAGAGAATCGAAAATCAATCCGAAATTTGTAACGGGATGGACATCACGGTATATAATTTCTGTTACATATTCGTATAACAGATGTGTTTTGGTGTGTTGCTTGAGGTTATAAAATAATTTATATGAGAGTTGGATGGTAGAGATTTTAGAGTTATTATGATACAAGAGTGTATTTGAAGTAGGTGTATCTCGTAGTTGGAATAGCAATCTCTGTTGGTTGGAATAACAATTTTTCGACCGAGAACTTGAATTTCCGATTTGTAGTAGATCAACGAAATATGAAATTACTATGATTTCTAAATTATGTTTAAAATATGGCTAATATTGTTTCGAAAATGATAATAAAAGATACACCGGTTAATAATACGATCTGATGAATAAATGTAAAAGTATGATGAATTAAGTAACAAATTTCTCTCAAGAAACGATAAATTGAGTTATTCAAATATTCCGATTGATTGTTGATTTGCAACACGATCCGTATGTTACTTAAGAAAGTTGATAAATCACAATATAATTAATTTACACTATTTATTTATGTTGAGATACTACAGATTCTTATATATATGTATACATATGTTTATGTTTTCTTTTTATTAATTATAACCAAGATATTAAGAAGAGGGAACAGATAATAGTTGATATTGCAATTAGCTTTTTTAAATTATATATTACTACACACTGTATATAGCAAAATATATGCTCCTAATGAAGCGCTGAGTTTTGTATGTTATCGATGTTCTTGCTGATTATGCGTGATCGACATGCATATGTGAGTATGTAGCGGCTCCACGTGTGCACTCTTGAAACTAAAATCGATATCACTGTATTAATGATAAAAGCTTCTCGATTTTAATTGCTTTAGTGGTGGAATTCGATCATTAGCTTACGGCAAAGTCAAAAACATCGGTTTTGACGTTTATTCTACTTCTGAACTAATGCCTTATCCGCATAGTGAATTGATGCAAATTGGTGCAAAACGCTTCGACAGATGGGTAAGAATAATTAAATCACAACGCTATTGAATCACAATTACTAACACATTTTCGCAGATTAATTAACTTTTGTCAATAACTCTTACCTGCTTTAATTAGAAATCAATAAATTCTTGAAATTATCTACAGCTATTTGCTGTTACCAATGCTGCGACTAATTGCTGTTAAAGACTTTATATCGAACTTTGTTTAACTTATATGAAGTCGATCAATGCTCGAATTTCCCACAATATGATGGCTGGTTTAATTTCGGTAACGAAACAAATGAAAATTTTCGTCTGAAACATTGGAAGTTAAAAACTGGCAACCTATACATAATCTATTCTCTGCGATATTACTAAAAGTTTCATTGTTCGAAGATATAACATGAAAATAGTATTATACATAAACTTGGTCGATCAAGATAAACATAATAATTTTATGCCTGAAGTTTAAAAACATATCGAATTCAAAAAGCGCGTTTAAAAGCCGTATTTAAATATTCTACTAAATTGACGTTAACATTAATGATGAGTTTTGAATATCAATTAGAATGTTCCATATAGATCATCAATTTTAAATGAATCTGTCTCATTTTGCACAACGCTTTTGCATATTGTAGATTGCGCGACTGATATTCCGCATAACAATAAATTTATTCGTATAATTGATTCGCAATGAGAAACAAGAGCATTTAATTTTCAATTTTGCTGCATTTCCCCCTAGTAATTTCAAAAAGAGGCCAAGAGAAATTTCGCTTGTTATCGTATTTTCTGCCCTTTAAAAATCGTTTCTCCATATGCTTACATATGGCGCGTGTGTGAATACGATATGCCGACCAACTTCGTTGGAGGCCTTAATTATTCGGATGGCTTCTTAATTTAACTGCATCAATTAGCATACTACTCCAACTGTGGTTTTGGCCAGGCTGAATCGTTCGTTCCTTCCTGCCTTGGTTTCAAGTTTGAAGCAACATTCTGCGAATCGCTATTCGCGTTACAACGACGGTGATTCTTTTACCATGTACTTACCATGTACTATTTTCTTGTATAAAGAATCACCATATTTCCTTGAAATTTATCAACATTAATAACTTTATTTATATATAATTGTATTCAGTACAATTTCTTTACCTTCCTTAGCAAATATAATATTTATCTCTTTGTTTAATGTTAATATTTTGCAAGGCGTACCGCGTAAGATAAAATCTGTGTAGCAATAAAGCATTAAATCGAACAATTTAGTATAACACCTTTTGTTATTAATCTGGTTCTCTATTCTTCTTCGAAATAATAAATATGATAGAGTGTAGCACGAAACAAAGATTATAGCGTAAGCATTTTCTAATATTTCTCTAATTATAAGATAGCCACTGTTCACTGTATTTCAATCGGAACTTGGACGATCACGTAAATATAGAGAAATAGACGTCGTACCGCGTGAGCCTGCATGCGTGCGGGCGCACGCAGACGAGCTCGTAGGTAAAATAAATTTCCGTGCGAGCGTAATTAAGCACTCGCTGCCGGGAATTACATTGGGATCGGCGAAAACAACTCTTCGAGCACGTCCACTCGAGCGCCGGTACCTCTCCGCATAATTAAGCCCTTAACATCCCTCTACTCTTGGCTGCCACTCAGCACGCGCGAAGGAATGCAGTTTCGTTTGGACGTTTCGTTTGGGCGTTTCATTGGTGAACATCGTAGACAAGGTGGACTCGTCCGTTCACGCGTATATTTTCTCTTTCTCTCTTTTCGAACCAACTTTTTCGTTCGACAGCCTGGCTCGATTTTTTGTACCCGAACCTGCCACTTCGTCTTTTTCTCCATAACCGCGAAAATGAGACGAGAAAAAATCGCTGCTGCGAGGAATTTCTGGCGAAGTAAAAAAAGAGCGTACCAGTTCGAGGATTGTGTGTCATTACAGCCAGAGATATTGTATCGCCGAAAAACGAGTAGAGCGAGTGTCCTTTTTCTTCGTTTGAAATCTGGTTCGGTAGCATCGAGCATAAAGGGGCCCACATTCCACACACGAACAACATACTAATATGGGAAGTTCGATGAAACGAAAATGAAAAGAATTTGTTGAAAAGTTTGTATTTCCGTATTATCCGCGAGTTTCCATCAGCAACCAATGTTGTCAATATCGACAATTATCGGCAAAATCATTGATCGTGTGCAGGCCCCTTAAAGAGAACATGGTGGTCTTGCTTCGTGTGTCCGATTCCATCCGAAGTACCGATGTCGAAAGTAGGAGCCAATTAACGGGAGTAAACGTTGAATTAATTCCAAGATAGGCTATTAGAATGTAATATACAAGTTCGTGTCGTAATTTGAGCAGTTGCGACGTAGCATTTCCTGTAGTTCGTGTAACAAAGATTTCAGTTCAGTTTCCTCGGACTTGGTGAAACCACCGCGTTTAATCAAGTCGCGCGACATGAAACTCTTTATCGTTGCGGAGATAACTATCGGAGAGCGCCACTACATAACGAGTGTACACTGTCACGGTCTCTAATCTGTGATTTCGACGAAACCTTATCGTACAATTATCGGCGGACGGAGAACGGCGAAACGGTCACACTGTAATCTGCGACATCTCGTGAGACGTTCAATCAGAAAGCCTCGTAGACAGCGGTAAATAGAGTTACTCGCGACAAAAACGAACAAAGAAATTGAAATCGAAAGAGCGACATTTTCAAACAGCCGGAAGACCGCGTCGTGGGTTCGACATTAGATACATTAGTTGCTGTGAGAAAAATTCGATCGGAAAATTGGTCGTACGATATGATATTGGACAAAAAAGAAATGCAAAGGATAATTAAGCAACGCAAAGAGAGACGAGATTAATTTTTTCTAAAAATACAATAATCCTATCGTATTCCTTCGTATTCCTCATATTTCAAGTTATATATATGCCAAAAATAATTCTTCACCTGTTCTTCTCGTATTATCTTCTCTGCTACTCAAATAACCCTTAAACGTTCGAAGAACACTCGTAAGCGAAGAAAGAAATCGAATTAGTCGATTGGCTCGTTGGAGTTGTAATTCGAACATCGATGCTTCAGTCGCTGAGAGCATTAAATTGTATCGATTTAAGCAATCCACGTCATAACGATTTATACCTTTCTAAAGAAATCAATATCCTGTAGCTTCTTAATTCGTATAAATCACGATCAAATCTAGATCAGTTTATTCGAAATTATTATTGCCTGTTACTATATGACTAAATCTCAAATAACGTAGCAAATAACGCGTTTCTATGCCTCTGTCAATTCCGGCCTATTCTATTTCTTTTAGACTGTTTAAATGATGAACCGGATTCAGTCTAAGACGGTAAATACTTCACGGTGGTCCACGCTAACGGAGAGACGCAGTTAATTCGGCCGACTCTGTAGCAGTGAGGTTGTGAAAACAATTTATCGACGTATCAGCCTTTCCAGAATGTTGAAAGTAACAGCGACAATAGTATCGGTCGCGTAAGTATTATTTATTGTATATCGTTTACAAAATATATAGCCTATTAGAGTATACAAAGTTAATATACAAGGAGAATACACATATAAAAAAATAAGAGTTAAAAAAAGTACAATGAGATACGGCATAATGACTCTTTGATAGTAGAAGAAGATTTAGAGAATATATATATCAATGTGGGAAAGTGGGTTATCAATGTTAATGACCATGCGATCTATGCCGGTACGGTAAGCAAACTCAGTGTTATGTTATGCGGTTTGACATAGAAAATTTCATGGTGCCGCACATTTCTCTACGGACTGAAACATTAATTTTCAAACTGTTGACCATTATACACTTTACGTACAAATAATAGGATGTCATGAAGCTTCCTTCTACTTTTCAGTGACACGAGGCTAAGATCAATAGCCGTGGCAGGTGATAAAAATGGAATCGTCACAATCTCTCGCAGTTAAACGTAAAAATTTATGTTAAACTCTCTTTGATATCGGAAGATAAAGAAAGCCACATTTTTTTTTTGCAAAAATGGGAATTAGAGAACTATTGGGAGGACTAGATTCGAGGACTAACGGAAATCGTATGTTTTACGAAAAGTTGTATTTACATTTACAAATTTTAGTAACGAAACATAAATATATATATATATATTTTTGAAGATAAAATTATTTTATACGATTCTATGTAAATCAGGACTCCTTAAATTTTGGATTCGTGAAAGAAAAAAGATATTTAGAAATTAAAGTCTTAATTCCAAGCTTTAAGAACCCTCGTAAAACCCTACTATGAGATTAAGATTATGTTAATTATTTTAAGCACTATTTTATGTATTTTGTTGGTCATAACTGGAACTGAAAATTTGAAGAAATTTACATCTGGTGGTTTACTTCGAAGAACTTGCGAAGTTGGTAAATACGAGCACACTAACTTTTGGATTTAACTTTGGATTAAGGTTTTAATACTTGATTTGTTCCGGGACAATAAGAAGTTGAAAAATAAAGTTAAGTAGGTACATAGAAATTAAAGTTAGTTCATCTCACTAGAGATTAAAAAGAAGTTTTACGTATGAAATTAAGAATTTATTATTAAAGGCAACTAAAAAAAAGCTTCTCGTCCGCATACGAAACCAAATAACAGAAATGTTTTCGAGGATATACACCATCGCTGTTCGAAGACTTGTACGGACTGAATTGGTTCCCGTTGCTTCTCTTCTACATTTTGCAAATTCACGTTCGCGGAAAGGAAAGATGGGGACACGACTATGGACACCGGGATTTGAACCTCCGGATCCCAAACATTCGTAACCAAAGGCGCTAACCACTGAGCTGCCGTGATCAACGCATTTATGGACTGTCGTACATACTTATACAAGAATCAAATTCCTGTAACTCAATTTAGCTACAACTAATATAAGAACGAATTCCTGTAATTAATATATGTCTACCACCATTGGTCTTTAGCAAGGTGTACTTTGAAATGACGTCTGCGAAAACAAATGAAATGAACTAGGATCTAAAATAGCGGCGTTTTTTAACTCGAACAACGACAAATCAGTTAGGAAATCTCGATTAAGCTTGGCTATTACGAGCGAGCTAGTTCCAGTCGACGATCAAACCAAAGAGAATTCGTCGCGATATGACGTAGGTATATAACGTTATCGATGACAAAGAGATATCAATCACGAAGATACACGCGGATTCCTGGATCCTCGGGAATCTCGCGAACAGGCGATGGATTGGATATTCAGGTGACCGCGTTCAAAGCTATCGATTACAATCAACGCACGGATCGATCTGGGAGCGAAATTCACACCGCGTGCGAAAACCAGTCCTCATACGATATCTTGATGATTATTGGCAAGAAAAAATTCCACGGATGGCAGCAACAGGGGCCGATGATTGCGGCTATTTTCCTTGCGGCGTGACGCGGTGTTTGGCCATGGAATACGAGAGGAGAAAACTGTATATGTGTGTGAGTTGGAGAGAGAAAAGAGAGAGAGAGGATGAGGCAATAACATACGAGAGAGGGAAACAAAAGTAACTTGGGAAAATTGAAACCAGAGAAAAGAGGGAATGATCATTTTAACGATTGTTATAATTTTTTGATAAAATAGCTGTTTCAAAGAACAAATTGTAATATAAAAAGTGATAAACAAATTTGTATTGAATAAAGAATGAACATCGCTATAACTTTTTTAAGCAACGCGATATACAGAGTGTTCGAAAAATTGTGTCAATATATTTTAATTAAGAAGAAGAACAACAGTATATGCTTGTGAGGTTAGATCCGAATTTTTTGAAGCAGAAGCACCTGTATAGAGGCGAAAAATACGATCATGAACTATGAAAATTAATATATACTTAAAGAGAAATATGCTCAGCCTATGATTCGCGTATTTAATTCAAGCTCGTTGAGAATCGACATTCTCTGCTTCGTGCGTTATTCTACGTGCACACGTATCAGATTTTTCCCGCGAGGAACTCACAGGACCGTCCGAAATGTTCAGTGAAACGTTTGGCCAGGTATTGGACGAGGTATATTTTTCCGGTGATCACGATTAGATCGGACGGATTGATATTTGTGAAAAATCGCGAAAGTTATTTTGCGACGTACTGCGCGCCGGTTGATTGATTAACTGTATTGTATTTCTTTGCCTCAGTTGTTTGTACAACGGGTACAATTTTCATTGAATTTGCATCGCACGAGTGTAAACAATACGTTGCACGGTTTTTTGAACGCTTCGATTTTTAGTTGTAACAATGGAAAATGCGTGTGGGATTTTGTTCTTCTATTGTGTAAGAAATATTTTGTTCTCCTTCTTCGATCGTTTGCGAATATATGTGATGATATATCTTGTCTTTCTTTAGACTCTCTAGAGTGTTGGCAATTCATTTTGGAAAAAAAATACGTAATTTACGATTTTAATCGCAGTGAAACTGGAAAAATAATATTAAATAGACAGAATGTCTCCTAATACAGAATTATTGAATAAAAATGATCGAAGAATAAAAGGAAAGACATGGGTACAACAGAGAATTTTTCACTGATTGATTCAAGATACATTTTGTTAAATAAAGCCTGTAGAGTGAAACGATTAGCTTGTACGAAAGTTAAGACAATAATAATATAATTAAAATTAGGAGCAAAGAATCTTGCTTGATTTGATTATTGCTTAGAAATTTAGTAATCAATTTAGTAAGTGTAATTTGTACCATTACTTATCGATAAGTAGCTCGAAAATATACGATAAAGTTATAAACTCGTCCATTAAGGTCCAAGTACACGCGTTGCAAAGTTACTTCACGTACAGCGTAATTACATGAAAAACATGCCACACAGAGAAATATATTGACAGGAATAAATATACGGTTGAGGCCAGAATCATTATCTAATACACACAACATGTTGCGAAATCATGATCGATCATGCGTCATTAGAAACTTCACACGAGATTCGACAAGTAGTTCAGTCCAACATTTGATGCTTTTGATAAATATTTATACTTTAAAAAATTAAATCAGAGAACTATACAAAGTTTAAAAATCGAAGAACAAAGGTAGGAACCATAATAAGAAAACTTTCGAAATGTTAGGTTATATAACTTTATCGTTTGTTATAT
Source organism: Bombus affinis (assembly GCF_024516045.1). Lineage (NCBI taxonomy): Eukaryota > Metazoa > Arthropoda > Insecta > Hymenoptera > Apidae > Bombus > Bombus affinis. Next base: position 10,675,331 of record NC_066354.1, read on the forward strand.
AAAATAAAAATTATAACTTCCATACTAATTACGTGTTTTCAAACGTTTCCTTCTCACGCTATGCTAATTAAATTATCTAGAATATTTACTCAACCCTTTCTACGAACTATGTCTTTCAATACATTTCAACATCGATGTGATATTCGAAGCATTAAATCTTGTTTTAAATATAAATGAATAATGCAAAAATAACTTCAAGAACTATAACACATATTCTCGCTGAGATAACACAGTAAAATAAATTGATAGCAATTTTTCAAATAATTTAACAGGCACAGTGTTGCAATCCAAAATAGCGGTGTTTTAGCTCTTTCTTATAATACGTAACATCTATAAACAACACGTCATTAGAGACGCTAAAAATTGCGAAAAGAAAAGAATTTTTTCAGTTCTATACAATTTTCCAATTTGCTACAATCCTATAATTTCAAACCACTTTTCTCAAAAATTCACTTTCCTTAATTTCCTTTTTCAAGCTACCATTTTTCTAGCAAACTGATTATATATATACACGTATATCGATAAGAAAATAAATTTTGCCTATAGGTGTTCATAGGGTCGTAAGTGTTAAAATAGAAGTTTTTAGATCAAAATTCTTCTCTTTAATCATCAATGTATTATAGATTTTCTGATTACTAGGCGCTTCGTCCTTTCCGATCCCATACTTTTCCGTGTCTAATTATCTAGTCTCATCTCGACTGCTTCGATTTTTAACGATCACGCGGCGGATTCAAGAACTTCGCTATAATAATGATAAGGAAAAAGGAGCAAAATACACAAAGAAGGGGTGAAAGGCGGTTCTATCTGTCGTGCTATCGGTAGAAACGATTATCGAACGAAAATGTGTGTGCAGCGTCGGAGAGTTTGGTCAGGACAAAGAAGCAATCGGTGCGTCAAGCAACCGATTAGTTTGCCAGTCAGGTATGTATTTATATTGTTAGTCAGCTCGTAACTGTCTACCTGCGGAATCGTTTCACGCTAGCCGACCTGTCTGGTTGGTCTGACGCGTCTCATAATGCAGGACGGAACATCGATACGCTTCCTTACGACCTGTTCGATATGTTTCTTTTGGCCGAACGCGTAAAATCGGGACCTGACAAAATAACGCAGTGTTATAATCTCGCCCCACAGGTTTTTCAGGTCTTTTAATGGTCTTTTACCTCTTCAGCGCGGTAACGTGTTACTTTTGCTTTACAAAGAGGATAAAGTTGATTAAAATTGCGCCCTCACGCTTCATATTGAATTCATTTTGTAACCGGCACGAGAAATTTATTGCGAAATGAATATAAACGTGTTATAAAAGAAAGGTGTTCCAAAATTTTATATTCGAACGGAACAATGCGATAATTGACGTTAAAATAAAATAATTCTTGTCACCATAATGTAATTCTAAATATTCCGTAGTCACTGAATGTTTTATTCTAAATTGAATCGTGTGTTTCCGTAATACCTGATTAATACTACGCACGCCTGTGTACTATGTACTATGTATTAATGTTATGAACGAAACACGAACGTTGTCATCGATTTTGATGTTTATAGTAAAACCGACTGGACACTTTACTAACTTTCGCATAGATAATTTGAAAACAATTATGCATCTAACAACATTTTGATCGAGCACGAGCCTAAAAGTTGCAGTTTGTTGCAAGCTTGTCACAACAGCGTGACAATACATGCCGCTTTAATCGAACGGTCGTTAATTCAATATTTACATATATCCTGTATTTATGGTACGTACGTAGTTGCGTTAACGTGATTAAATGCCGAGGTCTCTTTAGCCTGTTACATCCTTCTGGTGAATGGGAACGGAATTTTATTACTGTGCTCGTAGAATGTGGTTACGCTGTTGTGTAACACGTAATTGCGGTAGTAGCGTAAAGCGTGTAAATTTAAGAGCCTATAATTATGTTAGTAACGATAACATGTGTCTATAAAGCGGTTCGAAATTGGAATCTTTGTATCCTAAGAAGGACATAACTATATTATAAACTGTAATTTACTAGATATAACGAATATTCTACGCATAATAATTTTAGAAAATGTTAGAAGCCAAATACCAACATAGTCTTAAGAAAGCAGAAAATATTTCGTTTATGTTTTGAATATCATATAATTAAAGTGATGGTATAAAATATGGGAATATGAAAAGCTATGATCATACATTTTATATATCTATATATATGTATCACTGACAATAACCTGTATTTACGTAGGAAATTATTTGTATCATTATTCCTTCTCTTAATGGAACAAGGCAACATAACCGAGATAATTGAACGTTACAGAAATTTATTTCTTCATAACGAATTCAATTGAAAATAAAATATTCATATAATACCATAGAAATTGAAAATAATTGATTTACATCTTCGAGACATGACATTAACGTCATCAATATCTTACTTTTAAGGATTCACATATATAATAATAATGTAAGAATAATTATAGGAACTGAATATCTTATTCTCAAAACCTACAGTCACGACTTGTAACGGTCTCCATATGTAACGGTATACGTAAAAAATGAGTAAACGTATCATTTGAATAATCAGCTATAGCGAAGATTAACGTTTGATTAGAAGATTTAACTGTAACCATAGAATAAAGGAAAAAAGGGATTAAATTAAATGGCGTGAGCCGGAAACTGGCTATAAACGTAACTGTTACAACACGACGATCAATGACGACTGCTACGACGCGTCCAAGTGGTTGCAGCTGTCACAACAACCAGACAATGAAAAAAAGTGTTCCTGTCTCTTTAATAAGCTCCATGTTACATGTGCTACGGCGCGACGTCGCTTCTACTATCTTTTTCAGATTTGTATCGCCGATTAAGATAAATGCAAACATGTGTTTCACCGTCAGAGAATATTAAAAGGGTATTAAATTTTGGTACGTACTTAAAACAATGGAAGATTTGGGAAATAAATGTATTAGATTGCGTATTTTCTCAGAAACTGTGAAAAAATTCTAATTGCCAATTATTTAGATATAAGTACACTCCTACTCCTAAAAGTCTTAGATCGCGTATTCTTAATCAACTTTCAGTATTTCGCGTAGATCATAAATTCGTAATTTCATTTAATATATTTTTCGTCGTATAAAGCATCAAGTTAAGCGATTTTTCAACCATTCATTGCCCCACTTTTGACGGAAATATAAGCAATAACTGTCTTCAGGTTTTCAAAAGAGGGTGTATATCTTAAAAAAATGTTAATGCTTAAAAGTCGCCCAAAATATCTTCCAACAGACATCATTTACTCTAGAAATTTTCAAATAATGTAAAGTATAAAACGATAAGTATAAAATATTCATCGTAACAAAGCTTATTGTTTAAATTTAGAAATGTTTATCGTATTATTTTTATTTAGAAGAAAATTACTTGTATTTAAGAGATCCATGCTAAAAAGAACCGTCTGAAATATTTTCCGAAATGTACACATTGCCTTGGAATTTCGTAAACGATGTAAAGTGCGAAACCATGTAAAATATTCACTTGCACGTTTCCATGTTTAAGAAGAAAGCTCGAAGTTAATCTTTACGTGAACTTTACAAGCGCGATAACGTATTCTTTCAACACACGTCTCACAAACTCTTCGCCAGGTACATTCATCGTCGTGCAACTTAACACTTATTTATACGATTTTTTACGTGGTGGCTATTCGCACTTCAAATGGAGCCAAATACGAAAGGTGGGCCGCGTGAGAAAGTCCCGTGGCGCGCTTTTGATTGTCTTTTTTCGTTTAAATAAACAGTACGTCTCTGGTCTACCTTTCGTCCATCCACCGGCTTCCTTTATTCCACGGTCCTTCTCTCGGACCAGCCACGGTGAATAATGGCTGCTCCAACCTTTAGTGAGAGGAAGCCTCACGCTGAGTGCACGACGACGACTTGCACGCGTTTTTTATTCTAAGGACGCCAACTGCAGCCAACTGCGATATTGTTTTTAAGAGCAGCTGAGAGTATTGCATTCGAATATAACGGGCAGTGGAGTACGCGTTCGCACCCATGGTGTTGCTTCCGTGATGTTCACGCGAAATTTAAATTGGTACGCGTTACGATGGTTAATTAAAGTTTAATTAAAAGTTCATTAGGCTCGATATGAAGTGCCAACTGTCGGCAAAATTTATCGGGCCATTCGGCAACGACTCAGTTTCGTAATGGCTTCGGAATTACTTGCGGTCATAACTGCAATTATTTCGATACAATATTCTCCGTTCATTAAAGCTTTCTAATTAAAACAAACCTAACGCACTAATGTCTATGGATGAAGAATAAGACATGCTCGAAGAAATTGGAACGATCATATTCGTCCCGTGTAGTTTTAGAAGAACGGTTCCACGGCTTCCTCTTTCGTTTCCTCCCTAATTCAACAGAAGTCTAAACTCGCTTCCTCCGACGGATAGACGTTCCAGCTTTCCATCTTGGCACGCCATATCAGGACTGCATTAGACTAATGATCATGATGCATTAATATTCCGGCTGCTTTTCTGTGATGCATCATTCAAGCATACTCCTTCAATCTATCTTGCTCCATTAATTACTTCGGCTTTTTGTGCCTGCGTATTCCAGTCGGCAGTTCCACTCTTTGGGAAAATAATTTCCTTCCTCACGTCATCGTCCCCAAGCGGCGACTGCTTTAATTGCCGCACACTCTAGGACTCGACGCTACGAAATCTACTTGCTCGTTTCCCCGGTGGACTCGAATGCTCCTCCCATTATACCCTAATGGCATAATAATCTGTATATCCCGCGATATGGTTTCCAATTTCAAGCGCTGATGCAGTCGGGGCGCAGCGTGTATAGTGTATACGTATAACAGCTGGCTTTCTGGGCCGCCGGTGAGTTACGATTGCCACCAAGTAATGGCTACGTGGATGTTTCGCTGGTTTGTGCAACTCTACTGCGTATTCCCCAAACCAGATTTTCTCCCGCCAAACCGGCCCGTTCAAGATCGTTTCTCAATCCAGCTGAGGAAAATGTAATTTTGTATTTTCCTTGAGAGGATTTTAAACGAACGCCACGGCTAATGGGACCTCCCATGGTCGCTCGATACCACCGATTCGATTGCTCGAAATGCGCTGCTGCCTGATTGAATTTAAGTATTCCATATATTTGCGCTTTCACGTTTGCTTCATTTGTCACGCGATTTGTATTGCGAACAAAATGCGAATAGTACATTTGGTTCCATCCAATTTACCTTTCTTTGTTTTTATTTCGTACGTTTTACGTTATTTAACATTAACGATGAATGTATCGATATAGTCTCTTTAAACATCATAACAGTCTTCTAATGACGTTATACGAAACTAGAGGGAATCATATTGTATTTTGATATATTTAAGACACCTGTATAAATAAACGCCATCCCTCTCAAAAGTCCCATTCGTTCGAGCAAAGTACCAGTTTTAAAATACACGTTTGCACGATTTTTCATTTCTCGACCAGAAGCTTTACTAACAAGGAATTCTTTGAATATTAGATACCCATCGAATCGCGAAGAAGTTTTATGACTCATTATGAAAAACACACTTCATCGGTAAAACAAGGAGTAGCCGAAATTTACGGATATGTCTTTCGATTTTACATGACATTTACGGGTATCGTATAGCGACACAAGGGGCCACTTATTTTTCGAAGGGTGCTTCGCTAATGAGACATCCAAACGGGAACCTGTGTTACGTGATCGTGAACACTTCTACGGCTCGTAAACGTCCGGCGGTTTTACGCGGCGAAGCGTGTCAGCGTCGCCGTCATGGTAAATTTGCAACAAATAGAAACTGTGCGGCCGTGAGTGTATGCATGCTTCACAACTAGAAGGTTTCTTCAATAATGCACGCTTGTCGTCGAACATATAGGGCCGTAGAGTAAGGTCCGACATGGTCGACATTGTTTTATCTTTCAACAACGTGTTCGTGATAATGCGCCTGCATGTAGATATTCGTGATAAAGGGTGTACTTGCAAATATTGTTCTTTTCGTGGACGTGTCAAAAATTCATCGCACGTCTCTTATTATACTTGGCGAGCTATATTACATTCGTTGATTTTTCGTCGCTCCGTAAAAATGCTAGCAATTGAAATTTTTCTCTGATATTTACAGCGCGGCAATTTGAAAACTCACCGATATAGAAAACGCTTTTTCCGCTTAATATCGACGCTGAGGATGCTTAAACAAGGAAGCCGCCGCCAGCTTTCGACTCTCGATTGTCACTCTAACTGGCACAAATTGACACTGGTACGGGAAATAATTAAACGCTCGTTTCGCTCGGCCCACGCTCTGTAGGGAAACAAGTTAAAATAAATCACCGAAATGTCGTTCGTTGTCGTGTGACTCGGCGCATCGACCCGCTGATCTGTGGACACGGTCCCGCAACTTCGAAACAACAATCGTTAATCGACCTTAAATTCGGATCGTAAATTATTTTTTATTCCATGAGCACTCGATGAAAATGAATCAAGCGTTTCATGGTTCTACGTGCTTGTATTATCCAATGGAGCTGTTAGTACTTCATGTAATAACATGTATTTACTTAATTAAATCGCGTGTATCATTGTGAATACGTTTTATGCCCTATTAAACACCATTTACAGAACATTAATTAATTTCTTTGAACACAAAAAAATGAAACGATCGGAATCGACACGGACCTGGAAATCGATCAATTTCAAAGTGCACGGTACTCTAATCTTTTTGTTTTATGAACTTTTCGTGATCGGTAAAACGACAATAGTCGTTAAAAATTCATGTAAAACTTTGGAATTGGAATTCGATGAGAAAGTTTACAGTCAAATTTTAGAAAGTCATTCTTCGAAATTATAACCTACGAATACTGGGTAGGAAATAAATTCTCAAAAAATTATTAATACGGTCGTTAAATGAATTTCAAAAAATAGGAAAATTACTTTCGCCAAGACTGTATATCTGATAATTACATCAAAATATTAATTTATATTCTGAAAAAGTTTTCTAAAAAATGCATCACCTAGGTATGTCACAAACTACTGAACGATAATACAAAAGCAGTGTGGTAATTAAATACGGTAATTAATCATATCGTAAATGAGCTGGACGCATCTTTGCACCTTTGCTTATCTCGTTAAGTTGTCAAAGAAATGTACAGCACGGTCACGTTTCTGAGGAAACTAATGTTGTGTGTCCAACACGTTAATCGTTGGTCTTTGTTAATGAATTATTACCCTACACTTCGCGTACAAGCCAAGTACCGGTACGACAGCCAGTCAGCCAGTCAGTCACTGCAGTTAATCGCGACGTTGACGAAGAACGAGTGGCTAAGTGCGACACGGGAATTTTTATGTTGCTCCTCGAGCAAGCGTTAACCTCGCCGACCGATTTCTATCATTGTACATGTCCGGCTGTACGGACGGAAGCAGGGAAACACGTGTATTCATATTACGAAAGCGATAACGCGCCTTTTATACGTAACAAACGAAAAAATTCCCACCTTTATCACGACCATTCTATTCACCTAACAAATGGAAGTGTTATTTACGCTCTTTTCCTTTTAATCGGTGATAGGCAAAAAGCAACTATTGTATCGTTTTGCATTTTACATCGATATTAAACGATATTTGATTACGAAAGGAAAGTGTAAGCTATTGTTGAATGATTTAAAGTAAAATAAAATATTGCGAGTGAAGTAAGAAGAAAACGAAGTATCTTGTAACGTAAGAGCGAATAAAATACAGCTGTAATTAAGTTACTTATATACCATGTTGTATCTATAATTCTTAATTCAAGTTGCGTTATAAACCTTAAATTTTAACAAATGGCTAATCTTATTGTTAGTTTACTCGATTGTTCGACATTTATTAAATTAATCTTATCTCATCTATTGTTCGAATCTATTGTTAGAAAGATAGCATAAAGTTATATAAAAAAGTTGTATAATTAAATAAATTTTATTTAAAAGTAAAACATACCGATATAATAATATATTCCTATTATTAATTTCTATCAAGATATAATGTAACATATATGTTCCTTTCATTTCCACGAATAAATTCTATTATGCAAAACCCTATTAATTTCACAATTCTATCTCATAAAGAAGTACGTGGTAAATGCGTTACTGTATCAAACGAGGAATTAATTACCACGAACATCGCAGAAAGTTTGTTCGCAGCACAGAAATCATCAGCTTGTCGATTAAATATTCAGGATCAGTTTCGACAAGTTTGAATTTTCTATTCGCTAGTGGCAAACCACCAAACTCGTGACAGGAGTACAGGTACACTCGCATACAGAGTACTTACGTTCCTAAGTGCGACAGATATTATCAGCCGCGAGAACGACTGTGTTTCTGGTCGTCGAAGGGACCCGCGAAAACGACGAGATTATTCAGTAAAAGTTCGCCGCCACTGTCTTATCATTCGTGTTCAAAACTTGTTCATGCTTTCCACTTACCGGAACGTGATGAGAAATCGGGATGGGAGGTCTTGGCTGTGTGTGTTCTCAGAGCTGGTTCCTGAGCTGGAGACGTTTCTTACACCGGTGACAACCCACCTGCCCTCTGTAGATCGCGCAACATCTGCGCTGGATTCACGTGTGTTCGCGATATGTTCGCGGTTATGACATCATTTATTTGAAGAACGGAATTTATACGGCACAAAAACTTCACATTGCAAGTTCCTGCAAGGAAACAGACACGATTTACTTAAGTAACTTTTTCGACGAATAACTCGATCAAACGAATCGAATCTCGTTATTATCGAGTATCGAGAAGAGAAACCGTAAAGGAACGGTAAAGAGACACGTACAGGATCGATAATATTATCGATATCCCCACCACTTAACACTAGTGGTACGTGGATTGCAAAATATATAAATTCTTGACAATATTTAGCCTCAGTTCTTTAATATCGATCACACACGATTGATAATATTGTCAATGTCATTAAACGTATATCGTTATTAAATATTGACGGTTATTATTGCCAGATATTCGGAATATTACTGATCGTGTGCAAACCCTTTAAGGAAATAATCGATTTTACACGATACAAAAAGTTTTTTGCATCGTCGGTTAAGTGATTGGTTTAAAGTGTATAAAAATATATTAAACGTGTGACGAATTGTCTATTATGTATCTGTTAACACTTGTTATAATGTATATATAGTAGTTAATATATTGTTTGCGATTTTAAATGAATAACAATATAAAATATAGCTACTTACGACTCGAAGTCGACTCCCCACGGTTTAGCAAGAACGACACTAGCGACCCTGGTGGAAGTTGTTATTACAATTCGGTTATATTTGGGCAGTAGAGTAAATGTGTTTTCGCGTTTCCGAAGGATTTATTTACCAACATTTGAACTTTCGATACATATTTGATTTCGGATGTTTATATTACATTTCGTGTTACGAGCGTGTTATATGTTATAAAAACAGTATTTTGACGTACATACACCGTCCAAAACAATTGAATAATCATTACTATGAACAGTTTTATTACACGAAAAAGGTTAACAGAAACGATGAACTCTTGTGGACTTCGATACATTATTCGTGCGTTGCTGCGATAAAGACTGGCAAAGACAATCATGGAGGCAAGGTATGTAAGAAACAAGTAAGTGACATAGTGAACGATTCGCTAATTATTTTAAGCAGTGCATTTACATGATTTACAACAAATAACTGACTTCCATATTATATGACATATAATTCAAATAACCTTATTTTAATGATAATTGTTAATTCATGAAATTTGAAATTGATTTCACTGCTTGGTTATGTTTAATGCAAATCATTTGTTTATGTATGCATGTTTTATTTATATTTTATCTTTTATATTATTTCGTATTTATTGCTTGTTAAAAATTACTGGTAATTTTATCGTAAAGTATTTTTATTTATCCTATTTACTTTTTACATTTAATTATATTTATCTACTTTTATACATCAGAAATTTAGATCTATATACAGATATGGAAGTACAAATTTAACCACTAAAGTTATTTGACAAGGAACAAGTTCTTAATCTGCCTTTTCAATCTTTATAGTCTTGAATTTTATTTATAATAGCATAAAATAATATTCTAGATATTATATAATCTTTTATTCACGTAACTTAAACAAGTTTAAAGTATGTTTTCGTTGATTATGTTTTTGATCATATCTGTTGTCCAGAATCCAATATGGAGGAACAATTTATGGAACGAAATAATAAAAATAATTCATGAATTCATTTTAGTGAGACGGTAAATGAAAGTACTTTTCCATTTTCGCGGAAGTGTAGTTTCTTTATTCCCTATTAACATCTATCTTAAAGCAAATTTAGAGGCGCTTAAAGTTACACAGTAACCCCCTCGATTTATCAGGATTATCGATATTTTAAGGATATAAAGACAGTTTTATGGTCGCCGATACTTGGCCATTATTTATGGATAATCGATTGTAACATCTGTACTTCATAGCAGTGGTGTGGCGTATATCAATATTTATTTTATCGAAACGTTCCGTCGAAATATTGCGCTTTTATGCCTTTACATCTTTATTAAACGATAATGTTGAGAATAATGGTTCTGAGGTTGAATTTCTCAGCAAAGTTCAAAGTAATATAAGTTGACTGGAAATATAAATAATATCTGAGATAAAATTAAATAATAAGTATACTAAGTAAGTAAAGTAAATAAATATGTATATTTTTATATTTACCATAACGAAGATAGAATATATGAAAATGAATGAAGCTGCAGGAAATTAATGCTTTAGTTTCAATCAATAAAATCAGAATACTATAACAAATCCAAACTTTTATGTATTGATATACTTTGTTAACCTATTTATCTTTTAAGCAGAAATGTTTGAAATTACAGTGTTAACAGTTAATAAAGACAAATAAATTTTAATTAAATCAGTTTTAATCTTTAAAAATGAAAACATAATTTATTCTTTTGCAGGAATGAAACGACACTGTGAAAGCACAAGATCCTTCGATAAAGAAATTCTTACATCCAGGAGATTGGTAATTCAAGTGACAAGTTAGCCCTTCTTCTTCGCGTAACAAGGTAAGGCAAGTTATTTTTTATGGTTTAGCACGTAGGCATAGCACCTACATAAAAGGTATATAAATTAATTTGAGGTATTATTTTTATACTATTTGTACTGGATTCTAATTTTATTTTGACCGTGGCTAAATTTTTAAAATTAAAGTATAATAAAACGGTACATGATACCTTTGAGAGCATACATAAAATTTAATCCTATCTGAGAAAGTTATAAACAGAAGTCTCTTATTGCAATATAGCTACATACATATAGACAAAATTGAAAAATCGTTAATTTTATTTTTGCTTGCTCGTATTCGTATTCTACTACGTTTATAAACTTCGTCCATAGTTTAAATACCAGAACGAACATGAAACTTCGTACTTCTATCTCACGATCGACCAAAATTACCGTTTTCGACCCTTTTAAACACTGGGTCGATTCTACTTACCGTGAATCGGGTTCACCTACCTTATTACATTCTGTGATAATCGATGGTGATGTTATTTCAGTAACGATAGGTACCTTAAAGCACGATAGTTTCATATAACCGCTCTGAACTTACAACTTATACGTCATTCTTTATCGATGCTACTTCTAAAATTGATCTGTTAAATTTCGGCATTTCTAATTTGCAATTTATAATGAGAATACTCAATGATGTACATCGGTTCATAAGTACTAGGAACTAATATAATTAACAAAAGTGTGTAAGGTACGAATTAAAAATTGTTAATACCAAGAGATTTTCTTCTGTAATCGAATAGTATTTATCGAAGATTTTAGTAATCTTCTAATGATTATTCAAATTAGCAACTTTTTGTAAGTACCTAAATATTGATACTTTACATATATTGATACACGTGACAAAAGTAATAAAATGGTGGTGGGAAATGTTTTGATTTTAATAAAAACACCACCAAACCATTGCATGGCGGTGCGCTGCAGAGTGAAAGATATCAGCAGCAAGTATCTTGGGCTTTTGTCCTTAACGGGGCTGCAGAGAGCACCAAAGAACCAGTGGTTTGCGTGCACGATGCGATAGGTTAATTAATTAGGTTCCCTTGGAAAGGCATAGCGGCAGCCGGTAGAAGGAATCGGGCGACGTGGATGACACGGGAGATAGGTTATGTATTCTAATCCAGCTAGGCAGACATACTCGCACATGCCCCGATGTAGCACGAGTTCGCATTTCAATGAGAGACCTTCTCATAAGATGTTAGATCGTCGTTCCCCTGTTTCGCTCTCTTTATCTTCCACCAAGTTTCCTCCTTCTCCCATTTGTCTGTTCAGAAGCTAAACCGATCCTATCCAAAGGATACGCCTAACTCCTCTTACGTGACGTCTATCTCCCTTCGGCAAAAGGTTGTAGTTCGCACCAGCAACCACTCGGAAACTGCTCATATAGAGCATGGAGTACGTATGAAACCGCCACTTTGAAACTGAACTGGTGGAGCTATTGGCGTTGCTGGCTCAAGATGGTTTGTTAGGGGGTTACTCGGTGTTACCGTCTTCCACGTACGGAAGTTAGTTCGACCGCAGTCTTTCCGTCAAGACTTTATGTCACACCGTCTAGCAAGACATTCAACATCTATCCTCGGTCTTTGCCGAAAAACGAATACGTGTGCGCGTACTTGGTCTCGTGTGCACACGGAATGACAAGTGGTCGGATCTCTAGACCTCCCTTGGAACACGGCTTTTCTATGGAACGCTTGAGAGATGCTTCGTAGATCTGGTTTTTGTTAACGATAACAGCCACTTCAGTCTGGCGCCTGGCAATGAACTTGTTTCTCGAGAATCGCAGCACGATCGTGATGTGTGTCGATTTATTCACCTCGAGTCGATATCTTGTACTTGTTGATATTTCTTGGCTCTCGAGCGTCCGACATCTTCGACGAACTGGAAGTGATACAATTAGCTGTGGAAGTTGTTTTGTGAAATTTTCTTTAAGAATTATGCGATAACGAATATGTTACGTCTATTGTTTGTAGGAATTCTCGTTTATTGCGAAAACAATGTTATATTTAGTTATAGAGTTGTATATTTAATTAATTGAATTAGATAATAGAACTGGAAGCGGTATTTTGTCTATTTATAGTCATTTAATAGTGACATATAACTCGTTTGTTTAAAGAAAAATAGCAACGTATTCTCTACTCGCGAAATTTAACGATTAACCCGTTGTTGGCAGCCCTGTTTGTAAAACCGTCTGGTAAATCTGAGACTACGAGGATAGGCAGCAGTACATAAAAATTTACTCGAAGTCGAGTATTTTTAAGCGACAACTCGTGAGAGTTACATCTCGTGAATTACGTCAAGAACAGAGTAGGATTCTCCTAGAGCGAGCTTAATTTGCGAATTACGTTGGGTACACGAGAGAAGTGCAATGTCTCTTGCAACGAGACAGTCCTTTGCAGCTTACAGGCGGTTTATGTTTCGCTTCGTTGAAAAACGAGTCGAGGGTTGCAATAATTCGAAACATCCCGTAAATAATTTCACGAATGAATTTATGCACTTGCTACCGTTTCACGATAATTATCGGGCCATTAAATATCAATCTGGCATAAATTCTCCCCAATAAGATCATCGTATGATTTTGTAACGAATGTTTCATTTAATCGAACAGTTTATCTTCTCGCAATCTTCTCGCGAAGGAATTTCTAGCTTATCGACTCATGAAAGTATCAGCAATCAGCTAAAACGACCGCTTCCTGCAGTTTTACCTCACTAATTACGGACAGAGTATCGCGAAAGTTCCCTGAATCGAATCGTGGCAAGCTCTCACTGCCTTTCAGGTGACTTATCGTCCCCGTCGACAGGAATTACGAGCAGCGACAAGGAGAGACGAGGAGACACGCGAGGTTCGTGAAGACGGCACCGATCGATCGATCGATCTGTGGAACAACAAAACCATTATCTGCTTCAGGCGTTCAAGCACAAGGTAAACTGTTTCTCCTCGTTGAAGTAGGACTGTTCTGTCGGAAGTCACAGGGTCACTCTTGCTTCTCCACGTTGTGGCAAGACGTGCACTCTCCATTCTATCTGTTGTTAGTCGTTTCCAAACCATTGAGATCGATTTAAAGTTCGCATCTAAGGAAGAAAAGACAATATCGACCGTTTTAACAGCATATATAGGTATGTATGCGTGTTTAGCGTCGTTTTAGGGTCGCGATGATTTTCTGATACGATGATCTAACGTTGTTGGCAATTTAAATATCTCAATTTTATTAATAGCTTTTCGCAATTTACGAAGATGTTTTCGTAAGGTGATGCTACTTTTTTGGAATATCATATCTCTTTAACATGTAAAAGATCTTAATTTCTTCAGTGCATATAACTTTTCAATCAATATGTCGTAATTTTCAGTCTAAAAGTTCAAATTTCTTTTAATGAAAAAGATAATTTAGCTTTCTGTCGAGTTTCATAGTGCTGCGCAAGAGGAAAGATTCATTTAAAGACGATAAACAATGGGCGATTGTTTTCGAGGAATGTTTCAGCATAATATTTAGATTGGTGTAGCTTCCAACTGGAAACGTTGGTGTCTTTTCTTAATTTCAGCCTGCCTCTTCTCATGAATACCGTGGTTTACTGAGACCGATACGCCGACGTGAAGCTAAGAAAAGGATTACAATGATTATTTGTACAGGCCGATTCCGGCAGTGCTTTGCATCTGCCGTGGGAAATAGAACATTGAACCCGAGCGCAGATGCATATTTACCATTTTCTTGCCACGAATACCGCTCCCATGAATTGATTCTTAATTCGTCGATACATAGATTAAATTTACATACAGGCTACTGAAAAATTGGAAAATTTCAAGTTCTGAAGGAAACTATATTTATATATCCAAATGTAATTCAATACATATATCCAAATACATTTTTACTTAAACGTAGGACATGGGAAAGTTATCCTCAATCTTAAGATTTCACGAAAATGGGGCAACAATTTTTGTATAAGAAACAACAGATATGTTACGAGTCAAGTTTGAAATGTTTTAAGGTGATCGGTATATAAATTCCAGAATATAGAGGCATATACGTATAGTATATACATATAAGTATGGTAGATCTCTATCAAGGAGTTCAGAGAACGACGTTAGAAGTAGTTAAGAAGGCAGTTTTAAAAGGCGTTTTCCAATTTTGCCAGTCGTGTAAAACGTCCATATTACGTGCACGATTTTATACGCACGCTACAATCAGCCATACGCTTTTTGTCGATTTGACCTATCAATTCAAATGATTATGGAGCTCTGAACCCTCCGGTTAATTAGGCTCCTACTATGCAGGTATGTACTCTGAAAGGTAGTCGCGACGGCGACGAACGTTTGACTCGAAGTTATCAGATCCTGTAAGTCGTAGGAAATTTATGAACAGCAAGTACTTGCTAATGCTTTGATATGTATCCAAATTCTTTCCAATTATACCTTAAAACGTAAAATGCCTTGCTACTTTTGTTTCCGTTTTCTATTTCCAAGAATGTTAGTTTGACCGAAAGATTCTGTCTCTTTTGTTCTTTGAAAAGCGAAGAGGAATAAATCAATTGTTTTAACAGAAATTTTTACTTATTTATTTTTGTTTAATTATTTCAAATGAACTTGTTTGTTGATTATAATAGCTCGTCAAAGCGACGACATGGTATTTAGGGATGGATCGTTGAAAGCATATCTTTGCCACCTGCCGTGGATAGAATTGTACGCCATTGTCGATGAATAATGTATGTGCAGCCCGTAACACGTGTTCCTACGAAGAAAACCCTTCTATTCTCTAACGCACATATGCTAGCATATGCGTTCATGTACGAAAAAGTGCAGCAACGATGGTAGGAGAATTCTTTGCAAAGTTCTGCCAACAACGCTTCGCCGTTATTATTTTTCTCAAATTTTCCTATTTTCCTTCCCGTTCAACTTCAATTTGTCCATTGTTCTGGCCATAAATCTTATCGTATCTAGACCACTATCATTTTCAATCATTTTCAATCGCTTGTTTTTTTGTCACCTTATGTACCATTCAATAGCTCTTCTTGAATAATATGAACTTATTTTGAAAATTATAGAGTACATTAATATTTATAGAATCCATTGACGAAGTGATTAGATTGAAAAATAATTAGTAGAAATATTCCACATTTCAAAGTAAACATGAAAGATTATTCCTTTCGTTGTATGTACATGAAACAACCAAAGTATAAAATATGTAAATATAACACATAATATTAGTTCAAAAAATATATGATTTCAAAAAATATAAATCATTGCCAGAAATATGTTTATATCAAAAGTAAATAGAAAGTACATTTTTTCATACGAGGAATCAGAAAATATCGTAAAGGGATGTGAGTCGGTTTCCGGCAATATTTGGATAAACACCGGAAATATTGATACCGTCTATATCATCCTTTAGAAGCAAATAGTCGATGTATGCGAACGTATGATAGGTACCTGCACACGAATAATTTCAGTAAATGTATTCGTCACGACCGCGGCATATAATTAATGCAAACCTTTAGTTGTAACAAATTATGCGTCCTCGCGGCTGCGACAGCTGTTGTTTACTTTACGTGCTATCAGTACGCATTTATTTGCCTATTGGTGTCATTAGTCACGTTCACATGCTCGCTTCGTGCTCTTTCCGGGTAAGCTCTATAGCTGACTTTGATAGATTCTCTCACGATCCTCTTATAAGCTTGGCATTCGTTACTAAACAATAACAGAATTTGATATTTTACCGTTATTTCAGTAGTTCTAATTTCACTCAATTCTCGCCGTTGCACAATCGAGGGCTGGCTGTTAATTATCCTCGAAGAAACAATGAACAAACTTCCACCAAACGTGAAAAAAGTAGAAATCGATATTAAGCATTTTTTTAATTCACATCGTAACATTTTTATATAAAGCTACGAATTTTTCCACTTAAATTTTGTTAATAAATTGATAGACGACTTTTTACTTTTCGACAGTCGATCTATTCTAAGTTAAAAGAAATTATTAAATAACTTTAAAGATAGTAATCCTAATAATTAAGTATCGCGTCAACGTAACGGTTCGATTTAGTACTTTAATAATTTAGTAATTTAGTAATTTAGTTTAATTATTCTAAATTTCTAAAATTTATTTTTATACGTGTAATTTAGGAAATTTCTGTTTAAATCCTGGTAGATACGACTGATAAGAGGATTCCGTTTCACTCGGTTTCAAAACGATTCTTTCCGGATTGCCTCTGCCCTGGGCCGAATATTTTCTTCGACAGCCGGTCTCTGATATTTCAAGCGCGTCGACGGAAATGTAAGAAGTGATATCTTTACGAGAGTGCTTTTTTCCGTCGTTTTCCAACGAACTTCCTCTCGTGTTTTTCTTAGAGCTTACTTGACTGCACAGTGGTCGTATAGCGACCGACAATCCTGCGATGAGAAATCGAAACGAGGGTAGGAAATGACTCACTTTCGAGACATTCTCAGCAGACGCAACGGTTGCATCGGACGAGATACCATTGTTTTTCTTCTCTGCATCGGATTTTGATGAATTTCAAATACGATCCGATTTTGATCAGCACGATTGCTTAAGAAAGCAAGACAACGTCGGTCAAAGTAATTTTAATTGCATAATTTAAAAAATAGAGAATCTTAAAAATAGTCCTTAACAAAATATATAACAAATATGTCCGAATAGTGAAAAATATCAATTTTGTATCAAATATAACGTATATAACAAGCTTAATGTTTGATTCGCGTTCACTGCTCTAATTAAATTATAATTCGATTTTGTAAAATTATAGCATTTTCAGTTTTATATACTCCTTAAACTTTCTTTTGTCCATCGCTGCATTTCGAATATTTATAATTCAATTAGGTTTCTACGTTATTCCAATGTTTACAGTACACGATAAAAGAGATTCGTAACCACTTAAAGATCGCATAAAAAAGGAGAAATCAAGTTGGTTAACTGACAATGAGAAACATAAAAAAATTAAGTCTCCCTTGAATAGATCATAATCTGAAATGAAATTGTGTAACTGTCTTCGCACTGTGTCCTTTTCATTTCCCTTTCGTTCGTAGTTCTACGGGATCTTCCGCAAACAGCACGCCTCATATTTGCATTTGCACTGGTAATTGTAACTTCCTGAATGAATGTAATCTTTCTCAAGCCGAGAGTTTTCATTAAAAGGAACCATCATGGCATTTCCAACGTTATAAAGGAAACATTTGCGCTTCCTGAAAGGAAGAAAAGTTACTTCGTCTCGTTCCTTTCGTGACAAAGTGGTGTATTAATATAAAAAAACAGCGGAAAGTGTGAAACGGACCTAGAACCATGCTGCAGCACTTTTTTTACAGCATCATCTTATCATTGCCCGTTTCACGTAAACATTCTTCTGTCTAAAACGTGGTTAAGGAATTTATGCTAATCGAATTGTCAGTTATTGCAAAATAATATTTATTCTTCAAAGAAAAATATTTATGAGAGGATATAAGTATGTGATTTTACAATAGTAAAATAGGTTTGAATGACTAAAAAACGCTTGAGTTTTCTAGAGAAGAGATTTTGGTAAACTAAAGATTCATAATAGCATTTTTCAACAAAATCTTTATTTATTACGATTCCTAAGGTTTCTAAGTTCATTTTCAATTGTTTATTAACAGAAAATATAAAAATTCTTCTTATTATTATTATTAAAATTCTTAAATTCTTCTTATTTCAAAGGCTCTAAATTCTTTCGATCACATTTTTTATCTATATTTTAAAATAATTCGTGATCAATTTTAATGTTGATGGAAATTATATAGCGAAAGATAAAAGCATAAAATATACTAAAAAAGATATAATTTTCAATCTATATTAAAGTAACTTTTGTTCAATTTTATCATAAATTATATTTTTCAGTCTATGTGCATTCCTCCACAAAAGTCACGCAAACACTGAAATGTCAACTTTTAATCAGCCACGTTCAATTTTATTCGTTTACAAAGTAAACTATCATTTTTATCAGCCAGATTAATTCTTTGTCACTTGAGATCATTCTCGCAACGGAAGATTAAATATTGTTTGTTCTCTATGACAGGCTTTCGAGAGCTTTCATCTCACAAAGAGGCAAACCATGGCACGACGTAATGCGATTGCTCGCTATACCTTTCTTCAGCCTTTCTCTTCACGATAGTTCGTATCTATACGCTTATGACAACTCACGTTTCAGGGTAACTGAGTTATTTTCACGTACGTTTCGATGGATCTTGTGTCGACCCCTTACAACCTCTTTTAGCGGATACATACGTTTCTACTTATGCGCACCTATATCTGCACACGCACGCACAAGAAACTCAAGAAGAGACGACGAAATCATCTTAACGATTACTATCATGACTATCACTGATTCATTATGTTCCTTCATGTGGAACGTGCGTCCGAACGAACTGCTTTCCTGAATTTAATACATTGTTTTAAATAATTAGAGACTACATCGTCCGAATGAAATAATCGATATTTTAAAAGTCCATTGATACCACAGACACTAAATGTTTTGCAAGCCAAAGTTTAATTCTATAAAATTCAACGAATATCCGATAAAAATATACTCTTTTGCGTGACCGATTAAATGTTGTTAAAAGTTTCATAAATATTGGGATATAAAAATATTAATCGTTCAAATTTTATATCAGTACATAGAAATATCGTGTCCGTTATTTAGGTTAATTTTAAACTAGCTATGCAGATTGAAAATCAGATTATAACAGACATTTAAATGGTTAAATAAGTTTCCATATTGAAATGTCGTATTCTTCGTCGTATTACTTGTTTCGTGTAAAACGATTAATAAAAAATATTCCCAGTCGTACATCTTTGCTTAATCTGGTGCAAATTTGCGGTCGGACATAATAATAAATAACGACGATGTCCAATCGCGATATTTCATGGAAGTAGCGCGGATGGTTTAATTGAAAAATAACCAGCTTTGTAATTGCAAGGCGTTGGTGGAGAATGAAATGAATACTTTTGCCGATGCGTGGTTTAATCGATAGATATTTTAAGCGTTTCTTAATTAATCTGTGCGTATGCATAACCTACGTAACAGCGGGTATTTGTTTCAGCGGATCGGTAATCAGTTTACGCGCTTTTACTTAAAAATCATCGGCAGAAAGATAATGGAATTAAAAACCAATCCGTTTTAATCAAAGGTTATTCATGATAAATATTCATGCTGCTATCGGACAAAATTATATTTGTGCAAGCCGATTCATATTTACTCATTAGTATTATTTCTGTCAGAGATCTTTGCGTCATGGATAGGTTAATTAATACAAACTGTCTATTCCGCGAGTTGATTCGTCGATTAATCGTGAAATCTCCAAAGGATAATTTTATATCGCACGTAATTTACTAGAGACGTAGAAACAAAGGTGCAATAAATAGCATAAAAGTCATAAATCGTGGTGAACGCGTAACACGTGCTAAAAAATGAAAGTGACGAACAGAAGAACAATTTCGATGCTATAACGAAAAATAAGGTCTAGAACGACGTTAATTCCCTTTTGTACATATGCATTGATTCGATAAACTGTCTGCCATTGATTTACTAGATTCTACTAATAATATTTATAAAATAATATTTCATTATTTAATGAATAATATAATTTAAAAATTTGTTTGCCTTATTGTTAATAGCGAAAATTTTCTGCGTGAAAAGATAAAAAATTTGCACTCCTTTAGGAACTTACGACAACGTAAATCGGCAAGATTATAATTATCGTCTATTGTAGTCGAATAATCGATTTTCTTAAGAACGCGAATTGGAACTAAAATAATACTTCGGTTTCATTTCTCTCTCTGTTTCTGATTTATTAATACGCTTCTATTTTATATATTTCATTTACATTGACGTATTTTAGAAAGGCCAAAATATCCGCAGTTTAGCAGCGATGTAAATCCAACGTAAAATTTCCCAAGAATTTTTCGGAAACGTTTACGTATAATTCGTATAAAAAACAGTAATCGGAAACATGTTTATTTTCCTGTAAGAAAACAATCGGCGCAATAGTTGTAAATACCGAAAATTGACAATGGCGATTCCATGCGAGATTTGCACTTTTACGACCACCTATTTTTCCATTTCTATTCCCTTGAAGAGAAAAGGTCGATATCGCGTGGCAAGGACGGTGTCGCAGTCGTAGAGTCTAAGGTAAATGCAAGTCCGGAAGAAGCGCGTACGATAGTAAGAGCAATATTATCGTTGAGAGGGAATGATAACACCTGGCTGCATACGTTACTCCACGCTGATACAAGTGTTCCTCTTCTCCTTGGAACACTGATATACTTCCTGCGGGTATGCTCGAACCAATACCGCGAACGGACGTAAGGATGTTTTAAAACAGAGACAAACGTACCGTAAACCTACGTAAGGAACGTTCGAGCAAAGGAACGATCCCTTTGAAGGCAATGTTAGCACTATATCGACCTATCGAAACACGAAGCGTGAGGTAAATTTGATCGTTTAAGTGCGCGTAAGTTTCAGTAATTTGCATTACACACGGTAATTCGAGCGTGAGGTCTATAGACGATGGGGGATTAAGTAAAGATCCTGGGACGTTTAAGTTTAATTTATTTCGTAAAAATCTTTTCTTCTTTAAATATTTGTAGGTTCTCGGCGAAGTAAAATTATATTATATAGTTGAAGAAAAAGTTGTTTGAAATTAAGGTATCGTAAATTTCTATCTCGTTGCAAATGTTTAAGAGATATTCGTTGACTATGTTGCGAAGAAACAAATAACTACGAGTTACAACGATAGTACAGAAGATTCCTTCGTTCATATTTTCTTTATAGAAACGCGTCACTTATCAATCGACTTATCGCAATAAATAGAAGAGACATGTTCGTCACGAGGAACGAAAATTATTTCGTAAAGAATCTTTGTTCGACAGGCCTGCGATAGTTAGTTCGAGATGAATTTTCCTATTCGTCCAACCTTTCCACAGTTAATATAAAATCACCGAAACTTCAGGTTCGTGAATAGAAAAAAGGCAGAAAGATCGGCTGCGATAAAGTGGTGCAAAACAAAATTTAACGAGGGCACTTTATAGTTCACTCGGCTGGGAAGACGGAGAGCGCACCGTAATCGAGGATACGCAAAGCGCCAGCCAGATCGTTAGAACTCCATTTCGCTTTATTGTAATTCCATTTTTCTCGTCTGCAAATAAACGCTCGGCTGGTTACGTACATTACGTTAACCGCGAGCAGAGGAAAAGTTTCGGTTCGGCTCCGAGGGTTAAATAGCCTCTCCTTCCTCTTTGCCGTCTAGCTTCTCACCCCTTCTCGATTTCATCCATTGCTCCCTTCCGAGTCTTCACCCGTCACTCTCTATTACCTTCGTATTTTTCGTACTTTGTACTCTCTTTCCTGTACCATCCCTCTCGCCTCTCGCTCTACAACTCGTTCTTCTTATTCTATTAGCCGGCGATTCTGCTTATTTACCGTTGAATATTTCTCCCATTTTGCTACAATTTCTGCGCCTTTATCATATCCTTTCTGTCCCGCTGTTCCGTTCACCGGACTGCTTTGATCATCGACTCTTTTTCCTTTTTTTTTTTTCAACCCCTCTTATAACGCCTGAAATGATTTTCTTTTATGCACCCCTATATCTGCCACCCTCTCGTCGCGCGTTTCCGCACTTTCTTAGTCGCTTTTTCGCTTTTGTTATGACAGGAATTACGGTTATATTCGGTTTCCTTTTGCTTCTCGTCTCATCGTTGTATCTGCTTGACAATCTATCTCTCGCTTTTCTTTCACGATCGCTGTTCGAACGCGTGGCCAGATCACGCAATTCCAGCGATAAAATTCCAGGATAGCCGATAATATTAACGAGCTATTGCGGGAACATCGCTTCTTCCTTTGGCAACGTCGTATCTCCGTTTTGTTCATTCTCGTTCTTGATAAACGGTGTAAAAAGAGGAGCAGTTTGTTCATCCTGGTATTTGCATGCGATATTTAAATCGTGGAAGGTACAAAAGGGCTTTTTAGCCCCTTTTACGTTCACTGAAAAGTCCTTGGGAAAGTTTTCACGTTTACAATTTACAAAGAGTTAAGGAAATTTCGCGTCTGGTTATCCTAGTAATATCTACTTTTATTTCTGATTAAGTTACTGGCCGCGAAAAAGAATCTCGATCACCTTTTAATAGTAATAATGGAACCAGTCGAAACAGCTTTTAACGTTTTCCGATATCGACTAAAAGTGTCTGCGTTATTCGTTTTCTCGCTAAAAGTGTAACGTCGAACATGAAAGTAAAATGACATACACTTTTCGTACATTTATGTCTTCGAATATGTTTGTCGACTTTGCTTTTCAATTTAGAGAAATATGAAACGGTGTTAGTTCCTGTTCCGTCGCTAAAACACCGGCGAATTCTGAACGATCGACATCGAAACGGATGTAATCTGTGGTAAAGCACGTAATTAGATAAAAACAACTATTTGTATATTTACGGAACAGAGCAGCATCGACGGGGGACACGATGGCTGGAACGCCGTAAGTCAGTTACGGACTCGTAAAAGAGGCAGAATGAATTTTAAGCTGACGATGACGAGACACGTGGAGCTGGTCGCTTCTGTTTTTATCGACGTACGCGCGAATGGAATCGCACGTTAGTCGAATCGCGTTTTAATCAATCCCGTTTATTCAAAATTATGTTTCCATTGGGAGATTTAAAGAATGCCATATCACGTCGCGTGATATTTCATCTCGCTGACAAACGATTTTTCTCCAATTTTTTTCTTCTTTTTTTGGTCTATTTTTTCCTTTCCTACCTGCTACTATTTTGTTTGTTTCGTTTCGTACAAATACGTGTTTCGCGTAGGGAAACGGGGCTGTCTCGTTTTTTATTCGCAAATAGCGAAAAAATATTTCGTCAGAGCAAATAAAGTCGCCGTTCGGACATTGTTAAGTATTATTCAAAGATATGTGTCGCGCTCTGTGTGTTCAAGCTCGTTTGTTCACATCTGTGTGATGATAAAATAGTCGCGTGCTTGAGAACGGAAGAAAAGACAAATATACAGAATGAATAAAACTACCGACAACGCGGTGCAGACCGAAGGAAAATAGAATGGACGGAAATAGTAATCTGTTCCGCCGTTTTCGGAAACAGGTATCCATAAAAGCGATACGAAAATATGTCTGATGCATGTTCCTGGAATTAACAGTCATATGTGGGAAGGTTTATCTTGAATCTTATTATAAATATTTGGGAGAGGCCATGTTGAAAGAGCTAGGTTGCAGAAGGATGTTTCGTCCAGATGGCACTGTCGGATTTTTTGCTCCAATAGTGTTTTCATAAGACAGGAAAGCGTTATCTCTCTTCGCGTCTCGTCCACTCTCTTTGAATATTTAAGAAGCACACGTGTAGATACCATCGTGACCGTACTTATGGTTTACCACGGCACATATGTACCTTTATTGCTACATACTGTCGCTCGTACACGTATATACACACTACATGTTCCTGGAAAAGTGGCTGTCACCCCTTTTTGCATTCTCGTTACGTTACATATTGATTTACATTTGCATGTTAGTAAAAATGATATGAAAACTTTGTAATATTAAATATCGATATTATCAAAATAAATCTAAAGGTCTTACTATCAGTTAAAGAGGTACTTTGAATCGAAAATTTGGAGAAAATTATGCAATAGCGAGTCAGATACTTTAGGCTGGAAAGATTACGAGCTGATAAGGAAGAACGAAAGGTGTTTGCAGCACGCTTAAGGCTTTGCTACTAGGGTAACTTGAATCATTAAAGCTCCCCTACTGTAATATTTTCTGCTCATTTCACCATTAGCCGTTTGCCCCAAACATCGCCGATCTTATTGTATTTCTTCGGGTCCTGTGCCGTAACAAAGGTGCTCGAAAGTCGGAGATTATCTTTGCTTCTAAAATTTCTTTCTCCTTCAACAATTATATCGGATCAACGTTTAGAATATTAGAGAACTCGATGTATAAAAGTGAGTTGGTTTTCTTAATTATTTGTTACGTATGTAAAGATATAGCCAGCTGTGCGATTTTTGAAAAACTGATACGCAAGTATAAAACGAGTGTTCCTCTTTCGTTCTTTCTGATCCCTTCTCTCCTTTTTTTATTTATTTTCGTTTTTGTTTAGATTTTGTTCACTGGCTTTATGTCTAAATTCAGCAGTTTGTTCTTCGTAAAATGTCAAACTGCGCTATAGCCGTGCTTCATACATATGTGTATTGGCATTTCATAGTTCGAACGGTATGATTCGCGTTCGATCAATTCGTCCCCCGTTCCCTGCACGCTTCTGTTTTGTCGATGTTTCGAACGGCCCTTAACGAGTCATTGTGAACGTGACTGTCAGACATTATTTATGCGTAGCATGGCGCATTCGTAATAAAAACCAGGCCGTACCTTTTCGGTCGGTCGAGATGGCGAGAGAGATCGGCCGTGCCAAATGAGTTGTAAAGGATAGCTCGTAAAGGAATTTCTGTCAGCTCGTTTTTACGATTTTAGAGATTTAGAGACCTCGGCCACGAGGCATCGTTGGAAACGGCACGAGATGAACAAAGCGAGAGCTCTGTACTGTCGGTCATTCACGCGGTTCCAATCGGAGAATGGCTTTAAAGTAAATTAAAGACAACGATTTATCCTTTAACTTTGTAGCCAATCGAATGGATAAGTCCCCGATTTTGTTTGCTATTGATCAGCGAAGGGATAACGTGGATAATCAACGTGATCGAGGAAAGTATAACGATAAGATGAAGTGGAACAGTGCGAATTTAAATTCGAAAGGTAGAGATCCTTTTTTCTTATTTTTTAATTCCAAAAAATTGTTCACGAGACAATCTCGCGCCAGCCGGAGCTCAATTTTTTCAAGTACCAGGGGCAGTTTAGCTCGCTAATGGTGACGGTTCCATATAAATACATTGAAGCATCTTGAATTGGCTCAGCTCGCCAATGGATCTTCGACTTGTAGAAGTCGACGCTAACAAGTAACAGCTAATTTGAGTTAAATGCGTGGAGATCGTTTGTTTTATGTCTCGGGTGCTTCGATGCACAAAAAAGTAGAAACTTTTCATCTTGGAACAGGGGTAAATTAATTATTTGCTTTTCTTTGTACAGAGCTAAAAATTATTATAAGTACAAATTCCAATCGGTACAGTTTATCCAGATTTATGCATATTTCTTTCTCAAGATCAGGTTTACAAAGAAGGTGTTATTCCTTCCTTGATATAACATAGAAATCAGGATCGGAATTGCTGATTACAGATTACTGAAAAATTGCCTATTACCTTCGTCGATATTTTCAATGAAACGTCAGCTTTAAAAATGTAACGTTGTACAAAATCATCGATTTCAGTAGTTCATATCGAGGAGACGGAACGTATCTATCTTGAACGCGGTCGAATGGATAAGCTTTAATCCATGGAGGAGCGATTCCATAATCTCGGAAAGTGGACTCGATTCTCTCTATTTTTCTGACAAAATTATCTCTCTTCCGATATTCGAATCTCTCGACCGATTTGATGCAAGAATCCGACGATCAGAATGAGACAACCGCGACGGACCTTTTACTCTCATTGAATTATTATGCAAAGTAGCAATTAACCTCTCTATTCGGATAATGTTGCCGAGAGACTTTTATATGTATAAGATGTCGCCGATGAATATTTAAATATTACATCGAAACGGTGAAAACGATTGGACGGTTCCTTTTGCTTCGGAAATGAGGCCTTTCTCCTTTCTCTGCGGCTAGATAAAAGTGATAAAACGTGATTTCAACTTCTCTCGTTCTCGTCAAACGAACGCCTCAACGGGTATGCATGCAGAGGAATATTTTAATATTTCAATGGGCGATTCTGTGAAAATATTCCTGTTTAATGGCATTCCAATCTTTTGTACTTTCGCGAGACATGAAATACTAAGTAGCAACTTGAACGAGAATTGTTAAGGTTCGAAATTTACATACTCGCGAAATTTCATCTCCTAAGATCTAAGATTTCGAGGCTGAGCGCGAGTAAATTTTGAAAATGTGTATGTTCAGGCTCGTTGTTCGTTAAACCCTATCTTTTTCTCTTTGAAGATGGAAAATTAAATAAAACGCGTCTGCCATTTTCTACGCCAATTAACAAACTTCAAAAAGAAATTAAAATTAATCAAACATTGTTTAGAACACACGAGATCGAAGCTATAAAATTCCAAGTGCCATTTCTTTACTCGACTGAAATAATCGACGCAAGCATCCTGCAGCTTTCCACCCAACGCTATTTTAATAATCTCTCAGTTAATTGTCCAAATTAACCGAGTCTTAACAAACATCCTTAGTAGCTGCTGCATAAAAGTCACTCTACTTCTAACGATAAGTACATATGACCTACCACTTTAACTCAAACGTTTCACACGAATAAATCTACCCCGAAAGTAAATCCAATAGCTGACCAGTCTGTCTCCGTCAGTCTAGTCTAAACATTAGTGTTGTTTGTGAGAACAAACGTTCTAGCCGCGAATGCTTAGGTACACGCGCGCGGATGTAGGTTTTGGTACGCTTCGCTTTAAATTTAGACAGGTACAAGTCCTGTCGCGGTCTCCGATGGTGGCCCTGCCGTGTTGTGATGCGCTCGCAAATTCGAATGACGCACGGAGAACAAGGCTGGACGTGCCGCGACGATGATTGCCGAGTCGCAATGCAGTCGCGCATTATGTCGCACGCATAATGACGAGCTCACATGAATGCATTGCATTTTCGGGACGTTCACGCCGATTCGAGTGCCGACAAAGGCCGAAATTGGGCCGAATCTGTCGGCTACCCCCAGTTGTCTGTCCGCCTGTCTGTCTCTTTCGGCTCGTTGATTCGCTCTTTACGGTGGTCCACCGTCTTTCTCGTGCAATTTACTTGTTCTCTCTGGTTTCCCTTTTGTTGGACAAAACAGCGGCGTCTATGAATAGCGACCCTTCTTTATGGAAGCAGGTGTTTAACCCTTAAATGCGTAATTCCCTTCAGACAGGACAATCAGTTTGAAACGACTAATTTACGTATCACAAGATTACGAAGAAATAAAAATAATTAAAAAAAGAATATATATCGATCGGATTTATTTATTTGACAGTAGAGTTTGTTGAACGCGATTTAATTATCCGAGAACTATATCAAGATATCTAAAAATAGCAGCCCTTCTTTACGGAAGAATGTTAATTCAATGTTGAAGTTTAAAATTGTTCTTTTGTGATGCACGAGATATGAGACTTATCGTCCGATCTTTACCCAAATCTAAATCTTCACGATGCACAAATTTGGTCTCCTGCAATGGATTTAACTCGATCATTTAACCGTGATTTTGCTCGTGTACCGGTCATCGCCGCATTTCTTTACGGCTTACATATAGAATCCTATCTCTGCGATTTATTACGATGTATGTACAAAGTATAAATTGAAGTCACCTTATAAATTCAATCTCTTCGAATATTCTCTTCAAATAATTCTGCGTCTTTCGTTAGTCATCGAGTCAATCTAGAAATTGTAAGCATTTACGATTATCACAGTATATTACACGTATTTTATTACATTACATTACATTTATATCACAGATGCAAGTATTGAAAGTAATTCTCCCTTAAAAGTCATTCACTTTATCCGTACGGAAGCATAATTCGCATGGCAGGCATCATAGAATTTCCATAATTAATTCCCATACCGAAGAGGTTATTATCGGTCGTTCGAATTTTCATTAACTGGTAATCGCATTATAGCGGGCAGAAAGAGGAAGAAAAGTCGTGGCGGAATAACCGGGAACACCGTTCGAGGGGATGAATTATCTCGAACGCGGTGAATTCGATTGCTTAATTCGCGAACAGATATGCCGCGTCGCGTCGCGTTGTGCCGCGTCGATCGGGTTGCACGGTGAAAAGGAGAAGAAGGATATATATTCGGCGACGAAGGCACAACGCAAACTCCGTAATCCAATTAACGCGGTGAAAGGCGAGATTGACGGTGAGACGACGGGGTTTCGAGGGGCTACGGATCGATTCGGGGATCTGGTGGCAGATCGATCGTCGGGACGCAAACCTGTCAAACTGTACTCTTGGGACCAGAGGTTGCATTACGAGCGACCTAGCAGTCGCGCGTGTTCGCACGATTAGCGCATTCCAAAGCGTCTGTTCACCGATGCTCTTGTGTCCGAGTGGAGATAAGTCGATTTGCGACCCGTTCACGATACCGCATTGTTTCCTTCCACACCTGCGCTCGACATTCGGATACGAGCAACGTTCACTCTCTTCTCGCTTACGACAATGTTTCCAGCTGCGTTGAGCGCCGTTCCTCCGATCGCCCGATAGTCCATTTCGTTATCCTTTATACCCAATTGTCTATCCAGGATGGCTTAATTTTCGAGAAGAATTGCGGCTCACGTGCGATTCAATGCACTCTTTGCAGGTGTCCGTCCTGTCGACGTAAATCCAAGCAAATTACTTTTTTCTTCCTGACATAGAGAAGAAGCGATTCAACGTTCTTAATTACCTTGATACGCTTAATAAATTATATTATTTATCGGATATCAACGCAAAGTTAAACGAATAATCATCGATCCTCCGATGAATCGGAAAACATATTGGCCTACGAATATTTTAACATTCTAACGCGAATCTACTTGATCAACGGTTATTAATTAATGATTAATTAGTTGTCGAGTATCGGAAAATAATCTTCATAAATGCAAAGTTTCGTTACGAGGCACTCGAGCATTCGATCATTTTCAGATTTCTCTCTCGGAAGGGATCGCTCATTTTCTCCGTTTTTACTAACCTCGACGACATCACGACGTGAATGTAAATTGCACGGGAACGCAAAATATTCCTTGCCTCTTCGCTTTTTCACGGATACGGAAGGAAGAGTTGCGACTTGGTAAGCGTGTATCAAAATCCGAGCGACTGGCTGGTGGAGGTTTTCAAGCAGCTATCCAAACCCGTAACGCAGGTTTGCAACCCCTTCGTTCCACGAAGTGTGTCTGCAGCTGCTGCCGGCTGCTGCCATCTATACAGCGATGCGAAACGTTCACTTACGTAAATCCACGTGGGCTTCTGACGCTCGTACACACAGAGAGGCGGGCATCGCGCGCAAACGTATCGACGTGTCTCTTTATAACCGATCGCATTGCAACAGAGCAGTAGCTGGAGAAGGCGGCAGAAGCTTTTCATTCGATCGCCTTCCTTCCTTCCTTCCTTCCTTCCTTCGCTCCCCGTACCCTTCTCCTTTTTTACGACCACTAACACCGACCTCCATTCTTCGCGCGATCGTCATTCTCAGCCTTCGTTCCTATCCTCGACTCGCTCGCAACCTCTTTCTCTTGATTTCCTTCCCTGTCCCTACGCCATGCTGCTCCCAGCAACGTCTCGACGAAAGGGAAGTCTATAAATTTACCGGGAGAAATTGTCACAAGAAATATGGAATATCGAGTGCGAAAGGAGTTCTCAGGTTTTACCCCGACGCCGGATGCTGAAAAGGAGGAGAGATTTGCCAGCCGGGGTAACATCGGTTCGCGCATCGACCCCATTTTCTTCACCCTTACTTTGTAGAAGGTCCGAACCAGTTGCCCCCGCTGCTCCTCTTTTTTCTTCTTTTTCATATTTATTTTCTGCTCTTCGAGTATCGCGAACAGCGCCCAAACGACAGCGCGCGTTTGTAAGATTGCAACGACAGCGTGGCTCAGTTTCGCAGTCGGATCAAAGTACATTTGTTTCTCCGATTCTCATCGATAACGAGGATCGCGTGATTTGCGTTAGTACTTTTCGGTGAAATTTCCACGCTCGATGGTGCGACTGTCATCCGCTCCTGTTTATTCATCAGGGACGGTTAAAAACGTGAATTTTGCGTTTCTACCGTGAAGAGGTGAAAAAGCAGAGAGTGCTTTCGTTCAATTAACCGATGGGATTCGGTATGTAATTTTTTGAAACGATGCTCGTTAGATTGGCCATCGAGACGAACGAGCGCTCGAGAACGCTTGTCGAACTTTGTTCGATCGCGCGTTATTTATTCGGGCAACGAGAGCCCGCGTTTCGTGTATTCGATTCGAGGCCTCGTTTTATTCGATTCTTGCCAGGGATCGTTGAACTTTCGATCGTTCGCTTTTCATCCATAGATTTTCTAACGTAAATTCCTGCGTAATTATTCGTGAAAAGTTTTTACTCGAATGGAATAGAACAGTGGCTCACAACGAATATGTGTGACATATTTATCGATAAAAGCTAACAAAAGCTTTAAATACGTTTCTAGCAATAAGTAAAAAACAATTTTGATCGTGGATCATTCGTTTCATTTCGTTTATGTCGTTATTATATATATTATTTCCAAGAAATTGTTGATACGAGTGATTCTAGAATCCGAAAAAGATCAGAATCAGAATAAGATACATACTTTTGTTAGCATTATAGTAGCCAGAAATTCAGAAGGTTTCTTACAAACTCTTGATATGACTAGCCATATAAAACATTGCGTGTTCTACGAGTTTCAGTTTGATCACAAAAAACATTCATTTTGCATTTGGCGAATGTGCTGTGACGGTTCCCACTTGTCAACTACGGTTTTGCAAAGGTTCGTGCGAGAAATTTCAATCTTGAAGTAAGTTCAGCCAAGGCTTTTTATACAAGTACAGGAAACTAATTAATCGAACAAAATACAGAATTAACTATTTGTAATAGTATTTGCATTCACTGAATTCATAATCGAGGAGCCGAAATGATAAACGATGAGAATGATAAAAAAACAAAACAGCTGTTCACAGCGTAATATATTTACACGTTGTATGACACAACGCGTATTGAACTAATCGTTAGAACGTATAAACGTAGAACAATACGCTTATGTTACAAGATAAATAAAAATTGACATCTGTAGGAAGCTATGAAAGTTGGAAAGTGAAAACATATTATTATACGTAATCATAAAAAAAAGAATTCACAGAAAAATTCTCGAAATAAATAATCTAAGGACCTAGATCTAATGTATCATTTTCTATAGATATTTACTTTTTTTTCAAAATAAAATACCCTTGTACCATTTTTTCACTGGCAATGGGCTCTTCGCATAATTTAAATCACTCTACGTTTCGCCATACGTGTTACGTGTAATATATATCAATAGCGTAATATTTTACTATGTTGCACATTACAAAGATAATTTATCGAAAATTCCGCTATTTTGAAATCGTGATAGCATACCTTGCTACTAAATACTTGACAGTATTTTTCTTTACACGTAAGTTAAATACAGGCTATCTTCTATCACGTAGCAGAGATACGCGAAGAGTGGCAGCTGTCGAATTTCAGATTTTGCGATCGAATACCGATAGTGCTGAAAATGCTTTTGACAAAAAGAATGTCACCGATGTCCTTTGCATCATGGATCGAATGATGAGCCTGAATACACCACGTTCCGTCTATCCTATACAAATCGGCAGATAGTTTTCAATATCGCATAAGCGAACAGATGATGCGAGCAAAGAGACGTCGCTCACGTCGATCTATTTTCAGAAAAAATTCACGTCCTCTCGTCTACAATTGCTGGGCCGTCTATATAATAGATAATAATTCATCGTGAAATTTTTGCGTCATAGACACGTAGGATATATTTTTCTTTCTCTCTGTCTACTCATCTTTCATCTTCCGTTTTAGTTTTTTCTTCCTGATTCACATCGTATCAACTCTTTAACACATTTACCGCTATCGATGCGTTCGTCGTATCGATACGATTACCTAAGTAACGCTATCGAAACGACTGTTGCGTTTTTGTCTGATAAAATTGCTTTATTATCAGAAGATTAACGAAGGAAACGAATGTTCAACGTATACGATACGAAATCTAAAAAATTCATATGTAACGTAGCAAAAGTTACGCGTACTTGAAAACATCTCGAGAACATCGAGAGTACGAAAGCTACGATCTCCGAGTGTGTGTTCACGCGTCGCGTGCACGTTCGGCAACCACAAATACAGGGAGGCGTTAGTTTGTTATTACGGATAGGTAACCCTGCAAAACGCGAGCGGGCGCTAACGTCTGCGTATAAATTATTAGTCGATATTTCAAGCATGACGTCACTTCCGGCAATGTGCCGGCTGGTTTCCGCCGTATGATGGATGGTCCACCCCTCCATACCGTTGGCCCGTGTCTCGCCATCCCCGTCGTCGTGCTCTTCCTCAAATCGTTGCGCATACACGGATCTTCTGGCGGATACACGTCAACGAAGTTTCGCGTAATACCTGCATTATACGAGCAGTTCGGACAGCGGATATACATGTGCAATATTACGTAAAATTTTCTATAGCACGAAGAAATCAATGGCATTAACGTATCAACGGATAATTAATCAGCAAGCTTTGATCATCCAGGATCATGAAGCGATCGAAAGTCCGAACGATGTTAATTGTTAAAAAGATATAAAAAGTTCGTTTCTAGCGAGAGAGAATGTGAATTTCACGCGAAATACAGTGGAAGAAATCAAAAGCATCGAAATAATTAATTTCGACTTCTGGAGTATCTTTTTAGCGCAAAACAAAGTTGTATCGAATTGGCCAATATTCACGATATGATCCTGTAAAGTAATTCGAGCAATCTCCACTCTTCAACGAAGAACGGTGTGTTTGTGTAAAGAAACCGGAGAAACGATGCCTGGAGAATTCTTCGGTTGGCTGAAACCGTTGCAGTTGGAATTTCTGTACGTCGATAAATAAGGCGACGGGATTATTAGATATCATGACCGCCGATCAAATTCCAATTTCATCGTCGGAAAGCAAAGGGCTGTTCCGCCGGTGAGTCCAAAGCTCAAAGGGGTTGAATCAGTGTCTAGTCGGCGCTGGAGGATCTTGGCCGATGTCCTAACTGCAAGCTACGTTGGGTCACTGAAACGTTTACGCTTGATCTATTACAACGATACTCGACAGATGATCGATCGTTTAACGTAATTCCGTAATCCCATTTCACTTTCTGCCCTTCAGAAATTCGTACTTTTATTATAGAGGAATGTTTGCTCTCAAAGCATAGTTTAATGTACTTTATTCACAGTTAAATATAGAATTATCTTCAATAGCGAAAACTTCTAAATGTTTCTTTGATACAGCGATAGAACTTACAATCGGTATACAAACTATCGACACGCCATTGTACTTATATAGCGTCTACATATCGTAGCGCAAAATTTTCTAAATTTTTTGTATAGAGAATGTTCGATTCGTTATTTCGTTTCAATAAATTTTATTTAATATCGTACATGTACGCTTATCTTGTTCATATTTACAACTTCGAACTGTACCTAACCATGCGTATATCCGATACGCTTTACATTTAAAAGAAGACTTAGTGATATAAAAAGGTGCAATACACGTATCCTTGTATCCTTAATATCTAGCATGAGGTTGCCAAAGGAAAAGGTTTTATATTGTACACGTAGACATACTATCGCTTCGCTATCCTCGTATATCTTCGGTATTTAGATTCAGAGATATTCCGATTCATTTCCTTTCATAAGTCGAACCAACTACTTGTATCACACACACACACACACACACACACGTACAATCAGCTTCGCCACGTCCACTTCCGCGGCTTTTGCTCGCGTCAAGGTTTATCGCGCTTTTGTGTGGAATCTCAAAATGCACGATGAAAGCGGAAAGGATTGGCTCTTCGCACGAAAATTCAGCGCGGAAAATACAGGTGTAGAGTTTTCACAGCCGCCATGACAAATAACATATCTCCCCGTTCAAACTTCGAAATGTAGGTCGATTTTTGTGATTTACTTGACACGATTTTGCTTTTTCCTCGGCTCGCGTTTTAAAACTCTCTGTTTCGCGCGAATCAAAATTTATCTGACCAAGGTGATTGCCGACGTTCGTTACGCGCGTTCGTTCGTTCGCGACAGCGCTGACAACGCGACGAGATTGCATAATTTTTCAGACCAGCTTCGGACATGCCGATAACTTATGGGATTTATCTGCGACCGTTTAATGGTAAGTTACAGAGCTGCGCCGCGAAAAGAACGATCCATGTCAGCAGAATACAGGACGTTCGATCGTAATCATCGGTGATGAATCTCGCTACGTATGCCGCGATTTGTTATGCAATGTTTCCTGCATAACTCGTTTTTGGAGCACAGTTTATGCCATATTGCCAATTAATTAATACTTAATGTAACATTTATTAACGCATAATTGAATCATTGCCTGTAACGATTAATATCTAATTAGCACGATAAAATGGAAACATATCAACTTTTTGATCAGGTCCTAAAATATTTAAATAAAAATTTTTAATCTGTAATTATAAGTCATAATTATAAATGTTGACCTAATTGAAACTGAAATTGTGGAAATTTGTATCTACATACTCGTAACATCTGAAGTGCTATATTTTAGATTCCTACAATGAGTGACTTACCATAAAATCTTTCTTACGAATATATTGTGTGCATTGTACGAAACTTTTTGAAACTTTCGTTAACACTGTAATACGATACGATTATTATGATTACGTGCAATAGGAAAATTTGAAATCAATCCGGGAATGTATAGAAATGTTACAAAGCATTTACTACAATTGTTAAAATCATCCTGTATAGAAACTGAAGTAACGTGACCATTAAATTATAATCTCTACCAAGTTAAAAGCCAACGCGTGAATCGTTCAGAATTGCTTTATACCCGTGCGATCCTTTTCAAAGCTGGCCGTCGGAACAGTTATTCGACATCTCCGGCAACGAAAATGTTTCGCGTGTACAATTCACGCAATACTCAGCGCTGTAAGTAGAAAGTGGCACGGGGATTGCGGCGAATCATATGGTCTGTGATTCTCATTGCGTCAGTGTAAGTTGCTAATTTAAGGAAGATAAAGTTAAATTTTCATCGAGTGATTTTCTACATTATAATTGACATTTAACTAATTGATTTTTAAGATGTCTAAATTTTAAATGTCTAAGTTTTAAATGTCTAAATTAAATCTCACTTTATCAGCCCTATTATTTTTCACAGACCCGCTGTAAAATATTCCCTGACAGCAACAAACAAGCCCAGCGGAGAGAAAAAAATTCTTACACAAAAATCGTTTAAAATCAAATATCATTTCCAATCCTTTTTTGCCCGTTCACGTCATTCAACCTCGAATGGTTATTTCCACGCTCACCCTCTGCCTTTTCTCCGTGGCGTTTTCAATGGTCG
Organism: Bombus affinis; assembly: GCF_024516045.1. Taxonomy (NCBI): domain Eukaryota; kingdom Metazoa; phylum Arthropoda; class Insecta; order Hymenoptera; family Apidae; genus Bombus; species Bombus affinis. The sequence continues at coordinate 10,711,525 of NC_066354.1, forward strand.
GAACTTTGTTAGCCGATTCACAAAGGCAAAGCGGCAGAAAACGATCCGCGGCGCGAGAGGTCGGACCACGCGTATAATCGATTCGAAAGAAAGCCGCGAAAAATAATTTCGAGCGTTGTCGGTTGGGAAAATGCGATGCGGCAGAGATTCTCCCGGTGTCTATCAGGCGCAACGCGCGTCTTGATGACGCATAGACCCGACGATACAGGTCGGTTCAAAAAACGAGCAGGTCAGAGGCGTGCGGTAACCATCGAGCGCTTCGTTAGGTCAGCGTTTGCGTTTCCTGCCCTGGCCGAAAACCACCGTCAACCGGCCAGTTCTCCCTCCAGCTCGTTCCAGTTTCAATGGCAGATAAAATAGCGCGGTGTTCAGCCTCCGCCAACAGCAGCAACGCTACCATTGCCACCCTCCAACCCTTTTTCCAACCGGTCAATAGTGGACGTGTACACCACCAATGTGCCGTTGGCATTTTTAGCGGTTATATACACCTCCGTTCATAAGTATGAAAAAGCCGTATACTCTATAATTTTGTAATGTAAAAGTGTAATGAAAATTACATTCATCGAATACCTTCATAACGAACGTAAAGTAACGGAAACAGAATGCAAAGATTCAAATATGATAGTCGAAATAAGAATAGAACGAAATGTCTCCCTTTTCCGATTGTGATTCGTAGACAGAGTAAATCTATACACATACGTATGTTGTACGATCTAAACTAATAGCAATATTTATAATATGCGCGACATAACGTCTATACGGTATAGTACTCGTAATATTTCAGGTATTCGCAAGAGTAAAAGTTTGTATTAACCTTCGCAATCTAATTAGAACGTTGAACAGTCTAACAGTCTAATAATAATTGTTAAAAGTTGTCATAATTTCCCAACAATATCCGAGGCTTTTTTCATGTTTCATAGGTACCCTAATATTTATAACCGGGAATATACCCTTTTCTCTACTTCTTCTTTGTCACTTTGTTTCCGTTTCTGTCGTTCTCGGTTTCTTCCACTGTTTCTCCCTCGTTATTTTCATCCGCCTTGCTTTTGACATCGGCCGTTTCCCTCTTTCACCCACTACATTCATCCCTCTACATGCCGTTCCTCGTTCTCGCTTCTAGCTTCTGCATCCAGTTTTTCATTGTTCTTTTCGCGGTCTATCGTGCACTCTGGTCTTTTTTTTCCTATTTCCGTTTCATGCTTCTTACTTCTTTTGCCGACTCTCTCGATCCACCTTGATTTTCACCACTCGTCTAGTTTCCGTCGTTCTCTACGCTGCGTTATTTCTCATTATTCCTGTTGCGCACCGTTCGCCTGCCATTGTTCGACCGCCGTGAATTTTTCTGGCGTTTTAATTCCGTTATTTCTTCTCTATTTTAATTAATTCTCGTCCGCGGGCCACTTCACGAGCCTCGTCTGGTTCAACGTTCGATAAAAGTATGCCTTGTGCTCGGTTGGTTCGCTCTTTTATGTAAGTACACTATCGCTCAGAAGTATATTGATATTTACTAATTTTTAATAAAATGTAATTTCGTTGTAAAAGTCAGGATAGCAAAACCACCGAGGAGTTCATATTTTATTCAGTGCTATAGAATATTACCATATCATCGTATTCTTTTTTTTCCTGAAGAATTTATTTTATTTTAAAGAGTTAATATCAACTCGATCCCATTTTTTAAACGATGATTCCGAATATTCAAGTCTCTTACTAATCGATGTCACAGAAACCAAAATACGTTATCATCGACGTAATATTTTTTTTTTTTTTCCTAGTCGGTCGATTGGCAGAGACGAACCGAGAGCGAAAGTTAAGTTGCACGCAGCTATAGAAAAAATAGGCCGCGAAAAATTGGGATGTAGTTACCAATCTGCAATGCAAACTCGCGGTTTCGTGGCAGTTGTGTACTCGATTCGACCGGCAGGAAAAAATGTCGGGAAAGGGATACGAACATGTAGCATATTAGTACAGAACGGAGAAGGATGATCTCGCTCGTTTCGTTTTTCCCCAGATTCGCGAACGCCCGTGAAACGCATCCTTCACTGTGCCAATTAAATTCCCGTGTTTCGTTTCTCTACGATTACTATACCCCTCGTCATTCTAATTTCAAGTCGTTCCCTTTCTGTTTTCGCCGAAAAGATACGTGAAATCCTGGAAACGCTCGATCAATAGCGTGACATATTTTCCGCTCTCGTTGGTTTTCATTGTTTTCTGACCTAATTTTTACTATATTACGCTGTTACCCTTTTCTTTGTGACGAATATTTTTAAGTGAAAAATTAAGACTTGCAATTCGTTGAATTATCTTTCGCAACATGGTAATGCGACTAATTATTCGGGACGATACATTGTTCGTGATTTTATTTACATTTACCAAATCTTCAACTTAATCTCGATCTTAAAATTCAGTGGTATGTATTAAAATATCTATAGAATGATTTTAGGAAGATTTTACGTGCCTCTCTTTCCTATGTTTAACGAACTGCAGATCTGATTTGGTTGATTATAAGTGTACAGTATAGATTGCACACGAAAAAAATAACAGAAGCTGAGATACGAGTTACGATCAATGAAACTTTTCTCCACGACGTTTACCAAGAAGGACAGGGCCGATACGATCAACGTTCAATCAACGGACAATTCTCGTTCTATTCTTGTAAAAAAAGTAGGTCGACATCGAGTGTCTTTTGTAGTCGATTAGCAGGCCTATGCTATTAACAAACTAATGAAAGCGAGCATCGAGGACATTTCAAATCCACGTTGAACTTTATTCATTCGTGAAATCGCTGGATGCCGAATATTTGGGATAGCCACAGAAATAAATACTCGACCCTTACAACTCGAAATCTTAATTCTTCTAATAATCCTTAGGTATGCTATCGAGAATAACGTTATAAATAATTTTATATGTACATGCATAACTTTCGTTTCATTTTCAACCCCGCTTAACTCTTATTCGACGCGACGCAGAAGCGTAAAGAAGTAGTATGCTAGCGCTTGAATAAATTTTCAACCTCGTGTAAACTGAATCAGAAACAGGAGTCAATATCATTAACCAATTATGTGGTATAATTTTGATCCATATGTTGCACGATTTATATATTTTGATTCGTATATTAACGTGAAATTAATCGACAGCATGTTGAATTTTAAAATTGCTCTTCTATAAAAGATGAGGAATTTACCATGCGTTTCGTTCGTGACTTACATTTATAAACGGTACGGAATTATAAATTCATTGTCATTTTTAGCAATTTTATTTAAACAAATATCAACGACGAGGGTCAGTCTCCGAAATCGAGCGACGATGTTGCAACAAATCCCAATGTAAATATGGTTACTACAAGATTTTAAGTAATTCCGTTTAATTCAAATATGAGATATTTAAACTTAAACCACGTTGTTGGAATATTTTGACGCAATTCCTCGCAATAGTCGCGAATACTGGTACTCTTTCTTCGGAATACGATACGAGCGGTGCTATTGGAATGCCGTTTACACAGGAAGTCGAGTGCATTCCAAGTGCAGAGGTATAGTCGACTCGTGAAGCAACGTAAATCCATGCAAATGCACGAAAATCTGCAACGAGACGTCGCATAATAAAATGTTTAAACGCGTTATAGGAAGAAAATTACATACAAGATATTCGCATAGTCAAGTGCATGCTTATTCGTACATATTTGCAATTGAAGGAAATCTGTTTAAGCATAACTCTTAGAATGATTATTTCATGTTTGTACACTGTTATTAACTATATTATATATTATGTTATATATTTCCCAAATTTTCTGAAACGTTGCAAAAGTTACGAAAAACTGAAGCGACAAGTAATTTACCGTTCAAATATTAATATCGGAGTACTTAGATATTGAAGTAACACTTCTATTTGACGCTTCAAATACTTCGGTGACTTCTGTGAAGCATACGTTTGCAATAAATATTTCGCATCTTTTATATACATTTTCAAACATTGTTAGTATAATAGGGTGATAACCATACATAATCGATAGCTATACACGAGTACTTTTCTAAACTTAGATATAAATATCAGTAGCTACGATTGTTACCTGCTACTTGTTTATTTATCTACGTATATTATTATAACAATTACGAAATAGAAATGGTATAGGAATTATGTCACCGTTCTCGAAAAACTTAATTCCTCGAGATTCATTCTCTAAAACCGTTTGATGTAAAAACGAAACCGTGGAAACTGATCCCAGCAGCGCAGCGTAGCGCGTTGCGGTATGTACCCATGAAGATTAATCACCGACGGCTGGCGGGCGTAATAATTTTACCCTGTGTAAAATTTCGTCGATAGCTTAACCGCAGCTTCCGTTTACAACGCGAACCTTTCGCGGCTGGACATTGGGTTCAATCTGGCCGTCACGTGACACACAGTAGTTACGCGAGGGTTAATTTTCTCGCGCAATTCCCTAGATTCGTCGCCTGCAAACCCTCCGAACGTCTCCTCCACCCTCAGCGATGCCGATCTGATCGACAATTCTCGTGTCTGAGAGCGTCCATATAATACCGGTGGCATTATGTACAGGCACGAGTTGCAACGACAGCACGAGTCACGTAAGTCACGAGTATCACGCCCACGATAATAGCGAGCGCACGCTCGCACGAGCATTAACCCGTATGTCTTATTCCGTGGGGCTGCGGCGTGTGATTAATCCGCACCGCAAGCCCGTCGTTAAACCTGTCTTCCGACATCTCAGTGATATTATTTACGCCATTTTGCTCGTTGCAAGAAACCCAGGTAACAGCCACAACCTGCGTATACTTTTTAACGTGTATCCTCTCGTTTTGCCACTCGACATTACGTCGCCTTATTTCACGTCGCTCTCTTATTTCGGCTCTACTTTCTATTGCTATTTTATTACAGCATACAGGCTCAATTACGAAGGATTAATACGTACTTTCTTTTTATCTGGCCTCTGATTTACTTTGTCATTGTCGTTGCGTTTGTGATGGTTAATAAACGAGGATTAATGCTCGGCTTTTTGTATTTTTTCCCTTCTTTTTTTGCTGCAATTCTTACAAATTATTTTGATTCGTTATCTCGCATAAACGCAGAATCTCGAAGATCTATCGATTAATCACCTTCTTAATAATTTACACGCGTTCCAACACTAATGGGCGAAAGTAGATGTATCGTTGCTTCAATTCCGTGATCTGTTATAACAAACTATTCGTCAAAAACCAATGAAAAAAAGAAAAACTGAAAAATTTACGAAATTCCAAGATATTCCTACGGTTAGTAACACTGCTGTCGCGTGCACTCGCTATCGCTACGAAGAAATTTATCCTAGATGCAGGACAGATATATTTATATGCAGCAGTCTGTACCGTCTGGAGATACATTATCGTTTCGTTCTTCTTTTCTTTCGACCTGCCGATGGGCAAATTTTGCGTTTCTTGCAAGAACAGAAGGAACGAGCGGAAGAGAAAAGCGTGTGTAGGGGGTAGGATTACCGAGTAGAACGTAAGGCAAAAGGTAGAACGTGCCTCGGTACTGGAACGAAAAGAAGCGGACCGATTTAAAATGCCGCCCACGACGGGTCATACCCCATTGTTTCGGTGTTTGCAACGAATTTGCCTACGTGCTCGAATGCGGCCGCAGTCGTTTTTCGGCTGTTTTGCTCGCTATGTCGCAGTTTATATACGCGCCAGGAATAAACGTCTTTTACGTTGTTTCCGCCGCCGCGCCGCAAAAAACTCGCACCGTTTGCCTGACCGCGTTTAACGCCCTGTCACTTGTCAAGCAATGGGAACCCCTTTTACCTTCGTTTAAGGTTCAAGCATTGGTACTGTACGCGTTACCTTTTGTGCTATAGGGCACAAACAATCTACGCTTAACAACCAAATAACCTTAATTAAACTAATTAACAAGCAATGTATTTAATAGAATTCTCGCAGCTTACTACACTTGTATCTTTTAAATGAAACTGTGAGTCGATCGACGAGTTCAACGAGTAAATTATATTATGTTATATCGTAAGAATTAGGAATATTCCTAATTTCGACACCAAAGCGATGCTCTTCAGGTAGTCGAAGCAATTGGAACCAATGTCGATTGCGATGAATTTTGAAAGCGGCAAGCAGAGACAGATTAATCGATTCGATCCTAAACCAATCTTCTCGAAAAGAGGTGCGGTAAAACGCAAGTAAGCGAATGATAAGGAGACAGGCCCTGAATTTTATATAAATTAGCAGGTTGTAATTATAGTGTATAGTGTTTTATTGTACAGTATTTTGCCTTTGAGGGAACGAGAGACTTTTGCTTAGGTGCTTACTTACTGTGTTATCAGTAGCTTACTACAGGTTTCGGGAAAAAGGGGAAAAATTTAGAAATTGTCGAAGGAAACAGAGACTTCAAGATAACAAATTGTAAATGATTCGAATTTATTACAACATAATTAGTATACATAGAATTTTCAGGCTCGCAATACGTATAAGTTATAAATATCAAACAAGCGAATGATATGAAGTTGAATCGTTCTGCAGTTTTTTAAATAGACAGATTTTAACTGTGCGGTGAGTGAGTGCAAAGATTCTAATTTGTAAACTTTTCTAAATAAACAAATAGAAATATAGCGTTAATAATATTGATCAGAAGTACAAAACATGTAATGTAAATAATTTGCATAAAAATGTAACAATTGGAGAATAATTGGAGAATTCATCTTGTGGATTTATTAAAATATAGAATGGCGGATGTTTAATTGCAAATCGCATTTTAAGGAACGTGTATCTGGTTGAGAAAACATATGGTGTTTAGTATAGTATTCCGTAGCGTTGTTTAGATATAGGGCTAGATTCGATGTGTTTGGCGATTTAGTTTGGTAGATTGGTTTGTTCACAGGAATTAATCTGCTGGTTGAGGAAACGGAGATATCAGTATTCAGAGGGCAATAGGTACTATCTACACGAGAAACACTTCTGATTGAGAAAGGGTCCAATTAACAGATTAACTAGTTTATTCGGACAGAATGATTTATTTGGGTGGATGCTACTACTATGTATACGTATCGAACGAAACTGTTTCCTGAGATAATTTCTCTTAAATTCTTGTTTGGTGGTTGTTTAATGCCTTTATTATTATTTAATATATCTGCGTCACTTTCGTAAGTTAAATACCCAAATAACCTTTAGATATACATTGATATATTACATAGCATGTATGTAATTTTGCATAGATGAAACTATTGTTCGTAAGAAACTTTCATAAGCTTTATCACTTCAAATTACAATATCGCAATTTCTGGAATTTTTAATTTTGTTACAAAAGTTTTATTTCAGATTTAAATATTTGAAGAATATTTTTATTAGGACACTCGATATTTAAAGAATCATATTGAGTCAATTTTGAATTACTAGATGGAACTTTCGACGTAAAATTATTAAATATTAAAGAAACAAAAATTTAAAGATACCTGAAATCGCTGTTGTTTCATCGCTCGATGGTAAAGTTGGGTTAAAAGTGTGGTCATACATCATCGAACGAGAATCTTGTACTAGATTTGGGGGTTTTGCATATACGCGTTGCAGAAATTTGCTAGATACGGTGTGCAATGCTGATATGTTGTATACGTATACTCCTGGGAACAGGCTGCAATCTAATAGACCTTATTTGAATTCCCACTTTCCGTGGTTTAGGTCTTAATTAGGAAATGGAATTTTCCTGCTCATTCAAACAGCTAAATCGAAAATTCTAACCTTCGGAGAGAAAATAGAATGTAAAAATACCAAAGCTTCTAAATGCAGAAGTATTTCGAAGAAGAGTATTTTACCTCTATGAGATAAACGATAGAACATACGTTGTAAGCTACAAAAGAATCGTGAGAAATTTTATATTTTAAATGATTATAAATATTTTACCTACTTTTGATCAAATTACGTAACTATGTAAATGATATATTAATAATTACAGACAAGAATATCACCAAATCTGTGAATATGTATGCTTTGGGGGAAAAACGACCGACTTATTTATTTCATCGAATAACTTTTCAAATTCGATTTTCTCGAAAACTAATCTACATTTCCTTCTCGTTTTTTCACACGGGATCACATCCCAGCCGCTTGACAAACACGTCGAATAATAATTCAGCCGCATCCTGTATATACATAAAACTTTGATCGAGTCAATATTTCATTATATCATAATAATTTCAATACCTTGAAAATTCTGGTACCTCTCAGGGTATAAATAATTTCACCATGCACATACAACGTATTTAGCAAGTTCGGAACGAACGATCCTGATGGTCAAACACGGCCAGCACGGCTGTTTATTCGTGTCGGCATAATTCATGTAATCGTAATTTCTTAATTAACAGGGCAAACCCAGCAACGATTCCAATTTTAATCCTCCGTTAAATATTATAGCTTATATACTCCTGCAAACAAGATGGAAGTAGAGGTCAGAAGGGCTTGTAGGTAACACGGCCAATATGCAGTCTCAATAGCTTTATACATACAAGCGACTATCGAGAAACATGATTTACGGGTGGACAGTATGAATCCCTGGCTCGATGCACAGGCTAAGAGAAACGGCGTTGGGGGAATTGACTGGGATTAAATAATTATTCGCAATCACATACAGCTGCTGCATTATATACCTACGTATAGGCGGCTGTCAGCGCTATTTAAAGGTTCGTTCGCATGTTTTGCGGTACCACGCGGCACGACGTTGGCTTCTCCTACTATATGTTACTATCACGGAACAATCGATAATTATAGAAGAATTAACATGCTTACACGGTATATTTTTCTACTATTTTTACGTTTTATCGGATTGTTTGATTCGCGAAGTTTTTACCAAGCTAATTAACGCAATTAGCGTTAGAAATAATTTGCAGCATGAGGACGATTCGATCGTTCAACTTGCTCCGAATGTATAGGATTTCAAGTCGAAAACGAATAAGGCAAGTGCAGTCGAAAATGTTGGCTCGTTAGCCGCGCGAATCCGTGATTTTCTGGTCGTTAAGTAAACGCGAGGATTCGGCCAGTCGAGTCAGGGAGGTCTAGTATTATCCCGGAGGAGCACGCGGATTACACGAAAACACGCATCGAAGTGAATGCACATCGTGATAACAAACAGGCCACGTTGTGCTGGTTAATTATCCGTTTGACCAATTAATTAATTAATATCGTCCAATGTTGTTAGGATTCTCACAGAGACAGCTAAACCTTAAAGTATGTTATAATTCATTTCTGATATTAAAGATCTATGTTTTATACGTGTAATCTTATTTCTACGTCTACTATTTTGACACTATCAGGGAGTACATGCGTTTTATAGGATTTATTTTCATAAAGCGATAGATATATAATAAAATAGGAGTATCCTTTATCGTTCGTACGACATGGTAAACTAATGACTGAGCAGCAAACTAACGATATGAATACACTCTACGCATACAATCATAAGAAACTACTTTCGTCTTATTTCACAAACGTGTTATCACTTTGATCAAATATTCGATATTTGCATTCGATGATGGAAAGAAAAACATCTTACTCCGTACAATGGGTACCGTAAATTAACTCTATTTCTACCGAAATAATTCGTTATTAGCCTCATTCAATCACACGTTTCTCCATATAACTACTCACATTACGTTTATACTTGTAAATCAATATTATCACACCAACTTGGAGACATTCCTCCGTGTAGCTCGTATTCCATTTCGCTGTTCACCCACGCGAAACGCAGACACGTATACGCCATACGTATGTTGCGAAGACAAACACGTTTTCATTCCCTGTTCAGCGTATCGTTTTCCCAAAGAAACTTTTTGGGTAGTTTCTCTGTAAAAGCGTCATACGCCAGCGTTCTCTAGCGACCAACCGAAAGTCAGGGGATTTTTTAAGCGGTTCACAACCTCTTGCGAATGTTTGCTGGGCCGAAGCAATTATGCGAATTCCGTGGAAGATGGATATCCATCTTGTCGAGCGTACCTGTATCCCAACTAACGTGTACACGGCCATGTACATTGTGCCAAAACACCCGCTACGAGTTTGCCACGAACTCCTCGTGTCTATCCCTCATTAGCGCAGTGCAAACAACGCGAGGGTAGATGAAATCCCGTAAATAATGGCAGAGTTTGTGTATCCTCCCGCCGACGCGATGCTGGCTCTCTTCATATCAGACGAAACCTTTAACCCTAACGTAACCACTGGTACGACGTGATTTTCATGAAAGTGTATTTAAACGACTTTCAAACGCCGTGTGCGTAAAACGTGAGTACGAAGTTCCCAGGTTCAGAGTTTTCTCTTGTCTTTTAGAAATTCGGCAGGAGTAGAGTCGATCGTTCCAAAAGTGCTTATAAAGATTTATATATATATTTATTTGTTTAAATTTGTATATTCGAAAGGTTATTGCGCTATGATATATTTCCTCGTGCAATGTTGTTGAATTAATTGCCTTTTAATATAACGAACTATATTAATTATAAGATAACGCCAATTCTGTCAATCCCCAAAGAAAATCTTAAGGAAAGGTGCGAAATGCGAAATATGCAACACATATAGATACTTAAATCGTTAAATATAATTCATGAGACTGTAATTTTCTCCAAAGGCCATTTTTATGAGTTTCAAGTGGTTAATACTAAGAAACGGACAAAGATTCTAAGATATAAATCTCTTTGAACGTAAACAAGAGAGCTGAAGGTAGCATAGAAACTCTTGAACCGGCACGTAACAAAGGATTTACGTACAGCAAAACTGCCTACTGCTGCCTCAGAAAACTACTTTTAACTTTGGAAATGCGCTTTAAAGATAGACATAGAATGGCGTTACAAGCCACGCGAAACGTAGGCCAACGTTGCTGTACATTTGGAAGCAAGAAAACACATTTAGAACGATTTACCGTAATGCGTAACGAATGTTGCTAGTTTTGTCACTGTTCCACTTAATACTGCGTGTAGAGGTTTCTAGCGCCTATGGCTAATGCAAGAATTACAAGGCACATTCATCACAACGCATAATGTATCGAAAAGAAAAAGAGCAGGAAAAGAGAAACGAACGTCGTTATCGAATAAATGAAATATTCAGTGGAAAGAATTACGGATGTGCTGGTACCTTACGATTAGTGTTGGGAACATCTGTACAGAAAAATGTAAATTTGATTGGAAAATTCTGACGTTTCTATCTTTCAAAAGAAGGGAAATCGATCGACTTAAGTGAAATTCTTGTCCGATATAATATTCTATGTTATTTGTTAAAATACTATTCCAGGTTCTTTTACCGGATGTAATTAACCCGACTAACTTGATTCCAAGTACCGAAAATTCTTTCTATGGAAGGGTTTTATAAAAATTTAAAAATGCTACCAATCTATCTAAAAAGACTGTGAAAGCTGCCCTCTATTTCAAATTTCTCTATTTAACGCTCTTACAAAATGCAACGTGTAAGAGATACAATGTTATGGAACAATTTATCAATTAAATTCTTAACGATAGATAATTATCCTAATTATACCACATCGTCATTTTCTGGTTCATGTTCCGATGGTTAAAATATAAATACGTACACACGATCGATTTATATCGATATGCACTCTCTATGATTTGCGAGATTCTCCAAGTAAAATTCTAAATATAGAAGCAAACTCGATCGATGGAACTTTCCAGTAATGCGATATTCATATTGCATAATAGTAATTCAATGAACATTCGATACAACCAAACAATGAATTACGAATGCTACAGTAATCAACGTAAATGAAACGCATATAAAGCAAACGTAAACTGATTCCACAACTCATAAAATTTAACAATCCTGGTATCACTGTGCAGGCATATAAATATATGACAATGTTGTCACTTTCACAGTGATACGATTAGCATCTGAAACGTGAAGTTAAATGGAATCAAACAGGCATCTCGTCGGTAGCTACTTTTTCTCTTGATTATTTGCTAAAAAATATCAGAGTGTCTTTTGCGCTTTATTTTCCACGAAATTTCCGCGATTTTCCCTTCTTTCCGCCATTATGCTAATTGCGTCCAGCCGTATGATAACGGTACTGTTCTATTTTGCTACCTTTCGAGAGTAAACATCTTCTTTCGCGTAGACGGAACCTTCGCATCCCACTGGCCTAGAAAATCTGACTGACAACGAGATGCTCTCGCAATGCAAATAGGTGGATGCGTTATTCAGTAGGATGGAGGTTCGCGAAGCCATGGTCGAGCCGATTTGTATTCGCCGAGAAAACCCCATACTCGAAACTTCACCGTGAACGATCCAAGGTGTTCCCGTTGAATCTACAGTTCTTTATTGTTTTCAGTTTTTAGACTCAGTGATACCTGGTAAGCAATTCCTCGCGTAGTGGCGGAATTTTCATCTCGTACCTCGAATGAACGGCGCGATTCGCCCAGAAAATCTTGCATCTACCTGGAAGATACAAGACGTGTGAGAAAAATGATAAAGTTGATGCTTAAAGAATATTTACAAAAATATCTCCGATTCGACATTACGCGATTCTACGTAGGTATTAATTATTGCGATCATCGAAGGTCGTGAAACTTCGACCGCTGACTGATTTTCCAACCTCGCTAAATGGCTTCTATCTATTCTACCGTGCGTGTAAATACACGTGTGCGCTTCTGAAATCAGGAGAGTCGGTCGCACGGAAAACATAGTGGAAAGCACGCTTTTAAAAGCGAGCAAACGCTACGGAGGAAAAGTAGCGTGACACGAGTAGTGGAGCACGTGAAAGCACGACGAGAACGTTCGAAGTAAAACGAATACCTATCGGGACTAGAAAATCGACAATGGACAGGGAGATAGTGGGAGGAAAATAGATAGAGAGAAGAGCGGAGAAAGGACAACGCGAAACAATGCGACAATGCGATAGAAATAAAAACGGAGAAAAATTTCGATGTATGTACATAAAGTCTCGTGATATAGGGAACGGCGAAGTGGACTCGAATCATCGCGGCAAACGGTCGAAACAATGGCAGCAGAGTACACGTCGAAAATTAAAACGGGAAGAAGACGGGTAAAACGGTAGGGTGAGCGGCGAACGATTACGCGATCATCGATCCGCGCTTGGGGAGAAATCAAAGGAGGGAAAAAGAGAGGAGGTGAAGCGTACATATTCGCGAAGCGAAAAGTAAAAAAGGTGCATATAAGCGACAGAAAACGGAAGGGAAATCGGTGGACGCGCAAATATGACGTTCATAAGGAGATACTAGTCTGGCATCGGCTACAGGGAAGAAATTCTCTGGAACGTCGAAAGGTTATAAGTCGAGGGTTACCGGAAGAAATTTAAAAGGGAAGGGCCGTGGATGGGATAGAAGGTTAGGCGAACATGTGCCGTTGATTTCTATGGAGGAAGTGGAATAAATTTTTCGATCAACTCGGCGGAAGACAATGAACGCCATGTATATATCTCGGGAAAATTCGAAAAGAATTTTTACGGGATTGGCGAGGCAACGGTGAAAGCGATAGAAACATATTTCCAGAGCTTAAAACGTACGATGAAACTACGAGGGTACGATAAATAACGCACACTCGCCTGTAGCTCGAGAACGAAAGCAATTATCGAAATGAAAAGAAGGAAAATGAAAATGCGATTCATTACAAAATATCGTATGTACTTTTTAATATAATCGTCGCTTAATACAACTTTGATATATTTTTGCCAATGCGCGACTAGTCCCTTCATTCCGTCATCGAAGAATTCTGCCGGCCTATTTTTGATGGAAGACATCGTTGCTCCCTTCGCTCGATCGTCCCACTTGAAACGAATACCTTTCGACGTCCTCTTTAATGTTGGAAGGATAAGGCGGGTGCGGATGAGCATCAAGCGTCGTGCGTGTGATACGCTGCTGCGACAATATCGTCTCGATCGAATTCCAATACAGACATATGCAGCTTGGTATACAAATGCTTCGTGGTCTTCATGTGATGATATAGGCTGCCAGTAAACGGCGATGAGTTTCCGTAAGCGCGATGTTAAAAACTCGATCACTGCACGATGCTTGAATCTCGTTGATATCGCATCAGCCGCATATTTAACCTCGCTCTAAACGATACTGTTCGCGATTGTGTCGAGCAAACTTATTGAAACTTTGCGTATATATACAGGAAGAACGTACTTATAAAACGAATGCTCACGCATAGCTTTAACTCTCTTTGTTCTCGAGATACAGAGGATCGTGCATTACGTATCAGCCGACCCTCGTAGAATTCTTAAAATATCGATTTACATCGTTGCGATTCTTAGCGTTGCCAGCTACGATTCGTTTCGAGTCTGGTGAATTATCTTACAATAGCAAGGTTCTATTGACATTTTTAATCACACTCTGTACAATGTATCGAACTCGTTACAATACCTCTAAGAACGTTCGAGTCACTTTTACCGCACAGACTTACTTAGCGAATGCTGTTTTGGCGCAAAATTCAGCTGTATCGAAGCTGTATCGAAAAAAGAAAGGAAAAGAAAAAAGAAACAAAAAGAGAAGAAGACATTGGAAACCACGAAGCACGAAAAAAGATAACGTTATAAATAGATCCTGCAAGGGATCCCGCAGAAATTGCAACGTTTCCGTTCGGAAGCGCGCGTGTATATCGGTCGCAATAATCGATGACACTGTCGTGAGGTTTACGTAGATACAGCGGGGATGGGAAGGAGATGCTCGTGGCTGTAGGGTGGAGAATACGGGCCGTTTGACTTCACGCGCGACGGTATATAACGCGGGTAATACAATTTGTCGGAATTTATTGGCCCTCGATACCCGTGCGACCCCCGCTGAAATCAGCTTCCTCCATCGAATTGCCGGCGTGTACCGCGTTTACCGTCCACCCACGTCCGTTTCCGGTGATCGCGTAAAGTCACTGCCATCTCCTCTCGCTCCCCCGTCTTTTGCTCCCCCCTTTCTGTTCCCTATTTCGCTGCATTTCCTTCTCTTCGCATTTATGCACCTCGTTGCCAACACCAAGTGCCTTCTATTTGCATCGTTTGAAATCATCCAATCCGGTAGAAGGCACTCCGAGCGAACCATTGCGAATACGTTCTTATTGCAAGGCCATCTCATACCTTTTTCGTTGCTTCTCTTATAGCAAGCGAAAATTAATTTATTCGGGCGTCGGTGTTTTCGCGTCGATGCAATCCACAGAGATCTTAAAAACAGTCATAGAAACTGAGTTTATATCGCATGAACGTGACTTCACTTATTACCAGATTTAGAGGATTTCGTTCGTGACTTCCCTCCGCGTATTTTTGTGATTAAGGAAGATTATGCAGTTTATTCGTCTTGCACGTTCCGACTGACGATTCGTCTCCTGCAATTTCTCGGTGTTGAGAGGATTCCTACGTGCTTCCACGTGTAATTAGAATCTGTTAAGAGACAAAGAAACTTTGTTTAAGCGACTTGTTCCGGGATTTTCGTACGTTCTTTTACGTGCCAGCTTAATAGTTTTAACGTTAACGTGTAAATTGTACGCTACAAATGAATACGACAAATAGATGCTAATTTTTCGCGCCTAATTATTATGCGATTTAAATCGTAAATCACAAAATAAGTCGCGAAGTCCATCCATTTGACTTTCATGTCTCGAACATATTTCAATATTCCATCGTCAATCCGTTATCGAACGTGTCACAAAAAATGATGGTCGAAAGGAACACCGGACGACTTCGAATCGATATCTGGTCGATTCGTTAGTTCGCATTGATAAAACGTAACTCCCGGCAGGAAATTAGTAGCCGTCTTTCTTGTTTGATTGTGTATAATAAATGTCGCGTTCCTCTTGTTTCGTGGAGAAAAGACTGGCCAATTGCCAGAGTGCTCGACGAGGTTCTGCGGCAACAGCCAACCGGAAACCAGCCCCAGCAGCATCGCTGATGGAATGAATTAACGCTACACCGAGCGAAGTCGATGAACGGCTCTTGTCGCGGGCTCCTACTGACAACTGGCAGTTGAATAATTAGCAGAAACTCGAGTCGATCTCCAGGACGTGGCTCGTCAGGCTCGATTCAGGGTCGTTTACTTCCACTCAATTCATCCTCTTCGCTTCCTTCGTTTTCTCGTCTTTTCTCCTTCCGCGTCGATAATCAGCGGTCGGATAAAGAACAAGAGACCGTATAGGCTTTGCGTGGTTGTTTTTTCCCGAAGAAGAAACGAACACATACTCACATCGAACGGCGGTGCAAGTATAGAACGCTTATGTGAATTGATCGTCATCGTAGTATGGCGGAGCCGAGGAAGCGCGTGCATAAGTCTCGTGCGCACACGAGCGTGCACCTGAATCCGAGTATACCTGCATAGCTGACTGGCGCGTATTTCTATGTAGACCCGAAGCTCTTCCGGGCTGGTTAAGCTAGCAATAAGGCAACGTGGTCGAGACTGCATTTGTGAGAGGAAGGAAAGAAGTAAAACAAAAACGAAAAAGGAAAGGAGAATAAAAGCAGATATGGTTTATCGACCCTCGGGACCGGTTTCTCGGCGGAGGCGAAATTGGAAGAGTAAAATGTGCAAGCTGTTACGGATGGGAGATAAAGCAACTAATAAGATAACGTCTAATTTGCATGATTGGGTCAGCCGTCCTGGGATCGAACACGGAATTTAAAAGAAGCTGCTGGGTAACGGGCGTTGACAACGCGCGACGAGGTGGGGCGGATGGTCGCGTTTCTCCAAGAATATTTATCTTCGTGGTCTTAGCGGACCTCCTCGTCGCATTAATTAAATCATCGTTCACCGACGGCCACAGACGCTGACAGAGGTATCGTTGCTTTCCACGTCTTCGTGATCGAGACAGTACACGTGGTAGTAATTACGGAGTCGCTAACGCGACCAGTCGTTTCAACGTTCCTTTCAAATTTCCACGCGCAGTCAACTAGCCAGCCAGTGAACCCTGTCGAAAACTGCCACGACGAAGGGTTTAACGAACAATTACAGAGGGAAAAGAAGGCCCGGGCAATTAAGCGTATAATTACGAATAGAAATTAAAAAGGAGCGATTGCGAGGGGGACGGAGGCAGGCAGAGAGATACATCCTGATGAATGTAAGGAAGAAAGGCAGAGAGGGTATGCGGGGGGAAGAGGATGACGCATGTACTCGTGCTGTAAACGTCCCTCCGTGTTCATCTACTCGGGTGCGTCGCTTGAACGCAAACCGAGCCGCATATAAACCGTAGGACTCTACTGGCTGCCGCAGCTACGAGGGAAACTACCCCTTGGCACGCGAGAATAGCGTACCGACCATTACGTTCTACCTTAACCGCCTAGCGCCGCCTCCTACCTCGGCTCCTCATCAACCTCGGTTTCCACCACCTCGAGCTCCCGTGGTAAAACGGCCGAGTATGCCAACGGAGAGAAAGCACGTGAGAGGGCTGCCGCACGAAAAGAGGGTGAAAGGAGTTTCGGGAAGGGTGCACAGTCACGTAGCCTTGGGGCAAAGAATGGTTAATTGTTTGTAATTAATATATTACATGCCGAGTGGTAAGTCTCGAGTGCCAGTGCATTACGCGATAGCCATCGCTTATTTACGACCATGGCCGAGCTCGTGCGTCCTGCAATTGACTATGCAACGCAACGCACACGTACGTACAATATACACGAGAGTACATATATAGACATGTACATGGATCGTCTATATCGGTTGAACAGCTTCTGTATTTTCGAAGATTCCAGTTTGAGGATCGAAGGCGATTTCTGATCGCTGGTACGTTTTGCATTAATTGCTTCGATGCGAGTCTGTTTTTATTTGAAATGTTAAACTTGCACGACGATGAGAACGTATTTCGGGTTTTTCGGATTTCAATCGCTTTTCTCCGACGTTTGGCGAACGTTTCAGTTCGTATCATCAGGAATTTCATCGTCTGAAAATTTTCGCCATAGAATATCAATACAAAATTTTTATGAATCATTGGTAACTTGGTTGATTGTAATTGTTTAATTTTAGAAGTTACTCATAATTAAAGGATTGTACAAATAGAACTATCATGAAATTTTCCAAACTGTTTGTTAGTTAGTATCTTTATCAACCCTTTAATTTACCAATTTGACAGCATAGCGCTTTGTAGAAAAATTTCACTCGGCCGTTCTTCGTTATTCCACAAATACACCTGGTTTCACGAATCGAAATTATTTGCAGAAGTTAATTAGCCTTTTTTTTACACGGACCAGCGATGAGTTCAGATAAAAGTTGGGTTAAAGCTAAACTGGAACAAAGTTACAGCAAAAAGCTTGAAAATTATTTCAGCATTCGGTATCTATATTGTTCTGATACATGAAGTGATATTCAGGTTGGATCGAGTACGAGCTGAAGTAACAAATTTTTCTCTTGTTTTATTTTTAACGTTTACTCGTTTGTATAAAAAACCTTCAAAATATTAGGAGATTTTGTATATTTTTTTTTTTATAAATCTTTTTTATAAAACCTTTATATTTTAAAAATAGAACGAGTTTTCCCTCCAATGAAAGTTTACCGAAAGTAAGTAAAACTTGTTTATACCATCATACCGTCGAAACGAGTAAAGCTAAAAATAAATTTACAATTACACATAGTTTTTCAGCTTTCTAAATTTTCTATATGACAATATATGCAATTAAAGTAAATGAGTACAGAGATGTATTAGTATCTTCTTGCAAAAGTATACAAAATTTTGAGAAATCCAACATTTCCCAATTATACGTCTATACCTTTCACTTGTTAAGTAAAAGTAAACGAGACAAACGAACGTTAATTTTTATCAGCCATTTTGCAACTATCCGAAAACTAATTTTCCAAATTTCTTAAAAACCTGTTAACTAAGATATCGCGCGGCCAGTAGTGATTTTATAATATATACCGATTTGACAAACATATCGATGTTGTGTGTATTTGAAATATGTTTGCGGAAAAGACGAACGCTCGCAAGATAGGGATAAAACATCGGTTGTAACATCGCATTCCTGTATGGCGCACGAAAGTGTGGATCGGTGGAGACAGCAATGGGGCAAAGGGAGCTCGAAGCAGGGCTGGAAAGGCGTCCGGTAAATTCCTAGCGGTTTGCTTGAACCACATCCCCCTTTACACGTCGCTATGCACTTAAGTGCGATTCTACTTGGCGAAGGATATACGTCGAGACATAGTGTGCCACGTCCGACCACTGTCGTAAAATCGTTTCCTTGCTCGCGTTTCGAGAAAGGAACATTTACTTGCACGAGAATATTTCGTTCGATGTCCATGTTAAATGTATAATTTATTATTTTCACTATCCTTTCCGATATTCCATCGAGCTTTCTACGAGGGCTCTCTATGTCATGCAAGCTCGATGAATATCTAATCGAGAAAGACGAGTTATCCCGTCATTCGAATTACCCATTTCTTGAATATAATAATTTCTTTATTCATAGACTCCCTACTTTTTTTTTGTATCGTTTCATTTCTGTTAAAAATGAATTGTACGTAATTCCTTTATATATGGATACACGTGCAGAGATTAAAACTAACCTAATGTTCGTACCAGAATGCATATAATAATACGTAAGATATTATTTATTGAAATTTTTCTGGAAAATATTTTATCGATAATTTTAGACGAAAAACTAATTCTAAAAATATCCAAGCAAATCCAATTTCTCATTTATAATGACATAAACGAACATTCTATTAACATGTCGCTCAGAAACTCTTATTAACTTTATACGAACTGTTATCTAAAAAACGTTGCCAAAATACGATACAGAATAACGGAAAAAATGTTCGTTGGATACGAAAATGTGGGTAAAAACTTTCCATCGTAAAAACTTTATTCGTGGGTGTACACGCAGGAGCTACTATGTTTTCTCCAAATATTCATCACTGGCTGAATAATTCCACGCGATGTAATATTCTTTTTTCACCTAACTCTGTACTTTTACGTATAATTTCTCCTCTCGTTCTTCGTTCGTCGCTAACGCGGTCCCAGTGTCGTTCTTCAGTTTCTATCCGCGCACCCTCTGTCACACGAATTTCCATGAAATTACGCGATAGCACCGCGACTGTGGAGCGATAGCGCCCAGGGCGGCTTGATAATCATTTTCGATCGTAACTATGGTAATGAGGCGGCTAATTATAAAAACGAACTACAAGCATTCCGCTGAGAGAAGCGCAAGAAAAGAAAAAAGAAGTTTTCTTACGGGTAAAACGGTCAGGACAACGACGGTGCTGTGCCGCTTGAGTAACGACTTTCGGGACGACTAACTACTTTCAACGACCAGCTACGACCATTTAACGAATAGAAAGCGGTCCCTTCGTCGTATCCTTGAGACGCCGCACCGCCTTGGATGCCGCTGCAACGGTTTGCCTTTCGCAAACTTGCCTAAACCCACATTCCATCTCCAATGGAAACATAGTCCTCGCGTTCTTGGAAGGCGAAATGTATCAAAGCATAAGGGAGAGAAGCAGAGAAGGCGAATTACGATCAAAGATGTTTCTAAATCAGTGACAATTGTTACGAAAATTCCACATATATACAACGACTATGAGAGGTAGTGGCACACAGTCTTATTTTCCAACGAGGTTATTTCGTATTATATATCGTGTTCCTCGATAGTGGATGATAATACAAAAGCGATTTTTCAAATATGAGTCGCATATAAAGCTTTGTAATGTGATATTATGATTACGTTTTACGTTTTGATCGCTATGGGTGAAATTCTTCTACTTAGTATTTTCTTTCCTGGATTTTTAACGGAACGATATGCCCTAAATTCCCTCTCTAAACAGTTCCAAGAATTTTCTTTACACTTCTTTAATGCTCTCCAGCATATATGAAGTATTCTCATCAATCGTGGCGTTCGCCTGCAGCCCTATTCTACTTTGCAAACGAAGAAAGGAATGCTTTAGATTCACGGTACGTGGTAAGTTGAGGTGAGGTATTGGTGAGGAACGAGACGCTCTTCGAATGCTAAGGATCGTTCGAATTTCGATCTGGACAGTGACGCAATCAGAATTCAGGAAAGAATGCATGATTTATTATAGTCCTTCGCGTACATCGTTTCCCACATTTTCATAACATTTTTACCGCTACGACGAAAATCTCGTATTAGTGTACAAAACATGTTCATTCGTTTTAAAAGGAGAGATATTTTATATACAACGATAGGCGATAATATTTGAACATTTAACGTAGAAAACTGTAACGAATCTTCGGCAATATTCTGTGATGAGTAGTCCGTGTATCATGCGGCACATTTAAAAATTTCATTAGCTTGAAAGTTCAATTTCTAATTGACAATTTCCTTCATTTACCCGAAGCTTTCGTCGCTACATAAAATCATCTATAAAACGTTTCGCTTAAAATTCTCTCCATTCTTACAAGTAAATATGCTGCGAACTAAAAATTCGTCGCTTTAAAAATGGCAGTCGTTTTGTTTTATTTATTTGATACCGTTAATTCTCTTAACTGTGGCTCTTAATCCAAAGAACGTTTAATCCAAAAAACAAATCGCAGGTATCGATGTTATTAGAGTAAACACATTGAAACGTATGTAAGAATAATTATTCATTTGTCATCCTAAGAGGAATAATCTTATACAGGTTCTTGAATCTGTGTACGGTTGAAAGGAAAATTGATGGGCAATGTGGTTACAAAAGGAGGAAAACTCGTGGGTAACGGGTCAGATAGCTGGCTCGGTAATAAAATTTTTTCTCCGCATGATTTGTTAGCAATGAACTGCACACACGGCCACGCGAGAGCTAAAAATACATCTCGCAAACGTATAACGCGTTTCCCGTGGAGCAATTTTCCACGATCTCTGTTTCTTTCAAATCAACGTAACAGCTCTTCCGCTTTTCGCGCTTCCTACGTGTCAGCGTTGGTGATATACGAACCGGCCAACGTTTAAATGAGTTTTTAAGGCTGACCAAGAACGCGCACGCGCGATCCATGAAAAAGGAATAAGAGGACCAGGGTGCACGAGGCGCTGGTTATCAGCCAGTTTCTCGTTTATTTTGGCGAAATAAAAAGAAAGAAACGAGTAATCAGCGGGCGAAGGGAGCGACATTGTTAAAAAGTGTTAAGAATTGCTCTACAGAAGAAACTAATAAAGAAATTATTCCACATCCTGTTCCTGTCCAGCCGGAGCGGCAGAGAAAAATGGCCACGCGTTACCGCGGGAACAAGATCTAAATTAAAAATCGTAGACTACTCGGACGTGCTCGCGTGCAATAATTTCCAGCTTACTGCTCGTTAGGAACGGTTGTAAGTGTGTAATGAGTTTCAGCGACAAGGTTCACAGCGACTCTTATAAATCCAACCGGCTGTCTGCTTTGCCATAATCGTTTATGCCCTCGTAAACTCGCATCTGTGAACTAACTCCGTTCGATATTATGATCCTCGCAAAGGGGAAAGATCATGTAATCACAGTGGCGAAATTGGTCGACCAGGTGAAGTACGAAGGTTACGTTTATACGGCATCGGCGGAATTTCTATTTGTAGAGATCTGTTTGGATAATATTTCCGATACGGCGAATATACATACAGTTGGTATAGTTTGAATATATCCGTATATAGGGTAACCTCGTTTTCGTACATGAAATAACCTATAGTTGGTAAATTTTCAAACTGAATTCGTTTTTATTTGTAACACGAATTGCGGCGCAACGCGCAGGTATATATCTTAGTTCTAAATATTTCGTAGTACCTTTGATACGACAATGCTGATATTAAAAACTACGAGTAATATCATTTCACAACCATTCGTCACGAATGCCGCACTTTGTTCTACGTATAATCTGATGGAGGAAGACGCGAGGACACGTGTAAACGCTCACGTTTTCTAAACACGATATTCGATGAAACATCTAGTCGAGCGACCGGTGTTTCGTCATTTGTTTTTACAGGACGGTGTTTCGTCACGTGTTTTTAAAAGGTCCGTATTTTGGAATTGGCATCTATATTCATGCCATTTAAAAACCTCTGATTCAACCACGATCAAAGTTTTTATATCCGAAAATGATCCCTACGATATGTCCCACGTACCGTGTATCATTTTAGGGTCGTAACTTGTCCCAGCTGCATATGACATCGTGTATAATTTACTTATTCATTTCGTTCGATAGAAAATAAACCTCTGTAAGCCCTGGGGGGGGATAAATAGGTTTAATAAAATGTTTATAACATACCTGGAACTCTATTCAGCTATAATACATGTACACGAAATATACACGCGTGGATTTGGACGTGAAATCAAGTTATAATCCTCGATGTGACGAAATGAAATGCTTGTTGTATAACAATTCTGCCGAGCTCTATTTAATCCCAAATGGAGAAACAGACTGAATGCGTGTTTCATTAAAATAAACAAGTTATTATACTTCTACTTATATTTTTGCCGCATTAATTTATTATTAAATCGCTAACATCGATATAAGAACCTGTTAGCTCGTTACAATGACGAAAACGATTTTCGTAATTCAATATGTTATTCCTTGATGGTTGGGAATATTGAACAATGGTTCGAGGAAACGATACGACTCTACAAAATTATTTTATTTCGTGTTGGCTTTTATATTTTAGCGGGTATATTTTTACATTGTTATAGAACATTTTTACGTAGGTTATGAATAAATATTTACACAAGCAATATAAAATAAGCAATGGATATGAATATTGCCCTAGCGAGATTGGAAAGATGTATAATTTAGTAAATACAAAAATATTAAAGGATGTAAATTTTGTTACGGTATACATAAATAATAATATCTTCTAGAATACAATTACCGAATGAAAGGAACTTGAACGTTTTCTAAAACTAAACCAAATATCAAAATAGAAATATGAAACTTACGATCAACGATAAAGCAGGCGGTGGCATGGAGGTTCTGCCAAAATATGGAAAAATTTTCTATTTATCAATGAAATTTTAAATAAAAATGTTACAATTAAATAAATAAAAATTACAAAGGTGAACGTTCGGGTACTTTTCTATGTTTGTCATGATACGTGTATCATGGTTAACATAGTATTCGGGTTGAGTCCCATTTTTATTAGAAAACTAATTTGACGTTTTCCTGTTTTTGCGTTCATTATTTGCCTGTACTTGGAACATTTAATTTCTGCTGCTGTTTCTTTGTCCGAGTCGTATTTTCTCTTTTATGAAACCACGTGCTATATTGTAGGAGTAGTTGGGATCAACAAGGCCGAAATAGTTTTTCACAACGTCGACCAAATGAAATTACATTTAAGGGTGTTTATTAATCGTTTATTTGCACTTTAATAGAAAAAGATAGACCATTTGTTCGATTGTTTGGTACGGAACTACTTTTTCTACTACTTATTCATTTATTTTACTATTCATTTCTAATATAAAGTTATTTATTTGACTTTTTTCTCCAATTTGCGAAATTACATGGAGCTACAAGATCATCGGCAACCTGATCAAGTCATTAAAGTTCACTTAAAACAGGCTACATTTCCACGTAATCCAATACACTTCGCTCACATTGTAGCTGAGAAACCATTATCTTATCTCGTGTCTGCGACGATTAGTCTCGGTATACCTGTCAAGGATTAGCAAGGATACGATAATTAGGACAACGCCGATATTAGACCTAACAGGGAGCGTAACATGTATGGTCAATAATTCCTATTCATAGCGCGTCCTATCCGACAGTTTTAACCTTTCACTTATTAAATCGTGATAGATGTACGCTATCACGCGTTTTAAATTTAAAATATTCGAATGATTTATGCCTCCTATAAATATCGTAGTGGAAATCTTCGAGAATTCAAAAGACATTTTAGCCAAGAATTGCTATCTTACAATCTTTTATTTAGCAATCATGTGTGACAAAATTATCTATTTCTAGTTTTACTAATGGGACAGAGCCTATTGAAATATTACTCATAACGTAATCTTAATAGTTTCTAGTCTCAAATTAATCAAAATTTCTGGCTACCAGTATACCGATATAATCCACATACTGTTATGTTTCTTTTTTCTTTTATATCTCTTTCTGAAAGATTGTCTGAATATGTCCATAATATAATGAATTATTCACAGCTGTGGTGTATTGCTACAACACAAGGAAATAATTTTAATTAGGGTGAACGATAATCTTCGGTATTCTGAAACTGGTTACTCCTTTACGTGACACGATATTCGAGAAATTCATCTTATTACTTGTACCTGCGCGTACAACGCCGTTGTCGATGAGAAATTAATAATGTATGATCCGGCTTTCGCGTACTATAGTCGCGTTATCGCCTGATTGTGAACAAACTTTAAATTGTACCCTTATTCCATGCAGTTATACCTTAAATGCATTTCCTACCTATCGTTGATAATTCCAAGTAAGCCGAGTATATGCATATTTAAGCCAATACACGAACCGTTCAATCTTCAAAAGAGGTGCGTGAGCCGAGTGACCATTTAATGCAGTATCAATCTCGATTAAAGGAATTATACATATATCTATACCTTCATATTATAGCAACCGTGTAAATATGTAAATAAATCTTAAAGTACACCACGTATCATATTTTACAATATAGAGATAGAAATTATTTTGATGCTTTCTAGAAGTAAAATTATACACAAGAAAGGAAATGTGGTATTAAAAATGGTAAATTAGAATTTGTAATGTATAATGTATTAATGTAACCAGTTGCTCGAAAAGTTCATAACAGAACTTAAGAAAAATTTAAAGATAGTATACTTCGATATCGTTGGAATATTTTATTAAGCAACCTTGAAAATAATTGTAATCTTTAAAGAAATAAAATTACTCCTACACCTGTACGTTGTTAATATCTTTACTAACAATGAGATTTTATTCTGGTTCAAACAATTCTTTGAAAAACGCAGAATTTTGTTCGCGCGATATAAAAATGTTATACAAACGCTCAAGAACAACATATTGATAGTACGGATACATTCGAACACAATATACGGCAAATGTCACATGCTTGTTGCGTTTGAAAGTAAAAGCTGTGCCACCAATTGGCTACCCTACGTAGTATAGAAGAATTAAATTTTCTTATTCCGGATACGAGCACTTTTGTATTTCTCGTTACAAGATAAAGCATAAGATAAAACAGAGGACATAGATACGTATATGAATTAAAATGAGGTATTCTAAAATTAAGTAATTTAGCCGAAACTCTTAAGGGTAAGCTACAATTCAACGATACCACTTGAGGGTTGAAACAGTCTCCCCGTGGAATACAAGTTAACGAAGTCCATCCAACGTGGAAGTGACGAGAAAATGAAAGCGAGATGCAAATAGAGTGATGGCGGACGAAAATTTGAGACTAACGAGAAGGAGGGGGAAAATTAGATTAAGTTTTAATCCAAGTCTTTTTTTTTCCCACATTCCCAGATGGAGCAGCACTCTACGCGACAGAGCACCGCGTACTTACTAACCGCTCTACGCCGAGGTAATGCTTTTAAGGTCTTAATTTTTTAATTTCTCGACTCTCGGCACGGGTATCGTAGCCACATTACTAAGTTACCAGGCTAATCCAGTTACAGCTTCTGGTAAGCACACCGCTACGGTTGCCGTTGTATTTGTCAACGTTACTTCTATGTAACGCCCTTCGTCAGGCTAATTAGAGCAGCTTCTTTCTTCATTTAGCCTGCTCATTTCGAACCTCCGCTGACCAACAATGGTGCGATCAAGCTCAGTATGTCGGTACTTATGAATCCACTTTAGTCGATCTGTAATTAATCCTATGTGAATTTTACCAATGCACAAATCAATGACAAATTACTAACTTGTTTATAGAAGTAGCATTTACTTACTACAGTATCTCCTATGGAGTCACCGATTTATAAACTTCAAATATCTATTAAGAGCATAATGATATATTTTACTATATATCATATATGTACATATATTACTATACACATTTATTATTTTAATATTGCTATTTGTATTAACAGCCGAGGTATTTTTACCAGACACGAAAAACCTTCTGAATGTGACTCCTAGTTCAGAAATTAAAGAATATAAAGATGCAGTGTTTATCAAGTTACAATATATCCTGTAATCTTTGTCAATAACAAACATCAGGTGTATTATCGCATAATGGCCTTTGAAAAGCGCTTTAACGCTTCACAATATTCTATTATACATGGCTATGATGATTGTAAAGGATAAAATCATCGCAATTCGATTTATGTTTTTTTCTGCAATCATCCTGCTTGAGTCTTTATGTAACCAATTACGGTTGGAACTGTGTGGCATTGAAAGCCTCTTATTGATAACATCGTTTAATTCAAACGCTTAATACAAATCATGGACAAGACTGTTCCCGCGACTAGAATGAGAAATAGAAGAATTTTTGTAACGATATAACAAATTAATATCATACTTAATGTCCAGAAATTAATGAATTTTAGTTCCCCAATGTAATAACGTAATAAAAGACAGTTAATTGCGCGAACTTTCCGTGAAAATTTTGATGGGGCATTCCGATTGTTGCAAAATGGACTACAAATTATTTTTATACCATTTAGTCGTCTGCGAGTCAGCTTAAACGCATAAAATCATTGAACCGCGTTGTAATATGGCGCGTTCTGGGAAACATTTTAAAACTTCATCCAGCTGGTCGTAATGGCAATTCTATTTGACACAGAAAATACCTTTGGAAGATACTTGCGACGGATGAAAGCGTTGCGGCCTGTTCCCAAACGACGATTCTATTCTAACCACGTTGGTTATCTTATTATCTCTACTCTCCTCTGCTGATTCTGAATTGTACACGTAGTTCTGAAACCGCATTTTCATCCTTGAGTACTTCATCCCACGAGACATCCGCCACCAAACAATGGTTCTAAGACCGAGTACCATTACTGGGCCGGTTTTCCTCCGAACAATTTAACGAAATTACTCAAAATGAACGGGACAATTGGTGCTGAAAAATTCTCCGTTTAAAGGCCTTTCGCTCGTGCCACCATAGAACTATCGTCGATCATTTTTCAATTTAGAACATTATCCACTTTTAATGGAACCTTACAATCATCCGCCTACCTAAATTAATTAATAACGAGTATGGTCTCAACCCTCGTGTCACTTTTCTGTAATTACTGTTTCAATATGATATCTACGAATCTTAGTGAAATTTAATTTTCAATATTTTTTTACCATTCCTTGGAAGTGACATAAATTAACTCGAATGTTACTAAACTTTGAATAATTTATTTCATTTAAGTACTAATCATCGCTTTTGATGACACACATCGATATATAATGGGGGAAAATTTTGGCCTATTTCGCGAACGAGGTTCAGCATGGATCATCGACGTTGCTTGTCGGAGATCTCCCACGAGGTCCTCAGAAGAGAACCTTGGACGATTTGCATTTAATCGCGATCCACGGCCAACGTACACGGCTGCGTGTGTACCGTGCAGATACGAATTCATAGTTTACAGCGAATGGCCTCTGGTTCATATAAGCAAACTAATTGTACCAGCGGTAAATTACAGCGCTTGTACGCCGGCAACGGCAGCTGCGGTGCCGCGTGTGCGCTTTGCACTACAAGTCCCGTTCCGTGGTGCACGCGTACATTTCGCTGTTCTGTATCCGTTGCCTGGTAAAAAGTAGGAAAGAGAGTTACACAGAAAAGAAACTAGAACTTTCTCGATATGAAAAGAAAATAGTTCTCGTTTAGGCTAGACAATTTACTTGCATTCAAGTTGCTTGACTTGCTACATGAAACCTCTTTACTAGTGTGAAAAATGAAGTATTTGGTATGTAGCTATAGTATTCGAATACCTACGATATTTGAACATATTGCGAATAATTTATTGTGAATAATAGCTGTTATTAAATGGTGCTATTTAAGACATTTATTTCGAATAAAAGTAGTATCAAAAAAGAAGCGGATTCGCATTTATAAAAATTTTCGTTGTACTGTTGAAAGTTCTTATAAGAGGTAAAGATAACTACTTTCTATATTATAAAGCTATAATCGTGCCACTTATATTCGTTAACTTTTATGAGTTTGGTTGTATTTAATAGACTCTTGTCGAGATCTTAATTTTCCCTTATTAAAAATTCTGAACAAGAAGTTGTGGATAAAACACAAAGAGAAGAAAGTAGAACAAGGAGGATTCGTTAAAGGTGAAAGCGAAGTGAAGGTAAAATTTAAAAAATTTGAAGGTGAAAGTAGTTAGAAAATTACGCGTAAGGAGAAGACAAAGTTCTGTATGTTATACAAGATACAGTCTAGACATACAAGATAGATAGAAAATAATAGAAGATGAATTGGAATAACGTCCTCGAAAATAATAATAACCATATAGCCAAAAAATATTTCTTATCATATGTTTTGCAATTGCAACTTCCAAGCGATACCTGAACGTAACTAAAATAACCATAATTTCCTGATTGAGATAATTACTATACTATACTATGCAAGCTTTGCTTATATTACTTTTTTTAATTTTCCAATTTTTTTACCCAATCTCGTTATTTTCCACAATTTTTTTTAACTTCCTTCGATCCAGTTAACGATCGCGACATTGTCGGTGTCGACGCGTTTGTTTCACGCAAATTACACGTAAACGCAGAAATCGCTGCAAACAGCGAGCAACCGAATCGAGAGATCCCTGTTATAAAACGAATATGCAAAACAGGGTGACAAGAAGCGAAAAAAAAAAAAAAGAATAAACGCGGTACCAACGAGAGAGAACAGAAGCGAAATCAAAGGATAACGCACAGTGAGAGATAAAGAAAGAGATAGGGATTTAAAAAGGCGAGACACGAACGATCAACCTATACGGCACTCGATTAATGCTCATTTGCATTTTGATTGCCGCTAACGATAATTGGCGGTTACAGTTTTTCGTAAACGGTAATCTGTATAAAATAGGGGGAGGGTGGCGTGGACACGCAGCACCGAACATCAGCTTTCGGGATTTGTTACGTTTGCCCGACGATCCGATGTATAGGTATAATTGTTATCGACGCGATACTGGAAAACAGGGGATGTTGCAGAACGTTTCGCTCCAGCGGACTTGTCAGGAACGTGAGAGGCTTTCGTTCGATATTATCGCCGACTAAACACACAGATAATGAACAAATTGTATTATTCGTAGCGTTCTCTGCGTTCGACGATTTTCGTTCTTTCGTGTTTCAATCGGACGTTTCCACGGAAATTTATGATACAACGCGTACACATCGACAATTACGGGATTCGTTTCGAACTGGCGTATATTTTTGTTCGATTCGATGACACAGGATATATCTGCCGCGAGTGGATGTCAATTTTCCGCCTCCGGGCGCTCGTAATTATGGGACGAAGATTCGAATTCTGTCGGTTTCCGATTGGAGGCGACTTCAAAGGTCTCTTTCGCTAGAGTTTACGACACTTCCGAGAAAGAGGGTGAAAGAGAGAGGGAGAAAGGGGAGAAAGAGAGAGAAAGAGGGCCAAAACGACTCCTAGTAGTCCTAGTGGATTTCCATTTTTTTCACTCGTTCCTTCTACGAGCCTCGACTACTCTCTCCCTTCACCGTTATTCCAGTGGCTTTTCGAAGTGTTCGAAGCGTAAAATTGCTGCTGGAATCGTGTTAAATTCAAGGTTCGACCAGCTGGGGCATAGGAATCGCTCGCTGGCAACGAAATTCGCTATAATTCTTTTTGGAATGTAGTCTTAGCTCTTAGATAACTGGTGCAACTGTCCTCGCAAGTTGGACGACTCGTTTCTTTCGGTTATGTTCGAAATTTTGCATAAGTTCGCATTATAATTAATACGAAAACGATTAAAAGTACCATTATAAACGACATTGTTCGAAAAATATACACATTTGTCCCAATAAATCTCAAATACAGAAGTAACATCTATTGATACTACTACAAGTTTAAGCAATTATCGTTGCCAAACAAATGCGGATCTTTCAATTCCGTACGAGTCGGAAAGAATCAAATTTTCCTTGCGAAATGCTTCTCGTTTCATTTCCATCCAACTCATCGTTGCTGAGATATCATCGTTTGAGGAGAATCTAATTTTTCAATAATTTTCTATCGTTGTCTCTTACCGCACGCTCGGACTTCTCACTCTCACCGCGTCATCGTTCAATCACAATCTCGTTACTAGCGCGCTGGTCAGTGACAAGCAACATCTGCGTTTTTACCACTGGAACTATCGCTACTATCAAACGTACGCATTTTTTGGGAAAAATATGGATCATACATAATTCTACAGACTTACGATTGGATATATTTATTACACTTTATATTAATATATCTTCGGAACCAAACGAGATATCGATTTAAATCAAAACTCATTATTAAGGGTATATTTTTGACTATCTTCTGAGTAGATAATACTTCAAAATTTCGCGATTGCTTTATGTGTGTCGTTCATAAATTATTGATGTTGCTACGATGAACTTGGATAATCGATCAAAATAACAATAAATTTGTTGACCTCCTCTCTCTATACCAAAAAAAAGAAAAGGAGAAAAGAAACAGGAAATGTGATTTATCAGGATTTTCACTTGTGTATATTTCTTCGTATCATATCCAATTCTGCAAATCCTAGCGCCTTCGAATTTCCTATAAATGCATAAATATCAACGATAATAAATATCAGAAATTTTATACGGGATTCTAAAAATCAATTTCTCATGGCGTAAAACGTAACCGCGTTCCTCCGAGCAACGGGACACTGGTCAAGAGGAAGATTACCCGCATATTCGGTGATCACGATAAAAGCCGGAACGTCGCGTCGCAAGGAAAATATAAGAATTCAGAGGACGGTCTCACGGGATGGAAGAGAAAATGACGGCGAAGCGAAATCGAAAAATGAGAAAAAACGGAACGCCATGAAAGAAAGGGGCAACTGTGTGGGGAGCTTTTTTCCTTGGGCTCTCGATATCATGCCAAGGGTGGACATATGAAGTTAGCCAACGTGCCAACTTCCCCATTTCCTACTTATCGAGTTTTCTTGGCAGCCTGCTACGGACCGACGAGGAGGGATGAAACTGAGAGGATACCGGAGGAGAAGGAAGGTTAAGGGAATGAGAGAGAAACGAAACGAAGGTATGGGTAGGGGAAGCAGGAACGAAGAAAGGAAACAAAATGAGAGAGAAAAACAGAGAGAGGGGGGGAGGGAGAATGCGACGCTTGTCGAGGTTTCCTTCTAATTTCTCGAACTTGATTAAAAGTTGTTCGGTACGAAAATTAAATTTCGTTTCGACCGAGTATCCTGTTACCACTCCTTATCCTCTTGTTCGACCGTCATTCGTGAACGCTGTGAAGATAAGAGACGAAGAATCAGATACAGTCAGCTATGTTTTGATTTACGTAGGAAGGTGGTTCGATTGGTTAGTAGGAATTGCTTTCAGATCGTCGAAAGTATTCATGACAAATTGGTAATATTTGTTTATTGGATATCAAAGGCATTAAATATAATATATCAAACTTGTAATATACTATTCGTCTAATACAAACAATTATTCTTTCTTTAAGACTCGAAAATGTTCTACTGTATTAAAGTTCTATTTTGTAAATTATCTTTCTTGTAAATTATCTATTCTTATCTCGAACAAACGGTTAATTTCCTATTCTAAGAGAATTACGTAATCTTCCATTATTATATTTCACAAATACATAATTAATGCGTACAAGTAATTAAATTAACGAATATCAGAATGCGCGTATTCAACTACGTAATTGGTAACGCAAGTTCATAAATCTTTCATCATTTTTAACCGATATCGACCTATAGCCCAACGAGCTGGATACAATAAAATTAGAACTTTATTATATGTAACAGACGGATTAAATATAATACACGCTGCTTAATTATACAAGACAAATTCCAACGTTACGATCAATATTTTCACAGGAAATCTTATATATATCGAAGTGGTCCGTACTTCCAGAGGAAATCTGCAGGATTATCTTTGTTAGTTGTTTTCAAATACATACTGTATGTAGGTTATCGTACCCGATAAAAGACTAGAAACACGTGAATACCTATACACGTATAGATTTCGTTATAAAAGGATTACCGTAAATTATCACAGTTATTTGTATCGCGTATTTGTAAAGCTGTTTCATTAATATAATATCTGTACCATGATACATCTGATATCGGCGATATATCGTTTATCAGAAATTCTCCATAGTCGTATCCTTTATAGCGAAGACGTGTATATTATGTATATGTAGGTACCACAAGTATTTGCACGATTTTAGATCATTAGAAATATATAAACTATATTTCTCAAATGAAACTGTTGAAATAATTAAATTTTCGAAAGCAGAAATAGCAATTTCAGACGCGTGAAGATGCGACCAGCTTGCGAATATTTCTATGCAAGAACGTCGAGGTTTCTATCGTAGCTTTCAGAAATGAAAAAGGACAGAAACGCGACGAATGTCAAAGTACTTTCGCGATATGCATTCGTTTTTCGCTTGGCCAGCAACGATCGTCTCTTCTAAAATTCCATTACATACATATAACACGATAAATTGTACGGCACTGAAGAGAGTAGATTAACAACATATTTCACACGACGAAACGCGTATTACTTACAGGTAATTGGACTTTTTCGATCTATATAACTCCTGGCAGAAAAATAATTTCATAATATCCGTCATGGTATAATATGAACTATAGATTTGTATTATTTTCATTTTATAAATATATATTGCATCTTTTTTGTGTCACGACTATTTGGGCAATGTATAGCGAGAGTATTAAATATTGCACTTTTACAAATATATCGCAATATTGCTTGTTTTAAAATATCAACAGAATTTTCTAGCTTTGAAGAGAATCTCGTTTACCGATAAATGAATTCAGTTTAACACTTTAAAGTCCTGTTCGAAGTCCTTTGCCGTGTAAGTGAAATTCAATTTGATGTACTTCATTTACTATATCATTTTATTATACAAAATAAAATATTTCTCATATAGAATTTTAATAACTTAAGCAATTTTCCTCGAATTTTGTACGTTCGTATTTTTATAAGCGGTATATAAATGTTAATTTCAAATTATCACCCGAAGAGAAATTTTTAGCAGAAAACTCGTACTTTAATTGCTTGTTTTACTTTCTAGCGAAACATCGAGTCTGAAAAAAAGAGCTTTACACTTTAACGTTCTTAATACATATTTCCTTGGATCTAAATTATATTCTAAACTAATTTACGGTTATAACGCGATTACAGTTTTAAATAATTTAAAGCAGTTTGAATCTACTTTCTAATTTTCTATAAAAAGAACAACTTTAGATGGTCACGCCTTGTCCAAGGTTGCAAGTATGCCGATAATGTAAATCAAATTCATTCCTTAATTCTTACAATTAGTTGCGATTAACGAGTTGTTACTAATCAAGTTAACGGTACGAAGCCTGAGGTGTATTCCTACCAAACAGTATAATAAAATTGTAATTGTAAAACCATACATTTCTTAGGAACATGTTACGTGGTATGGAAGTTCCAAGTATGACCATGAAGGATAAAACATTCTTTTAAAAAGAGCATAGAGGTGTTATCGATATGAAATTACATAGACATTGATTATGTAATTACATACGTTTAGATCTGATAAAAATTTTTTGGAAATATCGTGCGATATATGTAAACGTTTTAATTCTTTTATAAATAATGAACACCATAAACAATATTTTATCGGAAATCCTAGAAACCAAATAGAGATTATTAGCTAAATTATAAAAAGTACTTCATTTAGTTACTCGGATGGTTAAACAGTACACAAAATGATTCATTTGCAACAAATTCATTTGCTAAAAATATATTTTTCCAATCCTATCGCTTTTCTAGCGAATCAATTATATCTACGTATGAAAAACCTCCATAACCCTGAAACCCATGAATCCAAAAATTTCCCTATCCAATAACTAGGTATGAACAAATCTTTCACAAGTCATAGAACTTCTACAAATTCAACGTAAAACGAAAAAAAAAAAAAACTAGAAAAAAATACTATGAAAAAGTCACGCGAACGTTTCATAGGTTTCAATCGACCGTTAATCCTGGTGTACACCAGCGCACCCGCAAAACGCGGATCGATAAATCATTTTCCAACAATGAATAGGACGAAAAGTTCGTTTTTACGCGGGACTTGAACGGCTTCGTTACCGTTTAATCGGATGCCAGGGCAGTTGCTATCAGTTTCGGGAACGAGTCCATAAAACAGCCGGTTTCCAGGCTTCAATTTCCGGTGGATGCTCTTCGCGCGCCATGGCATCTCGTTTTTGGCTACGTCACCGAGGAATATAATTGACCACGGCCGATGCCCGCAACCATTAACGCCCGCGTGAAACCGGAATGGATCGTGTATATAATATAATTAAACGGCAAACAATATGGAATCAAATCCAGCGAAGCGTCCGCCGCGAAGGAGAGACGCGTACGCCTCGTCAAACGGTGTCCGCTCCGTTTTACCGCTATTTAGATTTTATTAAATGTTTTACGATTCGCCGCATCTACGCGTTTTTGGCTTTTGCCGCTTCCACCGTTGCTCGACCCGTGTCATCCACTGCTCTTTAAACTCTAAATGATTTTTGACAATTGAGATACAATCGATCGCGTTTTGCGATTACAGAAACAAAGTAATTATACAATATAAAAAGGGCGTACTAATTTCGCATGTAATTGAAAGAACAAAAATTTACGGTTTCGCTGTTAGTCCAGAATGCGTTTATTTATTATTTGAATAACAAGGAAATTGATAGGTATGCTATTGCAAGTATGAAAGGTATAGAGGAAGAAATAAAAATGTCTTTTGCTTGCTTAAAAATTTCTTTTAGGAACAAAATTTATCGAACCCATAAATGTTTAGATCTCTGCTTCACGTAGTATAAGGAATACTCGATTAATATCTGCAACGTTGCAATAAAGAAAAAGTAATAGCAATAAAGAATAGTCTCGGAAGAAAATATCCTTGAAATGAAATTTTTCTTGCAAACTATTGAAATCGCGACTTCAATTTTATCCGTCATCATTATCATTAAAAGCAAAGGAGATATGTATTCAGCCTAAAGCGAAATAATCCACATATAAAATCAAAGCTATTTTAAAAATGCAAGTTTCGTTTCTGCGAGGAGAAACACCATGGATAAAACAAATCGTTCGTTCCATAAATTTGAAATAAAAAAAATCATTGCGACGACAGCTAGATTAATAGAAGATCTCGTTGCTTTCGACGAGAGGTATACTTTTAACGAAGTCCAATTCAACCTCAGCTGACACGAAGGATCTCGAGTGCAGGTTGCATGCAACGGAGAAGTTCCGCTGAAATCTTACAAAGAATATTTCTTCGTAATTTGTATCGCGTGCTCAACGATCCGTTGGATATTCTAGTGTCTTTAGAACTGAAATTCTAACGTGCATTTTAACTTCACACGAATCGCATTCTTGCTCCACGTGCATGTAAATTACATAAATGTAGATTATCCACGCATCGGAATATCTAATTTCGTTCGAAAATTCTGAACTTTAATGCGGACGTACGAAATGCAAATTTTCTTCTCTTTTCGTAATTACGAAAACGATGCCAATACAGTACTATAGAATATTAATTGGAAATAATTATAATGACAAACTTGTAGCTGTAGTTTTATTAATCTGTAAATATCAGTTTCTTCGAATTATAGGATCAAACGTTTCGTTAAATTTGTTAGGAGAAGCTTACACTATTATACTCGTATATCGTCGGTTTACTAAAAGACTACACATTTCGAGAGTCGTCAATTTTTACAAAAATTAGATTTTGACTCCAATAGCGAGCCGCCTTCTAGTACAGCAGTGTCGATATTTTACCTAACGGAATTATACCAATGACTAGAAAAAGATGTTACAATTCAAATATTGTTTTAACTCTTTTTTTAAATAATATTCAATAATTACAAGCAAACAATATTTCATTAGAGATTCTTGAAATTGAAATTGAAAATGAAACATTATCTAAGTTGTGAAAGAGAAACGTTTTCAACTACTAAATAGTACAGCCATTAATAATAAATAAATACTACATCCTTTAAGAAATATATGTTTTTGCGAGAAAAGAGAATGATGAAACGGCTTAATGAAGCATAGTGCATGCGTATTCCAATCACCCTGTACACTTCAGTGTTATGACGACTAGTAAGCACAAACTGCACTTAAGTTTAACTCCGCCAGGAAGGAAGCTACACGGAATACGAAATTCGTGATAGCAAATCCAAGCAAGAGAATCGTTACTTGCCTGGGAACCATCGTCATCAATGTCCTTCGGATGGCGGTATCTACATACACGAGTCTTCCTTTTCATAATCCTATCTCTTCACTTTCGTCGTAGATGTATTCATTAAAAGATCTGTATATTATAAAATATTTCTAAAAATATGTAAAACATTTCATTTGCAATTCTTTTTTTAATTTACAACAAATTATTGGATTTTGCTTTTTCACATTGCGATTATCGCGAAGAAATTGAAATATTTACGCGTGATTCTACAAAAAAGAGAATTATTTGGTAGCAATTTTATCAACACACTTTCTCACTCAATTTCTGAATCGTAACGAGCTTGAGGTATGGCAGAAGACATGCTGGTATTGCCACAAAAGTGGCAGACAAATAAGTAACCACGTGTATGTCTAATTTTTATCGATATTGTCTTAAAAACTATCTACAGCGGACTGAGAAACTATGCAGGGAACATTGAGATTTCAATAACAGTCTCGTGTAATCACCTAACGGTATTTAAAACCTTTTACTTGAAAGAACAAACGTTGTTCTTTCACATTTTGCATTACGAAGAATTAGCGAAGAGATAATTAGTTTTCTCGAAGATTATATCATTCCTTTGTCTTTAATCTGATAATTTGTGATCCAGCAAGCATGAAAAACAAACCGCGTCAACCTATACCGATGTCTTTGTCGATGGTTTTGCGTGTCAACGACAAATCTCGAAGCGTGTTGCTCTTAAACAGCCTTTCAAACGAGTCGTAGTCAAAGACTCGACTACGCGCGCCATGTCCCCTAATTTATTCCATCTTAGCCCGCGTTCCGATTTTCAATTCGTGCCCCGGGGCCTTCTACCGTGGAGCAAAGTGTTTGGCGCGCGTCAACCGACACGCTTTCTCTCGTTCGTCGTTTCGTAGCCGGCTGCTTGAGCACTATCTACATGTAAATCTAATACGCGCTCGTGTATTCTTCGAGACCTCGCCGCCAAGGTGTATACCCTCTCAACGCGTTCGGCACGATCCTTCATCGAGTTACTGTCAAGCGAGAAGGCTAATGCGATCGTTGAAATATTCCTAGTACCGACGAGCTTTCATCGTGTTAAAGTTCGCAGGAAGAAAGCTCGTTATGCTTAGTGACTTAGGATTAGATTGTTTTCAGTAAGTTTGATGAGTGATTACGGAACAAATAACTTCATTCGAGTCTAATGTCGGAAGTAACAATTTCATTTTGGAATGTCACTTTGTACGAAACATCAGAGTTACAGAAAGATTATTTATACCTGCAGCTTATATATAATTCGTTTGATACCATTGAAATTATAATAATACTTCTTCGTTATAGTATCGGTTCATTCATGTAGCGTTCTTCTATAGAGGAGATGTTGGTGTCAAGATCGACGCATCGTGCGGTGTCGATCCATTTCCAAGAGTATTGCATTGCTGATAGCCAGAACCATAAATGTGTCATCAAGGTTTAGGCTCAACCTCGATAGCGGCTTTGAGCGGCGATGGTCCTACGCTTAAGGATCGCCGCGATTCTAACAGTCTCTAGAACGTCACGGATGCTATAATTGGACTTTTCCACTTTTCATTTCCACTTGCGTCTAGTTGCGCGCAACGCCGAAATTTCTACACAGACGATCTACAAATAGATTATTGAAGAATGTCTATACGAGGCGTATATTCATAACGTACGATTCTAAAATTATATGGCTCGATTTAAATATACGCCTTGGCACGCTTGATCTTATTGGAAATTAATTAAATCGATGGAAACCGTCTAACAGCGTTGCAAAGTAATGAATAGGGAAAAAAATCACGCTACATCATGACCCAAATGTTCGATTACCCATCGGCGCAAGATTTTTGATTACGGTAATATTTTTGCAAGTAGAAGCAGAAAATTTGGAAATACGTGCTGTTTGTCGAAATTGCTGCACCATCTTAGTACTTTACGCATACGATAGAACATGAAATGCTTCTCTCAAAAATAGCCAAAAAAATCTCTTTGACCGTGTCTCGTTGACTAGATCCCCTGTCACTTTGAGTCTTCGTGAATGTGTTGCGAGAATTGTTCGAGGAAAAGTCAACTTTATTCTTTTTAATAGAGCCATATCTTTTTCTAATCAACTTGTCGTGGAATTCTTT
The DNA here is from genome assembly GCF_024516045.1 of Bombus affinis. Lineage (NCBI taxonomy): Eukaryota > Metazoa > Arthropoda > Insecta > Hymenoptera > Apidae > Bombus > Bombus affinis. The sequence continues at coordinate 10,750,808 of NC_066354.1, forward strand.
ATAAAAAATTATTAACCTATCTAGGTCGAAAAAATTTAGCATTGAAAACAGAATGTTGTTAAATTAAATAATTAAACCTCTGCTTCCCGTCAAATATTAACTACTAAACGTACGTGTAACGCTCTCGTTATTATAATATTAATTATTTATATTAAAAAAGCACGCTTATATCGAAACCTCTGTAAATAGCAATATAGAAGAAAAATCTAAATAGTTCGTTAAAGTTTCTCTACAAAGTGAAATAACTTTCACGCGAAACATTTTGTACATTTTAAAATGTTATATAGAAACAAAACGCGTATATATATATACAGTTTAAAAACACGGTGCATATTTTATGCAAAACAAGCGAGTTAATTAAAGAAGAAAGGAAGGAACGGTCGAAAAAACAAGAAGCCCAGAATTCAGCAAGATCCATGTAAAAAATCTTACGATAACGAAGCTCGAAAATTCTCTTTGCTGAATCCCGAGATTCATTCACGAATCCGTACTCCCATGAAATTAAAGGACCGTTCGATCCTTTGGTAGAACAGCCACGGGGCACGGTCTTTTAATTATACGGCTGGTGAATCTCGATATTATTTTAATATAAACACGCTGGCTGCCGATATCAACGACCGAGTACTTTTTATCACGGTTCTTTTGTGAGGCGGATTTAACCGCATAGGCACGAGCGAGAGGAATGTTTGCATACCGACCACTCCGAGAAATTTTCTCCGGGTGGTATCGAGCTTCTATATCATTCCCGTTGCTTCAGTTTTGCTTCCTCTTTCTTTCTTTTTTCTTTTCAGCCATTTTGTCTCGTTCACCGTAAAATTTCCCTACGGCGATCATTTCCTCGCTTTACCTCCGAGCCGAGTTGCAACAAAGAAATTCGTCGAATGGTCGTTTTAATTTCGTATCCTTCCGCTGTTATACGTATCTGTTTTAGCTTTAAATATCGCGTATAAAGGACACAGGAAAACATGACAAGTGATATTATAAAAAGACAATTTTAAAACTCGAGATTGTCGACCAATTTCGCATCAAAACCCTCTTTCCATTTGATTTTGAAATTGAATATATGTTTTTATCGCTCTTCCGAGCACTTGGAAAATATTATCAACAGTAGATCGATCGAATTTACGGATTTCTTGCACGATACGATGAAAATTATTACACGTTATCGTCGATAAGTCTTCGTGTAACTTTCCTGGATCGCGAGCTGACGATTGGACAATTTATTCGAGACACATTCGGTTCATTGAAGGCGTCGCATCGCGTGTTTACACTGACACGTACTAAATCCTGTCATGAAACGAGGATTAGCGAAACAAGCAATGGTGACTGTAAGCGAACTGTATATCCCCTGTTGGCAATCGATAACAAGCCTGGGAATTATTCGGCAGTGGCTTCTTTGAAATCAGCCATTCTGCGAACCAGGGATAATATATAGCCTGTATCAGGACCTACGCCAAAGAGAGAAAGAATGCGATCTGATTAGCGGTAAAATCGAGCACCCCCGTTGCCTCGGCTTAATGTTCACGCTTTCTGCTTTCCCCTCCTTCCTTCTTCCATTCGTTCTGTTCTTTTATTAAGCTGACAGAAGCAAATGCCTTCGGAGTTTATGCCGGTCTAAGTTATAACACCCAATTTTTCACTTTGTCGTACAGGTATTAACACAGAGAACAATGAAACGAACCAATTATGAAAACTCGCAACAGATCGTGTAATTGACCGTAGTTGATGGATCAATTGCGAAGAATCGTAGTTGATTTACTTTAGTGAAAGCTGATAAGTGGGATTAAATGTTATATCATATTTTATGTAGCACGATAAATTTTATAGAATCTTGTCGATACAAATCGTGCGCATATTAATTCGTTAGCTTGTATCCTAATTCTTTTCTTACACGTCGTTAATGCGAATAAATCTAATTAATGTCCACATACTCACGAGCGACAGCGTATATTTGGCGCGGACGTAACATTTTAAAATCGCTTACAGGAAAACGGAAGTATACTTCGCTATTGTGCCGGTAGAAATAGGTACGTCTAACGCGTATAGAAAATCCCACCTTAGATTCCACCGAAGTAACAAGAAAAATCGTCGATCTCTGGACGAGAGATCTTCGTTGGTCTGGTCGAAGGGAACTTTATACCAAAGGAGACGGAAAGATAGGTAATCTCTCCTCGTTCCAGACTAAACCACGGTTCGTTTGGGTAGACAGGATTGACCACGATCGATTCCAGACACGATAAGAGTCCACTGTTTGAGACGTGCACGATGAGAGTTCAGGTTTTTCAAGTGGTGACTTTTATTTTTCCAGGGATGAACGGAGTTGTCCGTTGCGTTGATTGTGATTTAAGATGGCTTGACCGCCGTGGTATAATTTTAAGGATATAATCCTTTCCGGGGGTTTAGATTAGTATGCAAACGTGACGACCACCAGTTATATCTACGAGGTTTATTATGAATTATATTTTTCAAAACTTAAATGTATATATGATACGATCTAAAGATATGAAAGCACAAGGTGCAAGATGCGATATCTAAATATATATAAAATATTCAAAACACGCACTTAATGGATAAAACAAATTTCTGTCTAAGTTTCACTTCTTCAGCTTAATTCATAAAACTATGAATTTCATAAACATCCGTAGTCTAAATATTACAATTCAATTTGTCTTTAGTCTTCAAAAATTGTAATACAGCGGTTGGTCTTAAGTATTATTACTACAATTATTCAGGACAGTCCCTCAGTACGTGCATATGAAACAATCTACTAATCAGACTTGGACTCCTTTGCATATCTTCACAATATCTGCATATATACGTGATATACCGAGTAATAATTAGAAAAATGGTTCCAATTCGACGATTAAAGACCAAAAAATCCCATCTGCGTACGGATGCTGCGTTTAATCGAAGACGGTGAACACGTAGGCTTACACGTTCGCGTCTGACGCTTCTACGATATCTTATCTTAACCCGCGGTCTACTTGATCCCGAACAGCGATGTAAAGTCTGCCGCTGACCCGATATCTCATCCGCCGGATTATCTCCTACCCTTTGCACGCGCTCGAATCGAACACAGATCCGCCGTTCCGTCATATAACGTGACATTATGCTAATTTCACGGTTATTAGCCGGTCGAGAGAGGCAGAGGTGGCCGCGCGCGAATCGAGCCAAGCTAAATTACGAATAATTGCGGCCTGTCCCGGGTCACCGGTGTCGGATTCTACCTTCGATCAGAAGTTGCGGCTACGAACGAACACCGATCGTTAATAAAGGATTATTGTGACCGGATTTCGACGAAGGCCGAACGTTTTCCTTTCTTTGTCCGACCGAACTGACAGCCCGTGGACGGAGGGAAGATTCTCTCTCGAACAACGATGCGTTACCTTCTCTTCGTGCAAATTTCTCTTGATATATTTACGAGCTCGTGGCTCTTTTAATGCTTAAAAAGGGGCATTCTTTGGCAGGAAATTCTTCACAATTCTATAGTTGTCTCGCGCTAATGTAAATTTATTTATCGTGTGCAACGATCGTTGAAGATTTTTCGATCGTTAAACGCACGAAATGGCAAGTTTTGAAAGGAGGTCTATATATTATCGGGTATAGGACGTATAAAAAGTATATCATGACTGTCACAGCAAAATCTGGTATTATAATAAGTTGACGAATATTAAAATGTTTGCGAAGAATCGCATTCATAATAGCATAATTAAATCGTTTACGTGTGTTTCTAGGAAGCCTCGTATCTCTCTTAACACCCTGTGAACTGTTTTCGGGCTAGAGCACGTTTTAATTTGTCTCGTTGTAGCTCAAAGCTAGTGTTACCTAGTACAAATTCTACGAGACACTTTGACAACTCGAAGACTGTTGAAATATATTAAATTACATATCGTTGGCGTGCTCAGATTTCGCTTATGTGCCAACGTGATATTTCGAAAATCGATGGAACCCGTTTGATCTCGAGTATTCTGAAACTATTGAGTGCGTATCTACATACGTGGCTGATCAACATTTTGTATGTTAAATGAAACTGTACAGAGTGCTCTCAGCTTTTTCCACCATATTTATACATACGCTAGCATATTTATTAACCTTGTAAACTCAGGAAAATTTTCTATTTTTTAGAATCATAAAAATCCTATCTTATCCGTTAAGTATTTAATTTCACGAAACAGGTTTAGTCAACTTACGGAAGATATACAGTAAACAATTTTAGCAACGTTAAAAGCGTTGCAAAGTTTCCAAACGTCGGTATCGGTGATGATCAGAAACTCGACAAGAACCGAACGATACGTGTACGGGTTTATTTTGATCGAAAAGTAGCAAGCTCGCTAACGTAGTTCTATAACCGAACGACATCGTAAAGAACAGAAGAACACTATTGTGATTCCTTATTTTCCAGGCGTTGCTTTACAGCGAATAACATGATGGCAGTCCCTTTAATCCGGAAACCATCAACCAAGCAGTATAGTCGGAAACGGTACACAGGTAGTTTCAGGTTTCAGCTTTCGCCCATCCACTAAACTAGACGTAAAGTTGCAATGTTACAGCTTGCATGTTGCGTGCGTTTCACGCAACGCAAGAATACGGACGTCTTTAATGGTTCCGCATGGAAGGTGTTACACCCGTTTACGGCGAATAAAAAGTGCGCTCGAGGCGCATATTCTCGTTCTCCTTACGCTAAGAGATCGTTGCGTTGTGACGCGAATCGCGCACGAAACGGATCACAGAGAACGTGTTATGCGATAGGGTTGCGTTGTTCGGGAATTTATTATCGTTTAAGACCGCATTGGCACCCAAGCTCCACTTCGCGTCACTTCGCTGAACAGCTATGCGTTAAACATCTCGAGTAGAACCGACCAACGTGTTTATGACACGGTCGAGGCTGTTCCTTTGCGTTTAGAACACGCGTGTCCACGACGCGGTACGTCCACCGAGCAACTTGGTTCGCTTTAACCGATACGGAATCTCAGAGGTTATCTGTACAAAGATCGCTATAGCTTTCAATAATAGAATTATCTTTTCGGAACAATAGACATCAAATTACAGGATATTATATCATCCGTGTGAACGGATAGCTACAACAGCAGCGTTCAACGATCAGCTTTTATCCTTCGGAAGAAGAAAGAAGGTGAAGCTGAACCATCATTCGACAAGCTGGTTATCGAAAAGAAAAATGGATTTTATATGGTAATTTGAATTTCATGTGTCAATGGTGGTTAGTAGAGAAGTTCGTAAAAGAAGTATTTGAAGAAGTTATTTTCCAATGAAGCTATTTTTACTCTATATTTCTGTTACCCTACATAGTATCAAATTTTGACAGTCTACTACTAAACACGAAATTCAATATATATCTACTTGGACCTGTTTAATTAATACATAGTAGTATATAATAGTATGGTGGTAAATAATAATAAGTAGTAATAACTTAATATAATAAATATAGTAGTCTATCGATACTTTTTTACTCGCCAACTTACGTAATATTTTCTTGATCACGATCTTTGTGTAATACAATTTTCACAGCATCAAATTCTTTCTACTAAAATTTATTTTCAAGTGGCAAAAATAAAAGGATCCGAAGTAAAATAATTACAGAAAATCTTTACAGATTACAATCCCTTTTCACACAGAGTAAACCGCGTTCGATATAAAATAAGCTATTCGGTTGAAAGGATTTTCGATTTGGAGCGAATTTTTGGTAGGCGGGCATAGATAAATCATCGGGGAATTGCGATCGGTAGAAATCGATTCTCACACGCGCACGCAGATCGGCTGTCATCGAAAGTCATTCGTCTTCTTCTCACAACATGGAACGTGGCCCTGATGGGCACACTTATCTCGCTTATCAATGAAAGCAACCGGAAGAACCTGCGAAGCAGTGCCAAATGATACGATGGATGCGAATCGAATGATGGATGCGCGGCAAACATTTCGCATTCCTCCATTCCCACATCACTTAAAAACCGGGGGATCCATCGTTGGCTTGGTCGCTTCTTTTCCGACATAGAATCGCGACATTTCTATTGTACGATCGATCAACATGGGATTTCCTTCCTCGTCGATACCAATTTTTGTCGAGTACGCAATTTTAAATACCACCGAGTTTACATTACGTCCGAACTGGACGATCACTTTTCGCGTAGAATGGACTATGTTTCAAGCTTCGAAACGTTGTTGAAGAAATTGATACTTTGGTGTTCAGAGTTATTATAGACCTTTTGCAAGTATATCGTTATCAAAAATATCGGTTTTAACTCTTAATTAATATTTCTCAATGTAGCAGACACTATACTATATTAATATTTATCGCACAGTGTCTTTGAAAATACTTGCGTGATATTAATAACAAATAAAATCTTAATAATTTGTCTAAATGAATAGAGTTTTACAAACTATTCTATCTTTTATTTGATCGATTTATTATCTTCATAATGTGAATATTTTGCAGTGAAGAAACAAAGTCAATTAATTTGACTTTGGCATTAAGAAAAGATAAGCAAAGTAACAATTGTTTCGCATTATTCTATATTTTTTTTTCGAATTCAACACTTCAGCGTATCAAGAACAAAATAAAAAATATCTGCTATTATTGTGTTCTTTCACTGATGCGAAATAATACAAATTTATAAATTAAAGGGACAATGTTACATTTAAGCTTCGTGATTCATTTCCTTTACTACTGCGCACACCTATGTAGAACAATTACAAGTCACGAATGATTAAACCAACAATCGAACGATTTCAACGATGATTTATCGATAGTGGAAATTGATTGCCTGTTGTTTGCAACTTCGAAATGTCTGGTAGTTCCTGACATTGATGGAAACTAGATAGTGGAATATCTATCAAGGTACCTCGATCCTCTTTAATCAGGTTAATAACGAAGCGTAAGTGTAATGGTTGTCACAACGCCTTGATCGATGTTCATTAATTAAAACATTAAAATTAACATCCTACGATAAATCTATTTTTATCATCAAGTTGAAAGGAACGTATTTGAATTTCAAGTTGAAGTACTTCTAAAATTAAGTTTTAACCAAAACATAGTAACCATGTACACGTACTCTATCATTTACGTATGAAAAATCTTTAGCTTAGACCAAGATTTATTCGCGCATTTCATCTCGAAAACGAAACTTATCAATGTAGCTAAAAATAAACCGTATAACAACGTATAACCGTAAAATAACGTATAACATTATATTATAATAACACACAAGACAAATTAATTGTAATTAAAAAAAATCTCCTACAACTTGACACTATGAAATTTTACTTCACTGCTTCTATATTTTCACGCGATAATTAACGCACGACCTACTAAACAAATCCTTAATTAATTAATTTGCCTATATAGTAACTCTTAATCCATGGCGGTTAAAAAATTTAGCAAAATAAAAAGCGGTCCATTCAAAGAAGTATGGTGTGGAAAATTTCTGAGAAACAGATCCCACCGAAAGCCCATAAATTTTCTGTCAGGCTGCGTTACCCTTTTTTTGCAACACCTTGCCAACGAAAAAACGTAGATCCCAGGGGGAAACGATAACATTCTCTCTCCGCAGGCGCCGCTTAAAAACCTTCTCCGATTAATAAAGTCGTTCGCTGGCGCCGGCGGCAGCTCCTTTTCAATGTCAACGATTTTGTTCGAGCGATAAAGTCAGAGAGTCCGAAGATACCCGCGCAAGCTCATTAAGTAAATCGTCCTGGACCAACGTCTGGCTTCGTTCCACCAAGTAAGTGCTCGAATCGGTCAAAGGACGCGTTAACGAGTATCAAAGCTAGGCCAACGCTTAACTTAAACTCGCTCTTCTTTTCCCTATCTTCGGTCTTCCCCTCGGTTGGTTCTCGAGGATTCGAGTGGCACGCTGTTCTCCGGCAGATATCATCGTAATTTATACGACAGTCGTTTGTTTCGAATTCGTTGGACCGCGATAGCGGAACGCAGAAGTGCGGCTTGATTATTCCTCGCCCATACCTCTGTCATTCTCGTAAACCTGCAGCCACCGAGGCCACTCCATTCTCTTAACTTTCATATTACCGAACACTTCAAACGCGTCTCGAGAACACTCGTGAATCGAACTTCGGCTATTGTTTCGTCGTATTGTCGTTGTTGAGGACAATCGAGCACTCGGATGTTCGACTTATTGTCGTAGGAGCAACGATTCCTTCCTGTTTTACGGCTCGCGGTTAACGGACTTCCGAAGTGCTTTTTAGCGAACAGAAGTGACTTTTTCTTTCGCATCCTTTTTTTTTTTTTTAATGATTGTTTTCGTAGGATCGTCGAGGGAGAAAGTAAAGGTAAAGCGAAAGAGAAACGTGCGACGATATGCACAGAATGTCCCAGGTCTTTTCCGAAAAACGACTGTTCCGAATAAATAGAATTAAGTTACGATTTACACCGACGCGATTTCCTTGCCACTTTTAAAATTAAAATTTCACTATGCGTTCGTCGTTGATAATTTATTAAAAAATTGAGTTACCTCTCTAACTGCACATATTTACCGTCTGTTATATACACTTTTTACCTCAGTCCGCTTCCTGCTAACGCTAAAGTCAGCTTTGAGCATTGTTTTCGTTTTAACGTAGAATAAATTCATCTCTGGTAATTTATTCATTGTATTATATATTAATTTTACAGTTATTTTACATTAAATACCTTTCATCTAACTGTTTCATCCTAAAGAATAATTTAATTTATTCATTCCATATAAATTTTACAACAATTTTACGTTTAATATCTTTGATTTCATTGTTTCATAATAAACGATAATTTAATTGTCTTATGCCAAAGTAAAATTAAAATTAAACGAGATAATAGAGGTATCGATATTTAATCTAATTTAAATATTACTTCATTTTAGAATATTTTTGCCACCTTTCATTAATAAAATCTTCTTTCATGACAAATGCTTCATATATGGTTTTCTATATCGCTTCGAAATACCTATCTTATTAAGGTAATTAATATCTACCGGGGCTCGTAACTTTCCGTAATAAATACATCAATTACATTCTTGCGTATTATAATTAAAACATACTTTACCTGCATCTATTCAACTTAAAATATCTCGCTAATGAGGCCGTCAAACATCTGCCTCGTTTGCATCCAGAGACAAAAGCAGCACCATATAAGCGAACAATGTGCACCAATGGATTAATTAAACTTCCAACCGTGGGTACTTGTCTTTGACGATTACTTTTTGTTGTGTAAAATTCATGGAATACCTCTTTGATTTTCACAGGCTTGTCGGCTGCAGTAGCAACGGTTTCTCTACCTCGCCATATTTCGAAATATACTAGAAATGTAGCAAGAATGATTTATGAAACAGTCGTTTGTTTCAGATCTGTTGTCTTGCCATAGAGTAGCAGTGGCGCTTGATTACTCTTCCCTTCCTGCTCTTCTTTGTCCCGACCACCTGCCTATGAACGAAACCTCCGCAGCCAGCCTGGCCCCCTTAATATTCCCAAATTCTCCGAATCTCCTTTCATTTTCATATCGTCCGACAATTTGGCTAACTTTAAATGATATTTACGAGCTGAACTTCGCTGCTGAAAATTAACTCTTTACGAAAGATATTAACACGAAATGAAAACACGATAAATTGACAACATTTTCATTAGTTGTGGACAGATGAGATTCTTTGCGTTTGCGAATGTCGTAAAAAAAGCATTAATACAGAAGTCTAAAACATTAAGTTTCTAATCTAAAGTATCGGGATGGTTTTAAAAATCAAAAGGTCATTATAAAAGTCATATTACATATTTAACATACCAAATTAAACTTTTGTTCTCGTCCATGTTAGTCGCGGCTATTTATCCAGCTTTGGTATTCGTATGATTAACTGTTCTATCGTTTTCGTTGTTGTTTGAATCGATACATAAAAATATAACGTGTTTTCTATTACTAAAAAGTTTGTAAATAACAAAATTTGCTATATAACGGTACATTAGCAACTAATTTTCGTTAACGAGCGAAAGATATCTTGTCGTTAAAAGTACGTTCTTGGAAGAAGAGCACTTCGTTTATGTCAAGCAGACTGGGATTTGTACAAGCAGGTAGTTCTGGTGATCGCGTCTCCAACACCTTTAGACCTGCCTCGTGCCAGGATGCACTGCAGCAACGAGCATCAAGATAGCGTAATTTATGCGACAGTCGTTTGTTTCGCTGCTGTCCTTCTGGTGATAGCGGGCCAGGAATACGTTTTGCTTATTTCCACGTTACTATATCGCAAACCTCTAACACTTACGTTAGCTCTTCGAAGAATTCGCTTCGACTCAATTTTCGTGCCATCATCGCTTGACCTAAGGCACGTCCTGCACTTCAAGCGAAAGCCCTTTATCTCATTCGAGCGTTTCTGTGCTCTTCGATTTTTTTATTGAAAGGTTTCAAACCATAGAAATTGTTTGTACGTACAGCGATAGTTTTCTTTCTTATAAATAAATAACTTTCCGATAAAATAACTTGACGATTACCACGATTCTCAATTATAAATGATACGTGTATTTCTATGTTTCCACACTTCACAAACAATAGAGTAAAAGAATCTCTCTGATTTAATTACGTTTCGCATAATTCAGATAATATATTATCATTATTTATCAAGGTACTGTGTCGTGTTGTACACTTGGAATTGGAACACGATTGGAATTGAAATTATTGACTAGCGAATAGCAAAGAAAAATGCATACAGTTTCGTAACGCGAGTTGAAAAATCGATTATAAAATTTATAAAATCGCATAATTTATTTAAATTATATAAATACGTACAAGATTAAGTTACATCAAACTAATTACAGCGACAGAGCCAACGCATTAATCATAAAAATATTACGTCGTACTTTTAATTCGAAATTCGACGTTACCTATTTATTTTCCTGTACGCATATGTATACGCATTGGTTCATTAATCTTCGCAATGGATTGGACATGGTTATAAATTGAGATGGAATCGTGAAGTGTCGAAGGGACGGTGACAGGTCGACGATCCAGCGAATGAATCGATTGAAAAGTAATCATTAGCTCGGATGCGAGTGGTCACGATAAAAAGGGAGGAAGATGGTAGTTTGGGCGAAGGCGTCGAGGGTTGAGGAGCTTCGACCTTCTCATCCCTGTCGTGTAGAGTTAGAGAAAAATGTGCTTTCGTGGTGAGCCAGCCGCCCATCCATAGGAAGCTCGTCCACCCTATTGCCTAAGGGTGAAATTCGATTCCCAAAAGGTGAAGGAGAGTAGGATTCGGTCATCGTTCCTCAGCTTCGGGGATTTCACATTCCAGACGTATAAACGTCTTCCAGCGAAACATATTCTTATCGCTGCCGAGAATTTCAGTTGCATTAGATTTGCATATTTTCTAAAATAAGCTCTCCGGGCATATAGACGATATTCGATTTTGCTCTCGGCTTATTCAGGCTTCGTTTCGAAGGAAGGAGGAACAAAACGCCTTAACCGACATAAAATTCAGTAAACCGTACGGACGGCCGTTTCGAATTGCAATCGTCGAAATGACGATAAATTTTGTGGGATGGGACATAAATTCGATGATGGAAAATTTCTATCGATATCGAATCGCGTGATTTGCTTTCCGGAATTTGCTTTGCGTCATACGTACGCTGTACAGCAAATTGATACACCGTACACAAGGTAGCTACTTTGTTTCAAATCTCTTTAACCACACATTTTTCAGCACATCCCTTTGGATTCGCATTTCTATGGCAAAACTCTCGTTAAAAGACAGAAAGATAAAATTGGAGTTCGACGAAACAACAATCTCCGTTTAATATAAACGTAGTCGCCAGAAGATCGCGATATCAAAGGTGTCATTTTATAGCAGGCTGAACGAGAACTTCAACGATGTTTTAGACAAAGTTACACTTCAGAAAATCCGGCGAATTGCACGTATCCACGGGGAACACAGAGAAGGTCGAGTAGGTAGAAAAGCCATTTCCCGCATTTTCGATTATCGTCGTTGAAAGGACGTCGTACGTAAAACGATGTGTAATTAGTACACGAACTCTGTATAACTCGATAAGCCGATAACGGCACAGCTTCTGTCCCGCTTTCGTGGTTGGAATAACTGACCTTGTTATTTCGACAAACACATCAGGACTGCCGTTGGCTCGTTGCCATTTTTGTCGGTCAAAAAAGCTTTTCTTTGGCGAGCCGCGTTGCCTCGGGATCAGATACGTTGGCGTGGATAGAAGCGGCGAGAAGAACGAAAAGAATCGTATGTACGCTCCGTTCACAGCGGGCTACCTCGACAAAAGGGGACATAGAGGAAGGGAACGCGTGGTTGGTGATTACAGAAAGCCCTCGAGCCACTTCGCTGGCCATAATGATGCAATTAAAACTCGCTGTCATTTCACTTATACTTGCTGATGCGGCTGACGGCATTTGTCTCGAACCTTTTCATATATTTCATTCCTTTGCCTTCTTTTTCAAGGGCCGAGCTTCTGGAATAGAAACACGGATGTGTTCGTGGAAGATTGATGCTCGTGCTCGTATATGGGCTATTTGATGGCTCCAATTAACGCGATTTACTCAATTAGAAGACAGTCAATATCGTACGGCGAGTGAATCTTTGTTTAACAGAGAAGCTAGTGAAATCCATGGAGAAATACCGCTTCTGATTTTATTTAACGAGGAATTAATTTCGGATAACTAATCGAACAAATTGAATAAATTGACCTTATGATCGACGTGTTGAATTTTCTAAGTGTACATACGTTTCTATATAATAATGGATATGTATAATATGTACGATAATATATACAATAAATAAAAGGACATACCTTTAAGAAATGTTTCAACTATGTAGCTTTAATTATGGGAATATACTACTATGTATATCGTTTGCATAGTTTTGTTACCGATGATGAAAAACGATCGACATGAAATTTAAACTGTAGTTATTGGTTCAATTATGTTCTTCGTTGTGTGTAGAACAGTCTCAACACTCTGATATTTATTGAAAACGTTTTTCCTATATAAAAGGAATATATATATATTGTTCCGCTAGATAATATCGGCGATATCGGCTATTTTGAAAACAAATCGAGCCCGTCCTTAACACGCACAATCACGAATACAACTCGTTGTATCTGAAAATTCCGTCTTTCGTTTCAAAAACAATTTTTCATAAATTCCAGGACAAAAGCTGAATATATAAACAGCCTACCGCTCTCGAACGATTCGCATTCCTCGCGACGACAGGCTCTAAAAAACGTTCATCTCGGAAATAGAGAGGGATCCTATAACACGACACAACAGAATCTCGTATCTGCAAGGTAGAGACGAAATTCCAAGACGAAATTTTGATCTTGCATCGGAGCGTGATCGTCCGGTGTAGCAGCCGTCTTCGCCACCAATCGCAATATTTCGTCGACACTTCGGCGAGTAGTTGTGCGTTGCATCGGCTGGTATGCAGAGTTGCGGTACACTTTGGAATCTAATATGGCGCTGACGAGGACGATCTGTCCAATAAAATGTCGTCGCTGCATAAACAGTTGCACCAGTCTGGTCACAGTTATTGCCTGGTGTACGATCGTTTGCGCCCGTTCGATGTTTCGCCCCGATGCAAGCTTTCGGATGAAAACAATCCACTTGCTAGCCCATACTCGATCGGTGAAACCTCAACCCCTGGATTAGCTGTCGCATTTTGGAGAAATTGAACCAAACGTCTTGTAAATGTAATAAGATTTTTGGAAGAGAATGCGAAAGCACAGACTGTTAACCTTAAATAAAACGAAGTTTGTAACGTTTAACGGTGGGAAAGATCTATCTTGGGTACATCGTACTTACGTATCCACTTACATACGCACCTACATATTCACGTACTTACATACATAGGAAACGTCAGATTACAAATATATCAAACATATCGTATCATCATAGAAAACGGAAGGCTTCGCTATCGGAATGTATAAAGAATTTCGTTGACATGTGCAACTTTGAAGTTCTGCTAGTAGCTCGAATATAAAGATATTACAAAAATTGTGCCCAGTAACGAAGAAATAAGTTTGGTCTTCTATCGGTTTTTTGAAAGCAGAACAAGTCTTCAACAGAGTCAATTCGGAGATTAAGATCACCCATATTGGATTTCATATCGTATTTTAACCAAAATTAGATTCCAAATTAAAATGACATTGAATCATTAATTGTGAATGAGCAATTAATGAATTGAATTCTATTTATTAGAGGATGTAGTGAAACATATCTTGCAAAATAGTTGAGACTTTATATACTATACATATATGTACATATACGTATATCAAATATTAGAACTCTGAATTGCCCGATTTTAAGATAGGATTAAATATTCATACACCATGGGACATAATAAATTAAGCTTCGTTCGTTATCATTAGCTTAGTATGTGGTGATATTCTAAGAAGTACAATATTTCCCAACGAAATGATATATGTTAACTACCATATAATCGGCTTTACTCTACGGTACCCATCAAAATACTTACGACCATTATATCAACATTAACGTTCTGAAAATCAGGCGTACATTGTAAACTGCAAATATTAGGACATCTACTTGCTGTAAGAAAACGTCGTTTATTTAGTTAGTATTTTAAATTACAAGATACATATCGCGCGAATGGAACATCGAATTAATAATAAACTAACTAAACCAACGAAAAATATTCCTTTTTTACAATTTTATAACATCTAGTCAAGTAGGATAACGAGATAATCTATAGTTCGTAAAATTTATTTGTAAAATTTCATCCGCTCCATACCTGAATTCCTTTTTTCATAAAACTACGACAATTAATTTTTCTTTGTTATTCTTTAATTCTACAATTGCAGGAGTTTCTGGTTAAAGGATGACACTATTAGCAAGTTAAGCAAATATTCAACGTATTCTTCGCGTCGGCGAACCCCTCCGCTATAAGGTGACCGAAAAGAACGAGGGAAAATCGCCATGAAATAATTACGGTATAAATAACAATGAGCAGCGACTTTAGCAGACCAAGCGAATGTAGCTAGTAGAAAAAAAGAGTCTGAGGAAAGTGGCTTATATCTAATTTATTAGAGGACGTACATTGTCGCGTTGATGAATAGAGACCGTAACCGAAAAACTGAGGGGATATTGTATGTACATCGGAGGCTGTTGGTGGTCGTCGTATTCCTCGCCACAGCCTGTACTTCGCTAGGATCCCGGATTATATCTTCATCCGTTGATTCACAGCGTCTCTATGGCTGTACCGACCTGGTTATAAGAAACTGCATATAGAAAAAAAATTGACGCTTAGTCGCGTCCACCGAAAGTGAACGCAAACTGATCTACGTCCTCCGTCTTGTGGGCCTTATACCGTTTCCTCGTCAAGTTAAACGTATTTTCTATTAAACATGTTAAACTTTCTTTACTAATTCTGTGTAGCGGTATGACGGATCCATTTGGGCGAAGCTAATTTGAAACAATCGCATGGATTTTCTTTTATTTTCCTACGTTGCTTACTTTTCTTATATCATACTACTATATGTTATTTTACGTATACACATTTAATGTACTTCTTCGTAATCTGTTTCTCGTAGAGTGTCTACCTTTCTTTGGTAGAAAATTCTATGTTCAATTATTTATTGATCCATCGAGGGCTAACGTCGCCTTAATATTTCATTTGTGTTCTTTTTTTTTTTTTATTAGCGTATTTTGTCTTTTATTATCGTTGTCATGGCAGAAAATGTGAAAGATTTATCGAATATTTTTTTGCCACTGTTCCTTCTTCTATCTATGTATATAGATGTATATAGATGAAATATTTAGGACGCTACGATAAACAAACGTAAGTGATAGTTTCTTAGTTTCTTTTGATATACTCTTTTAATTCGTGCATTCCCTGTTACACGTATCGATTCTAAGAATCATCCAACTATAATTTCTACCTTATCCTTCAGAACCTGTTCCTAAGATACTATATACCGTGAGTATATTTTCTCCTATTAAGATTTTCTTCATTTTTGTTGGATACATTCTAATCGTAGAACCATATTTTTTAATTTACCATCGTAGATTGATATTATTTTCTAGATTTACATACTATGTTATTAACGATAGAACGTGAGTGTATGTATCTGTAAGTGTAAGAGGATTTAATATTTATCTGGAAATTGTACACGGTTGGATTTTTAGAAAAGGTAGATATTAAAACTGCTGTTATTAATACTGCGGAATATATGTTAGAACGTTATTTATGACATGCTAAAACTTTCATTTCTTTGCTTTCATTAAAACGTTTGCGATATTTATATTTCGAATAAAAATAAATTACAGATATATTAATTTCGGAATCGGAAAATTTAAGAGAGCGCGCTGCTGTTTTAGATTCGATGTTGTAATAAAATATTTTCCACGTGAAAACTCCGAGTTATAATTCCAGCATCGAAACGTTCTACATTTTCCAAATCTAATATATAAGATTCTCCGGATACAGGGTGTTAAAGAAGTAAGAGATATTTCTTGGGTGTAATTCGTGACATCGAGACAACGAAGAAAGTTCGTGCACAGAAACGTCCTTTGAGGTCTATTTTTCAATGAAAAAAAAATCGAGTTTTACGCTGAAATATTCTTATTTTTACTCAAAGGATAAGCCAGCGTTGTTTTTCAGAGAAAATCTGGGACGTTTCACAACGCTCTATATAACGTATCTATATATGTATATAAAACTTAACAGTAACGTTTATATAATAAATTGATAGCTTTTTCAAAATTTGCTGGTCACTTTTCCCTCCACAAAAAAGCCTTTCTGGTGGGTCAGCGTGCTACCCGCAAATTTATCAAACTGCGAGCTACAATCGAATTCCATCCGACCACAAATACCGATCCAGCCCATTAGCAACATTCGCTCGAAGAATCATTCTGCGGCAACGAATCCTTACCCAACGCGTCCTGAAAAGATTTGTACGGCTTGACTAATGGCGTATCCATCCCTGAATGGATCGATGCTCAAAGCGCGAGAATACCTTTAAAAATTCGGTTCGCGGCTGTCATACTGTCAAAGACGACATCCATTATCGTCTGAGATACAGACAGGTGTACTCAAGGCCTGTCCAACGTAATGTCGAGGAACCTTCTTCCTTTGGAAAGTGGTAGTTCAAGAGACTGCTCGTACAATTCTGGAAATAACAGTTCACGAGGTCGCGCGTGAAACTTTGGAAATACGAGATCACGGGGTCACAACAGTTCACGGACTGTTGACTTGTTATTAGAGAGATTCGTAATAGCGATCTATAGATTTAACGAAGATTATAGATAAAACGAAATTATTTATTGCAGCGAAGCGAGTAAAAATTAATAGGAAATGTAAACAAATTGGGATTTGCATCTCCGGTGCTTTTTGAAAACCCTTCGCTAAGTTTAACGTTTTCAAGCGAATACGATGGAAAGCTTAACCCGATAAGGAAACAGACGCAAACGTAACATCATCTGGATTACCTAGAAGGTAACACGCACTCGTGATTTGATACATATTTTCTCGTTGAACGCAATGTGTGCGAATTCAGTTTGCAAAATGCAGTTTTAGATGTATAATTTAACCTTCCTCTGTTTTCAAATGGAACATTTAATGACATTACTATAGTTGTAGGAATAAACATATATATATATCGTTGTGCAATGTAGCAATAGTTATTTAGTCTTTTTAATTATCAACTTATTTGCACATTTAATTTCAGATTATTTAAATTCAAATCGATATATAGTCCCACTGAACATCGTTTAAAAAAATGTTGGCCACTTTAAAAACTCGAATGGAATAGTTTCAAAGCTCATGAATCACAAAGTTCGTTATCCTGAATTACCGAACTTTGTCCTAAAACGATACTTTCTGTGTAAAGGTAAATGATACTAAAAAATACAAGATAGAAACACTGTTTCTATATTCATGTATTAACGATCTGGTTGGTATGAACGTACGTCACGTCGTTCAGAGCAGTCTAGCAGACACACATTTGTCATAATATATTATTCCGCATTGTTGATTGCAGGTTGTACGTCGCACAATCGCGGGATGGCACGGTCATAGTTCACGCGCGTGATATTCGCGTAACCACGGACGCGATCTAATTACACTAATCAACTGTCACCGCGTCGTAATCGGTCGACCTGTCACGTTTCCGTTACTTCCAACTGTCTATTATCATATAATCAGGATTTTACGCCGACTGATAATCAACGTCGCGAAGAAACCGAAAGATGTTTAAATTAACTGTCGCGTCACGTTGTTGGAATTGGCGCGTTGCAATCTCCATTATGCGACACAGTGATTACACTGACGACGAGTTGTCTGATTACACCATGGATAATCCACTGATGCGGAACGAAGGTGAATTAATGGTTATAACTGAACGAATCTTCTGAACATTACGCGTTATCTCAAAGGCGAATGTCTGATAACAATCGAAAATATTTTTCATTCTTTTTTCTTTGGATATTTGACGTTGCTTTTCTAGGAACAACAATTTTATTTTTATTTCATTTTCCATTCTATCCTACTATATTTTTCGAACTTCCGGTGATTACAGAATCGGAACAAGATGTTAAACAGCTTAATATTATAACGATTTTCTATTGGTCGATTCTAGTTCTTCCAAAGATGGACATTGTATAATTTAATTCATGTTCACGGATCCAACTGACGAGTTAACTTACCTCTATGTAAACGGTTAACAGTTTCAACAAAGAAGAAAAGGTTGCAAGTGTGGTGAAAATGATCGAACCGAGATTCTATCATCATAGAAGGCAAAGAAGGTGATAAACGATTAAAACGTTCGATTATAATACGTAGAATACGTCAAAATAATTCGAGGATCTGTGGCTCTGGTTCGACCATAAAAGGTCAGCATCATTGGGCGATCGAATTGGCCGTAGTGAAACTCGAGATTTCAGAGTTACGATTTCTCCAGGCTTTCTCCCACGCCTCCACTCGTTTCATCTTCTTGAACGCGCCAAGTTGGTCCAAGTTCAATTGGAGCTAAACCGTTCCCGAAGTTGTAACCATTGAAAACCACTCGCCAACTATTATTGGTCTAAGTCGCACAGTATAATTACTGTTCCCCATCTCGATCGACCTTCCCTCTTGCAACAACCTCTTTTATCCCATACTTGATCGAGTACTATGCGAAATCGACAAACTTCAATCTATCGATTAGGTAGGCCATTAACTTTATACAGCACAAGTCCAATAAAATCGTGCAAATGCGTGTCTATTTCAAATTCATCGAATAGATTGATCCGGTAGTTGTTAAGAATCACACGAAAACCGAACACCTCGCGATAAAAATGATCTCTGCCGCGTTTTCCAATTTTTAGATAACAAGTTAGGCATTAACTTAACAGATTTACTTACCGTGTATTCTTTCTGCGATTTCCGACTATCTACGAATTAGCTGTACGAAACTTCATTTGACATTTAAACTGCGATATAAGACAAACCGCGTACTTTGTCTTTTAAATCACAAAGATGAAGGACATAAATCAACTAAACTACAACTTAATTCTTAACGGTCGAAAGGCTCCGTTGCAGAGAGCTTACACTTATGCCATAGAAAAGGAAAAGCCGCATTACAGGGACATACGTACAAAGAAATTCCTTTTCATTTCCATTTATTTGTCATTACTATAGTTTAGCCAATAATTATTGCCAGACAGATTTGCCCTCGTACAATTAGAGATGGCTGATATAACAGAAACTGTCGAACGTTAAAAGCTAAAAAAGATGTAAATCTCCATAAAAAATACCTACCATTAACGTTAAACTTTCTTAGTCGGTACATTCACGAACGCAAGTACATAGAACGATGAATGATAACAGCGCTCAACGTAAATGTATGCGCCTTGCTTCCCTTACGCCTTACGTGATCAGCTGGCCGCGAGAAAAGGCCACGTTTGTTTCGGGTGTTCGGTGGAAATTTACCGAATGGACGGGCTATTAATTTTCTGCCGGATCGAGAAAGTATGGAAGAACGACGCCAGCCAAGAGCCTCGGTCGACCTCGATAACTTTCGCGGCGAACTTTTCGCGGAATACGTGAGGTGGAACCGCGTGAAAAATTCTTGCGGCCCATTTTCCGCACGGAACAAAGGGAAGCCTCGAAGGAGGTGAGGAGGAGGAGAAGGGAAAGGAGACCGGGGATGGGTGAAGTTCGTACGTACTGTACAGCTACTTCCATAAAATCTATACCGGTATTCCAGTAGGGCAACTTCTACTTTGTCGGCGCGCTCTGACGGGGGACAAAGGGCTGTTCAGTATTGGCAGCCGGTGATTTAGATCGTTTGCTCCAAAGCCTCGCGTGTTCCACGAAAATTTGTACATCAGACGACGAGCCTGTGATTTGCATACAGGAGGCTCGGCAACCTAATCCTTTACGTGCTATGCATACCTAATCCTGTAAACAATATTTATGGTAATACACCGCTGACGGTAATTTCATTGAAACGTTCCAGTAGGAACGCGGAATGGAGAGAGAGGGAGGGGATCCGATTTTAATTGGAGATTTGAATATTTTTGTGTATGCCACGCGATGCATTTGTGGTTCGTTCAAGAGTTACAATTCAGAGCTTTCGCATTGGATGTAGCCGGTTTTTATCGAAGACTCGTAGAAATTATTTTATATCGGTTTTAATGCGTGTAATAGAGTCATAAAAATCGAATATAGTAGGTCGTCTGACAAGTTTCCTTCGTTTTGTAAGGAAATAATGGATGTACAGCATTTTCCGTTTTATATTATTTTATCGAATTACGTGTGATTCATTTTGTTCTATCAAACTAGAGATCACAACGTTCGACAGATTAGATTTCACGTTTGTACAAAGATGCGTTGTTGTAAAAGACGTGTCTGTGAAAGAAAGACATTCTCTGGACAACCTAATACAAGACACACAGGCAGTAGCTCGTCAAAGAATTTGGACACTTACGAAAATCCTTTATGAATATATTCTGTGCGACGTTTAACGTCATATGAAACGCTTTACTTTACTAACGAGACTTGACAGTATTGGTAAAATTGGGAACAAATCTGAAATTGTACATATGTGGAAATTACAAAGTATGTTATAACAATTACAATTATCCATTAATTTTATATCATTGGAATTTAATAAAAATAACCGCATAAAATTACACGAAAACTTTTGTAGCTGATCGTATGTGTATTTTCCTGGCTATTGCAATTTCTTGTCATTTAATTATATTATTTACTATAGATTAAAAAATGTTTGCTAATTAAATATCTTTTAGCCGTCTTGGAGTATGCTACAAGCCTTAAACTCTGTGTCTTTGACAACCTGTATGTCAGAAAATCGTCGGTTGGTATGATAAATGATCGCGAACAAATCGTTACGTACTTACAAAAGCTACCGCGTTTCAAGGGTGTTCCTGGTTCTACGGAGAACATTGTCGGTTCTTAGCTATCGGGAATTAGTAATTCCGTGAACAAAAGGTGATTTATCGCGGTGCTTCGTTACAAAAAGGATGTGGTGCAAAGGGAAAAGGCAGGTAGACCGAGAGAGATGGAACAAGAACAGCACAGTACCTTTTAACTAACGGCACATTTATTGGAATTTGATTCTCAGAAGATAAATCTACGTACATAACTGAAACATTAGGTAACTTTGTATTACACATAGTAGCTTGTGCATTGGCTTATTTCTTAGATCGTCCTTTATGGAAGAAATAACATACGTTTCATTGCGAATATAAATTATTAATTATTAATTATAAGAATAACCGTTGTGTTGGCGAGTGATCTCTTTTAATAAAAGAAAAAAACTGCATTCTTCAGATCTGAACAGCGTATTTAATTCTTGTTAAATTTCGAATCGTAGAGAAACGCAGTGACTGAAAACGGACGATATTTTTCCTCTACCGTGGGTTTTATACATCAATAATGTACTTTAATTGGAGGGGTACTTCGTCAGAATTTTAACGACGACCAAGGATCGCTGGAATCTCGATATCGGATTTATCGTTGCTGCCTTGGTTCGCAGCCCCTACTTTTGAGTGTGCAATCAGCGAAGCGACGAGTTTCCACTGAATTTCGCTCGGTCGTGCGTGCGAGGTAAAAACAACGGAAATCGGCGGGGCTAAATTGCTCTGTCATTAAAAGCATCAAACTGAGAGATTGCAGGGAGCAACGTCGGCGGAGCTAGAGAACAGCATGATACTTGAGATCATCGTGCAAGTATAATTTCATCGATACGAAAGTATTTCGTGGTACGAATGTATACGAAGAAAAGTATTCGTCACGAGTAGATCGCCGCTATATCAGAAAATTCACATTTGTACGAGTATAATTAAAAGAAAAACGAAACCTAGACAGAAATTTGCTTTAACTACCCAATAAATATGACGAGTACCACGTTTTGGATATTTTATACTCGGACAATTCGTAATTCGAACATTGTCATTTGAAGATTAGAATCGTCCGTGTCTTAATATGCCATTCTTATTTATTAAAGAGAAAATATCAGTTAAAAAATATACGAGGAGTATTATCAATCAAATACTACAAGGCTGATTAATATTGTGCACCGTTGCTAGCTATAAAAACAGAAAGAAGATATAGCTGATATCTATTTTTAAGTTCTTTCTCTTCGCAACGACCGCGAAAATTAATATGCCAACGTTGGAAATAGGGAGAGGTCATATTTAGCTCTCAGAAGCACCAAATTCATACCTTTATCTGTGTGAACGGTATTATTGCCCATCATCGTTGGCCACGATGCTGCACAACAAACTAATAACGCGTTCGAGGACGGCGTTATCCGAAGAGGAGGAAGAGGAGCACAGGAATCATCCCGCTCGAGTACTCGGTCCGACGAGAATAGTAGAGTCTCGACGAGATAAGGTAGATACGATCTTCCGCTATAGTGCTGGTTAATGACCTGCTGTTTATGCAGGAAAAATCTGGCGGAAGGCCGGTCGTGAGAAGGAAAGAGCCGCGCCAACAAGCGAGGGCAACGAGTCAGAAAAAGAGAGACAGTTTTAACGATGAAAATAAAGGAAAGGCCTGAGGAAGCGACGAGCAAGTGGGAGGAAGGAGGAAGGAGGAAAGGAAAAGGGTGGAAAAGGAAAGGGTGCAAAGGGAGAAAGAGGATAAGGTCGTTGTACCATCCCGCAAGTCTCGCTTTCTTCGTTGAGTCACTCTATTAAAAAGTTCGAGATACCTAAAAGGGAGGAGGTTAGAGATGGTCGGTCCTTAACGCGAATCTTCCTGCTATTTATTGCTTGCTGGAATCTCGAAAATCCACCGTGAACAGGGGAATGGGAGCATCGATCCTTCGTTGCCTGCAGATGAATCGACAATGATTTTTTATATGACTTGGATTCTCTTGTACGATCAAACTAATATTATTACTTCCTAATCGACAGGTTTCTCGTAAAATCTATAAAACGCGGTTGAAATGTACTTAAGGGTAAGAGAAGCTTCTCCGTACGAAAGAGAATTGAATTTTCGTTGCAATTCACAGGGCATTAGTTACGTGGAATCAACTCGTTACTCGAATCTTTCGGATCGAAATCTCGATCGAAAAGTTACCAAGTGCTGGAAGTAAAGAGACAAAGGAGGAAGAGAGAAAAAGTCGACGCAGAGATGAAAAAACGATCAATTTTAGGAAATTTGCGAGAAAACTTTCGCAAGATATCCACAATTTATCGTAAACTCGGAAAGTTGTTGTCTTGAAAGATTTCAAGCTCTTGAACAAGCTTATCCAAGATTTCAGGAAGTAAAACAATCTGCCAAATGTACGAGAGGTCTAGGTCTATGCTCTGTTGCGTCGCTAACAGCAACCCTTCAAGATTATCCTGTCTGGAAAACTTAGAATTTATGTTAGATTAGTTGGAAAAGAGATGCATTTATGAACTCTTATCTTATGAATCGTGATTTGCCAGTTTTAAACTTCCAAACTTCGGGATTCAGAAAAACTTCACTTCTATGAATTTTAACGAACTCCGACAAAATTGCCAACTTTTTTAAGCTGATGAAAAACGTGATTGTTCCTAACTGTCTAAATAATTTCTATTTCAACATAACGATACACCATAAAACTTGTGATGATTTTGATCTAGAAATGTCAGGCAAATTTTTCATCACCGGACCATCGTTCTTGTTCTTGACAGAACATAATTTCGATAGTTTGCTTATTTTTCTAAAACGATTAATACTTTTTCACAATTTACATGTACATATGTGTAACGTTACAAATTATTGACAAATGTTTATCAGTTCTTTAATTGTACTTGCTTTCCTGGTTGAATAACGAGTCGAATTAACGTTGAACAGAACATATGTTACGTGAAACAGAGAAACGTGTGCTTTATGCAATTTACTTGTGAAATTTATATACTATAAACGCAACAAAATCTTCCATTGCGCTTTGTTAAATCAATGTTTGGTCGAGAATAGTAAATCGGGGAAATTGATACCTTCATAATCTTCTTTATACTTTTATAGGCAATATCTGGCTACAATTTACAAATGTTGGCTTTTATTATTAGTAAAATCCATAGAGTTCGTGTTTAGTCACGTACGTGCATATTTAATGAATCTAAAATCGATTTACTTCGACACGAAGCATTTTGTATTCGATCTGCCATTAATTAATTGGTAATCTTCTTTAAAGTTTCATATCGTTAAGTAGGGGTTCGTGAATATCCTTAAAAGAGCAAATTTTATATGCAAATATTTTATGGTTGATTTATTATACGAATTTAAATAAAATATGTATTTGTTAAATTATATGTATTACCGACAATTTATTATAAAGTGAAAATTATCGTACAATATACATATCGTAAGCTAAATATTTGTAAAATATAATGTAAAAGAGATCAATCGTTTTGGTAACACAGTTTACTTTCATCTTTTGTTGATCGTTATACTGAATCCACACGAACGATATTTTTCCAAGAGATTTCGCCGCGATCGTATGTCTTTCTTTGTTTTTCTATCGATACACTTTCTTGTTGTTAAGATAAAAAGTTATGCAAACACCCAAATTGACGGCCAAAGAATATGACCATCGAGCAGACGTCGCTTTGTTACGTTGATTTTGTACGTTTTCCTCGGCGTCGAACTTATCGCGCGTCGCGTCGCGGTGAAGTTTGCGGCGGTTCAAACAATAAAAACGACCAGGAAGGTAGTCAGTTGGTACAGAGTAAAAAGTCGAAGCCGGAATCCACATCGTGATAAAGCGCGCAGAGGTTGGGAAATCGTTTCCTGCAGGAGTGGCCAGGCTAGAGTGTCTCGACCTACCGAATATGATTTATGTCGCAATGTAACTCGCTGGCGATAAAATGAGGAGCCATATCTGCTACCTTTTCTCCACTTTTTCCTCTGTCCTTCCTTATCCGTTGCTTTCCTACGAATTTGTCTATAAAATATGCCGCAACTTTTCTTATTTCGCTGTTTAAATTTTAATCTCGTTCCGTTACTCGCGCGGCATGCGGCTATAATGGACGATCGTACCACCATCGTTAACTCTCTTCGTTTCTACCAGTTGTCTCGCAAACTCTGCTCGTTTCCATTTTACGATCTCGATTTTATCGTTTCGTTTTCATCTCGTACTTAAACACAATCGACAAACCAGCGCGATGCCATCGTCCGTGTATTCGCGGATCTATCGTCAAAGGAAGATACACGATGGATTAATGTACACTGGATAAAGTTTGAATCACGAAAACCAAGTGCTCTGAATCGTACGCGATCATAGTAGCGATCATAAAAAAAGAAAGATGATTTCTCGTGTAAAAATTAATTGAAAAGATACGGGATATAATTTTAAAACAGGTAGAAACGAAATAAAATTCCATGGAATATAATAAAACGTATCAGACGGTAAAATTGAACGGTGTAAAAAGAAGGATGTTCCGAAGTTAGTTTTATACGCATAACCTACTTTTAACTATCTGCACATATGAAAAACCGATTATCGCAAATTACTGAAATTTACCACGCGTATTTCTCGTTCCTCGAACCAGCTAGCACAAATAAAATAAGCGAGAAACGCAGCCAAGTTTCTTTCGCTTACTTTCACCTTAGATTTTCCTCCGGCCGAAAGTACTCAGTGATAAACCGTGGGATAGTTTTTGCGGCAATTCCAAGTCAGGCTAATCGAGCGAATGATTTTTGAGGGTGATTGTTCTGAAAACTTCCGAAGATTTCGCTAACCGTCTGGAACAGACCGAGCTACGCGGTGAATGGAATCGCAAAGGGACTTTTAAGGAGGAACGAATAAGACGGAGGACTTCATCATCGCGACTGATTGGTCGATTTGTCACTCCCCATCCTGTCTTCCATCCCTTTCGCCTCATCCCCCTAAATCAGGACTCTTGGACTCTGCCTTGATGGTTAATTGAACCGGTCGAGTTGCTGATCCGACAAGCGGGTACCCCCTGCCTTCCTTCTCCCTTTCCTTCCTTCCTTCCTTCCTTCCCTCCTTCCTTCTTTCGTTCTCTTTTACTTTTCTTCTTGCTCTTCTTCCACCTTCCCGTCTTTGTTCCCTTGATTGATCTTTGCCGGTTGATCGACCTACTTCATCGGTGCCACGAGCTCAGATCGATCGAACCAGTTTTTTTAACAGATACCCGCTCTTTTTGAGGTCGATCGCGCTAATCTTTTTTTTTCTTTAATTTGGGAAAGATCGATCATCGCATCGAGGAAAATAAAATAGAATTTTTTCATTTAATTATGTTATTAAAATTAGCAACGAAAATATTAAAGTTAATAATATAATATTAATTATTTTGATTAGCTACAACAGTTCGGAATTTATTTATCTGTTCCTTTTTAGATGATTCGCAACACGGAAACGTAATTTTATTCATTAACGTAAAAATAGTAGCTTTCATATAGCGGTCCAAGCACTGATATATTATAGTAATTCTTTGGTATTAGTAAAGAGGATGCGATTTTTTTCGCACAAAGAAACAAAATATTTTACATTTGGCAAGTAGGTGTGCTGCATTGTAGTTTTGCTTACATAAATATTAATACCGACGAAAATAATGAGCGAAATAGTATCCAACGAATCTCTCTATGTTATACGAACATCCCCTTTCACTAATTTAATGTAGTAAATTATTAAAACTTTTTTCAAAGGACAAGATTTATAATTCTAACGAAGTATAAAACTAATTTGTACTTCAAGTTATCCTTTCCATTGAATCCACTGATTTTGCTTCTCTATTTAAATAGAAAGAACAGAAAGAATCTTGATCGTACTCGAATAATTAATTATACCATGTTTGCCTATTTTACTAATTTTGTGTTCCATCGTGCTTATTCTTTTAGACTTGAACGTATCTCTGTTTAAACTGAAAGTTTTTAAATCCGCGCGTTTCATCGTAGAACCGTTTACGCAAACGATATTTATCATAATGCAAAATATTTCTTCGTCAGTGGCCTCGCCAGTGTTTCCAGCCCCAAATTCAGCGAAATATTTTAAACTCGTGCAAAAATTCTGAAAACGAATTCACCGCTTCGCCATTTTCGAGGGAAAACTTACCGGTTTTCTCTGCAAGCAATGGTTACAAAAATCAACTTTACTTAACCCGGCTGGTTGAAACGAATTAATCGTTCAACGTCTAAATTCAGAGCTATCCTCCTCCGGAGCTATGATAGAGAATCATAAAGCAACATTTACTTTCAAACGTCGCTTAATGATTCCAGGGTCGTGGAATATCCTCGCTCATATTGGAATAAATTAGGAAAAAGGAATTTATCTGCGGTGAAGTCTCGACAAGAAGGAGGGATGTGCGTGACACGGCAGGGGTGGCCAGGCACTCGCTACGAATTTAATAAAGTACGAGGGCGTGATAAATCCGTGCTCACTTAGTAATGCCGTGGCTTGCGGCAAGGTGAAAAACAAAACTTAAGGAAGACACATAGCTGGAAAAATCCTAATGAATAGTAATGGCCTGGACGATTATACGATTCTGTTCTCCGCAAGGTTGTATCGTGCCAGCCTTTATGTCTCTTTCTCTCTTTGTATAATTGCGACGGAAACGTAAAGCTTTGGTCACAGTTGCGTTGTTTCACGATCCAAGGAGAAAGTTTTATCGCCAAACGCTTTGATAACCGGTCCGCCCTGATTTGAACGCGTTGTTAAGTTCTATAGGCGATAGACGGTGCGAGTCATTTGGAGCTTTTCCCCATCGCGGCTCCTTTTTGTTGGCGAGCTTCCACGGCTTTTAAAAGAAAACGCCGCGCCACGAGAGTAAATGGACGAGTGCAGCGGAGATTAAAGGATTATCGCCGGGGACAATCCGCTAAAAAAGCTGCGCCGTCTACCTTTTATTATTAGAGACGTATATATTTGCTGCGGCGAACAGAAAGGATACTGTCGCGCTTTATTCCGATTCGTTCCCTCGTGGAAATCTGCTTCGTGCGCCATTTGTCATTTATAACTCGAGACGAAACCCGATGATATTTTTTACAATGGAATTCCTTGTCAAAAGGCACGGTTTAACTTGTTAATCGGATCATTCTCTGGTTAGAAACTGGTATAATCGCGGAATTGGAAATTAACGAAGACGTACTGATTCTAGTTATTTTAGATCGGGTTTAGTCCTTGAAAATACTTGTACGATCACAGTAACTTGATGAAAGCGAAATGAAAAAGAAAAAGACAAGGGTTCCTAAATAAAGACGTTGTTATCCAAATGACAACTTGTCTCGTCTTTTCTGATTAATGGATTAAAAAGAGAGAAAGTTGAGTTCTCTAAAGATCAATGAGAAACGTAAGTAAGATGTTTGGTACACCATCAGATTATCGTCAGATCTATTTCCTACATGTATGTATAATAGTTAATTGATTTGGTCGAATGATTAAATTGACTTCTTACAGTTATGATATTCTGAAAGCCATTGAAGGCATATTTAACGAAAGAATTCTAGGGAATGTTATTCGGGCATTTCTAAATAATAATTGTAAGAAAGTTCCACGTTTTAAAGTCATTGCATCGAATGGAAATTTACTCCTGATCTTTTTTCCAGTGAATTGCACTTTGCACTCTGCATAGTCAATATTTAAACATTTACTTTTGTACGCGTATATTAAAAGTAAGAACATAGGTACGTTTATGGCGTAAGGCCATAGGTCTACGCGTTCCAAAGTACACGATAAAAGCACCTTGCTCTCCATAAATTTTATTATACACTCGGAAAGCACTATAATTTATAATACATTCGTGTTTTAAATTTTATTTAAGCTCGAAACATTGTTGTTTTTCTTCATTTCGTTCAGCGTAACTACTCGTTTTAGAAACAAAACATTTTTATTTCTCGCATTGCTAGGGGCCATCGAATATGAAATAAAATTAACCTAAACTTTCCTTTACGTAGCGCTATTTTCCTATGGAAATTGAGTTAATAAACGGAAATCGATTGTAAACTCTCCGGCGATACAGTTCCAAATTTTCATTAAGTCGAGCTGGATGCCACGGCAGTGTTATGCAAAGGCGTAAACACTGTGTTAATATCTAAGTTTATTGTGCAGTTCCGTGCTCTATTAGCGTGTAAACACATAGGTAAATACATGCACAGATGCCTGGCGTTATCGCTGGAAACCCCGTATCTCGTATACGCGTGTTTCCATTTCACGCATAAACTCGCCTCGCGGATAAACGTCTATTTTACATTCCTTTATGTCGCTACGTTTTTAGAATACGCGATATCTTCTTTTACGATCACTAAAGGCAAAGTTGTACCGTCGAATTATAACGGGTAATTGAAACGTTTTTGTTTCGCATTTCGCAAGTCGATCGGAAAGGGATCGATTTTCGTTCGACGTTCTTCCTGTCAACGTTGTTCGTCGAAGCACCCTTAGTATCCTTCTCACGACGCTTTTTATTTCCATAGATCGTATGTACGTACGTGTATGAGTTTTTATGTTTTTAACGTCACTGTTCAACGTCATTTCTTCTTCTTCAATTACTTATCGTACAGAGCAATTTAGTAAAAACGATGAACTGCTATGATATTTTTAAGTTCTTCCTATTCCATGTGTAATGGCTTGAAGCGGCGATTGATCTGGACAGCAATCTCGTAAACGCGTCACGATCTTTGAGAAACTTGCCGGAAGCAAAGATTCCGAAGAGATAATTAGTTTATTTCCGTGGTACAACTGTACATATACTTGTAAGAAAATTGTTGCATAACGCAGCAATAGATAGCTAGCAATCTAGCATTCAATTTTACGTAGAATATGAGAAAATGGAATAAAACTAACGTTTGTCTCTGTGACTTTATGTATAATATATGCAATGTCCACAATTTTGTTGATAAACGTAAAGGTATCTTCTGCCTTCAAAATGTTATCTAAATTTAAACAAATTTTTAATCCTCGGTAGTTGCGGCAGTAGCTGGTACACAACTGGAAATTCTCGCGTCCTCGTAAGATTTAACTGCAACTGTAACGCATATCGAGACTGTCGAGAGCTCATCAAGGCTGAATCCGTTTGCGTCTGATCGATCGAAACTCTGCGTTGTGCCGCGCCGATGGTTCGCGCGAAACATAGTCGACTCCGTTCGTGCGTGTAAACGCGTTCATGTAAACGCGTCGATAAACACGTAAGTCCACATCGTTACGCGCGACCACGGCCTACGACGAGCTATGTTTCTAGCATCTAGCAAACTGAGTGCTTGATTTTACGAAAACCTATGTCGCACCATGCGAGCATCGGGTCGCACAGATTATCATACGGCCGTATAACGTGGTTGCTGTACATTTAGTTAAGTTGCGTGACCCTATTATTCTGTTACGAGGTGATGTCATCGCGATAAGAACACAATGTTTATAGAGACATTTTTGATAAAAATTTGATATACAGTGTCTACGAAAGGTATTTGTACACCATTGTATTTATTATGGCATTCACATAGTAATTAATTAAGTCTAAGTGTATTAAATTTCATACCATGTAGCGATACTTGTACACGACTACACAGACTTCGTACTATGAAAATGAAATGTAGAATTTGATAAAAAAAAAAAGAAGCTAACAATTTTCGAACAAAAACTTTCCAGCTGTGTTTATACCTTTCTCTTAAATTAAACGATTAATCGTTAGCTAATGAAACCGTAGCGTAGAATAAATTCGAGGAACCTCTCGAAATTTCAAACAGGATACACCAAAATTAACCATTGGATACTTTCAGTATGTTTGTTCTGCCGTGGAAAATTAAACGCGCGACGGAGTTAATGTTAATCTTAACGAAAATATGCATTCGCATGAATTTTTTGATAATTTTGTTTCATCCAAATGAGCGGGTGCGCGCAGCTGTTTTTATCCGCAGCTGCAAAACTGCTACCTGACTGTAATTGCAGACTCAAATAGCCACGGCCGTAGCCTCTCCGCGTTAAGATAATTATAGAATTGTGATATTTTAATTAATGCGTAACAATTCCGACGGATACTAATTCCGTGCACCAGATCTTTCATCGCATATGTTCGCAATGCTGCCACTACATACGTATTTCGAATCCATAGTCGCACGTGTTCAATTGGGATTAACTCGCGACTAAATGAAATTTCTGTAATGGCAGATCGCAATTTTGAATATTGCCTGTGTAGCAATTAAAACGTAAAGTTTATTCACTCGACTGGGTAAAGCACGAGCAAGCAGTACATTTTTATGAATTCCATAGAAATAAAATTGATATAGTTTATGATTTTTACATCGTTAAAAATAATTTGAAATTTTGTCAATATATGACTGGAATTGTATTTACATTATGTTAAAGATTGTTTGAATTAGAATTACCACCGTAATATGTCTAAGAAAACACAGAGTATCGTATCGCCTATAGCTGGCACCATGATGGAACAAATGTATGACGAGAATTTATGGCAAACAGGATTGACAATGAATCAGCAAACTCAACAATTAGCCCACAACCTTCGCGAGATCCAGATCGCTCAAGGTCGATATACGTATTATCTAACATGGATGTGACGTTCTGTTTGATTTCATCCCTTAAGACTTAAGAAAATAATAAGGGCATATTACGCGTCCATTTTATTTATTTAACGTAATGTATTGTAACATTAACGATAAACTACACCTTTTTCTAACATTTTCCAATTTTTACTATACCAATATTTATAGTATTATCAAATGCCTTGATTTCCAATTACATCGCTATTAATTATACGTGTCGTTAATTTTAGAACCATCATTTGAGGGTAAGGATATACCTGAAGACCTTGGGATGCTTGATCGGGAACGATAATTAATCTCCGTTGGAAAGTTCATAAAATTCTAAATCTCTGCAAAATGTTTAAGCGAATAATTCGATAAGAGATTCGAGGAAATGATTTTTTAACTCGGAGTAATCGAGATGGTATAACGTAGAAGTAACGAGCAGATAAATGTTATCGCATGTGTGGACGCGACTATGTCCGGGTCACGTAAAGCCGAATTTCGTGGCCACGTACTCTTGAAACGAGCTGTGAAACTGAACGACAGGTCAAAGTGTCCGAAACTTGCTGGCTAAAATGAGCAAACGTTATTAGGTCGATGACTGCCTTTTTCCTACGAAGAAATATGGTTTAAAATCGGTTCCTTTAAGTTCTAGTACCTGTTGGTACGGTTTCATTTCAGATAATTATTTGATATTTCAAAATTGCAAATTATTTATAAATACTATACTACGATCATTTCAATTTCAATTTTATCCTAATGAAGTCGATATTTGGCAGCTTACATTTACATTTCAAATCTAGTTAAAAGTAAAAAGTAAACGTTTTACGAATGTAACATTTCTGACAATATCCACCTATTTGTAAAATTATTTATGAATTCCAGTTACTTCTGATTGACATTTAACGTCAAACTTAATATCTCTGTAGAAATGATAAACGATACATGCGATAGCTGCAGTTCTACGTCAAGTACGCACGTGTTTTCACTATGAGAATTAATAGAGACAGAATTTATGGATGCAGAATTTCAATTGTTAAAAGATTCAGAATCAATTATGTACACTAACGTGCGACACTCGTAAAATGTCCTAATCCTAATCCCACATTCATTAATTGTGTTGCTAGATAGATACGTTTGAAAGTGATAATCGTGCAAAATGAAGCACCACAAAGGATTGCAAATCCTATGTCAATGGATTGATAGTATCATATTGCAAACCTGTACCGGTATTTGATGGTTAATGAAATTTATGTAACGGATATGTATGGAATAATGCATAAATGCCTGATACTATAATTCTATCATTGTCACGACTCTCAATTGGCATAGTCATTTTCTAGGGATTTTATGGATATAAAATTGTTTTCACAAAATAATATCAAAATAATTGAAATTTTTATTTTGTTACTAGTTTATCTTTTAACGCAATGTCCTGAAAGTTTTTTTTTAATTTTTAATATTTTGTTATTTAACAAGCATAGCTGAAAATAGATTTAAAAACTCGAATGCATTGAAATACTGTTAATAGCTTTATATCTACATTTGGATGTTCAGAATCTTAACTAAAGTTATGCTTAAGATTTTTAACAATAAGATTATTATACTATACAGTAGGGGCACGCGTTATTCGACACACTCTCGTGCTTCGTAGTCGGTACAAGTTCGCAACATTATCACGTATTTAAGATCAAATGTTTCGAGGAATCCTTTTACGTGAACACGAACTTCTATTAACTGAAGGAAAAATCATAGGCGGTAAACAGAAATAAGGTGGACAGGTTCGTGTAAACGGAGTTCTACTGCACACTCAAGTAGCTTTAATACACAAAATTGGTTTGGTGATAATGGTAAAACTGACTTTTACATACGCAAATCTACAACTGTTTCTTGGAGGTTACTGCTTTTACGCGTAATATTAATTTATCCACAAACTGAGGTTAATGATAGAATAGACTTAAGAAACGCAGCCATCCAAGTTTCTGTTCTTGGTTCTTGCTTTTAACGGTAATAGTCTGAAGTCCATTTTAAAACCAAAAGTACCGTCCCATTATAATTAACACTAAAAGCAGGCTGTTAACGGTGCCCATAAACGACACAAAGTACCATCGAAATCGAGGAATCATAAAACTATCGCTAATGCTCTTAGGATTTGCATTCTTTTTCCGTGAATATTTTACCCGGACGTAATTAGAGTTCGCTTAAATATTCTAGAAGAAGAACCTGATCAACGCTGTGTTCAAGTTTTAAACGTAAAAAGCAGTATTCCAAAGACGTTCCATTTTAAATTTACAACTAGAAAGAATACGCTATGTTAGCTTTAAATGTCTTTGTCGACTTTTTCAATTTAATGTCGCTTACTGATTAAAAAGAAATATAATATACGTGTAAGACAGTTAGAAGTAGAAAGAATCTGGAAAATTGAAACGTACACTTGAGCATAGTTAACTATAAAATTGAGCGTACACCTATGGTGGCAACGAATATTGGCGGAAAAATTGATATAAACGCATACGTATATTTAAAAGTAAAAACGTAATAATAAATATTTCATTCGTATATTTTAGCAAATAATTTCTAAAAAAAACTTTAAATAAAATAAACTATTTGTTTGTATTTAACCGAAAATATAAAAGTGCCGGTATTTTAATGACACAAAATTGAACGTACACGTTGATATTTAGGGATTACACTATATGAACAAATAAATATTAATATATCATTACGTAGTAATTTGGCTTTAATAACTGCCTATAGTCACCGTGGCATTGATTCGATCAGTTTTTCAATAAAAAAGGACGAAATTTTGTCCCATGCAGAGAATGGCTAATAACTGACGAGAGACAGACCTTTCGATGCAAAAGTTAATTGTCAAATTGTATTTCGAAGGAAAATTCTTTTACCAAATTGTACAGGACTGTCGTCAGAATTTATTTGCGAAAAGAACACCGTGCAATGAATTATAAATAATTACAGATACAGAGGAGTAGCTCGTAATAAATCTTCATTATATATTTTCTTAATAATGGGTTTTATCGAACTCTAAACATTTTTCTAAACATTGCAAATGATGCATGCAAGTTATGTACATACTTCTGTTGTATAAACAGATTCTACAATTTTACATTGAGACAAAAACATTTACATATTTGGATCCTCAATGTTTCGCTAACGATATATCAGTTCAATTGTGCAAGAGAATTCTTACATGAAAACACTAATAAACGAGACGTTCCTTTTACGATACAAGTTATACGTACAACAGAATATGCATATTGCGAATTACGCATGTAGAAATTTGTTAAATAGAGACGCTGACGGATAGACACGCGATGAATACAAAGCGAGGGAAACAAGCTAACCGTACTCGTCGAAGTGTTTCAATGGGGTTGAACGTCGATCATGTGACCGCATATGCGCGCAAATGAACGTTTCCAGTAACGATGAATAATTATTGCAAAGTGTAATGTATTGTGGAAACATGCTTACCCAGCTCGCTTTGAACTAATAGCTGTACTGAAATTTGTATTGGCCTATAACGAATGAAATATGTATTCGTTTTTAGCTTGAAATACGATCACTTAATCCCCTAACAAGTAACATCATTAATCTAATTCTATTTATCGTTGCTTACATTACAGTAAATGCTTATCAATCCCTTCCATGTTCATACTTTTTCTTTATGTCTTTAATATATTTTTGTAAATACATTATGCGCATATTAGCCATACAAAACGTTTTGAAATTTCATTAGCATTACGAGGGGATCCGACTATCTGATTATACAAAGTAAAGTTTAAAAGAAATTCTGAAAATACAAATATATAGAAATTATAAGATAAAAATGACGGAGCATTTACATATTTTTGATCGTGGCAGAAAATTCTAGTTTTCATTTAATTTTATCAATAGTTCGATTTTTGGAACTTTCCACGCGAGTGGTCATTGTATACCGTCATCCATTTATCAGTCGAAGAAACAATTGCTCTTGCGATGGATTTTTAGTTTGACAAATAGTTTTTTCCCCGTCAGAAATCAATTTTTTCCCACTCGGCACAGATTTCTGCCAACACATGTTATTTGTTAACGGAAAACACTCGTTTAGCCATTTCCTTTCTGTCAAGTTGGTTAAAATCAATCAAACTACCAGCTTCGAGCTCGTTTGACATTCGATACTTTTGGGTAACAATATTTCGCGTTACACGCTTCGTTATCAAAAATTATCGAGCAACCTTTCGCTTCTAAACAAACTTACCGCGAGAAATATTTTGCTTATGTAAATTATAATATAACTAAAACGTAAATCGATACTAAATACGTAGACTCGAGTTAGATACACGTAGGTAGAATCTATCGCATACTTTAGTCGAGTGATGGATTTTTCAGAATAATTTATTGACAAGGTTTGAAATTTTCAGTGATTTTAAGTGATTATCACGTTAATTAATAAAATTTTATATATGTAGGTACTTCATAATTTTTACATTCCACTTTATTTCGCAGAAAATTCTATCGTGTACTATACCAAATATAATATATTCGTTAATTAAATAAATAATATTCGTTGGACACCTCATTATTCTTCCTACTTTTCCTGCAGCTGTTTATATACGCCTACTTGAGAATAACGTCGTTATAATGAGCAGGCTATTTTCTTCCATACAGCTTCCTGTTACACCCATACAAACACATTTACACTTGCTTCGCCAGTACCAACGTCATTTTAGGCAGAAATAGTCGCTACTTAGTTAGTGCGCTGGTAAAAAAGTGCACGGAGCTGTTTCTCTGTTACGCGATTTAATTATTTCTTGCTTACGAAACATGTAGCAAAAAGTGAATTTTCGGATTTCTTCTCGCTATTCCGTCAAATTTTCGTTTAATTGCTTACCGCTTCTTTGCTATTGTTGTACACGATGAATTATTTGAATTGTTGAATTATTAGATCGTCGCATATGAAATGTCGTTTTTTCAAATTTAACTTTAACCGTATGTAACTACATTCTTCAAACGCAACATTTAGTCAAATACAAAAAGGTTCGAAATATTACACGTATGCAAGAAGCATTAGTATTTTCGGAATTCTGTGTTTGAAAATGGAAAAAGAGAGCAGGTGCCTGTGTTAGTAGTATCGCTGCTTTTTGTTCGATTTCGGGCAAATGTTTGAGATGCGGTATAATTGCAAAAGTTTTTCGACCCACTAACCGGTGGAAGCACACGAATTGCGGAGAAAACATTTCTTAACGAACGCCGAAAAAATAAGAAAGAGCCGGTTATGATTTTGAATATTACTTAAACCATAAACATTTTTAGTCAAAGGATACGTGTATAAATGTGGAAAAATATGTTTCTAATAAGTACTAAAATATAGTTGGCTGGCTAAAGTTTCTGGTCAAAGCGTAAACTTAAAAAATCTCCAGCTGTCGATTTTAATGGACCATTAAATCTGGAGTGAATAATCAAAACTACTCGAGGGTATTGGTATTATAGTTATTAAGATGCACTAGATCGCGCTAGATCCTTGGATCCTATCTCAGGATAAAGACTAATACGAAACCAGATTTGTGAACGAAGCGCTAGGTAGCTGGACAACAATTTCCAATTATCGTTTAAATCTCGCTAAGTGGATGCACACGTTCCCTTAGCAGATTAGCCCGTGGAAAATCTCTCAGTGGGCTTATTAAAATATAGAGACAGGCCTGTTAATGAGAAATAACCCGGCCATCCTGTGTTTCATCAAGCTCGGGGTCATTCATAATGGCTTTATCGCGATGGCCTCAGATAAAAGCGTATCATTTACTATATTCACAAATTGAGTTCGCGGCACCTCTTAATGGAAAATTCGAATGATGCTGCCTGCTAATTATTGCTGATGGGCGACGACGATATCCTCCAACTTTAAAAGCCCCACGCGGATGCATTGAATTATAACCACGATAATGGATTAACCGGACAATTAATTGCAACTCGGTTATATTAAACCGCATCCAGCGCGAAATAGGAAGACACAAATAGATTTTGTATAAGATACCCGTGTTTTTCGATGTAAAGCCATCTATATGAGATTATGGCAGGCTCGAAGGAAATGAAACGAAATTCATCGAATCTAACGTTGCTGGAGCTACTTTTACAAAAATAACAAGAGGCAATTTATACTTTGTTCTTTTTATATGTTTTATCATCTTTAAGTTACTTAATTAATGGAAATCTCTTTAACAACTGCGCACAACGTCGAACTTGAAGTTTCTGTTTTTTAACGATAATGTATAAAAAAGTAGCTTAATGATCATATTTCATACGTAAAAATATAAAATTATTCATTTCATTTGATACACAACCCAATAATACGTTTCGCGTATCGCCGCAGGTTACATTTAACTACATATACGTAACATCCATATGTAAAAAGCTCGATGTCGGTAGACACGTGACGCAATCTGATATTGTTAATCCAGCCACCCTTTAATAACAAGGCGGTCGCTCTTTTTCGCATGACTAGCTTTCTCTACCCAAGGAAACATTTAATCCTTACTAACAGAAATACACGGCGGCGCGGCGTCGCGACGGTTCTACAGCGGACAACACATGGGCTTATTCGCCTGCTGTTTAGCCTGCAGCCAACTCGGTCCGTTTAATCGCGTTAAAAGGTTATGGATGACCACGGAAAATACACGACTCCACTCGCTAATTAGGACGTTTAGCGTTTTTCGTGGGGTAACTGGTATCGTCTCTTGCCATCATCTCCAGTCTTTCTGTTTTTGCGCTTTGTATGCTCCCTCTTTGCTCATGATGCGTGCGGGATCGTGGTTGTCGCGGTGAATACACACTTGCATTATTAATAAATACATTCCCGATTTTAAGCTCGTTCAACGTGCTTGTTATATGTACACGTATGCGATGCTCCGCCTGGGTGCTGCACCTCGTTAGGTCCTGCGAATAGGTTCTCCGGCCCTTCCGAACATTTTAAGATAGGCAAATTTGATTTTAATCATTTTTTCTTTTTCTTTTATGCTACTTAATTAAAAAGAAAGACACAAATACGAAATGGTCGAACTTCTTTCAGTTGGCGGATAAAAAGAAGAAATGTAATATGAAAGAATGGTTGAAGAAGGGAATAATCTGCAACAGTAGATACATATATATATACTCTGAGGAGTATACAACAGTTACACCTCATTAATCAAAGTAGACGTTCAATTTAGAACGTCATCGTACGGAATACACACTTTATTCCAGAACTGACATTTGATTTATTTTCTGCAACAAAGTGTTAGCTTCGAACTTTTCTACTTATATACGAAATTCATTTACCCGTATCCTAAATGTATACTAGTTGTGAGTTGTGAATGTCCAAGTGTACGTTTAAAGATTAGCAGACAATTAATTCCAACATGAGGACCAAAGTAAGTAGCTGATCCGGCAACGAGCTAATCGAAACCGACTGAAAATTCGAATGAAAGAGAAGCTTCGAATCTTCTTACTCCCGTTGCACGTTAGCAACACGATGTGCTTCTGTTTCACGCTTAGTAGCTGCACCACGGGGGATAGAAGACGATGCATCAAAACGACGCGACGCGGTTAACACCGAGGTTAGCGTGTCGCTTGAATGACAATCGATACACCTATCCCGTAGACACACTGGGTAAACCTGTGCCTGCGGCTTCGAACCTCTGACACCCGGGATACATTGTTTGAGATGCTGTTAGTCTTGTTCCGATTCAGTCAGCAAAGAGTCGCGACGAACCTGGGATCGATGTAAAGCTCCGCAGAGGGATGTATATCGAGAGAGAGGATAAACAGAGCGACGCGACGTGACAGCGGATCGACGTACACCTAGCTTTTGCCCGTCGAAAGAAACGCAAGCGAGAGAAGAAGCTAAGCTTCAAAAATTGCAAATGCAAGGTTATCCCTGTATCGGGAATTGATCCAGTTTCCACGAGAAACTTACTTTGACCGTTTCTGACCAAGCGAATTCTAAATTAGAACGTCTTGTGGTATCCGAAGATTTTTATAAACGTGACCGAGAAAGGAGAATTTGAGTAAAGGTTCGTTTCGTTCTCTAAATATTACAACGAATATCGTTCTTTTATTTCATTGCATGGTAATACTTAAAAATAGAGCTGTATCAGGTTGCTGCGTAAATTCTGTTCGTCTCTTCGTTCGTATAAGTAAACTATTGATGTTACAATAAACGTAACGCTGTTATATAAGTCGATATGAACGGCGCCATGGAGTTTACTCATTTATTAGTCCATTAACGATCATGCGTCCGGAAAAATGTTGTAGCGTCGAATCTA
Organism: Bombus affinis; assembly: GCF_024516045.1. NCBI lineage: Eukaryota > Metazoa > Arthropoda > Insecta > Hymenoptera > Apidae > Bombus > Bombus affinis. The sequence continues at coordinate 10,791,030 of NC_066354.1, forward strand.
TCGTACAAGCAAATTTTCATCCCTTTGAAACATTTTAAAACAATTTAGATGGGAAAGATTAAACAATTTTGAGATTATAACGAACACGATACATCCTTTTCTAAATTACAAGTCCGAAAACATTAACGTAAAAGAAGCAAAGAACAGAACATTCGCACCGATGGATTTTATGAATCGAATTTGCAGAAGATTTGCCTAAGCGGCCAGAACTTACGTAGCAGGTAAATATGTCTTTCAAACTATCAGTCTCGTCGTGTAGAATTAATCCAATTATATATTTGTGGTAGAATGAATTCAATTTCACATTATTGTCAAAAATTCGTCGCGACAAAATGTCCCACTGTAGCGTATGGCCAATTGCGCGGAGGAAGAAATTTTATAATTCACCTCGGTCATCAATGTGCGCGCGTCATTAAATATTAGACCAGTGCAGCGGTAAGAATTAAATTGAGCGTAAATGTAGAGATATCGAGTTCGAAAACGAAGTTGGCGCATGCGGCCTACGAAAGGACAGTATATTAATCATCCGGCTAGGGACTAATGCTTTGGTTGCATCCTGAAAAATGATGGCTTTCACTGTGTGCACGTTTGTTATACGGTCGAGACGATCAGATTTAATGGTTAATATGGATTGCAAATGACATCTGTTTATCGAACAAACTGCACCGTATGAACCGAACGTTTCCCGGATATTTATGCAAACGCGTGTTTATCGGCCGCCGGATATAAAATAAATATCCCCCATAAAGTAGTCTGTAATCGACACGATTTTTACGAATGCGTTCCAGCTACCGGGAAATTCAGATCGATTTATAAAAGAAAATTTATTTTATCCAGAGACCGTGCTCATCGATAAGCTACCTCCGATTCCAGTGAAAAATTAATTGCGACCGAAATACGAACGAATGCGATCAAAAGACCGTGGTGTTGTTCCACGATACTTCTCTAATTTTCTCTCGTATGTATTACCTTGACGAACCCATTCCAGTTAAAACAACGTTTATTTATAATCGCATATTGTTGACCATTATGTTGGAATCCGGACAGAAATTAACGCCTGCGGCCGACGTCTTCTAATTTTCGCGAAATGTTGTTTTCAATCCACCCTTCCGTAGAAACAAAGAAGCGTTCTCCATCACCGCATCGTGGGTCATTCTCGTGGTCAATATCACAATCGATCATTACGGTTTTCTATCTTTTTATTAGTCCGATATTCATACCGTCTGCATTGGAACTATATTCCGAAGAGCTATCATTTTTCGAATCACTGGTATTAACACTCGGACGATTAAACAAAATATTTGGATAATATTCAGCGAAAATTTCTTCTTCGTTCGAAAATTCACGATGCGTCGTTTTTGAAGATTTAGCAATATTGCCATTGTAATGCACAAAAGATCATACGCGGAAAATTTAACGTGACAAAAGTTGAGAGAGGAAAAAATTTTTTAACGAATATTTTATCAATTTTGCGCTCCAACAACTTTGTGCGATGGTTATAACCGTACCCTCTCACAAGTTAAAACTAATATTTTTAGAAATATAAATTTAATCAAATATTTTTATTTAAGAAATAATAATAAAAAATGCCATTGTGAGAATAGGTTTGATAATAACAATAAATATTAATACAAGTTTATTCATGGTAAATGTAAAGAATTGCAAGAAACTAAGCTGGAAATCCGGCGTGGGATACGGCATCATATTTCACGATTTAGGATACGGTATTTTATTTGTGTAACAATGATGGAATTTATTTACCGAATTTAATCTTAATTTTCTTTTTCTGTAAACGATGGACATTGTACTATAGAACAAGTTAAATTTATTTATTTTATTCTTTACAAACTGGATACGAGATAAATTTATCGTCGTAACCTGTTATAAATACTAAGCAGTTTCCACGTTAAGTAGAAATTGCGATAAAAATGTTTTCAACAGTAGGGAAATTGGTTAAATTCATACACGTATGTACATATATCTTTTCCACCATATTATTATAATATTATAATAATACTAGGGACTTTTATATAATAACTTATTTTTACGAATATAACTAAAGAAACGAAACGTATGTAAATGGCGGTTTATTTTACTTATTAAATATTACAACAAGTATTTTATTTCGCATATTTTATGTAGTTTTGCATAAATGCATAAAAATGCATACAACATGTAAACTGTAGAAAAATTGATCGCATACACGTACACAGGAAACGAAGACGAAGCTATATTTTATTTCCTACCTTTAACATTCGCCACTAGTCTTCCAAATTAAGTAGTCGACTTCTCTTCTAATTACGATATCAAAGAATAGAACATCTTGCGTTACGTAAGGTAAATTTTTAGAAATAAAACAGCCTGTACAAAACGTGTGATTTATAATTGTATGTTAACTCACGTAAAGGTAATACTTTCCAGGTCAGATAGCATGGTTAACGTAGCGAGATCTTTTTTCGTAGTGCAAACTCGTTCACGCAAAAATAAATCTCCAGCAAGACCAAGTAATCAAGCAATCCCCTGAACAGCAATTTTTAGTACGTCGTTAGTTCTCCATAAGTTGTAGTTTTCTTTCGTTCCCTTCCTCTCCATACGTACAACATCACGTGCCATTAAAATCTTCGATAAACATTGGATTGTCGTGAAACGATGAAACTGTAATTAATTGTAGAGAACATGCCCTGTATAAAATCCTTCAAACGATCAATGCTAGCAATAAATATCTCGTTATACCTTTATATACCTTTTCAGATTCGTTTCGAGCGTAACCAAACGTTTAGTATAAAACACATAATATATTCATACAAATTTCTAATGACTTTCCAAATATTTCAATAAGCAAACTGTGCTTATCGGTTTATATTCAAACCATCCTTGTATTATGGGGACAACCGGAAACATCGAATAGAATCCCGTCTGATCGAGCGAAAACAAACTATGAGCACGTTTTCTGGTTATAAAACGATCGATTGCGCATTCCGGCCGATCAACGTGTTCTTCCCATCGCTCTAGAAAAGTACGTCGTACATGGCAAAGGAACGGGATCGAAAAGCGGAAGTTGAGATCTGGTTGATTTGCTATGTTCCACGTGACCCTCTGTTTTTCCTCGTACACTCGTACATTCATTATTTTCTCGTCAAGCTGGTCGTCGACGCGACGCCACGCACGCGGCACGCGACGAACACGAGAATAGCGACGACACACCCGCGGCGTGTCCTCCTGCTGCTCTCCTTCTCGTCCCACGCAGCGCTTCTAAATTATTTTAAACCGTTGTTCGGGCGCAATATGACGGCAGGTGGACGCTTTGCGAATCTGCCTGGCTAGTCGTGTCGGATAGAGACAAAGAGGGGGAAAAAAGGGAGAAAATAATAAAAAAGACGAAAAAAATCGTCGTGCAGGTGTCGTCGACTGTCGAAAGCACGCCAGCGATATATATTTGGCTGAAGAGTCGTCCTTCAAAGATGAATCGCACAGCCGGAATTGTTCCGCATTTCGAGGCGAGCTTTCAGGAAAACAGCTGCCACGCCACGCGATTCTCCCGACAATCGACATTTCCAGAGAATATTTTTGGCGACCGTCCGTCGCCTATGTTTGGTGTCTTGTGTATGAGTGATTATCGCTGAAAACGATCAGTTTCTTTTCTTAAATACACGATGTTATGACTTTTCGATAGTGATTATTAAAAGAAAAACTGCTGTTTAGTCTTTTCAGGTATAAAATCACGTCCAGAATAGGGGAGATGCACATAACTGTGGGATTCTATGTTTCAAGATAATTTTGACAAAGATTACTGGATCTTACGAATTATAAATTACGCTTGTTGCGCTTTTCTTTCAAATTTTGAAATATTATAATTCGCATTACCATATTATTAATTAGAAAGACGATCGGAGTAATGCCTTAAATTTCCATTGTAATTTTTATCTTCAATTTTCGCTAGTTATATTATATTGCTACGTGATACGAATAGAGCATGACAAAAATGTTGTACGAGTCCAATATAATCAATAGCATCATCGAACATCTTCATCAATGCCAAGTATTGTTTTCGTACAATATATAGATTTTTGCGACTAACTATATTTATTTGAAAAGAGAAGCTCGTATGCACAAGCTTCGTGAAAACAACGTGTATACGATCGTAGTTTGTTTTGAAACTACTGTTTAATTTTTCGCGAAACAAAAGTTCTAAAAAAACAGCGAACGGAGGAATCAAAGTGTAGGAACCTGAAAAAGGTAACAATGAAAGTGATTTTTGCGTATATCGTTGCAAAAGATATGGCGCTTGAATGAAAATAGAGCGAAATGTACAGGTTGTGATAAACGATGCTCGATATTACCTTGCTTTGTGGGACAAAAGAAAGAATTTCGTTTTGTTATTAAATTGAGAAAGACGTGTGAATTTCTAAATGACATTTTTGCTAGCTCGTGTTGATTATTCCTCGTCTGTTATAACCGAGTTGAATAAATGTTTTGATTTTTTAAAACTTCGTTATATTGCTGTCGACTCCATAGTGTTTCAACTTGGGTTATGAAACGACTATAGCATATCGGGTCTGTAAGTATGAAACCGGAATTTGCCTATAGATGGCCCTGGCTGATAATGTAGTTATCACTAAACTGCGTCATTGATGCCAAAAGTCTTTGTCGACATCTCACAAACGTTTTCGACTCGGAACAATACAAGTTTCATACAACAGCATAGTTTGTAATAGCGTTGAACATGTCGAATTTTCTGCCTCGTTCTTTTACAGATAAACAGATACGTCTATCGCGTTTGTGTGTAAACAGTTTTTTCGCGATTCTAAGAATTTTCTAAATGTCAAATACTACGACATTAAATTAAATCAAATCAGAAGCAAGAAGAAAGAAGAAGAAACTCTCGATTACTCTCGCGTTACCGCGTCTTGTATCATCGTTATCCATCGGAATATTTATTAAAACGCCTTTTCACGGTTTCCCACAGGAATCAAGCGCAATTACCTCGGGAATGGAAGCAAGAAAGCGTGTCGTACGTGACGTTATTGCAACAAGCGCGCGACGATTTGCTGGAGGGCTTGAAAGCGAGCTGCAAGGAAAAGTAGAAAAGAGTAAGAAGCAGCGATGGCAGCAGAGGGAAAGGGGTGGAAAACGGAGGCGGTGAAGGAAGTCGGCTCTCGCGGACCGGCAAGAGATAAGACTTGTACTTCCACGGAGTTGAACCGTAGTAAGCACGGGACTAAAAGTTCGTTCTGCTATCAGTTGCTAGGCGGAAAGTAAGGGGTTCCCGTTACTCTTACCCCTTCGGTAACTGCAACTCTGAAACGTCCAGAGACTTTACTATAAGATATTTTATTAAATCTGCGACAATGGCTCGAGTTGGCTAGCGCGTACTTTCGATCGCTTTATAAGATCGGATCCCAAGTGCCGCCGAAATGAGAATATCCACTCCGTTTTCTTTGCGTTTCGAGAAACGCAGTGCAACGAATAAATATCCATTGGCGCTTGATTTCGAAGAGACGCGTTCGATCGAATTAATCTTCGAGCTACATGAAAGGTTTGAAAGTCGAATTATTGTTTAGAAATGAAGTAATATTCGAAGCAACAAATGATACGTATGCTGTATCAACCCAATAGATCGAAGGGAATCCGACGATGCTACAAGTTTTTCTCCGATATTTGGAATTCCCGACTATTTCTTTAAAATCTTGCGATTCTCTTGCCTAGACATCGAACGACTTGGCTTTTCCAGCCAATCTTTTATCGAACGTAGAATATTTATACCCCAAAAATTTTAAAAAGCCATGTACGCCTTAAATGTTACAATTCAGGGTGCAGCGATATTACAAGACTTCGAGAACAAAAAAGCCGTCAAATGCGTCTGTTATCAAGACATTGCGGTCTCTCGTTGAGTGCTGCAGTTTCTGAGAAACGGCACACGTGGATTAAAATTACTCGTGAACGTAGTGAGCGTCTTCCATTTCGAGATTGTTTCTTTATTCTCGAGGGCTGCTGGTCTTTATGAGAAGTTTGTATCGACCCTCCTTCTTCAACATTGTTCTGCGTTCCTAAATACAATCGGATACTTTGTTGATCGTTGGTTAATCGCATATTTACTATTGTCTCCTTAGAATACCGTTATTTACTTCGCTTAGTTCAGTTAAATTTTTGACAAGAATAAAATTCACTAACGAGGATTGCTCGAATATATCTGTTACTGCTACAACTAGTTGGTAGAACTAACTTGAAAGATTTCATTCTAACAATATTATTTTCTTTCTGTAAGATATTAAACTGCCAACAGGAATTATCGTCGAGCAAAAATCACGAATAACATCGCTTATTTGCCTTCTTCCCTATGTGGCATATGCCTTTTACCGTAACTCCCACTCCAAAAGCAACATCCATCTTCGAAGCTACGAAGATACCGTTCGTAATTTTCCATCTCTATACCAGCGACGAAAGAAACGATTTTCAGCAGTGCGCGTGTATCCACCTCGTCATGAATGAAACCGTAGCATCGGGGTCACGTATACAATCGAGCGTTTGTATCGTCGAAGAGATTACAAGCCAATGGTTGGTGTAACGCAACATGTCGAGTCTCGAGTATCGCGCATCCATGTTAATCAGTTGGCTGTCTCGAAGAGGGTGCGCGAATCTATTGTGAATGCCGATGCGATGGTAGGTAGGTTAGAAAAAGCGATTTTTAAGTAGTCCTCTCGATCGTTTCCCGTCGTCGTATAGCGGCGCACCGCACGGGATGGGATTGATCGTGCGCGCGAAGGGGCGGAGAGACGACAAGCACGGAAGAGGAAGTCGAGGGGACGGGGTGGCTCGTTCGCTGGAGGCTCTATTCATTTGCCGGCGTTACCGCGACTGACTGCACCGCTTTTTTACGAAACTAATTGAATGCAGTCCCCCATTACGTACAATGCGCCAATTACCTGTAGAACTGTCGTCCGTCGGTCGCGAGGCCGAGTCACTGGCCCGCACGGACAATATTAAGTCCGCGCCGATTTGGCAAAACAGTAGGTCCATAATGGCACTAATTAGGTGTACTCTGCCAGCCTCCAACCTACCCACCATCTCTACCCTTCCTCTTACACGTCGCTTCGCGCTTATTCTCTCTTCGTGTCTCTACAGTTACCTCCCCAGTTTCCCCCACAGTTTCGACGTTATACACCCATTCTCATTTACCACATCCCTGCTATCTACCTACAACTCGCCGTGTATCGTTCGCCTCTTCATCCTTTTTTTCTCTCTATCTCTCTCTTTCCTCCCCTTTCTCTCGACGAGCAACATCCCTCCATACTTCTATATCATCTACCCCATCCGCAGCAGCGGCACGCTCGCCACCATTGTGGCCACCGCGAGTCAGCCTGCTTTCGTTTGTTCACCACTGTCGCGAATAATGGCTGCACACTTTCCTCCATAGGATTGGAGAAACGGGACTCTCGCGTTTTCGATTCGTACTACGTAGTTTTGTATGTTATGTATAATTACCGTTGACAGTTTGCTGTCGTACACAAGGAAAATAACATCGTTAGAGCGAAATTGTACAAGTTACAAGTTACTACTATGTCGTAGTAATAGATGTATTCGATCAATGTTCGGTAATCAATCTGGCTCTTGTTAAAAGTTTAGTTAACCCAAGCAGAATAAGTAACAGTTATTTAAACGCATCTGAATATCGTTAAGTAGGATCTCTCTTTTATGTTTTCCATATCTTGTTCCATTTTTTGGGGTCGTTTTAAATCGTTGATTTTTGTTCATCTTTGGAAATGTTGTAATCATATTGATATTTTTACTAATACGCTTTACTGTATGTGATATTTTTACGAAAAGGAAAGCGTGCTGTTTGCTAGAATTAAAAATATACAAAACTTAATTGTTAAAATTAAAATCGGATTTACACTTTGCAAGTATATCGATGTAACTCAAGTTGATAACGTATGTTCCTCCAACATATGTTATCGTATGAAAAGTATACGCATTATAATACACATACATTATGTATATATACGTTCACATTCCTCGAATCTATATAAACAATGTATATACACATCATATGAAAGAAGAACACGTAGCAACGTTGAGAAAAATAAAGCATACAAATATTATTAATCTAATAGAATTTTTGCGATAAAAGTCTGACGAAAATATACGCCGAACGTGGTATGGCGACGAGATCGCCCGATAAATCTCAACTTAATCAAACTGGTGCAAGATCATTCTTTTAAATCTGGTTGCCCGCCAAATTACCATTGAGCAACTAGTTCGAATAGAGAGAACAAGCGAACGTACCATACCAACTATATCGTAAGTTCGATCAATTTCGCAGTTTGATTAAAAGTTGTCGCCAGATTCTTTTCTCAATCAACTCGTATCGAAAACTCTAACGCGAATGATTCTCCGACTCTCACAGCTCTAAAACGATTCTATTGTTTTTGTGTAACGATCGGCACAATGCAATTCTTCGGATTGAATCTCGTGGTATCGTAAATCCTGTCACGTTCGATCGCTACGATAAGCGAGAGTGCGATTGCTTTGAATTTTATTATATTACTACTCGCAGAATTTGTCGTTATTTCGTATTTGGAGGGGTGAATTTATGAAAATGTAGCCATATTTAAAAATTGTCTATTATGTAGAAACGGATATTTCGAAAATATTTGACGGCAGACGATAGACCACATTCGCAACAAAATCTTAACAATTCAGTCGTATGATTAGTTTTACTTTCGAATACTTTCGTACGAAACGTCGTCGGATCTTTAGCTTTTATGGATCGTCCGCATAATTTCAAGTTGGGGAATTTGTTCTGTGATCGTTTAGCGCATGAATGTATCATCTTAAGTACACAGCGAAAAGCACGATACAAGCTATTAACACAAAGATCAGGTAATTAGGATGAAGCTATGTTGGCTAGGCTGACTTATGCAGCCAATTAGTAACTAATTAAACTATATGTGCAGAGCCTATACAAAGGTCAACGCGCAGCAAAAGTGGTAAATTAATTTTTGGAATCTTTAGAGGAGTTAAAATGATAAATAGATATGGGTGTCAGAAAAATAAAACATGATGTTTTTAAAGGAGGGGGATGTAAATTTCGTGCGAGCAACGTTATACGTATTAGAATAATTTGTTTCAATTTCCATTTCTGTAAAATACACTTACATCCATAAGTGGGAATTAGTCTGTGTTTGAAAAATATTTGTATCTTATCATTGGTATAAATTTATTATTATTTATAATAATATATATAAACTTATTATTTTATCATTGGTATAAATTATATTTTCACTACTCGCTCTAAACAAGCTCTACCCAAATAATTGCGTTCCCAGGTCAATTAATTGTTGTAGTAGGATATCAAACTTAATCATGAGCATCAAATCATCTGCAATACAATTCTATTTTCACAAATCCAAAATACTCCATCTATTAAATAACATCGTTTATCGAGCAATATTATCGTAGTAATATCGCCGAATAAATTACGTCTCGATTGTTTTCGTAATTACTAAAGGTATACCGATGTGTTTAATTAATTTTAACTTTTTTTTTTTGCGATAGGAATACAATTTATATCTACATATACATACATTATGAACTATCTACTATTTTCTTTTTATTAATTATCCTCTGTATTATACGTATGTTGCTTAAATGTTTATTACGTCTTTAGTCAAAGGTAATATACGCGATAGAGTAGATAAATGTTGTCTTTGGTTAGTTTCGGTTCTAATTTATGATGGTGTGTAAGATATATAATGAGTTGTTCATCGATTCTACTCTCACAACAGTAGAAATTCCCCAGCAGCAAAGTTTTGCTTTCTCACTTTCCTCGTGACGGATCTCGCTCATTTTACATACATCCCTTTCCACAAGACCAGCAAATCGGATGATTCTACATCCTGAATCGAGGCGTTCTCCCATCACCTTGATTCGACTGTTGTAAATTACTCCCAACAGACATACCCGGCATTTGTCCTTCTTCGATTTTCGATCGAACACCGGCAAATTGTTTACGACCCCCGATGTATCGTGCGCTCGAAGAACGAGAGAGAAACGCTGGTCGATCCGAGAAATATAGTATATCGACGTATTGCAACCCGACACGCAACCTTTGACAACTTTATTATAATGAACAGTTGCAGGAGTAGGAAACTGTACCCATTTCGCATTGATATTCGATCGTGATCGTGTTCGAAGAACATTATGGTTTCACATGCAAGCGGCGAGATTGAAAGTCTTACAACTCGCGATAGGCTACAGGCGATGGTCTCGATTGTCTCGAAATGCTTCGAACGTATGACGAAAGCCTTGAGTTATTCCAATCGTTGAGAACATGGGTACGGCTTGTCCTATTTTTCGATCATTTGCTACGATGTGTAACAAAAAATTGTTATTAATGGAATATTGTGCGCAGTGAAAGGGATCGTGTCACAATTAGACAAAGTAATGTACAAGGTAGATACGAGTGTAATATACTCCACATACTGTTTTTAGTCTCGATACTCTCTTTGCTTCACTTGGTATTCATACGTTGCACTAACTTATTCACCGTGTATATTCTAAAAATGTAGCTTTGTATAGTCGAATTTGCATTGTATGGATATTAACTTGGTTTCTCATTTTTAACATTTCAAGATACATGAATTATTTATAATTCATCATTGAATGTAAATTCCTAAGACCGTAAATGTGTAGATTTTTGAGCGAATGAATTTTGTTGTCGCTTTATTTATAAAGAACTCTCTTTAATTATGAAGGATAGCTGTCCCGAATCCAGAATTACGCGTGCACTAGTTCAAAGACCTTTGATCGTTCCCTGCTGCTCCTATTCCCAGATTACCTCTGTTCGTGTGTGCGACATAATTGTCATTAATTTGACATATACAATCGGAGTATACGTACATATTACATTACCAGAGAATAGGTGAAACCTACAGTTTCGTGTAATTGAAAGTAAATTGTGGCATATGCGATGTTATAACGATTTCAGATTAAAAGGCTGAAGATTATCGTTCACTTTATTAATTATAAGAATTTGATTGAGAAGACACGGGAAAGACTGAGAGTCAAGACGTTCGACAAGTATTAAAATCCCGCGATAAGCTAACACCACCAACTCAAAGACCAAACCTTTATATTTTTGATTTCTGATCAATAAAACTTTTATCGACCTGTTTCTTATATTTTTCTGATTAAAATGACACCAAACACGATATAATTTGAAGTATGTTTTCTTAGTCTTGATAAATGATAATTAAATACACAACAATCAACAAGTGACATCCATTCGCCCGTGTTGACTACTCTGCAAAGAATGCTCGGGCATCCTAGAAGCCTCGCGATGTTCCCTTACACCTTTCTGTTTTTAAGTACAACGATAACAAGTACAATGACGTTTAATATTCGTCGTTTTCAGACTACGCAGATTCGCGTGTCCCAGAAGAAATATTTTTAAGGACGAGATTAGCGGATTTTCAAATTTCTCATAAACGCGGAAAAATCCGGAATCTAGTCGCAACGTTTTAATTTCAAAGATCGTATTATTGAAACGGAAGGTTTCTTCTTAACGTTTAACATAGCCCAGATCTCGATTAGGTTTCTATTACGCATAGATACCGGTATATAGAGCAGCGAGTTAGAACGCGAGTGTCATTGTCACGTATAGGATAGTATCATCGCGTTGTAATAAGAGCCCGACGCAAAGCTTTCTGTCGTTCTGATAAAAACGATCCGAAGAAGAAGGTAAAGAATATTTTCATCGAGATCGAGAGGAAGAACGGGCATTTTCGCAGACTTTGCCAAACGTAAAATCGGAATACGGAATATTACATCGAATATTAAACATTCCTTCTGAAAATATCCTATCTCCTTCTCCTACGGCGATCATCTTGCCACGTATGCCGACGCTCCAAATAGAATGATCTAATTTCGCTCCTCCTTTCTTTCTCGTTACTAAATTGTATTATTCGCGGAATTGGTTAAGCGAAATTGTACTCTTTCGAAAAGTTCCTGAATGGCGTCTCAATCGGGTGATCCTCGATCGAGGAAGATCGTACAACGAAGATTTAATTAAATACTTAGTTACCTATAATGCTGCCTTTTATTAAACCAATTTAATTATCAAAAGGCAAGGACGCGCGTGTTTAACTCTTTATATAGATTTACATGTAACCCGTTGGTCGGCTCTTGATCAGCATTTTCCATGATTACGAAATTACGAATCAATTTCAATCTGATCGATCTTAATTCTCGCGCATTCTTGGAAGTATATACTTTCTTTTAGACATAGATCAAATCGATTCGTAAAAAGATAGAAGACCTCTGAATCAGGTAGTTGTTCTGTTCAATACATTGGCAATGCGAATTACGAATTAATGTGTCTTCCGAGGCATTTCGGAAAATGTGAAACATTTTAGACATTTGCTGGTTTTATGGATACTAAATAGAAATAAAGTGAAGTAAAAAATGTGTCGTTTCTACATTAATATGGAAAGTCCATCCAAATGACATATCATGAACTTTATTTATGCTGATAATTTCAAGCAAACAGAAAATGAAATAATTAAAACCATACAATATTTCACGAGACATTCGAATATTTGCACGTTCTCGTGAATAAATATTTTCTTGATAACTTAGTGATATATTTGAGCCGTATTTGCACTTCGATATTTGCTCCATTCGATAATTTAAATATTAATGATTTCGCTTTACCTTTATCCCTTATTTAATAACACTTTCTTCGCCAGTTTTCATTTCAATATAAAATAAGAAGAAGCGTAGAATCACGAAGAATACAAATTATATAACGTAAAATGTGTTGGTCGATGCTAATTATCACCGGTCTCGTATTTCTAATTTAATTAATTCATTAATGACTTTGAAAGTTCGATCCTGAAATTTTTGTGAAACGTACGACGTACGTACAAGTAGCGCAACAACGTACGATGCAAGAATTTCTATAATATTCTCCGTTCTATTGTAATTTTATACAAAAATAGAATATCCGTATTTGCGTCACTCGCTTCTGCAAATATCGTAATTCCTTGATACAAACTTGCTTTAAAACCTGTTCGTCGTTCGTTTCAATCGCGCTCCAATGAATTTTGTCGTTCAAAATCCTAGTCTCTTATCATCTTACCATAATCCTACGCTATCGACGCATACTGTCGACCAAAACCAATTCGACCGTACGATATTCTACAAAAGTTTGGGAAACCTCGCCATGGATTCGGCAAAAGGTCTTCCGCCCTTTATTTCCTTCGCAGTGGCGTAGTCATTTCGTTCCAACCCCTGTTTTATGCACACACTCATCAGCCGCTCTTATTATTGTGTACTTTATTTTATTGCCAGCATTTATCTTTGCAGTAATAATCGCAAGTTGTACTTTCGTTTCTATCCCGTTTCGTCCTAGCGTCCCGTTCCTTTTTCTTTCTCCACTGACCTGCAATAGAACACACTTCATCCAATTCCTTGGCTTTCGCCATTTTAGGAGCAGAACTAAGAGCGCGGTAATGTTAACCGATAAAATAGCGGACAGTTGGCCCGGTAGAGTGATTGAAAGCGAAACGGAGGGTTAATCTTGCGGTCTGGCTACTTCGTTATGTGTCAACCGCAGTCGTTATCCCTTGCCACGGCACGTGACTTTCGCAAAACGATCTAAACGTCAATTTATATCCTTTTTCGTGACAGCTGGAAAAATTTTTACAGCCACTTTGCCGTGTTTACTAGAACTTCAGTTTATTACGAGCATTTTCATATTGCGATTTCGTTCCTATATTTGCTTCGTTAACTTTTCGCGTCATTTATTGCGCGAAATTCACACTCGCTTTCTTCATTGCTTTCATTCGATTCGGTAACGTTATGAAATCTTCGTGGTTTAAGTTGGAAGGATATTTGCTGTCAATGTATTTGCAATTATTGTTATTATAGATTTATTATTAAGAATATCAATTTTTATGATAAATGTCTATCGAAGTATCGATCGAATCGATCGAAAGAAATTTCATTAGTTACGCTATGAATGAACACAGCAGGGCATAACACATTTGAAAAAGTATTTTTTAGTTGAATTTTATAACTTTAAGACAGACGATAAATAGGATAATATAAAAAAATGAAATTATAATAAAGAGTACAGCACAGAAAGTTGAAAAAATATACAAAGTTGACAACCTAGAAGATGTTTGATAAATTCGTTTACCATTTGTTCCCAGAATGTTTTCGTATCTGCCATCTATATTGCATTCGCTGCAAATCGAAGTTTAATGGAAAACGAAATTACACGCGAGACCAAACATGATTAATACCCATAAACGTATACAAGCACGTAACAAGGTACGTATTAAGCTTCATCATCGAAATAAGGTCAGATCGATTTTCCAAGTAAGGCGGATTCTCGTTAAACGCTTTAATAACGTAAACGTTATGAGATATCGTACGGATTAAGTACATTGCCCGAATGATATCCGAAGAAAAATCTCTTCGTATCGACTGACACTTGCAAGCTTTCTATTTGCGAATTGAGAGAGAGGAGCAAAAGTATTTATGTAGCTCGTGACATTTGTAGGTGGTCGGTTCAAATACGCTTTGACGTCGTCCAGAGCGAGGAAGTAATTAAACCGACGCGACGATTACTGTACCGTGTGATTTATCGAGAAGGCGATTCTAATTACTATCCGGATGTTGGCGGACGAGAAAACTTCCGATTGAAGCGCAGTTCATGGGCGCGCTCCAGTCGATCAAACTTCTCGTGGCAATATTTTTAAAGGCTTCCTATTTATTTCATCAAACGAGGTGCTTCTCCCTTGATAAAATCTTCATTTCCTTGATTAAACTTATCTTCAGGTATAGATATCATTTGATAAACGTTTTTCCAGTTTTGCAATATTATTACGTCATTTTGTCCTTTGCTTTTCAACGAGTGCATTATTCAGGAAATATTTTATAAGTCTTATTCTCTACGTATATACAGCTATGCACTTACAACCAAAATAAATTGCTTATTTTAATATGACGCTATATATGTGTGTATATATGTATTATAATCTTACTTTGAAATATCTTTACATCTTTAATGGTTTATTAGAATCGTTGTTTATTACGTAGAAGAAAGCATATCCGGATAATTTCGACGACAACTTCTCTTTTTCCATGATTCAGTTTAATAGTAACATTTTTGTTGCTTTTCATACGTATCTTGATACAACAAGATCTTTCAAACAAGCTGTAACGTATTTATATTTTACTATTACGTGGATTAATTAATTTTATTACATTTTGCGATACACACGTTAATAATACTCGAGGATCCTAGTCAAACAAAAGCGAAATGAATTGACGCAGAAAGCTGTCACTTTAAACATTTATCGTAAATAACAGTTATTTAATACAGCAGCAATTTAATACAATAGTACATTGTAACGCTGAATAATAATTTATTTATTCATAATATATTTACACGGAACAAAAGTAAAATAATGTCGATGGCGTTTGCTTATTAGTTTGAAAGTTTATTACGAAACAATTAATTAACGTCCAATTTAACAAAAAATTGTAATATACTTCGTATCGTGTAAAGTATCGATACATTTATAATGCAATCAACTCATTCTTCATTCTAAAGCGTCTCTCATATTATTTTTATTGGAAAATGATAATTAAACAAAGTAACAGTTCATTGCGAATGTGTCAGATGTTTAAACTTTGTTTTATGTTGTTTGTTGTAAATCATTAAAACGACCGATAAATATGATCTTTTTACCTATTATTTTCTTATTAGTCTTTCAGTCGATATTTCTAGTAAATCGTTTTACTTTGCCTTGATACGCAAACGAATATTGCGAACAAAGGAATCGAAATGTTTCTCTAAGGCTATTATTTTATTGTTAAATTTTCACGACGTATTCATTTAATTCTGTTTACACGATGATTATCGATATCTCATCCGCCTTATCGATTTCGATGATTTTTTAATACGTCGTAGGGGGCATGTTTCTGAACAACTTTCTCCGATACACATAATCATCGCTCGGCCTTAGTTTCCGAGATATTTGCAAAAGACCGCCGATGCAACTACGCTAAATTATATTTATAATTAAGTTTTAATTAAATTATAATCGATTAGTAAATCGACGGCATTCGAGTAAATATTTTCTGTAAAATTTCTCTTTCTATTAAGAATCTCAATTTACCTATTTGAATTCACGTCGTTCGATATTTCAATCGCCGAAGAGCCTCGTAATCTCTCGAAGACTACGAATTTGATTCGTACTCGTTAGGTGGAACATTACGCGAGACGATTCTGCGATACGTTCATAAATTCGGATATACCGATCCTAGCCATGTCATAACATCAGCAAGTGGATGAGCTGGAGCATGTTTAATCAGAACCGTAGGGGAAGAGGATGGGGAGGATGGGTACATTCTCGAAAATCCGCCACAGGAAGCGAGCCGGTTTCATCGTCGACATACGGTGTTTCGATCTTCGGTAAACGTACGTCCATTAGCGTGTCCCTCTTGAATAGGGTCCGTGGCCACGCGGCCACGGTACGCGACGACTTCCTGATTTGCTTTGACAGACGTGCGTGAATCAGACAAACCGGGGACACAGGGAGATACCCATGAAACGACGTGTTGGACGCCGGCCTGATTCACGGTGACCGATCAACCACGAGCACACAAGCTCGTTAATAACGCCTGCACAATCGACATCGATTGTCGATTAGGCACGCGGAGGCTTCGTTTAATCGCTAATTAACTCGAGATCCATTGGTTTTGTCGAATTCGTCGAATCGTCGGACGAACGTAGCGAGCCTGATCCACTCGGTTTCCAACAATTTCAGTTCAATGCTTTTTCCTAATACTTTAGTTTAGAATAACAGGAATTGTACGTATAGTCCGGTTAGTGGTTCTGCCAATGTACGTCGCGTAGGCTTTTTTCAAAGTTTTCGAATAGCTATTATTAGATTAGGGATGTTTATGCAGGCTACAGGTGTCGGGAGATTCGTCAGGCTGATTCTTGAAGCTGAAATAAGACAAAAATTAAGAATTACAAAAATTTCCTTTTTAGCTTTGTTTTTCAGTTATTGAGCATCGAAAATCGGACAAAATACACCTGCACGCGAGCAAATGCTTACACGAACGAAAGGAGGTTAGTCTAGTCATTATGTTCGCTTCTCACGTATAAAAGTTACATAGCCGATGATGGATTTGAAAAAATATCACGCGTTACTATCAAGTAAGAACCGATACGTTAGAAATTTTACTGGCTGACGTTATCCACAGTTCACAATTTACGCTAAACGCTAAAGTTTTATTAATTATTATTCGATATCGCGAGAATGTAGGTGTTTATACCTATGTACAGAGTGTTTAATTTTATAGTACCTATAAATGATTTTTATTATGTAAGATGTAGAATATAAACTAGAACGATGTAATCTAGTCCCCGAAAAATATCGATCGCGTATAAACATTGTCCACGACTGCAACAGTAACGCTAGAAACTAAACGCCGCACGATGTTCCCCGATCGTCAGCTTGAAACAGCTACTCGTTTTATTTAGGACAAGCAACGAAAGCTTCATCGATAATTATATCGCGTTAAGCTCGGTTCGAGTGACATTAACGAGCTTGACTTATTATAAGACGCGTGAGTTTGATGACGAAGAAAGGCTAACGAGAAACGCGAAAGAGGAAAGGAACGATCCGTTGACGACCCGACCCAATCCTTTTCGAGTGTCCTGTTGCGGTCTTTTTGTACCATCGAACTATTTTAATAGCGTTTGGTAGCAGCTGGCGTTCAAATTACCAACAGAGCGCCGATGTTCTCGTTAGACGCGGCTAGACATAATCCAGATTTCATCTACGGGATTACCAAGGGTTGAGACGACACGATCGAGTTTAACCAGTTTTCGCTAGTTTCGTTGGCAGCAAGAACGCTCGGCAGTCAAGTTAAACGCTGATGATTTTTATTTTTATTGTAAAATCGTAGGGAATGTGGAGTACGCCGGTTGAGTTTCCAAGTGGACTTTTTGATGGAGCAGATAGCGAGCTGCAGAATGTTTGGTATTCAAATTTCGCGGAATTGATTATGTGGCAGAGTGAGAGTTCATGGTTAGGAATTAGGAATCGATTCGGTGATTTTAATATCATCGCTTAATTTTCGTTGGGATAATATTTCGGTACATTTTATTCGTTTCAAATCATTTTAACAATATCTTTAGACTATTTAGTTAATTATAACAACTTTCGTATTAAAGTTAACGTATTTTATAATGATTAAATTCTATGAGCAAAATTCTCAGAAACCTGCTGTAATTATAACAGACGCGTTGCAATTCGATTGTAAACAAAGGTATGAAACAAATCCAATACTCGACGGTCGTTTGCTAACATCTTTTATCACGTAAAAAAAAATCCATAAAATCCTAAATAGCCATAGTTCTTTCGCCCGAAAGGAGTATCACATGGACGTTTCATCGTACGTGCATCTCGAGCCAAACTACGTGATACCGATTAAATACCGTTAATATCTTCTTCATTAACTGACAGACAGCGAATACGATACAAAATAACAGCTAGTAACAGTAAACGGACGATATCGTATTGGAAACCTGTTGAGACGGTAGGCACGAGGCGTGCATTAATGAATTCGATAAAACGTTTCCACGGAGGAGCAAAGGGAACAGCAAAAGAAGGAAAGAGAAGCAGGATGATCGGATAAACATGCCGCGCCTGTGAGTGCTGTCGATAACTAATAACGTTTTAATTTCCCTGGCCGATTCAGCGAATTTTGCGGACGGAATTCTCGTCGCGTTATCGAATCAAGAAATCGCGAAATGAAATTCAACGGCGCGGCAGAGATTCGACGGTGTAACGAATCGATTGCACCGACGCCAATTAAACGGCCGCTCCGTTCAGCTGTCAGGAAAGGAACGCGGCAGTTATTTAAACGGCCACGGAGAAATTACGAGACGCGAACGTTCGATTTTCAACGATGGATTTACGGTGATTGTTCGGCAACATCAAAAGAAACGTAAATCTGTCTGTGCTTGTATACGTGCAGCATAGTTGCGTGCTTCGCGATCCACCTTCACGGTTTTTAGCGATCGGGACGAACACTATCCGCCCACTGTCGACGATACAGCAATTAGTGGTACACCCTCGTTCACAAGTATCCTACGAATTTACCATATTCCATCTAAATTATTGGCCAAACGATTCAAGAACAGGGTAACGATATATTTCTTTCAAAATTTTTTAAATATTGCTCATCGTAGAACAAACATATTGGAGACGTCAAATTCTTTGGCTCCCACAAGAGTTGACCGGTGTACCAGCTATCTTTAAAAGAATCTAACAAGTTACTAAGGTTGAAATGTTAAATTTGTCATTTGCTTCTTAATCCAAGATCCTTCTTAATCTAAAATTTAGACCAATCTGTGGCATAATGATGCTTTATATATACATAAGATACAATCTAAACTGTCGCGTGATACAAGGTATAATAATTCTTTCGATACTTCCCCCCAATTTCCTCGAGTGTACCATATTCTTCATATTCGAGTATCCTAATACTTCTGAACGAGAGTGTACGTTACTATGTTCCTCTTTGTCATTCTCGCTCTTTGTCTCGTTCCCATGAGGAGAGTATCGCCGGTGAAGCAAGCGGCAAAACAGCCGCACCACTGTCGGTTGGACGAGAACGAGCGAAGAGGGTTGTAAGGATGGCCGCGCGAGCGAAAACTATGCTCGTACATCATCGGAGGCTACATGGGTCAAGAGTGACTTACTGGCTATTCTAGCCCTCGCGGAACAATGCCGGTAAGAGAGTACTCGTAATCTTAAAAATCCACAATATTTTCAACTGCCGCCGTACCTCGTTCCAAAACTTTCCACATATTTTAATATCGCTGCACGCGGCCGACTACAAAACAGCAAAACGAGGTAAAATTTAAGGTAGAAAAGACGCTCGGTTTCATAGTGACAAAATTGCATCGTTTCTAACATTTAGGATATACTTAGGACGTTATGTAACATTTAGAACGTTGCAGGATCAACGAGATTATTTCACGGTTTTAATTCATGTTATACGTTGAATTAAAGTTGCTTCAGTTTCATTCTTAAAAAGCGAAATTACGATTTCGATAAGTATTTTTTGGACTTTGCGCGAAGACTATAGAACGAGAGAAAGAACGTGATAAGTCGTAGTTCACATTTCTTACGGGAGAACAGTTGTCACTCAAAATTCAGTACATTGTCAATTGATTAAATACTGTGAGAAATTGTTTCTTTGTGTAGTTTTATAACTATATATGAAACTGTTGTTTCACATTTTTTATAAATTAAAAAAAAAAAAAAATATCGGAAGGTATCGCAAATATTTTACAAGAAAAGTCATTGAAATATTAAAAAATGCGTAAATTTGTAAAATTCAGGTTGTAATTATTCAGGTTGACTCGTTTTTGTTCGTAAAAAATATGAATTTTCTATATCTATTTTTCGCTATACGATATTCAGAAGTAAATTCCCAATTACGCGTTAATTCTCTCGTCGATCGAATACAATCATTTACAATGGATCACGATAGGGGGAGGGGGGGGGGGTTTACAATTACAGTACTTCGCAATATCTGCGTGATTTTAATTATAACATTAATAGCAACGGATGTCATGAATATATTAATATTTCTCGTTAATCATGCTAGCGTATGTTGAGATCAGATTTCCCCGAGATTCGTATACAATTACAAAATCTATGAGTTCACGCACGCTCGCGTCCAGATTGTATGTTTAATCAGCGTAATGTGAACCGATCTGTATTTTATGCGGAAAAATGGTGTCGCTACATACACGGCACGAGAAACGCATGATGAAATTAATAACAGATATGGGATACCCTACGTCAAACGAGATATATACAAATTTAAATAACAGCGAGTGCTGAAATGTGAATACAACTTGGTCTCTGATTTACAGATTAAAAATTCATACGTTGCAAATGCTTTCCCTATCTAACAAATTGTAATGAATCTTTGTGGGGTTGTAAAATATTTACCTCCTTTAAACAAAGGGTAGAATTTAATGGAAAAAGTAATTATAATTCTTAAAATATGACGATAATAAATGAAAATTTCAGGAAACTCTGAAGCTTTTGACAGTGTTTATCGTCGTTAAAAAATTTGATATAACGCTTCGTTAGAACCAATCGATTAGTATACTAATATTTATTATTTCAGGATGGATATACTGCTCGTATTTAGCGTAGTTTCACAGAAAAGAATCATTTCATTTTTCGGGACTACGAGATTCCTATCACAGTGTGTTTGAAAGAAGCGCAATGTTCGACGAACGATATTATCTAAATTATAATTTTATCATTTTAACACAATTTAAGATATCACGCGTATATTAGACTAATTTGTTTCCAAACATCGTTCGCATGTAACAACTCGACTTTGTTCCAATACAACTTACATCTCGAATACGAAAATAAAATTATGCGGTAAAATTGTAGCAACAAAAATATCGAATTTCTAGGGAAAAAATGTTCCTAGTCAGGTCAACGACTTCATCAGAAGAGGAACTTTACTCAGAACGGGAAGCAGTGTACCCAAGATGTACCACAGAGTAAATACAATTTCCTTGAGGAAATACTTGAAAAAATCAGCAGCGGTGAACTACACTGAAATTCTGGGCCACACTTTCCGAACTTTATCAATGATATTGATGCAACTGTATCGCAAATTGCATCTGCAGCCGTGGCCATGACGCACAAGCATCGATAAAATAGAAATACTTTCTTCGAAGGAGACTTTGTGAATAAAATATCTGCTGTTGGGAATTTCAGAATTCTAAACTGCCGCCAAGTTTCGATAATCACACTGGCAATGGATATATAATCGGTAGGATATTCGAATCGCAAGAAAAACCGATAATTCGATGAATCGTAACAAACGGTCCTCGAAAATTTGTCGATTTTGATAATATCGTTTCACATTGCGGACAATATCTATATAATTTAGATAAATATATGAATTCTGTGTTACGAACGAGCTTTTAAAAGTATATAAAGATCACAGGAGAACATGAGTTATTTACTGACGTATATGAAGAAAAACGTTCATCATATTAACAAATGCTCTCGCGCATTTACATACGTACATAAATATATGGCTATGTTTTTAGCTTGTTTCTTGAATCGCTCGTTGCGTAACGTTGCTCTTTAGAGATAACGCTACGACGAATGTTACGGTGCTTGAAAACGCACAGTTACGCCTCTTCCTCGGAAATTAATGCGTCTGCAGAGCGTAAGTGAGCTGTGACATAGCGTTACGAAGTAGGTACTGCCAATGCAAAGCACGCTCGGTACAATTACCAAATTGCAATGCGAATCTGTCACAAAAATAGAACGATGTTCTAGTCTGTGGTAAAGCCGACGTTTTTTTACGCGTATACGAGTGTGTAGTATTATTACACTAGGTATGTAAGTACAGTAAGTATGCGTAGATTCATATTAGATACATTCGAATTGTGCTGTCACCAGATTTATTTCTTCCTTTTTCATCCATCTCCTTTCATTAATATCTCTGCGTCTTAGCGCCTCGTTTGCCACGATACCAGCGAAGATTCGAAGTACGAGTGTTTCGACAAAATAATCTATCCTACTCTGAAATTAAGCAGAATTGATATCCCGATACATCTATTCTTTTAAACACTAGAACTATAGATAGTTGACACGAAGCTATTTCTACCAAAACCAATGAAAATGACTGGTCTTTAAAAAATACGTAACGATAAAATATTTTTATATTTATTGATTTACTGTTTACTCACAGAAGGAATTCCATGGTACATTTTTGGTATTGTTGATCCATCTGGGATCCCTAAACGAGATTTGACAAATTTATAAAATCGTAGAACCAGTCATTTTCACTGCTGTGGTATTTCTCTAGTGTTAATTGCCTCTTTCCGGCCATTTATTTTTCTGCTTTTGCCGTGCGATCGTACAACGGGAAAAAGTGTCGTTTTAATTTTCAATAAATCGTCCGGAAAACGGTATCTCCGTAAACGAGTTCGCGAAACTGCGGAAGAAGATGCAAAAAGATAGGAGAAATTGGGGGCGGTGGTAAGAATTAGAGAAATTCGCGAGGGGAAGTTCGGCGGCGCTTTGTCATTCGGGATATTAAGAAGCGGGTCGCGTTATTTTCCAAACCGGTCGAAAAGCAGGTCGAAGGAAAAAATGTTCAAGTTGCGCGAACGTAAGAGCAAGGCGATACAATGGATGGTTAAGAGAACGGCGAGGAAAAAAGAGAAGAGACGAAGAAGCACGGTTGTTCCGCGTTAAGGTTGGCCGGAGCTGTAGCCAGCAGCTAGTCGTGGCCACGATTGTCTTAAATTTAAATAATCACGAGAAAATGTTAATGCTCTCCCCTACGCGCCGCAATTCAATGGTAAAACAAAAGAAGAAACCCAGTTGGAGAATTCGCTCGAAATGGGCGGGACAAAGTGATGGGAGCAAGGATCTGGTTAGAAAGGATAAGGTGAATAGTTAAGAAATAGCAGGATGTATAGAGGATGTTCGTTGTAACAGTCGGTAGAAATTTTAAGATCCTTTTGATAATCTGATAACAAAATATTTCGAACAAAAGTTATTTATTATCTACTGCTCTCTTTAGGTAGAATATCCTATGCAGCATCTTTCTCGGTTTTCAAGATACGTTGAAACGCTTGAAGTTTCCCATGTTCTTGATCTCTTAAAGAACGAAGAAGAACGGAAATGATGCAAAGAAAACGAGAAAAGAACTTTGGTTTTCTTCAGTTTCAAAAATGGTAAATACGGCAAATGATATAATGATAGTTTGCCTTCGCATTTTACATCGATACCATATGATTTTTTATTCGGCATTTATCCAGACATTTATCCACTAAATTCTGTATATTAAAATTTCCCATAAATACATAATCCACGGTCTAGAAGCATGATATAGAACATATGGCAAGTATTTACTGTTTGCATTCAATTATCAAGTATTGTTGGACATTTCGATGCTTGACTTTTGCGCTAACGATGCAATTTATTGCATTTTTGGCTGATTCTCTTAAGAAGCTATTATCGAAGAGGAGCAATCGTTTTATCCAGCATTAGAGGCATCATCATCATCTACGAATTCGTCAGAAAACTCAATTCGTAGTATCTACATAAACTAATTAAAGTAAGCTTGATTCTTTATCGCTCAAAAAGCCCCTTAACACGTTTATTATTGCAATTTGTCGTTAATCGAGTACTAACGAAATTTTCTACGAGACGTTCTTCCTCCGCATTGGCAGAAAAGCCAGAAAAATTGCGACAGTTGTTATTACGATGAACATTCTGTACACACACGCACACACACACACACTCTCTCTCTTTATCTCTCCACGCAATAAGAAGATAAATTGAACTAACCAGGGAAAGCAGGAAAATTAAAGCTAAATACGTCTGCTTAAAGGGATTGGTCGCTTTCCTACCTTTGATCGCTGATCAACTAGTATCAAACATTCTGTTTCGCGGCAGATCGTTCGTTGAATCGGAAAGTTTTTATTCCTTACGCGTCGATGATGACTTTAGAAAGAGGTGCTGCTTTGACAGAAAAGTTTCACTTGTACGAGAGCGGAACTGGAATCGAACAGGATTGTTTGAAACTCTCGTTCGTAATGGTCGTTGGAATTTGTGGACGGAGACGAATGGGTGCCACGATCGATTGTTACGTATCGTTTCGTTACTGGCAGATCAATGAGAATGGGATCGTTTAACCTGGTACAAAGATAAATTCCTCCCCTCTGTTCTATTTTGTTTTGCATTGTTCCGTTTCTTTTACGATGCAGTATATAATTAAACATTATATTAGTTCAAAGTTTCTCAGCGTAAAGAAATAGATCGTGTAATCTTCCAAAAGATGAAGATACAAAGCATTAAAAGTATACAATTTTAATTTATTAGATCCTTCGTGCTTATAAATGTTTAATTTACTTCCAGTTTTTAATTCCCTACGAGATTATTAACTATAGCACGAGCTGATTCTCAACATTTGTCGTAATACGGAAACTAATTTAAACTAACATTATCGTAAAAATTACACTGGTAAATACAACGTCGTCGTAATTATTATACTACAGTGCATAAAATGTTATGCACCGCAGGGTTACACGAAAAGTTTCAAATTTAAGGAGAAAAATACCGTTCAGAGAAAAATTAGCACGATATACTTTATTCGTTGCAGGGATTAAAAAGGAGGATAACTCTACCAGAAACAGTAAAAAAAAAAAAAAAAAAAAAAAGAAAAATCCTCTTGCGATTTTACGAAAAAGCAAAATTTTCCCTATTTCGTTCCAGAAATGCAAACAAGCTATTTTGTTATTTTCGATGATGCTTGCTTGTCCATTTTGCCGATGCAAGCTACCATTATCGAAATTATAAGGATCTATTGATCCGATTTTAGATTGCAAGGACAAACAAAGAATCATAAATTTCACGAGTACGATTGCACAGTATTCTGTGCAACTAATGTGATTGAAACTTCGATACGTTTGCGAGCGATATAAACGATTGCGTCTATAACTATCGGATAGTTCGAAACGTTTTCATCATTCCTGGAATTTGCAAAAGAGTGAATGGAAACGCGTTATCGATACAAATTGTATCGATCGATCATTTTAATCTTTTGCAGAGTAACAAAAACTAATTTTTTCGTTCTTCGTAATTGGAAATCAAAAGACAGATTTTTTTTTCTAATGACATTAATCCACGAAAACGCGAGAAAATGTATATTTTTTAAATAGTTTTACGTATGTTTACTTCCAAAATTTGATTTGGACATCAAACGTCCATTGATTCCATAATGTAGCGTGGAATGTGTCATATTCTTCGATATTGTTCGATATTGTTTAGTATCTTTTGATTAATTAATTTAGATATATAACGTTAATTTCACTTGAAAATGATCTTTACGCATCCCGAAACGTTACAGTGTTTCTACGAATTATTTATTCGCGGTGTAATAGAACTGCAAACGAATGTTTGTGGCTATTAGACAATTCGAGGACGAAAGAGTTAAGAAATTTAAAAAATCAGGAAATGTTCTTGCTTGTAAATAATTTTTCTTCGAAGAAGTACATAATTTAGAAAATTTTATATATCAATAGTAACAAATACTTTTTTAAACTGTTGTTAAAATCTCGCACTCTCAGGCACAAGAATTAAACTCTAAAAACCTTCTTCGATCGAATAAAAAGATTCGAATTTCTATAACTGGTTTACTATTAAATTGATGTTATTTGTGAAAATCTACCCAACGGTTAGGTAACATACGATTCATTCACACGAATCGGTTTCCCGTCATTTCCTGTAATAAACAGATCAAATAACAAAATATATACATAATTCACTAATATGCAACTACTAATCCTGGTACGTTCATCGATATCTTTAGCCGAGGTCAAACGTTTTATATGATATATATATATATATATATATATATATATATAATGAAATCGTCGTAATTTCGGTTTGCGATCGTACATATTTAAATAGCGGGAGAATTTAGTTTTGGGCCACTAATAACGATAAAATAATAAACTCATTTTTAACGCGTTGACTGACTGGCTTCGTGAACGCGAATTAGCACTTCAATTCAGGACATTTCCAATTCTAATATATTATATTAGTCTTCGAATTCGGATTTAGTACTTCTATTACCAGCACTGTAATTTTTATCTCTTTCTTATTTCTTAATGGTGGTTTGTAATAATAATATCGATCATTCGATAACACTAGGTAATTTCTTTCGTATGCTGAATTTTTCAGTTTCATTTTTCATTTTCCAACGATCTGTCATAGAACTAATAATTCATCAAGATGCAACTTGTTACCACAACGAAACAAGCTCAACGCTCTTGTCATTTCTACATTAACAAATACGATATCGCGCTATTTACGCAAATAATCAGCTTTGTTCTACGATAATTGTTTAAATAACATCCAGAAATCGTCCAATTATCTCGCACACAGCAGCGAGCAAACTCTACTGCCATGAAATTTCGACTGATCAAACTTTCCGCCATTTCCTTAAAAGACACGAGCAATCCCATTCCCGCCGGAAAAAGAAGGCATACGCGAGGAGTAAGTACATCAAACTATCGGATCCTATTCGACCGTCGGCAGAAGCCCTCCCCCATTTAATCCTCTCGAAAGAAAAGTGTATTACGCAATTACGAAACAACCGAATTCTTGCGGAAAGCAGCGCGAGTTTTCAGCTTGTTGCCCGTATCGATGAGCTGGATTCTCCGTGCATCCCATCGACTTCGCTCCAACCATATCCCCTGTAATATTCGACGCCCGTTTTCACAAGGTGCAAACAGCCGCGATGTGAGAAAAGTTTTCAACCAGGATAAACAGAGGTTTCCGCTATAGGACGAGAACCAGGCTGCCTCCATAAACGGCGACTGTGAAACTCGCGTGGAAGAAAGTAGTAGTCGAAGATATAAGGGCGTATGTTCTGACATTGTTGTCACGATACTCTAAATCGGCCCAAGTTTTATCCAAAAGGGTGAAACGTCCACGCGAGTGAAACATTTTCCGCAAATTGTTCGACATCTACGGCGAATCTGCTGTACCTGGCGTTCGAATGTGAACTTTTTCGAGATATCCGAAACCCGTGAAATTATCCATTCGCGTTTATTTGCTTTATTACTTGCGTTTTATTACTTGCGTTGCCAGGTAAACGCGGTTTCTCCGTTCTTTTTATTCTTACCGAGTAACGTTCCGTGTTGGAAATTGGTAGCAATTTATTTAATTCTAGTACAGTTCGTGGCAATTCGTTACGTGTTTAGATTAACAACATCCAGTTAGCGAAAAACGAATGAGAATCAATGACATTAACCAGAATTTAATAATCGCCTCGGAAAACTAGTTACGCAAAGTCAATTTTAATGTTGCGCAGAATATTTTTCTCTTCCCTTTCCTATATACAACGAGAACATTACGATCAATTGTGGCAGAATTTTTAGTAATTACGATGTTCTGTCATCACGGCACAACGTGTAGCTTCGAATTAAGGTCACTTCGTTTTAATATGTATCCTTTATTAGACATAGCGTTGAACATGTCGAGCATGTGATTCGCAACAACCGAAATAACACGACGGAGCTAACCATCGACTTATGTAGATATAATAATCGACGAGTGACGACGTGTGCACGCTTCATCCTGCCATGAAGGCTCTCGGAGGACTGTCTTGCGGTACTTGACAAGGCCGGGTAAGTGTGTAGGTATGTGCATAGTGCTAGTGAATATTTCCGTTATTCCGGTACAGTATCCTTTGTTCGCTGAATCTGTTGTGTAGACGTACAACGTGCTTCTAGTCTTTGAAGGCGATATGATCTGCTCGTAAGTTACCTAATTAGAGGATTAAAATGACCGATTGAAATTTCGATCGAAAAATCGATCGAAGCGAACGAAGGATTGATTTTTCTTCTTTGACCACTGGTATTTTTAATCCTACGAACAGCCTCGTTGGTTACGTAGCACGCGGCGTTGCTGATAAGTTTTAAGGTATGAGATTTACTTCTTCAACTTTCTTCTTTTTTTCCTTGGTTTGTGGAGAGGCGTGATAATTGACAGTTTCCACGAAGACGGATAATATCCAAGACGAAGGATGACGTTAAAGATGAATGTAACGAGTGCCGTTCTTTTCTTTGCCAATTCGTTGATCATTTTATCACTCATCGTGTCGTTTCCTCGAGTCTTCTTTGTATTTAGGTTTCCGTCGATCGTTGCTTTGACTTTTCGAGAGAAAGAAGGCCGATAGAGGAATTGCCATAGCTATGGAAAGGATAAAAAGGCCATACGTAACAATAACGTTGCCTCGGAGTTCTAAATTAGATAAAGCCACCGTGAAACGATTCTCATTGATCCAAATTTACTGGCCTATCCGCGAAGATCTCGAAAGTTCGGAAACTAAACGAGCTCTTTTGCGGGTATCAGTTCTTTTTTATGTCTGGCTGCAAGCTTGTCGGAAAATTATAGCCATAACATTTCTCGTTTCTTTTTAACGTTCCATACCGAATCGATTGCTCGCGAAATGCATTCAAATTTAGTGCAATTTTACGAAAGATTATATAAAATGAAGACGAAGTTCTCGGTAAAATTAGACGATGTAAGTAGTTTGTTTTAAACGCTTGTAAACGTTTTATCTTCTTTCTTTCGATAAAAGCAGTAGTAAAAAGAATAGAATAATTTTCATAGGTATTGAATTTTTAGTTAACGATCTGCCACGTTCGTAGTAAAATTCCTTGTCATCTTTTATTAAATTCAGTATTCTAGTATTTTTCAAATTGAAGTTTCCAATTCCGTCTCATATCCAATGTGTTTCCAATAAATTCAACGCCCCGAAAGAAGAAAAAAGAAAACAACTTATTCGATATTCTTGTCTAGCGGGTTTATTTAAAGACTTATTTTTATCGTATCGTCGCGTTTAACTTTTGCTATCTTTTATATTATTTCTTCGCTGCTCAATTTTTTCTTTTCTTATTTTCCGCAAAAGAACCTACGCGAAATAAATGGCACGTAAAATAAATCAGCTGAAACTTTTAAGCGGTAACGTATACGTATAAACGTATTCTGCGATAGTTTCAAAATAAAAGTCCACGAACGATTTTTACCACCACTCGAAAATCCTGTCATCGTTCGATTTCTAGAACAAGCGTTTCACAGAAAGCGTCCCGTCGATGATTCCCGCTCGCCGACGAAACAAAGCAAACAGACGAGCAACGAAACACAATAAAACCTGTTTCGTTCGTTACAACATTCCTCGGGCTGGCGTGGTCCCGCGTGTGCTCTCTAATTTGTCAGCCCTCGTCAACCTACCCCCTAAGAGCCCTTTCGTCGCTCGCGCAAGAATCACGCTGAACCGAAACGGGTCGCGGTACCTGGATTTGTGAAACGTGATTCGCGTTCTCGTTCGTGCGCGTCCAGCAAAATCAAAGAGTGTATGTCGGTACCGTGACTGTAAATCAGTGGTATGGGCGCCGAGTTACGAGCAGAGGAGGAAGAAACGCTGCTGCAGCACGAATGCTACCAAAGGTATTAACCCCGAAATCGAGTGGCTGTGGTCTTGTTCGCGAAACGAACGCCACCGGTTCTTCGTTTCCTTGTCTCTTCGATTCTAACGTCTTTCGAACTTTCGTTGTTAGGGGACCTACGATAGTCAAGGTACGAATGTCTCGAGAAGCTCTTTGCAGTTGTAAATTGTACAGAAAATAGAAGGAGCTGGATCAGGTTAAAATTGGAGGAGCCAGTTATTCATCGATGACTGATTGCTGAATTAAATATAAAAGTATGAATTTGGAGACGAGTATGCTGTTAAATACGCTACATAAGTTACATAGCGAAGAGATAAAAATTGAAAATGAAGTTAGTTGTTTATCGAGGAACTTTGATTAAATATGAAGAAGTTTGCGGATATATTGCTGTGCGGCAAACATTCATTGAGTATCTTCTGTGCAATTTAACAATTAAAAGTTCGTGTTATATTGGACGGTTATCAGGATGCTTACCGAAAGTAATTGTTTAAAATTTCGCGCTGAAATCGAAAACAGTCTTTCTATCTTTAGTGGTTTGACAAATTAAATTTAGAAATTAAGGACGTTGCATCCAAGTTTCATCGAGATCTCCGTACATAAACAACCGAGTTGTTTGAACGCGAAAGAGAACCGTGAAATATTTAATCGAGTTGTTGTAGTAAAATAAAAAGTTCGCAAGCTGAGCTTTTTGTACGATATTACACGCCTCTTCGTAAAAATATAACGAAACGATTTCATGTAGCTTTTCCAAACGGCAAACAATCTCCGCGTTCGTACGTTTCTGTATGGATTTGTGGAATACGACGATTTACAAGCATCTTGTACCTCGGCCTGCACATATGGAATGAAACAACATGTAGGTAGAGAGAAATAAGTTTGCGAGAGCCAAGGAAAGGATTCGTAACCATCTAAGCGAAAAATTGTGCTTTCAGACAGTCATAAACGTGTCAGTTCGTCTCTCTGTCGGCTGTATAATGTCAGATTAATGCGTTAGCAACTTGCCACGAAAGAAAAGAGGGCATGCGTTGGTCCCCAGGTGCGTTTTCTCGAACGCTACATTTTCGAGCCGATCGTAAGACGTCGATTGTAATAACTCAGTGAAACCGATTTCCTTTCGCTCAGGTTATGGGGAATATACAAGCTATCGTATCTTTCGACTTTGTTTCTACAGAAATTTGTATCGTTGAAATGTGACGTTAAATCAAGTTTCGTTTTATTTTGTTTTTTATCTGAAATGTTTCGTTGAAGCTTGTATTTAGTATTTAACGAGCCAGTATTTCTCATCATATTTAATCACGTCGTTAATTATCAACTGCATTAAAGAATAAGAAAATTACTATACATCGCTATACATTATCCTACGTGCTACGATATGTCTGTGGATAGCACAACATGGTCGAACGTTTATTTATTATTTACTTCTATCAAGATATCTGTTCAAAAGTAAGTTTACGATCTTATGGAAATTGTCTCTTTTTATCATCAGATAGCGGACACCTTATCGAAATTAGTAAAAATACATTATTGATGAAAAATAAATTAAAATTCAATACTGGAAAAGAAGAAGTATCAATACCGAATAGGTTAAAAGCTACAACGAAAGCAAAGCGATACATTACAAAATACTAAAATTTATCGTAATGTTTTAATTTAATTCGCATTAATCAATTGCCGAATATTTTCGTATATTTCGTATTAAGTTTTTAAAGTGTACAATCGGTCACAGAAGTCGGTCATTTTCAATTTCTTCGGATACTTTGAACGCGTAATATTCAACGAGCGTGTGTAAATTTTTGCGACTGACTGTATGTAATTGGTCACGTATCCAATTGTATTTTTCAAACAGTCAGAGCCATCAAAGCCACCGGATAAAATAAAAAATATTTCTTGAAATATTAAATTTGCTGAAATGTTCAAACTACTTGTGTATAATTTTACATCAATTATCTAACAGATTTCATTTAATATTTTTGCGACAAACTAAAGGTTCCGAACTATTCGGCAGATATTTCTCGAAATTTCTTCTCAAGAATCTTACAGCGTTTCCATACACTCAGTTGCGACCTATTCTACATTTTTATTTTTTTCAGATCTTCATCGAAACGAAACATATTTAAGACAAACTTAACAGAGGCGAAATTATAAGGAAAATGTGGAAATTTCATGGCTCGTTTATACGTGAAACCCACCAACTGTAAAAAAATACGAACGTACCATTACAATTACATTAAAACATTTTAATTAATTAATTACATATACGTTCTTACTTTTAGACTTTTAACTTTTAAACTGTACTTTTAAATCGTAATTTTCGTTATGTGAAATATTAAAATATTGGAAGGCAGGAAATTTCGAAAGCTGTACGAGTTAATAAATTTTTACGGAACTTCAAATACTTGAAAAGTCACGAAATAAATTACGCATCCACTCTTTTTATGCTGCTCTGATACGGTACTCTATCGCATCGACGGTACTCTGAGAAATACGATTTTGATAAAACGTTCATGGTCGAAAGTAGAAATTCGTTACTCGGACGAAGAATTTAATTTCACGAGTTGATTTGCATACAGCGAAACGTTCAATCACGTCTATATACACTATTCTCCGTGTCATTGTGTATCGTAGATTTAAATAGATTTTACGTAATCTCTACAACTCGACGAGAATAAGAAACACGCAAACATAATGAAAGAAGTATGATAATCAGGACACACAAATTATTTTACATTTTATACCGCATGAGAAACGTTATTCGCGTACCTACACATGCAAAGACACGAGGAAGACATTTTTTGAGAAAGAAACAGAGATAGGTATCATTTCCGGGGTAAGAAAAATTTACTCCTGTTTATTTTCAATTTCAAGCGATATATGACGTGACCGGTTCTCGTGTTTAACTTTAATTTCCAGTTATAAATTGGATATTTGGGATCAAAGTGAGACCATCCTATCTATGACCACTACCATACGTTCGAATACAGCTAGTCATTGCTACAAACGCCAAAACGCTTAAAACATATTTCGTGGTCTTATCCTCCGCAAACCACTCTTTTTACTATGAAACTATGAAACGCGTCTGCCGTTAGGTCATAAAAAGTCTAGCAATCGTTCGACGTTATTCCGAGTATCGTAGTCCGGTCGATCGCGACGCGTCATCCAAATCTAAAGACAGAGATTCGCTGTAAAGTCAGTAAGAAACCAAATGTAAGTATCGTTCGAACGTATTAGCTGTTGTTCAAAGATTTCTTATGGCAAGATACTTCGTCACGTAGCTTTAGTTTGCCGTCGAACGATACCAATTGAGATGTAATATCGTCGACGAGCTCGTTCAAAGCGGCGGAACGCAGAATCAAATCTTTTACGATTACAATAAGCGTTCGTTTACGAGAAAGCTGTTCCCGTTAAAAGGAAGAATGGATAGAATTGAATAAAAGCTCCGATATGATCACGTTTATATTTTGTTGTTTTTTCTCCCTTTTTTTATGTACCTACACGCACGTGTGCGAGTGTAAAGTAACGATAGTTCGTAACGAGCATAGTTTTTTATTCGAGTTACCTATCATTTGTTCCAAACTATTCCCTTAAAAGCAATTTTTTTACTATTTTGCGCATAAAACGAAATTTTTACTTTTCTGCCGCGGATATTCCAGCTGAAAAATTTGAATCCTCCGTACGCGTACCGAGACCTTCGAAAAGGATTTTTAGTTCCGTTAAAAGAAACTTTCGATATTTGATTTAACGACTGCAATGGCATGTTGTTAATGTTAAAAAATGTCCCACGTTTGTAAATGTTTTGAATAACTTATACGTTGGTTTATCAAAACTTGACGCGACGCGTGTCATATTATACGATGAAGCAATTCTCTTTAATTTATCGAAAGCAAGAATTTAGGGATTAAAACGACTCGACATATTTTTGCCGATCCCTTTATTTCGTCATAGTCGTCACAAAATTATCTCGTTATTCGTTTCAATGAATCCTTTCGCACGCAATATCGCCAACTTAATAAAACGAAAAGAAGTAAACGAATTATTCGCTGATTCATTTGCGAGACCACGCGATTGAATTAAACGCGTAATTATTCCCAGCTTATTTCATCTTTCCACCAATGACAACACCTTTCATTCCTATTCCCTCATTCACAGCATCACCTTTCAATTTTTTTCGCCACCATTCAAACTCATTACAATTCCTTTCGATTCAATGATCATTTCATTTACAGATTCACAAGTTTGTTCATTAAAATTCGTGCATACGCTGCAAAGAATTTTCTTTTCAATGCTTCTCGACAAATCTAACAACAAAAGACGTGGCATGCTTC
Organism: Bombus affinis; assembly: GCF_024516045.1. NCBI lineage: Eukaryota > Metazoa > Arthropoda > Insecta > Hymenoptera > Apidae > Bombus > Bombus affinis. Next base: position 10,825,470 of record NC_066354.1, read on the forward strand.
TCGTGCCGCGTAGTAGTCGCAAAAATTCAGCTCATTATTATCGCGGCAAGCATTCTGACGCCAGTAATTATAACAATAATTCGAATAACAATGCACGATCAATTAACGTAGACGAGTGGCTCGGAGCAACGGGCCAAATGGAGGATCTTTCAGCGTCGCGTCGCGTCGCGTCGGTTCCGTTGTTTCTTCCTCGTTGTTCCCACGAAATACGTTTCGCGTCTTCTTTTACGCTGTGTATAAGATTTGCGGTACGCCATACAAACGAAACGTTATGCAAGCGATATACATAAATGTAACGAGGTGACTCGTTTGCACGAGCACTCGCACCTCCAGCAACAAACCGAGATATTATTCAAAGTAATTACATCAGTTACGAAAGGTTCGTTATGCAATAACTACAATCAATTTGTACAATCACGCGACGAAGAAAGAACGAGCTTTGCACCACCGAATGGGGAAAGCAGCCCTACCCTAACGAGTACGAGTTTCAATATTTGGCGAAATAGGCCGTGTGGCCGTGTGGACGAGCAAGTATGGAAATGCGTAATGAGCTCAAATTGTTCTAGCAGATTTTGAAGGTGTGAATTTTGCGTCGGGAAGTTTTTAGTTGCTACCCTGTACCGAATTTAAGACAAATGATAATAGCGAGAAAATAATGGTCACCGTGTATTTATCGTGGATGCTTCGTCCATCCAAAATGTACAAAAATTAGGAAATTGAAATATACTTACGTATTATGTAAAAAGAAAGATATTTATTTATTTGTCACCTTCGTACAATTAACTATTCGGTTTAAAAATTAGTTTCTACGGACCAATTGTGAATTGATTTAAATCTCTCTAGCAAGCTTTCTGAATAAAGGCAATTGCTCGTTAAATTTATTATGTAATTCAATATTTCGCAACTTAAGAAAAGTAGAATTCTGTTTTTACCAAGATAATAAAGTACAACCAACGAACAGAATGATAACGGAATATAGAACGAGAAAAATTATCGCGTGAAAAGTTACTTAATTATCACCACGTTATGGGTCGATTCTACGGTAAAATAAACTTGCAAAATGCAGAAGTATTCTGCGACGATTCCGACACTCCTGCACGTACGAGAAAGAAACTCGAAAACAAATTGTTAAAACTTCTCGTTCTGTATCTTCTCCTGCTTCGAAACTTATCCTCGAGAGTACATTTGGATCGACATCTCTTGAAATCAGTTGGCGACTTTCTCTTACATTTTAACGACTTAAGCATATTTATCGTTGAAGAACAATTTTTACGTTATTTCTAAATCAAGGATTAAATTATTATTTTCTCATAATCTATCATAATTAAGCTATACGAGTAGTTCGTACATAGACCTAATTTCTTTATTTTATCTAAAACTTGTCGCTATTTCGCCGTGTAGAAACATACGATTTATCGCAGAAGTGACGGATAAGAAATAAATTCGCTACAACGAGGATGCTAGAGCTTCTACTATCGCGCCAACGGACAACGACTATGTAAAACGGTATAACTTACGTATAAGTGCTTCGCGTCATGCACACGCTGCTGAATTGGGGAAAACAACTGCGAGATATGTAGCAAGAAGAAGAATATCACGCCAGGTACGTTCTATTTACGTAATAACGTAAGTAACGTTAATGCATAGGATAACCCGAATAAAGAAAAGTCGAGGATATTCGTGGAATCGTATCTAAACTCTCAAATTCTTTAGAATCCACCAACTTCGGTAATTTTTATTTAAAATTAACATCCAAACACCGTATATGCCTAAAATGCATATTTCGTACAAAGCATAGTCTACAAACGTAATCGGAGCGTTCTGTATTTAAAAGAGATATAAGAAAATTGTCTGTTTTCCTCGAAAATAATTTTACACGCTATATTTCGTAGATTTTGTTTTATGTTTAACATCGTAACTTGTATATAGGCTATAACAGTGAACGTGGCACATGTTATGAAATACGGTTACTTACTATGACAGTTTTCCCTCCTAACCAAGCCGAAACTTCTCTTCCACTTCTGCTTTTATCGTAACATACTTCCATTGGAATTAATTTACAAACCTGCGTCAACTAAACGTTTCTTCATTTTCTCAACACGTATTAAATGCTTCTAAATTATTTCATTTTTCTTTTTAGTCACTTCGTATCATCTACGCGAATGGTACAATTAATTGCCGTTAGTCCAAGCGTAGATGTAATCGGCTCGTTAACGCGACATTTCTCTACCCCCTCTCTGTCTTAGCCACTTTTTTCAATTTGATATGCAAAGGGTCTCTTGTTTCAGCTCCTATCTCACCTCCATGTAGGATAAACGATGTACACGTTTCTTATTCGTAATGGACGAGCGAGTAACGCGAAATTGATACAATTTTTGGACGTTGACAATGTCCAAAAATAACTTTTTCTCATTGAGAGTTATAACGTGAATAATAAGTATTTATTGCATGTTTGATCCTAGCTGAATCTAACGTTTAAATCCCACGAATAACTGACCACGGAATGTAGAAAAAACGTGGAATACCGTCGTTCAAGGACGATATTCCTCGTATTCCATATAATCAATGTAGGTATGATATTTTTCAACTGTTGGATGATTTAGCCAGCTGTAGCAGTATTGGTAGCAAAGGTGAGTAACCTTAGACATTTATCACAGTTCCAAAACTTTTTTCCCAGCAGTAATCCCCAAAACACGTGTTTGTCAGAAAGAAACGAGGTCGAGGGATAGAGTGTTTAAGCACGAGATACCATAAACCATCCTTGTGTCACTTTTTGGACATCTTTCTTCCCACTCTTCCTTCGCTGACCGCCTCTTCTCTCCACCCATGTTATCGTTGAGAATTTATGCCAACCAATAAGAAAAACTTTGTTGTTTCCAAAGGAATCCCAAGATCGTCAAGCAGACGCTTTGATTATAGCGAGCAAATAGCACAATTTCAAGTTTTCTTAACTTTTTAAACGTAACGGAGTATTTCGGCAAAAAGAACGCTAATAGTCAAAACAAAAATTCAATTAGTTCCGATGAATCTTACGGATGGAGAATAAAAAATGATCGATCGATTTAATTTTAAACCATTCTCCCGATTTATCGACTGTACAAATATCGTACGAATATAAATTGGCTTTATCCTTTGAGAAAAAATATGAATAGATAGATAGATTAGATTGGATTAGAGAATAATAAATAAAAATGGAAAAAATATACATATGCGATATATGAGAAAAATGAACGTTGATATGGACACGAAATAAATCTCATTGTGTGGCTTGAGAAGAAGATTGAATAAGCGGTTTTATTCTGTTCTTAGTCATTAGCATGTGCACGACCATAGCGAAATTCCACGCACGTGCGATGACCAGCCATTTTCACGCGGAATGAAAAAGGGGGTCCCGTAATCTGCCGGTGAAACAAGCGGCTAAGCGCGATAACATTCTCGAGGAACGTTCCTTCTCGTAATCTCTCGCGACTAAGTAATGGATGCCAGCCTGATAAAGTCTCACTCACACTACCGTCGACTAACCAGCGACCGCATCACCCTTCCGCGAGTAGTTTCAACTTCCCGCAAGCCCAAATTATACACAGCTAAATGATGGATGACTTCCCTCGCATTCCGAACACCCTGAACCTGTTCTGTTGGCCACCGTTCGTTTCAAACACCAAAACTTCCGTTTTGACAACTATTGTTCAGGCAGCCGAAGTTACTTGCAAAAACATTTTGTTGCACGTGCGGCGAACGAAATTCGTGCTATCGTTATCGCTACGAGCTGTGATAGTTGAGGTAATTATCCGCCATGGATTATATCTGGAGAGGTATAACGAATGTTGTACAGCGAGACGCAAAGTAACTGATAAAAATAACGAGAATCAAAGAACAAATTTTATCCGATTCTTGTTTGTCAACGGACAAATGACAAAAAGAATTGATTTACCGTAATAAAAGGTAGATTTGTTGAAAAATCTTGCGACCACATTTTTATTGTATATTTGGAAATCTTAGAATTTTATTTACAAGTTCTTGTACGCATCTTTCGAGTGTCAGACAAACAATTATAGACGACCGTTTAATTAATTGACTCAGCGAAGTCAGCGATTATATTTGCAATTATCTTCGCATCGCGTCGTGAAGCTCACAGAAGTCGGAAATACGAATTGATAAAATTAAAACTATGATACATATTATTGGATTAATTCATAGACAATATACTTGTATATCAATAACCCTCTAAAGACGTATGTATGTATACAGCCTCGATAGTAGATCATTCCGTGACATTCTTCATTGCATTGCGTTTATCAGATTTTCTTTTTTTTTTTTTTTTAGAAAACATTACTTCGTATATTTCTTTGTAAAGGACGAAATGTTCTATTTACATTATTCTGTATATCACACAACATGCATTCGTTTATTTTTGTACCTCACATTTTACATATCAGCGTGAATATCTGTGACAATATGTGTTATTATTTGATGCGGCACTACCATCGGATTAAACAAAAGTGTTGAAACATATTAGCAGTCTCATTTTCGTTACTTTCGACGACACGCTTCATAACAGTATACATATCTACATGAAAATCTCATTATCCCGAATAACGCACAAATTTCCTTGAAACTCGTGCAATAAATGTACTTAGCAGTCATTGTCAGCCAAAAATTAAGCGATATATCATATATTATGCCTGTTATACGAATGTCGCATCTTTGATAATATTTAATTAATATCGTAAATGTACATATGTATACGTATATGAAGGATGGGGTTTTGAAAGAGGGGCCAGAAGTACATTTTACGGAATAATGAAATAACGTTTAATAAAAACATACATTATGGCGAAAATAAACATTGGCCTTTTAAAAGCAATTCTTTACTTTCCTCTATTCATACATTTGTACGTATATTTGTACAAATTTAACGCAGGGGTTGATGCTTAGAGGCTTTTTATCGCACGGCTCGTGGTCACCGTATTATTTCGAAGTTAACTCTGTGTGTTAACTCCTCACACTGAGCCAACCACGACATTACTTTTCACTCTTTTTCAGTTTTACCACCTAAGTCTGGGTAAAGGATGGCTCGTCTGTAAATGCGAGCAGAAAGCCGCATTTATGAGCGTGTAATTAAAATCATGTATCTCCTAGACCAGCGAAATAAAAGTACAAGATAAAAGTTGCTAAAATGCTCCGGAATAAAATTGCTAGCCTCGCCGATCGACTAAAAAGCTAATGTAACGCTTGTAGAATGTTAATGTAGGTATTCGATCGAAAATTAATCTTGTTTATTACAATCTTGTTGGATATATGTACATTAATTTGAATATTTTAAAAACTTCAACACGTGGTTATTTCGTATCGTTTAATAATCACAATCCGTATTCTTCTGTCAAATGTATTAAATACGTGTATAATAAAATCGGAATACCTATACAATTTTGCGATACTCCTCGCATCTTTCGTGCCTGAATATTCGTGGTCAGTTGAACAAAATGATAATTTTATTTAATAATACATTCAACAAAGAAACTTATAACATGTCGCTTATGTTCTTATTTTCTGACTGAGAATTCAATTATGAAAAAATTCATATAATGATCACGTTGTATCTACGCGAACGTCATAAAATGTCAGTAGAAATAAATACAAGTAAATTGCAAATAAATTACTTTAGATATAAAGATTAGTTAATGCCAATCGTCGATCTCAGTTGGTAAACCGATTTGAACACAATTCTGAAGAATATGAATCTCCGAGAAACTTGCCACATATCCATAGTCGAATAACTGGCAAAGGATAATTGCGACAATGGTGAAAAAACTTTCGTCCGATTTAATTGTGACGGTGGTCTTCCCGACGCGTCGTAATTAATCGATGAAAAAAATCGAATAGGACGAAGAAGGCATAGTTGTCAACGCGTGGAACAATTATCGGACGTGAATTGAAGCGCGGTGGATCGAAGTGGCCACGAGGCAGTCCCGAAGAACGAGCATGGAAACCGGTTAACGACGACGACTACTAAACTGAAAAAGACACTTCATCGTTCTGCTCGATAAACAACAATCGGAGGTTGAAAATTCTTGCGCGCATAGACAAAGTCTAGGAGCGGTTGTAGGAGCACAGCTATACCGTGGGGAGTCGTTAATGAATCTAGGGAACATCGTCAAGGAAGAAGGAAAAAAGATCTTAGAAGGCAGAACCGCGTATTTGCTTTTGCCAAAATAATACGATTCTGTATAAAGGGAGAAAAGAAAGAGAAAAGAAAAGAGAAAAATCTTCGAACCCGGAAGGATTAAATTGGCTTTTCTTTGGCGAAGGGTAGCCACGCGTGCAATCTACTTTCCACGCAATTACCGCTCCACCGACGACGCTTAGTTCCGTACAATGTTAATGGATCATCAACGTTATCGCGCTATTTCCATTGAACGGATCCAATCACCGAAAATTATTCGGTTGTCCAGCACGCCGCTTGGTTATCATTAATCTTCCTGGGCGACTGGAGCGGCGGAACTTGGCCGCTATTTACAATCGGCCTTTCGTCCCTCTTAGACGACGATGTCTAGAGTTCAGAGCGCCAAGTATTTCTCGAGCACCGATGTGAAACTGAATCAAGTCGTCGAGAACCAAATTAACGGAGCATAGAAAATCCACGGGAGCACGCACGCACACAACCGACTATGCGTGTCACCGTCGTTAAAACGTTCGAATTAACGTGGTTCTGGCGTTTGTGCTACAATGAAATTAATTTCCCGGGAGTTTCGGCCGCCGCTAACGAGTTCATGTTTATAGTTTACGTCGAGATCACGGCGCAGGATTCGATGACGACGATTTCCAAACGCTGCCAGGTTCTTTTTGCGCGCCATGTACCTTGAGAATGAAACCGTGAGTCGTCGGAAAACTAAATTGAACAATTTCAAAGGTTACGCTTCTTCGGCACCTTAGCCTTCGAACTTGGCATCTTCTTCCTATATTTGTTTCGACGAGCGATCGTTTGCACAGTCCAGGTTAAAGTTTATTATCAATGAAATATCCTATCGAATAAATAGATTAGAAAGACAATTCTCACATCGCAACAAACACTACGATCCATTATCTTCCGTTATTCACTTTCACCGTGATCCCGTTTATCCCGAATTAATTGGAATCGTAGCATTAATGATGGATATAATATATATCGTCAACGCTAATCGTAGGTATCTCATTATCATTGTACTCGTGAGATTCGTACTCAGCATTTACCAAACGCTCTTTCAATCATAGCCGCGTGATTTTCCTTCCGTCCACGGTGGATTCGTTCGACAACCGGTGCTTCGTATCTGGTATAATAATGGAAAATGCCGAGCAAAAGTCATTGAATTCCGAGAACCCGATCGCGAGTTCCGGCGCTTTCGATTCAGAAATATGACAACGACGGAGACGATGATGCTCGTTGCGATTACCCGCGTCGCATCGTCTGTCGATTTCTCCCTACTGAATAAAACGCTCGTCGAATTCGATCAGATTGCACGCCGCGGCGCCGTGGAATCATATTTACAGATCGCATACACGTTTACGTCGAAAACGAACGATTTATTGGGTATATACCGCGTGCCAATAAATCTGGAAGCATCACGTGTGAAATCGTGGCTTCTTTTCGTCGTCGATCGAGAAAAACACTGAGACGTTGTACGCCTCGATATTCTTTCCACCTTATCCTTTCCTGTTTTTCTGAATGGCCGACGTTTCGAGATAAGGATGCCGGAAAAGAGGCAAAAATCGAAAGAAAGGAGAACGAAACGCGAGAGAATTACGTTGGCGTCGAAATCTCAAAGTATCCAGAGCACTGGCCTATGCTTGACAAATATATTTTATCCCTTGAAACCTATCATCCAAGGAAATCATATTTTTCGCAATTTCGTCTTAATACATCATTTTTATTTTGTTAAGTATAAACGAAATAAAGTTAAACAATTATAAATTAAGTGTTTTATCGTTGTTTAACGTTGGGAAAAAATAGAAAAATGTGTGTTTTGCGAAGGTGTTTGATAATTACCGATGCCATAATGCCGTGTGCATGACCGTCGGTGCGCATGTGGATATGCCGATCAAGATAACGAGGTCAGTCTGTCGATCTGTAGACGACTGTTGCAGAATAAAGTTGGTAACGATAATAACGAGCTGTCTGCCTTTTTACCCTGTCTGCCTCCATGAAACAAAATTCGTACGAGATAAAATTCGATTCATGAGACAACATGAAAAGTGAAAGTTAGATTAAAAAAGTTTCATTCCAAGTATATCTTGCGTATTTCTAATAATTTAGAATAAGTCTCGAGGATTCATGAATCGGAAGATACATTGGTTCATAGATTTTCGATCGGCTAGTTATTTCTCACTGTCGACCTTTATTCAGCATCGAAGCATTCGCTTTCCGTAGCGATGAATAAACAGCGACACGAGTCTTCGAGACGTTTATATGTTTTATGAGATGGAACGATGCGCTAGAAGTATTCCGTTAAAGTGGAAATTTCGAACGCGTGCAAAGTAGCGATTTTCCTTTTCCTTCTCTCTCCAAGAATAACGCTGTAACGATTTAATAATAATAAATAAATTTCATATAATTATCGTTTTCTCTGTACAACGATTAAACGTTCGATGCTTCTGCGAAATTGTCATAACGTTGTTACGATCTTATTATATTTCCTACGAAGATATAAATTCCCAACACTCGTAATCGTCTACCGATAGGCAACTATGTATATTACTATATATCGTCCGAGGAATACAACGTTTCAATTTCATTAGGATTATGAATTAATAGATTAGGATTACGAATAACGAAAGAAGAAGAAAAACCGCGTCCTAAAAGATGCAGCAGTTTTAACACGAGATACGTTAAAGCTCGAACCCGATTTCCTAAATGTGTAATGCCGTTTCCTATCTCCGTGCCATCTATTCTACGTAATCGGTACGTCGATCGCCGGCTTAAACGAACTTCCCCAAAAGCCATGGAAATCATGAAGCGTCGAAAAATTGGATAAGGAAGCTAGTCGGAAAGGAAGTCAAGGGTACGTGCCAATAAGCGCATTCCGGAAGAGCGGGATTCATCCGTTCACGGATTACGCCGGAACAGATTCTCCATTTCCAAGGTGGCGCGGCGCGGTGCGGCGTTGCTCGATGATACGTCGAATGGCTTTGCTGCCCCTTCCCCGGTGCCAGGCTAAATTGCGTCTGTCAAATCCGCTCTGGTAAGTCTTTCCTCGATATTACGGATTCCGTAACCGACACCAACCACGCCGAGCAATCCTCGAGGCTTCGTTCCGTTTGCTCGTTCTTACAATCAGCATAACATTCCTTCGAGCGTTCGCTGTCAGACCTCGAATCGGGATTATTCCCGATCGGTCGCGTGTGCCAACCTCGACACACGCATCCTCGCCCGCTTGCCGCCAGTTTTCCGCAGTCACGTGGAAAACTTTCGACGATACCATCGTCGTTCTCTCGACTCGCGACTCTTTCGAGGAAGTTTCCTTTCGCCTGGAACACGTTATTATCCGCGCCCAGACCCGCCACCATGGCGATTCCAATCGTACCACCGTTTCTTTTGACGTTAATGGACTGCGTGGAATGAAAAATGGTCTATAAAAATTGGTCGTGTTTGCTCCACTCTTTCTTCTACCTTTTCTTCGCGTTCGTGCTCGATTGGATTGTTCCAGGCCGAGCGTGTCGTGGAGTGTGTGTGTGTATGTATATGTGCGTGTTCGTGTACGAGTATCAATTAACACGTTCGCTTCGTACGTCTTCGTCGACAGTGGCTCGCGAGAGTATTTTAACGCTTATCATAGGAAACTTGTGCGTATATTGCGTGCGTTATGTTAAACATGCTGAAATTTCTTTATCACTGTTACGATTACGAAACATAGCTGAAAATGTATGTATGAAATTACGTCTACAAAGTAGATTCAGACTAGTCTCAAAATAAATCTTAAAATTTTCTGCATATTCGATGATACCTTTAAAAATAGCTTCGGATATTCGTTCAAATTGATTATATCAGATACAGGATGAAAACTCCCGCATCACTTTTCTTTTCTTCATCTTCTTCTTCGTTTCATCCTCGAGTATTGTTACTCCAATCTGATGAAAAACATCGTTCTTTTTCACGATATCTCCATACAGCCAACTGTACGAGCGCGGAGGTTCTCGTTTCATCAATCATACCTCAAGCTTTCGCGTTCAGCGTGAGCCCAGTTGAGAGATAAAAAATCATTTCAGTTTAAGGATCTTGATTGACTGAAAGCTAGAATCGTCGCGAAACTCACGCGCCTTGTACGCAGTCAAGTAAATACATACCATGTATGTATGTATGTATGTATGTATGTATTACGTATACTTGGAGGAAGCGATATAGCGAGGTCGTAAAGTAAAGCATTAAGTAGAATCAGCAATTGATATAGCCACGGCTACAGCTGTACTAATTCCTCACGTACGTAGACACTTGTCATAACTTTGGTAATAAATTATACCGAGCTCCCATATAACAAGTCTGTCTATTCGTTCGCCACATTTAACGTTTTAAACGGGATATTAATGCTCCGAGAGTTTGCTAATTTCCTATTGACTTTACAGATTTGCTAATTTTACGGTTCATATTTTCGATTACGACGAACGTCATCGTTCAGTCGTCCGCTATTTTGTACGGCAATGAGTCGTGGCATGATTTTGCGTGGGTTTGTCAAGACGTTCTCCCTGGAGGAAAAAATACCGGAACGATCTTCCATTGGTATTTTTCCCCAGAGGGTGGAGGGACGAATGGAATAAGGTTTCTTAATCTCTCTTTATTGGCTGTAACTGGCTGTGACTTCCGACCGTGCCTCGCAAGCCAAAGCCTTTTTCTTGTCTTCGATCTTCACGCTACCCCTCGTCACCCGCACCGCGCACCCTTCTTCATTTGTTACCACCCTATCAGCTTTCGTTCCACATCCGCGCCTTCGATAAGAATGATCGAACGAGATACGTACATCTTCCGAACCGATTCGACGCTTCGCCTCTTGCATTTTCCAAGTTTCATTTAGTCCTTTCCGTTTAATTTGACACGTGAGATCCGAGTGATCGCGTAACACGAGTAAATTGAACAATCGATTATACCACGGTGAGTTTTTAATTGGCTTTCTAAAAATAATCCCATCAAATCTGACTGCAGATGTAAATGTAATTTGCTTTATTCGTACGATGACGTATATTACAAGAAAGAGTATATTTTTCGTAAACTCGTCTATTTTTAACGTAGATACATCTTTGAGAAAACTAAACTCGATAAATTCATCTATGCGCTTGTTTCGGTAATTACCTTTTCATCGTTTACGAAGCTTCTAGTGGAATATTCTCGTTTGGATGTCGCGTAATCCTTGCAAATTTCATAATGCAATCCTTTCGAGTTCCTTCGATCATGGGAACAGATTCTATTTTATCAATTAGCGATATCGGAGCTACGTGCAGTCTTTTCCCCAAGAAAACAAGAGATACGTACGAGATAAAACGCGTAATCTCAATCTCAAACCGAACAAATTTTGTGCCGGATTAAAATAAGCGGAACTTGTATATTTTATTAGGAAAAATCCACGGATGCCGGATCTCGTCGGCAAGAGAGACAGAGAGAGAAAGAGAGAAAGAAGAAAACGCTGCTAATCGAATCTCCGTATTTCCACACATTTCGAAGCTGGACGAGAAACAAGAAAAAAAATACGCACAATCAATAACGTGATATTTAACCGGAATCACTGGCAGATAGAAAATCGTCATTTCACTACTGTCGCGCCTCTTGCCTACGAGATGAAGAGTAACGAAACGCGTCGTCTAGCTAACTAACCGATTATCCGTCGCTATCAAATATCGAGAACTAATTGGTTTTGGGAGCGACCACCACGGCCACGGGATCGGCGCTCGTTAAGTTTATTCGGTTACGATGTATCCACCGATTGCTCGACCGTCGATCGGGGACGCTTGCAAAATGGCCTCCGTTGACGTAACTATTTTTTTTCCCCGTTTCCCTCTATCCTCTTTTCTTCCTTTTTTGCGTTCGTCGATTAACCTCGGCTCTATCGTCCTCGGTTGAGCAGTCTGAATTCAATCCCGATCTAATTACGAGGAAAACTGATCTCCCAGGCGTCTGGGATGCCTTTCGTCGATGGTTCGCGTTCGACGCCGTAACTACATGTAGCATTCCTCTTTCTCACAGACGAATATCCAAACTCCATTTCGTACGCTTAATGGCCACGCGAGAGTTTACTTTCCTCTATGAAATTAGCTTTCACGCCAACCATCGCATTTTCAATTTCTCGGATAATAGATACACCCACGAGAGTATGCTTAATGCAAAAGTGGAATTCATAAAATTCTTGTAACGTTGTTTGCTTCGTTAATTTACTTGCTGATACGATTATGTTATACACGTAAGTACCTATATATGTACATACTTTTATACGATTGCTGACACGATCGTTGTGACACCGGCAACTGATATCCCTTGATTTTCTGAGGGATATACCGTAAATTATACAGCGAATTCTCTGTTGGTTCTATTACAGTTAAAAGAATTCTCTGTGAAGAATTTTCATTTTTTTTTCTCTTTTTTTAATTAGTGCCCAAGTTCATTTATCGACTTTTGCTTGAAAATTTTTGATTCCCAAATCATTTGCTTCGAATGAAGTAAGTTTCGGTATACTTATTTAATTCTACTTTCTTGTACTATGATTAATTACGTGAATTTATGAAAGTTCACGTAACAAGATGCATACGATATTGAAAGATCAATGCTACTATGTGTTATATTACAAATTGACCTTTCTGGTACAAGATTGGTACAAATATAACGCAACACACATAATGCAATTGTTCCATTTTTTCTTCGGCTTTCATTATCAACCTTATTATCGCGCTTTAATATCAGTTCTTTCGGACTAAATTGACATTAGTTCGTTCAAATTTCTAATTCGTTTAAAATTATTCACTTTCTACGACCTATGAAGATTTATTGATTATAACGTCAAACACTTTGCGTACGTATTGTTATTCTTCTAAATAAACAAAACCGGTTTTGCGTGGCAGAAAAGTAACGAAACATCAAGATTAATTCAAAGCAGAATTTAAGCTCTTTAATATGCACGTATAAAATCATAATAAATCGATCACATCGAAAGTTCACAAAGACTGTGTCACCGTACGATATATCGAAAGCATTCGAGTAATAAAATGAATTTTATTAATAAAAATGTACAAAGTAGGTTTGAAAATATCAATGAATTTTCAATTAAAAGCTTTTATTATATTCCTTCGGTTTCATCATGGAAATAGAATATTGACACTTTCCATGGAAAAAAAGACTGTTATTACAGTAACAGTATACAGTTCGATATATATTTCACGAGAGAAGAGTATAAGTTTCAAATTTTAATTTTAACTTGCATCTTTTCTCTCGTACCACAAGTTTCCCGCAACTTGTACCCGTTAGTTCTCTCAATTTGAACATACACGTTGCTTTCCTCGCATATAATTTCTGGACATTTTGTACATATTTACTTACACGTATACTTGCCAACATCCCTAATTCAACATTTAGTTTGTAATTATTAGCTACTCAAAATTCGAGTATTTGGAAGTCGTTCTATATTTATAGCGGTTCAAAGGTGCGAGAAATATATTTCTATATCCTACGTCATAGGGGAAGAAATAAAAAGAAACAAAGTCGTCGTCGTAATACAATTAGTTGAATTTAGGCAAATAGGCATTTCCCTACTGACACACTTGCCACTGTACATTGTTGCGAGTACAGTCTAACCATGAAGGTAAAAAATGCTGAAAAGTTGCAATTTTTAATTAGATTTTGTAATTACCCCAGTTTAATTAGAATGCGCAATTTCGACGCAGCAATCGATCAATTTAAATTCCAAAGTGCAAAGAGAGCACGGTTCTTAACAAATAAAAACAAACGTCTGCCTTTAACAACGATCGAACCGCAGTTGCAATGTTGAACTCATCGAACCGCAGTCGATTATCGGGCGAACTCGCGGGAATCGTAACAAGCAAACAAATTACAAATATAGTTTCCACAATGCGCTCGAACGGTCAATCAATCACCGTTATCAACCGCTAAAACAACAATGTGTCGCGTGATTACGCGCATCGTTCGCAGCTGCATTCTATCTACGATTTCTAAGTATTCAACGCACAGTTGCGTATCTCTCTGCAAACTGCAAATTGCAAACTGCAAACGTATTTCGTACAAATAAATACAGATTAGAAGTACCAATTAGACAATAAATTATTATACGACGCTCCTTAAAATTCCTATTTAATTGCTTTTAATCATCCTACCTTCGGTATCGTTCTTTTTATTTTCAATCTCAAGCACTGTCTTCTCGCCTTCGTTCGATCGCTATACCCATGTAAACTAAATGTAATGTAATAGAATTTAATAGTCGGCAAATAAATATATATATTGTATATATAAGTAAACAAAGAACTATAACGATATAAGTGTTCTTGCAAATCTGTCTTTCTATTAAGGTTTCGATTCTTTCATAGCAAAAATTTTCGCCTCAATTCTTCCTATCTCGCGCTACGGAATTATTCCAATCCATAAAGAAATAACGTCCGCAGCCTTTAAATTCTACCCGATAAAAGTAAAACGTGTTTCAATGCTTTTGAAATATAATGCGTGCGGTTTCTTTTGTAAAATGGTGAATGGGCACGCAAAAGTTTCTATTAAAGATATCTGTGTTCGACAAATTATCGATGTTGCAAACATGTATATGCAAAGTTGCATGATTTTCTATTGTACGGATTGTAAAGAGCGTTGAACAATAGGTTGCCTACTTTTACTTGTTTTCTGAACGTACAATACTTTTATGTTTATCTCTTACCGTGTATATGTACACCAATGTATAATACGTACCATTTTGAAACGCTTTTCAACAAGTTGGACGAAATATTCGATCGACTGTGCATTGCTTCGATTAATGTGTTCAATGTTGGATATAAAGCACATTTTTTCCCAGAAACTTTGGCCTTTAATTGCATTTGATTTATAATCGCTTTCAAATTGTCATTGCCATAAATTATTACGGCAGACGAATGTACGCAACAGATTATTAACGATGGGAACCGAAGAGAGGAATCCATTAAACGGTTAAGTGAAATACAAATTGCACGAGAATCGCAATTTTCGCTAATCGCGAGCGTAAAGTATTCTCCTTCGTATACCGTAAACGCAAAACGTTAGAATTATTCCAAACGCTTGGCAATATAAAAATATAGCTTATCGTAAGTTTAAAAAATATCGTTTCAATTTCTCATACAGCCTCGTTTGAAACTTTCGCTGCAGAGTTGCCATTCGCATGCTACGATAACGAAAGCTGTTCAGAAACAAATCAGCGAAAATGTTTCAACGGAAAACTGGTGTTTCACGCACGATACGTTTCATCAACCAAATTCCAACAAAATATCACGTCGACATCAGGAATCCGCTCGCAACAATTTCTCACAGAGTTCACGGAACAACTCGTACGTATCTAGTATCTACGCTTCAATGTGTACAGAGTTATCCATGAATAATGAGTAAGAATGTACCGTTTGCGTTGGAGCACGTGTACTTACGTGAGCTTCCTACCCTCGTACATGCTCCATCCCTTCGCGCGCACACACACACCCACACACACCCATACACACACCACTCACCTCGTATGCAAATGCGACAGATGTACGCGCGTTAAATAAGATTCGTTGCAACGATAGTATCTACAAATATTTGGCGTCAAGCGAACACGAAATCCGACGATTTAAGCTACTGTCACCGAAGCGTACGGTTTCACGCTCGTGAGCCACTGTTTGCGTTAACCGATGAAAATAAAGTAGAGCCTCGTAATGAATGACACGCGGATGCACTGAACAAGCACTCGAAAATGTCTTATTTGTTTTGTGGACACGTTCGAAACGGTCTTCGATAAGCGTTCTTCTATCACGTTGTCAGCTTGCAAATAATAGGACACAAAGATCGTCGTTATACATACTTTGACATTGTTTCACTAACGATCTCCCAACTATGAACGAGTACCGAAGAAATAAAAACTATTTTGGAAAAATCAGTGTCATTATTTTAGAGATTGTTTTGATCTATTAATATACGGTAAATATATATATCGTAGCACGCGAATTATCGTATTCTAATATTATGTATATTCGTTTCATCGAAAATGTTCAATCAACTAATTACGATCACAAGTATATTAAGGATCCGAACGATTCCAAATATAATACAAGCAATATGTTGATCATCGAACGAATAAGTTAATTAATTAAACGAATTCTAAAGCGTATAAATCACGATTATATCAATTATAATATTAGCAAACTCACAGGCTTAAAACTTATTCGTATCAACGCAAACTATTAATAATAATTATTTAATATTTATCATTTCCGAGCGTTACATATTCCATAGAATTATAATATTGTTATATTATCGAACAAATTTAACAAATTTCTTGCTCGCGGCTAATTTTTAATTTCCTATTGCTGCTCGACTTAACGTCGATATAAAGTCGAAAATGTGTTGCTAAAATATACGATACCCTGTAAACAGTTGCAGTTAATTATGCGATAATGAGTCGATCGTGGATCGATTCACGACATCTGTAATAATGCCTCCTATCTATGTAATTAATTTCATTCAGCTGGGACCACCAAACGAGTAGCTGTACGATCGTATTAATGGGTTCATTAATTTTCTTAATCAAACGTTCAGCTACCTATATTGTTGCCAAATTCAAGCCGCAGACCACGTGTAAGTGGAAACTGATGAACATAAATCGTTGCCGCGAAGGCGTAACACGATCTAATTTCTACCAAATGATCTTTCTGCGATAGTAAGTATTAAACTATCAATTCCAGTGCAAATATGTAAAGCTGGCATTTAATTCGTCTTATACGATATATTATCTGTTACGCGTTACAACGAATAAAACCCGTTGATAATATGGTATAATTTTATATATTTTTAACACGATAAATTATAAAGCTTCCGCGTTTTAATTACCATCTAGACAGGAACGATAATCACGAGAGGATCGATTAAGTCGGACGAGGAAAAAAGTCGCTGATGCGACGCATCTTCCAAACGACGCTTCGATCGTACGATTTACAAGCCAGAGATACGATTTCCTTTGTGATAATAATTCCGTATCCCGTGGTTCGCCTGTCCGTGCTTCTATCCGTATTTTCGAAATTGTCGCGCGTCATCCGCATCAGCGGCGGCAGGAATTTTCAGATCGCCGCACCCCGTCGCGCCATCCTAGGGCATTGTCACTCCCTTTCGTTGGACTTTCTTTATTCCGATGGAAAGTTAACTTTAATTGGGTCGACATCGATCGCTTTAATGAGAAAAGTTGTGGAATCAGTGATAGGAAGAAGCGACAAACGAAGGGAACAGGGTGTGCCTTGCATGACTATCAGGAACGGGGCAACACGCTGTAACTTGTTTTCCCTTCAGCCGAATACATTGTTCTCTCGTCTTTCGCAATTTTTCCACTATCTTCCCCTTTCTCCCGTTGCTCCAAATTTCGAAAATTTGTACAAATTACACCAACAACGTGCAATGCAAGAAACGGAGCTCGTCGCAGTATCGCGCGCATATATCAGAAAGATTTTCTTCGGAAATATTCGCGGATGGTAATTCCAAGCGATGTAGCGTTCAAATTAAAAAATATCGTCCGTGGCCAAGTTAAAAAGTCTGGCAGCGTTGGTTAGGAAATTGTGCGCGCGAGATATTGTCGCGAATTTATTATGAAAATTTACGCACCGAGCACGCTACTAGAGTATGCTCGCGTCTTGGCGCGTAATTGGAAGAAACAACAGCCAAGGTAGGAGCAAGAAGAACGCAGCTTGCCAAGCGCATTTTAATTGCGTAACGGCCACTTCTAATTATCGCGTCATGTTAATTTGCGACCAGAAGGACGATCGTTTCAGCGTTGTTTATACGGCGAGCCAAAGTTTCCGTGAAACAGAGGGAAATAGACAACGAGGCCGCCATTGCAACACGTAAATAGAAGCGATACAAACCACGGGAACAACAATCGTAGTTTGATCACGTGCAATTGCTGCTGACCGATATTATCTTCGATAATAGAATCGTTTGATGTAGTTGCTTTCTCGCGAAACGTAGTCAAAATATTAACTCGTTGGCGGAAATGCAGCGCTACACGGAGAGGAAAGAACATTTCGTATTTATTTTTCGTTCTAATTTTAAAGAAGAGAATTTTTAAGAAATTTCCGAAGAAATAAATTTCTCAGGTGTGGAATTACTTTTGGCCGATTGAAATTATTACCGAATTTGATTATTGGAAAAGTCCAAGCTCCCACAAGGAGAATCGCAATTTTCTTTTCACATTTCCCACGGCTCTGTCCGTATTCAATTTTATATTTTCATTATTCGTTTAATTCTTTTTTTTTTTTTTTGTTTAACTGTCTTTTCGAGGAAATGGCTAACAACGTGATATAACAATTTAATTAATATTTTCAATCTAAATGCGAAAGAAACCGAAAGAAAAATTATTTTCAACTGCATTTAAAAAAAAAATTAGAATCATGCTTGAGTGAATACAATTTCTCATTTGGTTATTAACAACAAGAGTTTTATGTTAGTATTATGTTATCTTATAACGTGTATTGTGCTAACATATATACCTAATAGGTCGTAAAATATATTAAAGATACATAACATATAATATAGTTATCTACCATTTCGTAGTAAGTTGTGGAAAAAAGGCTGAAAAAGTAAGCTGATGCTTATTTCCTTTAACTTTGCATTCTTAAGTAAAATTCTTGATTTAATTTCTACGGAAATTGGATACGACGAAAATTAAACAACTCCAGGCGATTTGCGTTGATATTGTTCTTAACAGCACGTCGTTGCCAACCTCTCGCAAACTCGCAGAAACTAAATTAGCGAAATGAAATTGTCAAAGTTCAACTTTATTATACAGGATGATTCTGAATTACAGCGTTATGGTACTTCAAAAGATGAATCCAGATTCAAGAACACAATAAATATCTACGGATATAAATAATCGTGGCTGTACCTTTCGAAGATGGTACTAAAAATACTATGAACGAACCATCGCTACGGTAACGTTTAAAATATTCGTATAAACGAGCGAAATGAAAATAAAAATTCAACGATTCTCCCCTGTTATATCGCATGGATGTCAGACCCGTACCGATAATGGTAAGCAAAGTTTTCTTCGAAATGAAAATATAATTTCTATATTTACTTCACACTTTATACTTTTGCAATAACCTTTTGATAAAGCATTTAGTGGTTTCTCGATAGATACACATGGCACATAGATTCGCTTTTATTTACACAACTCACTATTTGAATTGAAACACTCTGCGCAACACTCTGTACATCTATTTATTTTCATACCGTTTGAATTATAATTGTTTACATGCAACATATTTAGATAAAGTTAATAATTCCAGAATTAAGCAAACTGAGTTTACGCTATAAACATTTCAACAGAATTTCCTCTAAAATCACGCTAAAAGGTAAAAAGAATCACGGAAATAGACAGGTATATCCGACGCAACTCGCGCCATTTAAAACGTTCGCTTTGAGCGTTAAAGAGTTTCTAAACGTGTTCTTTCCTAACGAAAGTTCATAAAAATATGTTAGTAACCATGCCGTCTATGTTCCGAGCGAAAGTACAAGCAGAATGAGGCGGTTAGTCGGTGCACCACGGAGTAAGGAAGGTGACAACATGAAAGAAGCTCAACGAAGAAGAGTACGAAGAGGAAGAAGAAGAAGAAGAAGAGGAGAGGAATGAGAAGGAGAGGAGAAAGAAGAAGGGAGCGGCACGAGGGATGATAGACAAGGGAGACTTTGCCGTCTCTGTTCGCGTCTCCTTTTTCCCTGTCCCGCGTAAAAAGCCGTTGCTTTCCTGGAAGAGCTTTCGTCGGATAAAGACACTTCTCTTTATGCGGTACGTGGAAAACCGTGGCGTCGCGTCGCCAAGACGTGCATCTAACGCAGCGACAACGAGTTTTCAAGAAAAAGAACCGTGCCCCTTTCACGCGTCCCGTGTTCCCTATATAAACGTGTTTTACGAACTCGCCACTTCGTGTGTACAAGCGCAAAGGGGCCTTGGACAAAGAATACCGAGCCCGTGTGAACTTAAGACCGGATCGTTGATTCATGAAAAGCTCGTGTCTTGTGACTTCCTAACTTATATTTGATCGAGTAATAAAATCATTCGTCTTTCAGCAGCGTGTGCATTTCGAGAAATATTATCATAAAATTGTTTAAAGTATGTTATAGGAAATATATATACATACTTATTTATTTATAGAAACAATGGGATACACAAGCCACTTTTTAATTAGACAGATTTTATACAAAGGTAATATGAATGGCTTCTATGATAAAAGAACGTGGATCCAGAGGTGATACGATCTAAGCTTTCATTCTTTTAAATTCACCGATCCAACGAAGCCTTTTAACGCATGTAATTATTTATTTTTACGATATCCTTTTCATCGAGGAAATAGCTACGCTCGATTTTTGAAACAGAACGATATACAGATTATTGCAGATTTAACGTAAATAGTACAATTTTTTCATGTTCAGTTAACGAAGAGATATGACCAATTAACAAAATATTACGATTAAACTACCTCTGACAAAAGTAGAGAAATAAAATTTCTATTTATGAATTTGTACTTTTACCCCAAATATAAAATATTCTTATTTGTACGTTTTCCTACCGTATGACCCATTATGTTACAATCTAATAATCCGTAACAAGACTGTACGATGTACAGGACCATATTCCGTGCAAACTAACGAAGGGTAAATATTTGAGTGCAGTTTCAAGTTCATTTTACCATCTGGGAATGGATACCATCCGAAAGCCACACGTATGAAAATTCACTAAACTAAATGGCACGCGTATGCAGAATAAACGAAAAATTATAAGTTATAAGAATGTTTTACTCCGTTGTTTTCAATTAGCGTTACAAACTCAGTGTGTATCTGTATCTGTATCGATTTTATGCCTCTCGTAAAATACGTGCACGTTAAAAAGCATAAGAAAAATTTGTGAGAACGTGTCGGATGGTGGATCGCGGCTATTCTTCCACGTGCAATCACGTTCGCACCATGCGTCATAAAAATTCGTAAATCAAGCAAAATTTCGAATACGCGTAGTTCGGTCTCGCGCAATGACATTTAAACGATTTTATTCAAGAACACACGAAGTAGTGCACGCGGGAGACGCACGATTGCAAATAATACGACTATAGCGATCGTTCGCGTTATCTTCAAATGTCCTTGTTTGCATGGAAACTATCCTTTTTGAAAAACGGATGAGCCACTCCATAGACGCGTGTAACTGTATCCACGCTGTTCTCAAATCAAAGATTTTCCTATTTATACCATTTTCTTCTGAGTTTCTCGGTTAAGTAATTAATCTTAATCGTAGCGGCAGAAATTAAACCTTTAATCGTAAGCGTAAATCTCCCCTGATACAGCCTGCCTCGATATTAAACGACTTTCTAAAGAAATGGAAATGGAAATCCGAGTTAAAGAGCTCGAGGGACGTGGCAGCGTTAAGTAACATCTCCCTTGCGTCGCGTCGGTTACCGCGGTACAGAAACGTTGACAAGTTGAATAAGCAGGCCACAATGCAGCCATCAGCGGAGCCTCGTCCCCATCTCTGATACGATCTTTCTATGCTCAACCCTTCTTGAAGGAACGCACGTTCGTAATTCGTCGAAGTGAAATTCATTTTTAAGGATCCATTATACCGCGATACAGACGGTTCCATTCTGGAATATTCAGGCCAGCTACCTTACCGCGGCGAGCTTCAACTTCCACGTTCATGTGAATATCACGCGCAGAAGGAGAGATGCGTGACGCGAGGAGAGGATCGCGAGAAAAGGAGGCAGAAGCGTGTAGCGAGGAGCGCACCGCGAGTTTTCATAGCCGATCGATTTGGCCGCGAAGCAAAAGACAGCCAGCATGCAACGCACAGGCAACAGACAGAGAGGAAACGCTATGAAATCCTGCAGATCGCGAAGCAACCGGGGCATTCCCTCTGTCCGTACCCTTCCCACGCTCTTTTCCCTTTCGTATTTTCGGTGTCCATCGTAGCGTGAAGCAGTGATACCAACCGACCAACCAACCAACCAAACGCGATCGAGGAAGGACGCCGTAACGGATAGGAAAGAGAAACGAGGAAGAGATGCTGCCAGAAATATCTTTTTTTTTCTCTCTTCTCTCTCTCTCTCTCTCTCTCTCTCTCTCTCTCTCTCTCTCTCTCTCTTGTTATCCCCCTCAAACGCTTTTCTAGCTGCACCATTGCTTTCGTACATGGAACAGGTTTTTCCATTTCGATCAGTTTGCGCGCGCGTTCCTGATTGTGCAATAGGGGATTACGAGAGCGTTTCACCCTGTAACCGAGAAATTCGATTCGTGGAACTTCCGAGCTTCGCTCGAAGACGGGCGCCAGGCTCCTGATTCTTGGATCGGCCAGATTTCGTCATCGTCAAATTATGCTCCCTTAGTTGATTTTGCTACCCGTAGCTTTTTGGTGAATTGTAACGTCATGGTGTAGATACCTCGGCCTGACGATGCGGAGTATAGGACATGGAGAAATATCAAAGTCGATTATCGTCAAAATAGGCCAAGTATATTTACGAACGAGTAAATGCGAATACATAAGCAGATATACGTATAATGGACAGAGACATATAATTGAAAGCGATGAAAGTAAATACGTATGTTCTCTAAAAGTTCTGTGGATCTACGTATTTTCTAAATGTATTTTCTCAAAAGAGGATAGAAATTCTAGTAAGTGGAAATGATCAGTCGCGTTTAATACGATGATCGATGCCACAACGGAGCAGATAAACTTGAAAAAGGAGTAATTAGTTACTTGCCTTTGCTCATTTTCACCGAGGATTTCGTTTCCTGACGCAGATCAATTTTCGGGCAGGATGTGTAAGGATTACGGTTACTCGACGGAAGCTATAGCAGCGGTAGGTATATTAATCACGATGGTTATACAATTTGACGTAAATTCAATCGCAACTTCGATATTTCGTATACTCGACTTCATAGCGTATTTTTTAACAGTTCGTTGCTCGTCAAAATAGAAAGACTCATCGGAATGACAGCGATACTTCCATGCAATTGATTTAGAATTTATTTGCATCATTTATATTTGAAATTTCACGATCAATCGTGCGCTCTACTACACGGTTTGACGATCTAATGGCTTTAGGTAAATCTGCAAGCATCAACTACTTTGGCAGAAGTGTGTTAGGTTTGGGGAGTTCGGGAGTTTCTGAATTCAAAATTCGGGGCATCTAAACTTCGAAAATTGCAGAATTGAAAATCAGTAAATTAAAGTAGAACGTTCCACCGTTGACAAACGTTGTATCCCTTTTTGAACAGTATTTTCAGAAGTCAGAAGTTACGTCGGTCGTGTTGAAATAATACTACTCTACTCTGGATGTATAGTGTTTGTAATAAGCTAAAAATAACTCCACTTTCTCGGCCGTCCGTTGTTTAATTATCAAAGAAACATCAAATATTAGCATTTATCTTCAAATTTAACTTAATATAAGATACACCAAACTTTCGAATATTCGCAAATGTAAACGTCGCTGTCGTAGTATTAATCGGTCCATCGCATTGGCGGAGATGCCTCACACACCGCACAAAGTTTCACAAATCATCGTCAACGTCCGTCAATAAAGCCGGATTTCCGGAGAGAAGCAACAAGATCACGAGCACCTCTTTCGCGAATTAAAACCACTGTGAATATTCGTTTCTAGCAAGCTTACAAATAAAGAACTCTTTCCCTCGATACGCCGGGAATGAACAAAATCCCGGATTTCCTCGATACCTTTCTACAGCACAGGGTAACCGCATCGAGCAAACGTCGAGTATCGGATGAAAGCAAGCCGAACCATTGGTCGCGTATCCGGTACGTGGTCGCGGAAGTACCGGTCGATTTTTCTGCGTGTTAACTGAAAAAGATTTCGATGAAAGTTTACGAGATACAAATCGCGAAAATGCCGCGTTCCACGACTTCCTCGTTATCGTTTGCTATTTTTTTCAACCTTTCTTCCGTCTCCCTATCTTCCATAATCTCTACTCTGCCCTCTCTTTTTTTTTTTTATCTTTCTTCTGCCCCGCCGTTCGTATTTATATTTTTTTATTTTTCGTCGTCTGTTTCTTCCATTTTATGCAGTTTTTATTTTTATACATATACTTCTTTTTTGTTTTCATTTCATAGTCATTGTCGTCTGTTGCCAACGAAAACGACCAACCCGCGCTTCGCTTTCAATTTCCCGGCTTTTAATACGGCCAGGTTTGCTGTTTTCCAACGGTTTGCTGTTACTCTGTCGCTATTGTCGTCCCAACGTTGCAGGCACGCCCGTAAATACGTGGCTTATGCTATAGCCGGAATTAATAGCTGGTGAGATACGCCAACAGTTATTACCATAATGACCGTTGCATAATTTGAATCAGCCATAGAAAACGCGTCGCGGTCATCCACCGGTACCTGATGCTTTTTTCGTGTTCTCCGACCACGTTGCACGTGGTTCCCGGCAAAGCACGTCGATACCGGCTCAGAGACGAGACCGAAACGACAACAATTCGTCGCGATGCCAAGCGTCCTTGAGCGAAAGAGTCGACACGCGCGATGCGTTCGAGAGTAAGAGTGCAAACGCAGGCAAATCTTTTATATTTCGTAAACACTACGTTTCTTTCTTTATTCGATATCGTAGATAGATTGATTTTTCCGACAAACATGACGTTGTTCACTCTCATAATTCTCTAAACTTTATCGTACGGATACGAATATTTGCTATATGTCTATTTTACAATCCAATACGCGACGTCGTGAAACAGTAACCTCGTGTCTCGTTGTACTTTTATTATTGCGAACGAGTTAATGCGAGTCGATCCGCCAAATGGCCACACGCAAAAATATTCTACAGATAAAACGTAGGGAATTATCGTCTTTCATAAGGAAATATTTATGATGACCAAACTGTATTGCGATTAAAGTTTCGCGTACAATTCTCAGCGAAGAGACAACGTTTTTAAAAATCGTGTCACGGGCCGCGTGTTTCTCCTTTTCCCATCCTTCTCTGACCACGCCACGTGGTTATCGAACCGTTGCGATGTCAGGGCCAACGAACCGATGGTAATTAAAACGTATACGGTTAATTACGAAGCGATACGCGATTTAAATGTTCCTCGCTGCTTTTTCCATGCGATTCGAAAATTGCCAGATCGTACACGAAAATCGATTGCCAATGTCCTTCGCTCGATCGAACGATAACACTGGGTCGTCGAAAAAATTCGAAGAAAAATTGAAACAGAAAATAATTTCTCGCGCCTCGGAATGAATATCTTTACTTTGAATTTCGTAAAGGAAATATTATCTAAATCTCTAAATGCATCGATTTTCCAGAAATTAAAATGTATTCCTCCGAATCTAAGTTTTACATTTTCATGCAACTATTTCCTTCTGTAACGAATCGCGTGAAATGCCTTGATTGATTTATCTCTTCCGTAACGCGTAGCTCATAAACCGTAGGGAGCTAGTTGTTCAAATATGTATGTATATCATACAGATATCACGCAGTGGTTGGATATCTTCTCGAGCATTGTCTTTTCTTAAACTGGCTGATTTAAAGTTGTACGAATATTCCGCGCGTCTCGTTCTATACAACATTTTATATGGCAAGTCAACATTTCTTCTTCTTATGCTCGTTCTATTTTCAAAAATTATGTTTTTTCATTCGTTTATAGTTTTAAGCGTTTATATCTTTGTACATTTAGATGTTTTTACTCGTCTACGTTTGTAAGCCTAAGAAATTCTGACTTTCCTTTAACACCAATAACTTCATGAAGCCATTAAACACTTATTCTGTTGTTGCCAGTTGCCTGTCACGATCAGACACTCAAAACTCCCTTCAGACTTCATTCTCAACTTAGAAACATTTCGCATCGAACACATTCAGTTTATGTACAGCCCTCTTCAAAATAAATATCACAGCTCTTTATACTAGTGAGTGATTCTTGTCAGACATTTATTTTACTGGCAAATAATCTTCGTCAGCTTATCGTTGCAGTGGCAAATAATCTTCGTTGCTACATTCTTTCGAGCCCATTCAGTCTCGAAGAAAAGTTAAACAACATTTTCAGCAACAGAGTAAACATTTACGAGATTATAACGTCTAACGGTATTGAATTTCCATAAACGAAACGGAGATGATAATTAAAAATAAAAGACACAGCAAAGCTTCTTTTTCTCCTGTTTGAAATAAAATCAAAATAGTTAGGTAACTACCGTTAACAGTTAGAAGCTGATTTTCGTGCGTAATACGAACAAATTGGAAAACAAGAATGAGAGGAAAATGGAAGGCTCGGTGTTGGTCTGCCAATTATGGCATAATAAATAAATGTAAAGTTATGGGTCGAGTAATTAGTTGGATAGAAGTTAAAGCGAGTTGCTGCAATCGAGGCTTCTCGTCAAGCCATCGTGCCAAGCCACGATAGAGTTCGTCTTATACCACAGTATATATTAATTACAACCTTCTGTTCGCATTATGCTTGAATATCAAAAGATCCGCGCGGAAGGGCGCGAGTTTCCACCGATGATGAAAATTTCGATATGTTGTCAGAGCATTGGGAAACTGGGGCAGAATCAAAGCTACGTAGTTTCAACGTTAGATACGATGCGTTACACAGAAAATGAAAGGAGATATTATGCAAGTTTGCGCGTTTATTCTGTTCGTTGTTCTAATTAACGCGATGCTACGTACGTGATATTCGTCAATTTTGATAATTATTATCTCCATTAATAATTGAATTTAATCGTAAACGATATTTGCGGTTGAAAGAATTTTTAATCGTAAAGATTTCAGCTGCCGAATATATATGAGAAAATTATTTTTCGGTGTATTTATTTAAACATATATATTGCAAGGAGCAAAAGAGGCAAAAGCACATTTTTTTTTCGATGGAACTGCATTTTTTACGCGTGTCGATTTTTCAGAACGTTCTATGTAAAAAGCTATTGGAGTACAATGTTTAAAAAATGAATAATCGCAAAAGCGAGGCAGTGGAAAAAGAGGACCGACACTCGCTGCGAAACCATTTAAAACTGAATGAAAATGAATTATCGCGTGAAATTATCGATGTTTAAGTAATGTGACAGATGTTCCTTAAAGTTTCGTTCCACTCCTGTTCTCTTGTATCCGACGAAAACGTCGAGGAAACCAATCGGTGAAAGGTGAACCCCAAAGTAACTGCTTCTTAGCTGGCAATTTCATAGAACTTGCTTCGTGACAAGGGGTCAAGCCATGGACTAAGTCGACATGGCTCTAAGTTTAACAATAAGTTTAAGTGGCAAATTGGCCGAAACGCCACCACTTACCGTATCAAATTACCCTCGCCCGATGACAGGAGCCAGTGTTGTTCTTCTTACTAGAAGCGTCAGGCTGCATCGCGTTGTTTTTCCACTTTCACGATAGTTGGTGCAGCCTCTGCAGCCACGTCCTCGTATTTACGAGTTTTACCGGAATTTCTCTCATCTTACGGCAGCAGAGGTTAGCCCATGGCAACAGTGAGCTGGGTTCGAAGCAACGAACAACCGACCGTGAATACGTCGCTTGGTGACGTCGAAGTCGTGCGAAAACTGGTGGCTCGTGTTCCGCGCGTTCGATACACCTGCTGTCATTAATGCACCATGATCAAAGGATCAGCTCGACATTAATACATCATTATATTATATGTTATATACTCATCCTATAATCGATATTTATTTTTATAAATTTAATCTACGTTCTCTTGCATAAAATTATTCGATTTTGTACTGTACTGTACCTATCTTCGAATTAAGAGTGCCATTCTTTTTACATACTCGTACATTTCATTTTACTTGAACCTCTCTTTTATGCGCGTGTTTTTTATTCAATATGGATGCTTTTTGTCCAAAGCACACGGTACATTCACGCGTTCAATTTTCTCTCGAAACCATGTACAGAACATGGTAGAGAAAGTAACGAAACGCTACGTAGAAAGCATGCGCGCAAATTAATTTGCCCGGCCGGAGTCTAAGAATCTTTGGGAAACGCGGTTTTTCTCTTGGCTCTCGATGTTGGTACGCATCAAATACAAATCGCGGTTAGGCAACGAATGCCAGGAATTAAACCTTAAACATTCTGTCACTCTTAATAATGTTGAAGTTTTCGAAGGTCCTAACGATCTCGAATCTGAAAGGTTTCAGCTCATTTTGCTCAATTTCCAGTCGATTCTCGCCATCTGCGTAAGACATTTTCCAGTATTATACGCGTAGTAGGAGAAAATAACACAACGTAAATTAACAATTTAGTCTTCCAATCTTCATATTTTAATTTCTACTAATACACGTAGAAGCAAATTGTTGGTTCGTAAATTCTGATACGTTTTAGCTGCAATTGTTTAATTAATATATATTACAAATGAACAGGGTAAATTTTCTCGAATCGTAACTTTGATAAATACGTGGAACAAAAATATCAACCTTATGGACGATATAGCATATTTTTAAAGGAGATAGAAAGACATAATTTCGAGCTGACATCGTCAACTGAAAATTCGAGATTCGAGATCCTCGGCTTTTCAAAAGTTTCTATCAATTATGGCGAACCAAGCTTCTACCAAATTATTTCAACCAAATATTTCTACCAAAATATCAGTTCATACTAATTATAAGTTTCAGCACTCGAAACATGTAAACTTCAACTCGCGGGTAATTTTATGGCTACGTTATATCATTTCCACCTACAATACATTCGAGCAAGCCGAATTTCCCTTGTAACTCGCAGATGCGTATTTAATGTTACACAGAAGTTCGTCCCCCTCCGGTTCTCCATTACTTTCACTGCGTCCAGCCTTGGGAAGAGACTCGGTTCTGTAATTTCACCCTTCGCTACCAACTCATTTCCATCGTCTATCGCCACCCTTCTGCTGTTGTTTCGTTACGCCACGCTCTTTCTTCCTATTTTTCTCCTGCCACTCCAGGAAGATTGTCCCAAAATATTTAAGCGTTAGAACATACACTGTCTACGCTTTATTTCAACCAACACTGGATGATTTCCAGCAGGGTGTTATTTGAGTTATTAAACGTTTGGAAAATGGTTTTCTAAATGGCAAAACGATTGTGACAAATGAAATATTGTAAATTAATTTGCCTATATTATTTATAACTCGAGCGATATGCAAGATATAATATTAAAAATGTTAATTCTTCGTTATTTTATTTCACGGAATTAGATATGATAGAAAATTATGTATTTGAAAGTATTTTATTTTTTATTGTTCTAAACTAAAAAGAACGACCAGTTGAAATAAGCAATTTTTAAAACAGTTATTTTTTATTTATTTCATTCTTTATGCTTCGTTCGAAACAAAATTTGTCCAAGTCTGATTTTGACGTATAAATGGAAGGTCTTTACACTGTTACGGTTTATATTATTTTTTTAAAGAACTAGAACTGTGAGTTCGTGAATGATTGCATCGCAATTAACGATACAAAATAAATAATGAAACGAGAGAAAGCACAATATAAATACGATCTATACATCGATCTCGTTGATAGGCGATCCAAGAGAGTCGTATATCGTACGGTCATACTACTGCGCGTACCATCGAAATTTCTCTAATGCTGAAATTACGAATTAATTGTTTGATTATTCATCGTTAGAAATTGGCAATTGACCATTTTTTCAATTTTAACTTGTTATTGAGAAATTGTTACGAATGATCGAGATTTTTGGATGAAGTTCTATCTGGTTTTTTCTATTTTAATTATTTCGACGATTCTAGTATACACGCTGTGGCTGAATTCACGATACAAGCGAAGCTAAAAAAGAAGGTTTCATCACGTACAAACAAGCTAAAATTTTAAAGTACATTTTTTGTCATGAAGTACAAACGTGCTTGTACATACAAGCGCGAATAGAAGTCTATTTATTCATAGCAGGCCTGGACAAAGTTTTAAACGAAGATAAAAAGTAACGATCTAAAATAATGAATCTATTATTTCTATTTTTAGAATAACATAATCAGTTTGTGCTTTCTTGCATACGTTTCAGTCGTAAACGATATAGATGAATTATTTCATGACGTAAAAGAATGATACATTCTAAACTAAATAATATTTCCAATAAGTTGTTCGCATTAAACCTCGTTGCAAGGTTTATAAATAAATTAATAATATACATACATGTATAATTTAACGCGAGAACTGTGAAATTTATTAAACCGAAGAATTTTTCCGCAATATAATAATATTCGAATTTTGATTGTCGTATTCTTGGAAATCCATGAACTTTAACTTTGGAAATCAATTTTGTAACGTTGGAATTCCACGCGATTGAAAAAATTCGAGAAAACAAGTCCCAGACGTTTCAAAGAACAAACTGTTTTCTTCGTACCCAATGTCTCGAATCCTGCCGATAATTTTAGATTATTTGTATTTTTCAATTTTAGCTCTGCCATTTTCCTTGACGTCTGCAGTTTACACGCAACGAAATATTTTCTCGTTTTTCAAAAATCCCCGCGCTGCCACACATAACTGACACAAATTCATTTCCGCGCAACGCTCAAAAATTTTCAACGAACCTCCACTTGCGCGCTGTTCCATTAAAAATTGTTCTTGTTTCTATGTTCTTCCTTTTTTCCACCGTTTCAGCTTGTGTTCCGTAACATTTGTACACTAATCTGGCCGTGCCTTCCGAGTCACCCTTTTCACACGCGAGTACAATTGCTCGTCAAGTGAGGAAAGTTCGCGCGATATCTCGTCACGTGCCATCCCGTCACCCTGCGTTTATCTTTTTGCCGGCTCGGTGAAACGTAAACGTTTTCGTCGAGTATGTGAAAAATTAATTATACAAATGTACCATGTGCGCGCTATTTCGCTCGTCTAGCGTTTCTTTCGCTACGTTTCACGCTCGTAATTTCATTTATCCTACCAGATGTTTGTGACATTAAGATGAAAGATCGCGTTCTCCTATTTCTCATCTCATCCTGTAATTCTTTGCCATCGTCGGACCTAATGATCTGTTGACAACGGTACAACGCACGAAGATTGATCTTGAGTGATTTTTGCATTGCTGAAAACGTATCGGTAGCTTTTATTTGATGCAGATCTTCCAAAGTCTTGTTGCGATCCTTTGATTTTACCTAGGTAGATATATATGTAGGCAAAGCAATAAAATACCATGCTCTATATTACGAATATTACAATTATTCGATAATTAGCATCGTTAGAAAAAGCTTTATTATTTGATAATACCTTGCCAGAGTTATGAATCCTAAGTCAATCTTTTTGCTATTCTATACCTTAGTTGCATGTTATTTTCGATATCGATCCGTCGAATTCAGTATGACGATATATTTTGTCAAAAGGGAAAACGTATATTGAATCAGAACTATTGAATTTTTTATCGAAAGAAAAGAAGTTAAATTAAACATTGAACGTTTTCACGGTGCCTCGTCCGTAATATATCGCAATATTATTTATAAGGCGAAATAATTTAGCACCGTAATAGATTAAATAAATGAAACACTAATTCTTTGCAGGATATCGATTTTCCTACATTTCTAGAATCATCGTTTCCCTTTCTCCGCGTGAAACGTGAATAAAAACCTCTGCGAACGGATTGAAAATAAAAAGTGTCCGTTCCACATTGTCAAAATGTTCTCTCTTTTCGTTGCCCAAAGAAAATCAATTCGTTGGTCCATTCACGCCAGAATTGTGAGTTCACTTGCATTTTGAAGTCACCGACGTAAATTACCGGCCCAACGACAGCCCAGCAGGAAGGTAGTGGAATAAATTTTTTAGGCGGAGGAAACACCAAGTCCCTTTCTCGTTTCTTCATCTTCCTATCCGTGTAGGGACGCAAAACGCGTTCATTCGACCATAGGGGAACGTGACCCTATGAAAGCGATATTCACGCGGCTCTGTGATCCCCGGCATCGGCGATATTTTCCAGGAACCTAGTGGTTTGCAAACAGTTTCTGAAACAAACGAGAAAGGTATTTCACTCCTAGCCGTTGTATTTTCGATAACCCTCGAAAACGATTACTACATTTTCTCTATCGAAATTCGAGGAAAATAACACGGTAAAAGACGTTAAAGATTCCACGTTGAAATTTCCAGCAAACATCAAACGTTCGATTCTTTCTCGTTCTTTGTTGACTCGTAAAAGAGCGCTGCTGTCGATCGATGTTTTTAGTGAAATTCACACAGGATATCGTTGAAATTTCTTCTTCGTGTAACCCGTGGCGAACTCCTTTTACCACTTTCTCTCCACTTTTGTTTAGTATGAAAAACTGAGTAGAGAAAATAGGATATCGTAAGAAGGTGAAAATACAATGACACTTTTACCATTTCCCTTTTATGTTGGAAATATTGCATAGGTCGAGCGATAATCCGGAAACGTGCAGCAGAATTTTTCAATTTTCCTCCGAACAAACAACATCGCCTCTCTCACGGATTCAAAGGATAACAGAGATCAGCGAAGGGAAGGTCGTCGAAAGAAATCACTTTCCGCAAGAGAAACAATATTACCCCTCTCTTCTGCTCGTCTACGTTCACACGTCCTCATTGCGTGACTGCTGAAGCTACCTATTACTTTCTCGTATAAGGTTTCTCGCTTTAATTTCATTATCAGCCATTTATTTGATATTCTTTGCGACAAGAGCCATTCTATTCTTTATTCTGTTTCGCCTTGCCCCCCCCCCTTCAACGATCCGGTGTAACCGAAAAAATGTTCCCCTGTGGAATTTAACGCAGCGCGTATATACAGTTCAATTTGAGAAATCGCAAAGTAGAGGGTCTGATGTAATATATTTCACGCTGTTTCAAAGAACTTGTTAAATTTCTATTCAAATTTTAATCGATTACTAATTCGATTTAACTACTCGTAATCGTTTTACGTAAGGATCGATAAATCGCTTTTTACGGCATAATTTAATAAATATTTATCGAGGAGCATTTTTCATACGGAGAGTCGTACTGTTTTTCTTGGAATAAATTCTCCTTCGACGTTCAGCGTTTATCTTATGCTGATAATTTAGTAAGCGTAGACTACGATACAAGTCCTGTAATATGCGTTCAACTCTGTGTGTTATGAGATAATATCGTAACACTAGATATGGAAAATAAAATGTCATTAACGATAAAAGATCGTTTTTACTAATAAGAAGCTTAATTTTCTCCCTCGATTTGAAATTAACTTTGTGAGACAAAGTCGATGGTAGAAGAACTAGACGATTGCAAGGCGTCACGTCACAAGCCGATCTAATCTTTAAAAAATCAATGAAAGTACCGCTATATATATACACACATACGTACGTAGCTACATATTTTTCTGCAATCGACGTGTTTTTGCCATCGAAATAGAATGTCTCTACCGCTGTTTTCGAAGATATTTCTATTCCGACCGTAGAAAACCTTTCTAGTATTATGATCTTCAAGACTGATATCGCTGGAAGCAACGTCGCAAATTTTTCAAGCAACCCAATGCTTCTTCGTGCAACGTCACTGAACGTAAATAAATAACACTTTGAAACACACGTTTCACGTGTTACGATCTATCTATAAATCTCTTGCGATCAACTTTTAAACACAAATGCTCGATTCCGGACTAATTAGCATAATCGAGCGTTAACCGAATTATCGTAATACGCAAACGATGCGATTTATACGCCGAGATGGCTAAGAATCGCAGCTGAATTTCGAAGTTTATCGTTGTCAAAGAGGCTGCTATCGCGCGCGGGTCAGCCGTGTCACTTTTGGCAGTGTGCCGCGCGACATTAATCCTTAGGGAACGCGAGCGTAAAGGTGGTCCGGGTGGGTGTGAGCTCGCGGCAGAAGAGAAAAGTCTGGTCCTTCCCATTCCACCGTGACGAAAATACCCCTTTTGTTTCTTCTAACGCTGCCGTCCTTTTCTTCGTCCCTCGGCTACGTTCGTTTCTTTCGTTCGTGGATGCGCGCACACGGCTTCTTCCTTCAACTCGTGTGCCTCCACCCTCTTTCTGTCTTCTTCCATTCGCCCATACGAACAGCTTCTCCGAAGGCCAGGTCCGTGTTCCTGGGATAATGAAAGGACTCTCGAAACGAAGTCCATTGACGACGCCGGCCGATCCAGCTCGTTTAATCCGCACAGAGCACACTGCAATCCACTCGTATATCACGTGGAAATAAAGAGTTTACCGGCCGTGGCTAAAAGCATTATCCTGTGACGTGCCAGGAGAAAATCGCGCCGGTTACGTTCACGTGGACGTCCGCGGCCAAAAGACGCTATCGTAATTGCACCGACCACCAACTTTGGGTTTCCACCAATTGTCCAACTGTTTGCCTGTGTTTCTGTACCGGTTGATTCACGTACCTATTTAGTTTCCCAGGAAACGAAGAATTACTGGGTTGGTATATATGAACAGTCGTTACTCTCGAGTTTAAACTTAACGAGTTAATCGTCGTGTCATGATATATTTGTGGTTCTCTGAGCTTCCAACGTGTTTTTAACAGTACCTAGGTACGTAAATTGTGCTTTCTTCCGACATTTCGACAACATTCCACTTCGCTTCTTCGGAACGGACTTGAAGCAACGCGCTACTAGAAATGTATTCCTAATCGAACTAAACCTGAAGGGCTGTAAATAACATATCGTGTAATCGTCGTGAAAGTTTAGAAGATTATCAGCCATATTAACCCTATCACGCTCGATGACAAACACGAAAAGCTTAATAAATCGTTAGTTTCTCCGAAGGCTAGCGTAATTTCGTCCGGTCGAATTATCCATGTTACGAAGAAGATGGTTTAATTTTCAATTGTATTCGAGCAAAGTTACCGAAGAAATTCGCCTTTCCTCCAATTCAAACGTACAATGAATTTTTTATAGGATAAAAGTTGAGAGCCGCGACTGAATAAAGAATGTAGGGTAATCTTGCGAATTCTTAATTGGCGTTCTGATACTCTTCTGCCGCGGCGTATAAAAGTCTAGCTTATGCATATAAATGAAATAATAACGTTTTAAGTAAATAGAGAGAAAGAAACTTCTACACCCTCGATTGTACGAGCTATATATGTACTTAGCATATATCAGAAACTTTGAACCATTTCATTAAACTTCTTAGCCATTTTCATCGATGTTTGTCTACAATGGTATCTTAAGCGAATGACCTAAAAGGGACAGCAATTTAATCGTTGATAAAAGTATCGCCCAAATGAAAAGCAACGTCTTTGATTTTACAGCTCGTCGTTATCGTTGCTCGACAACATTAACGTGTTTTAATCGCTCGTTCGATTCTCTATACCTTCGTTATGTGTTCAATAAGCGAGAAATAATTATACGAAGAGATTACGTGATTATTACGTATTAACCTGTTCGACCGATTGCAACTTTCTTCCGAAATTTATCGACACACAGCATCTTCGAAACCATCGCCAACCAACGTCAAGCCAAACTGCTCGTTCAGATTTCGCTCGATGATCTCGAAGAAGTGCAAGTTTCACAACGTCGCCTATCTCATCGCACGTTAATTTCCACGAATCGATTTCGTCCAGCCATGATATTCCGCTATACGTAGCTGTGCCAATTATGCGATGCTTTAAAACGATTCTTATCAAGTATCGGAATACTTTTGAACGGTACATACACGTGCTACCACGAGCTCTCGTTTTAATTTCTATTTGAAAGGAAAGCTACAGCCCCAAAGCTGCCACACCTTTTCACGCACACTTCGGCGAGTTCTCACAAGCATTTGCACGCGATGCGAGCCGCTGCATTATGCACCAAGCACAAGGACCACATTACGGTGCATCCATTCCCGAATCCAACGCTCTCACGACGGATAGCTGCGACGAATTATCCCGCTAAATTCTATCACAGTCGTGGCCGCGCAGATTATTTTCTACGGAATATCAAGCTTTGCTTTTACCCTGTGCCCCACACCCTTCCTTTCACCCCGATACTTCCCTCTCTCGCCTCCTCCCCTTTCTTTCTGTTTCACGCAGTCGCTCATCCTCCGGTTGGCCGCGTCGCGACGCGATCGTCGTAAAATGCTCTCGCAGCGCTGCGCCGTCGCGCGAAGAAGTTTCTGAGAAACCCGCCGGGAAATTAAAACTCCAACGAGTAGCTGCGAGTCGATGACAGCTATCCTTCCCCAACCTCTTCTTCCTCGTCCCTATCATTTTCCTAATTCTCCTTCCACCAGACTTCCTGAAAGCCCATCGTTAACGTAAGGCCGAGCTATTGGAATATTTCATTAACAATAGAACTTTTACAGGATCAAACCGGTCCGTTGCCCCGCGCCACGCCGCAGGAAACGAAAGGACGGGGCTGCTATCGGTTCGCGAGTCTCGTCCGTAGCCCACGGCTAAATACAGCCGGATAATTAATTGATATCGATTAGGTATTTATAACTGCAGAAGTCTTCCACGGCTTAATACTTTTATCTACATTTCCAACTATTGTTTCGTTTTATCGTGGAGAAGGGCAGTCAAAGTTTTACGCCGAATGAATCAAGTCGAAGAATTTGTTGAGAAACAAGAAACAATTGGTGGTATCTATCGATTTAACTGCGTCTAACGATCGTACGCATTTCATGGCGCGGAACATTCTCTTTTTAATGTCTCTCGTAATTTATCGTTCGCTTCGAGGAACGTTTTCTTTATGTAATTTTATTATTCTAATGATTTTTATTATTCAAAAAATATTTGGTACGCTGTATACTATGATACTGTCGCCGTTGTTTATTCTTAAAATTGTGTAGAAGTACAGTAGTAAAATATTAATTATTTCCGATACGCGATAGATTTGTATGTTTCATTTTTCATTTAATTTCTTGTTTATGCTATAAATAACGGTATCTAAATAATGAAATATCCTCATGAAATTTACTTGAACCGCTTCGTCGTTGTAAATAACACATAAAGTATAATGTACCATTAATAGTAATACCATCATGCTTGTACGATTCGTCTTTGTCGAATTTTATTTATCAATGAACTAATTACGAATTAGCATTACGGATTGTTTACACGAAACGTTATTATACATACGTATATTTATTTCCTAAATTATAACTTTAATAATTCACGTAGTTTGTACACTCTTTTGGAATTCGTTCGTTGTGCACGTGATTTCACTGGTATCAAGATAGGGAGATGTTTCCTACTCATTCTTGTCACGATCTTACGGAATATTACGTAACTCCTTAGAGAGCAACGTGAACAAATTTATTGGATAATTGTTTATCTACTATACGACGAACGTTGAAATAATTTCAATATGCGCGAGACATCGGATGTATCGTTTCATTGTTACGTTTAATTATCGAAGCGCAACTAGTGCAATTATATTATAGAGATGAAACTTGGAACTGATAGCTAGAATGTACTGTATTCTAAAATTACGCGTTACTTTCTTATTTATCTTTACGAGTGTGTAACGTGGATAAAACAAGCATTAAAAAAGAAATCATGGCTTTACACCGAAAGAAGGCAATTTTCTATCTTCTAAAAATTTCCCACCGGATAAAAGATCGCGTTATCAGAAACTTGCCACGAACTCACACCGCGATAGTTTTACTTTCAAGCTGATCGTGATAGAATATTAAATCCAATTTAATAATACGATGCTGGAAGCAACGATACAAAATGGAACAAAGCTCGCCGTTTGCAATGAATAGCAAGAAAGAGCCGAACTCATATCCCAAATATTACAGCGGGACAGGTTTCCGTCGTGAAGCTTGCACTTCCCTTTAAGCCACTTTCAGATACTATCCTGTATTTCGACCTCGTTGCTTTCTACGTTCCTGATCCTTCTCTTCGTCAGTCAGCCGAATCGTCAAACGATTCCTTAAAATTGCTCTCCTTTCAGCAGAAGAGGAGATCGGTGATGGAATTTCGCGAAAGAAAGGCGAGAAAAGGGGAAGAAAATCAAAGAAAAGAGAAACGATGTTAATGATAGAAAAGGAAGAACTATTCGGCACTGAAAAGCTATGGAAACGAAAAAAATCACACGCATCTCCTTTGATATTACGTACTTTTGCAAAGAATATCTACAGGTTGTTGGTTTCTCGTTTATTTAATTTACGTGTATCCCAAAGATATGATTCTTTTTGGACAAATTAAACGTACGCGTATTACAGTAATTCCAAAATAACAAATACATGATTTAATAATTTACTTTGCACAGGATGTTGGAAGAAAAGAGTCAAAGACGTTTAATTCTTCGAAAGTTATTCCTTTCGACATAAAATCCCCTAAATCTCTGTTCAAACATAACCATTTCTACCCTAATTGATTACTACCTAGTATACTTACCTAGTATCATCGATAACGATAAGATTTCCTTCTAATTCTATCGAACTAAAACTTACTTCGATAGGTCGCAACTCTGACCTTGAGTTACCAAGCGATTACGTACGTCCATCTGAATGATCGTGCGCAAGCCGACTCGATCAGCGCGAGTCGTCA
The DNA here is from genome assembly GCF_024516045.1 of Bombus affinis. Classification (NCBI taxonomy): domain Eukaryota; kingdom Metazoa; phylum Arthropoda; class Insecta; order Hymenoptera; family Apidae; genus Bombus; species Bombus affinis. Next base: position 10,864,046 of record NC_066354.1, read on the forward strand.
ACGATTCCTGCAAAATAACCGTGGCCGTGATGAAAAGGAAACGATCGGGAACGGGGACCGCGTGGAAAGTCGGTGAAATTCCACGAAGAAGCGACGAGAGAAACGAGCGCACACCGGAAGAAAGGAACGAAACTCTCGACACGCCGAGAAACAGAGAGAAAAGGGACTAGCGGGACCAAGAAGAGAAAACGAGAACGACCGAGAGAAAGAGCAGAGAACGACAGTGGTCCGCGGTTACCACGAACTACACAATAGTTGGCCGTTTCACAATGGAGCAGCTCCGGGCTGCGGGCGAGCAGACGGAATGAGTTTTTCTCCGTTTGCCGCCGAGAAGACTATTTTAGTTCCTATTCTTTCGCCGCACGACACGCTCTTCCCTCTCTGTCTGCCGGAGACCTTTTCTTCGCCTCGAAGCGTCCCATTCAGGGCTTCGTGTGCCGTGTCCCGCCTCCATAAAGTTATTATTTTACGAAGCCCGCGATGGAAGAAAGGTAAGGGCAGACACAAGGACAGAACCCACCTGGAAACTCATTTCGAACGAGCCGTGGCGTCAAGTCGAAATTAATTCGTTTCCGGCTCGCCGGCACTGCCATGACGAATTCGAAGAATTTCGGGAACGCCAACTTTCCAACGCGCCACCCCCAGAGATATTCGACAACGACCGGCCAAGAATAGGGTTGAGGCTGTGTACTGTACGAGTTCATTTACGAAGGCGAGCACTGGTATTCGTACCACGATAAACATCGATTCATTGTCTGAACGTCGACCGGCTGACTGATAATTGGACGGCAACCTCGAAAACAGTCTAAAACACATATAGCACGTTTTGGGCAAGTGTAGCTTTTAAATTATATTGTTTCACGTGTTTCTCGTATTCAACGTTCTTACGTCCATTTCTGACGCGATAGTTTCAACGTAAAACGAACAACAGAGAATCGTACTTTACTGTTGATTCAGCTTTGATCTAAACGTCCTGCGGATTCTTATGCAGGGTTTCCATTTAGTTGGAGCAGGTTGGTGAATCGTATTTGGATGGAATTAGAGACGTTGAAGGATTTGGGAAGGATGCGAGAAGTTTACTATTTAATTAGGATCTGATCAAGTTAGTGTAATTATTTCAGAGAAAGCCGAGGAGGCGTGGTTATAGGGTTTCACAGGTCCTCAGGTATGAAAGGGTTCCCGACCAGACCGGCGTGAGACTGAAATTAATTTGTTTTCAGTTAATTTCAGGTTTAACCGGACCACCTTGATTGCTTCGAAGATTGTTTAGTCTAACACTGTGCCGCGCCGCTCCGCTCTTGTATAAATAGACATTTCTGTAAAGCGATTATTAATTAGAACGCGATTGCGACTAATTATCAAGCGGAGAGGCAAAATAATTCGTTTCAATCTTTCACGCGGCGGGGCACCTTCTAGAAAAAGTGGAATAATATTCAATTAGATTTCGTTTCGATTTGACGATACGCCTCTTAGCGATGATTAGGGTAAATTGAGGAACGTAATGGCACCTTTCTAATACGTTTTTTAGAAGTTGGTTTGCATTTAACCTTCTGGCACTCTATCCTTCATCTATCGTAGATCGGACATTTTATCTTATTCGACACTTTCCAATCTCATATAAAAAATATATTTTGTTAAGCCTCTAGATCCTAATACAACTTAAAACGTTAGGTAAAGGAGCCGCCTTCGCAACAAAGAATTTGTTTCTATATTTCTAAGGTCTTCGCTTCTCCTACGCTAGACAACATTTTCCTTTTTGGTGAAAATCTTCTCCCTGGAGTCTCGAAAATCATCTTTATTATACTCCATATACCGTGCAGAGAGATTATACTAAAGACTGTAGGGGATATTTTCAGTTGCTTCTAATTCTTTATCTTCTTTTACAAAGTTCGTAAACGCGTAAAGTATCGTAAACGCTGTTCGTCCAAAATTTGGTTACTATTCTTTCGTTATGTTAATCTTCCTATCTTGTTAAAAATTAATTATCGTCGTGCAACGGCTTAAGCAAAGAGGAACAATAAGTAAAACATCTTATTCGATCTATTTCAAAGTTTATATATGTAATATGCTTATAAAATGAGCAAGGCAAGTTACTTCGGTTACTTAGTGTTCTAATTACTTAAATACATCAATAAAAACCGATAGAACGTTATTAAAGTTAAAGTTGGCTACAAACTACCTTTTGCTGAAATAGGTTCGTATTAAGTAAATTTCAACTTTTTAAACACTAAATTAAAATGATAAATAGGTAAGGGGAAAAATGTATTTGATATTTTTAATACTTTTCAAAGCAGTTGACAGGTGATTTATTAAAACAAGCTTGGTCTAGGTGCATATTAATTTAATATTACATAAATTCTAGCAAGACGCATTTTGAAAATATTTGTCCCAATTTCTTTACTTCGCCTAATTTTACTTCGTTTCAATTAATTTATTTATCTCTTTCGTCACTAATATTTTTTATACTTTTACATTAATTTCAGCATTGTTAAGCTGTTATATTTATACAATAATTTCACGACTACGTTTTACAAAAAGTAACAGATACAAAGTTATAAAAGTGAAACAGAGTCGCTTGCTTTATCAAGCAAAAAATTACATCTGTAATGTCATTAATAGCAATTTCCCTGCGCAACATTGCGGAGATTATGCATCTTTAACGTATCAAACGCTTTTCTTCGATCGTCCAAAGTGAATGTAATATTTTGAAATTTCTCACCGGAATACCAACAGCAAATTCCTTCCTCCCAAGCTGTTCTATCCGTTTGTAATTAAAAAAAAAAACAAAATTTTCGAATTAAAACTCCCTAAAAGTTTTATCTCCTAATCCGCGATACATTTGAAATAGATCGTATAAAAATTGAAACATAAGGTAGATCAGTTTAAAACATTTTTTATTTCCCATAAAACACGGATGCACATTGATCGCACGAAAAAAAATAGTTGCTCAAGGCTTAAAAGGCAAGCGATAAAAAGTATATTGGCGCAAGTTTGCGCGTGTCATCGAGCATCGTTCGAATAGCAGCTAATGATTACCGAAGGAAACGTAGATTGCGATAGATGGTCACTATTTTGTGACTGCAGTCCCCGTGACAGCGCGATGAGGTACAGCAGCGATGCCGTGAACCTTCTGAAACAACCTATTTTGTTTATCGACGAGGGGCGATCCAGTTGCTGCGGCCTTCGAGTGTAACTTTTTTTTTTTATTCTATCTGTCTTTCTTCGTTCGACCAACCTTGGACGAGTCGACAGGACCCTTGTTACTCTTGTCCTCGTCGTCGTTCCAGGAGCCGATTCTTGCGCTGTGTGCCGGCACCGTACTCAAACGAAGACAAAGATTCCTCAGCGACTTTTCCATTTCTTCGCGGGTCACGCTGCTCTTGCCAGCGGTCACCGCCAAGTTCCTTGCATCCTCCAATGATTCCTCGAGTATATCTGCCAGGACCATCGAAAGAATGGTCTCCGCCTTTTTTGAAATGATATACGCCTGATCTGTATATGGAAAGGTGAGGACAAAATTGAGAAGTTCTGTGAAATTCGTGTAATATGAATTTTCAATCAGTTTGATTGTCTGAAATATCTCTGTTAATTTTAGACATATCATAAAGTTTCGAGATTCCTTCTTTTTCAGCTATAATTAGTCTTTAGTTCCTGAACATTCTATCGAAAGTACGGTTTCTTCGCCAGTAGATATAGCAAGAGCTAGATATACCTGAGAGTTTTAAAAGTTAAGTATTATAATACACAAAAAGAGTAGAATCTTCCTACGACTAAATCCTTTCACAATTTTAGGATCTACGTTTAGGGTCTACAATTTTATGCATTTGTTGTGAAACACCCTATATACCGAAATTATTGATTCTTGCCAGCCGTTTAACGCTCGATTCCCAGATGTAAAGTCACAGGAAAGATTTAGGTGGCTTGAAGAAAAGGGTGAAAATATCGGATCTAGAAGCCGGTCTATGAGGATAGATATTCCAGGAGAAATCGTTAGAAGCAAATAAACGAAGAGGTAGGAAGGATACCCAACTCGTAAATGGACTTTCGTTCAAGTTCTGAAACATGATCTAGTCACTGGAAGAAATTATTCATTTATTATTAGACGTTTCTTATCTTTTTCGTTTATGCACAGGTACGTTATCCTATTTTTGATCGCGACGAAAATCCAAGAGCCTAGTATTATTTATAAATATTTATATATCCCCCGTGAAACAAATACATTCTATTTAATCGTTTAATTATTTATTTAATTCTAGCGAATCTTCTATTTCGACGTTACGCCGTCTCCGCCGCCGCATCGCGCACGAGGAAAATCGACGATCCACGAAGAAAATAGACGGAACGATGAAACGATTCAGCTCGCAGACCGTCAGCAATCGAGAGACCGTCGATGATTTTCCATTGCGATGGCGATTGAAAATTGAAATCGCTAGCCTTGAGCGGCAGCTCACAGGGCTGGTATATCGCGTACACATAGGTGTGGTTGGCTTTTTATAGGCGTGGGTGTATCTCATTTCGTAAAGTGCCGGACTACTTCAGCCTGGCACCCTTCCATCGGCATCTACGCCCTTCTGTCTCCCCTTTTACCGTGATTTCCAGCCCCTTCACCCTTCCTGTCACCTTGTCGCACATTTTTCGCCGACTGCCTCAACATTGCGCTTCCAACAAGAACACCGCGATACCTCCGTCTTGCGAAACGATTCTCTCGACAATTTCTTAAGACTCCGGAGTAGATGGTTACGCGTTACGCGTCCTGACGTTCTTCGAATTCGCGTAAGGTGGAAAAGGAGCGTGCATCGAGTCGTAAGAGACGCAGGGTATGAATAAGCGTATCGATCCGAGCGAATGTTTAAACGTATGCTTTTTTGACGAGAACGAACGAATAGAGCAACATCGTAATGATAGATATTTTGATCTTGTATCAATTGTATCAATTGTATTAATTGTGCGATGATTAATCGTTATACGATGGTTTAGGAATGTTTCGCTCCACTTTAATGCGAATATCTCTACGCTTTATGTGTATCGACGTCGTTGTTATTTGCTTGAAAATTTTTTTTAGAGAGAATTTGAAACTAATATCATTTATTAACGAGTTTCTCCTCTTTACTCTTAAAGCAAACGAATGGTTGATAAGTATCTCATAAAATAACGTTTCGTTATTTTAATTCGTTGAGGCGAATCATTTAACGAGATAGCATTAATCAAATATTTTGCTGTACTCCACATAGAATCATAATTTATGCTATTAAGCTTAACAAAATTATTCGGAGCAAATAAAATATAATGAAATACATTAATTAGTTGGTGAAATTATAAATTATCTATACGCGTAAAAGTATGACTGGGAATAAATATATTTCATCTAATTTTCTCTATTCAATTTTCCATCGTATAAATATCGCGTTTAAATTTGCATTTGAAATAAACATACGGAAAATGAAGTCGTACATCGGCGATACGGTACGGAACTCGTACATTTAATGGTGGCGCTATTACGTTCCAAGAATTTATACTGACGAATAAAGATAGTTTAATAAGATAGGAATACGAACCGAACAACGTGTGCATTAAAATATAATAGAAAACCTGCGTTCGTTTTCGCGGTAATATGTCAAGAAAAACAAAAGGGGAAGCGCATAAAATATTTTATGACGTTGCAGTTCCGTGTTATAGCTTAGCACGTAAAAGTTTAAAGATACATATTTTAAAAGCAAAGTAAATTCTAGCCTTACTCACATTTTACACGGTATTTAATTAAACCACGCTGAGAAACAGAACACCGTTAAACGTCGATATAAATTAACCTTTAGGTAAATTTTTATTTAAAGAAGCAGACAAATCCAGAATTATAAATATATGTACAATATCGACCTGACTTAAGAATAACGACTAATTAATTATCGCCGATTAAATATTGACGTCATCTGATTATTTTTAAACTTTTATAATTACCATTACAAAAGTTTGGAACTTCGAAAGGTTAACACGTTCACGATGACGTGCTCGCTTACTTGTATTCCTTTTTGTTACCGAGCGCTTATTCCTGTCCCGTGTAGGTGGATTCTTCCGACGCATACTTTCGTCTAAAAGGAACTATAATTGTTCGTAATTAAAACATATCGCGTGAAATAATTTGGAGATGGCATAAAATTTTACGCCTTGATACGTGTGTCCGAACAGCATACTGTTGATTTGTAACCAGCTTCGGAACGATGGTGATACTAGTACCGAGACTAAAATAATCGACGCGTACAAAAGTCACAGAGTTATCGTGGCTACCGTTTCTTCGGTATTATTAAACTAATTTAAATTTCTAAGGAATTAATTTGCATGCTACTAAACAAATTATGGCTATAAATGGAATACAACTATATACGATGTATTATTATTTTTCCTATATTCCTCTTACGTTACAATTTACCGCTCGCTGTGTGTTACAATTTTTCCAAAATGAATGAATAAGTCGATAAACGAGTAAATAAGTAAGAGTAAAAGATTATACGAAAGAAAGAAATTCACAATTTTTGCGATTTTTAATTACATTGAATTTTTTATCGAATAGATAGCATCATCGCCATAGTACGTGCATAGTCTATGTATGTCGTAGTAAGAGCGACGCTGTGGATCGCTTACTAAACCTATTTGTACAAGTGAATAGGCAGGATTATAGTGCGTCTATTAATGTCGCTATAATTTCAGCGTTATAAATTCCGATCCGCATTTGGCGCATCGATTTGAATTTTCGATTGTGAAAATATGTCAAATAATTGACATCTTTGGTTGAATTGATTTAACCAGATCTTCTTATCATTGCTCGATAAAACCACCCGTTAATTTTCAAACGTGTAAGAACGATTTTATCGATACTCTGCTGTCGCGCTGCTTATATTTACGCTCTACGTTTTAGAACGTCAAAAAAGTTACGTCACTGTTACTAGATAATAATTTGAGAAATAAATAAAAACGAGACGATATTTAGGTAAATGAACTTTATTTCCTTTTGATAGATCTAAAAGTTGGAAATCCTGGAAATATGCAAAATTGCGATTTGGGCGTAGGACACGAAATTGAAATTTAAGATACGCGTATGTCGTAGAATGTTTATCGTACGTTATATAGTGTTAAAATCGTAGTCACGTAAAGGTTTCTATTTGTCGACGTGACGTTGCATCTTAGTGGAAACTAAGGAGATGGAATTTTTCCTGCAAGTATTCGCGTATACAGGACTAAAAGTCTCGAGTACGAGGATTACGGTCCAGTAAAATAAATGTAAAATGCATTCATGATATGTTCAAGCGTAACCTTAAAAGTATGTCTATTGCCCCGCGTATATATTATCCCTGTTTTCCTCTTTTTCTTTTCTTTCGAGTTGCGTTCATATTTTCAAAAGCGCGCACGGTACCTGTGTTTCAAAATTCCACCAAAAAGGAAATAAGCGAGAAAGGATGGCGAATGAATTAGAATCGCTTCGCTACGCGCGTGTCTTTAAATTGTACGTCGTTATTAAATGTTAAATTAAACGCGGAATAAAGAAGTATAATGTTTCGTTTAAAAAGAAATGTTATATAACTAGGTCCGCTTAAGGAAGAATTATGTTATTTGCAGTACCATAGTTACCCGACTGTATTCTCGTGCGAAGGACCTCTTTTACTCTAATACGCGCGATTAACACAAACGTGATGAAAAAAATAAGATAACAAAAATTACGTTGCTGTTAAACACAATTGCAGAATTATGTCGTTATTATTTCATTCCATCAGTCGATGTTGTTTTTAGTTTTGAAAAATACTTACTATAAATTTGTCAGTTTATAAATAAAGGTTTCTCTTTACTTCAAAAATATAAAAAGATGCGAGTCGATAAAAACTTACCGAAGCAAAAGAATGTTAAATACATCTTTATAAGTTTAAGAATATCAGTAACTCACGGTCCCGAACTCGTACTGCTCGCTTTGGCAAAGTTTTTCTCCGCAATTACATATAATTCTTCTCATTAGGTTGAATTCTAGCATGGTAGTCTACTGCACACTGTACAACCGTAAATTCTTTACTTGCCTCGTATATATAAATCTTCTAAAACCCAATAAACCCATTAATAAATATAAAATATTTGGCTACCATATTACATAATATACCAAAGACGTTCGAAACCCTTCGAGATATCCAGATGATGGAACAATATTCGAATAACACCGAAGATATAGCTGCTCTACTTTAAAGACCCTGCTTTGTTCCCTGTTTTTCTTTTCCTCACGGACCAGCAATTTGCTCTCATTACTTCGAACAACCAAAGTTGCGGAGAATAAATCGCACGTGGTAGTCGCGTAGCCAACGTAAAACACGGAGCGAAAACGTCCAATAAATTGCGAAACGAACAGTCAGTGTCAGACCGTGAAGAGCTCTTTTGAGTTGCTTCTACAAAGCGGTTAATACGAAACGCGGCAGGGCGTAGAAAAACCACTACTCCATTACACCCTTTGAATCCGGCGTAATTATCTTACATCGCTATGTAAATCGCTGCGGATAGTTGGTAAAATTAACACGAAATAGGCCGAAACACGAGGACAAGAACGTTCTTGTCGTCTAGTCGATCTTAGTTCGCTTCGACTCTGAAAAAATAGCAAACATCGTATCGAAGGAGCAAACTTTCGACAAGAAGGATTGAATTTTGGCCAACTCGAATTTTGCTGGTGAACTTATCGTCGTGCTTCGTAAATCTTTTCGTTCAAACGCACAAGCACGGGAACACATTCGTCGAATCTATCGATTTGCGTATTTCTTCGCGTTACGCTCGTTTTGCAAATTTTTGAATCTTTAAATTTTCCATAAATGCGTGAACGCCCCAGTCCAGCGACGATACACGTTGGCATAAATCTTTTTGCTGAATTAACTTTCCGAAGATTACTCGCTTATAAGAGATATCGGTTTGCTGGAAAATATCCAGACAAATTGCCACGAAAGAAGACGAAGGCACGATGTTATAAAATTTTACGATATCTCCGATATTCCCGATTTGGAAAGTCGGTGCCACGCCACTGTCCTCACGAGGCGTTCAACCTCGGCAATACACTTTTTCGCTCGTCGACGTCGAAGTTTATTTGGTTGGAGAAAGAAAGTTTTCCCCTGTGCATCCTTGCCCTTTCTTCTCTGACCACTCTTTCTCGGTTGATACAAATCCTTACGAACGGAGTAGAGAGAAGTTTCGAATCGAGCTGCGTCGATGAAGAGATAAATCTCCTTCGAGCATGACGTAACCGTGCAACGCGCGGAATTTACGAGCGTGATGGGTCGAAAACGTTGCCCTTTGAAATTTTGATGAGGATCGGTGAGTCCCTGTTGCCTCGGAAACCATCAGGAATTTCTGAGCGCGAAATGAGATTGAAGGATGAGTGTACACGGTGCTCTTTGGCCGGTGTGAAATCACTCTTATCGTTAGAGTGATTCTGAATAAACAATGTTCTATAAATTTTTGTTTGCGGAACTATTAACCTAAAGGGCGGACTTAGTTCGGTTTTCCTTGGCAACGTTTCAACTTTGCGAAAAATATTTATTTCGAATCGAGAAGCTGCTTCCGCTTTTATAGCTCGCGAGCTTGCGATATTCCTTCTCCTGCAATGTTTATTATCGCGTATCGTCTGTGGATCTTCGCGTATAGCTACTCGTTTTCGATTATTACGATGAAACATTTAATCGAACGTTGTATAACAATGTGACGCGTCGTATCAATAATTTTGAGCAATTTGATATCTTCGAATTGGAACAAAAGAGAAAAAATATATATAAGTATTATAAAATAAATGGTTACTTTTAACTTTTCTACCATAAAACTTTTCTTCGTCTTAGAAAAACAGCGGAAAATTCCAAAGATTTATGTAATAACAATCAATCTAATCCGAGAAATATTATCGAAAACAGAAAGAATTCAGACACTGAAACAAAAGCTGTCTATGTTACTCGATGAAACGTAAACTTCGCCAAAATAGATGACCCTTCAATTTTCTCGAATTTACTTACGAATTTTCCAGACAACCCAATATAATGTCACTGCTTGCAACAAAATCGATACATTTCTAAGCTTCGAACGAAAAGAAAGAAATACGTTCGAGTTTAAACAACAGAAAATTGAACATCGCGTTCTCGTAGTTGAAAGAAACGGCTACAACAGAACGATCTTAATATTTTCAAGAAAAGCAGAAGTTACTTGGCGATATGTCGCGCTGTATCGAAGCGATTTTTATTTGACAACATTTTTCCTCATCAGCAGAAAAATACACAGAGATACATGGCGGTAAAGTTCAGATACTGTTGCCGAAGTACTATATTCCGCGAAGTAAAAAGGATCGACTTTACTCTGCGAAATTTTTCATATCGCGTTACACAGTAAGCAACGTGATTCTCTGCTGTAAAAACACACGATAAAAGCGCAGATATCACGGGGGAATAATATTCCGATGTTTCTAATTTACACGCGCATGCGAAATTCGTTCTAGGCCTTTGGTGAGCTTGCTTCCGGTTCATGGCGATGGATATCGAACATGAATTACAGTTAACGAGAGCTTACACTTCGATCGTATTACGAATCGCGAGTTTGTTGGCCTGTGAGCAGCGAGTTGTAAATTTAAATATTCGAAATACAACTTTACCGACGTGCTCCTCGCAATTTCGTTTTATGTCGACCTCTGAAGGAACATTTCAACTACTTGAATTCTTAATTAAAGGAGACGCCAGCTAAGCATTTCATATTTTATAGTTAACGTATTATCGTAGGAATACGTTATCGAAGGAAATACGAATATCGTAGGAATTAGAAGAAAATTGAAGCGTTCTGTTTCGATCGTATTAAAATATCGTGAATTATTAACGTATAAGCGATAACCTGCTTAAATTCTTTTACCAACGAAACGACGAACCAATTGTATTTAAACTACTTTTAATACAACGTTACGCGAAACTTATCACGCGAAAACAACATCTCGACGATTCGTAGACAACGTTCGACCACCATATTCGACACTTTGGATCAGCAGGACGTCCGCGCAACAACAGCTTGGCTCGTTATAATCTAATGACCATAATCAAGACGTCATCCCCGTTGCGACCGCCGAGGCAGAAGCGAATCGCTCGGTACTGCTTTATAATTAAATTTTTAATGCGGATATTAGTCTTCCGCCACGATGGACGACGCGTAGGATCTACGGGGCGCAAAAAGGAGAAGGCGACGACACGGAAACGAAGATAAAACCAGGCGAACAGCCCGGTGGTCTGGTCCCCCTTTCTCTACTCCCCCTTCCTTCTCGTTTCTTATTAAATTTCCAAACCAACGACCGCGAAATATCTCGAACGTCCGGCACAGTTTTCATGTTTCCTTTCGCCTATTGTCCAAACGCCATTTGTACCCTAGTCACGGTAAGTTACACTTTCAAAGTACCTCGAACGAATTTCAATTCACAATTCCAGAACATGAATTGAGAAGTACAGAAACAGAGTCAAATATATATCTACAACGGCGTTGTACATATGACAGAGTAATGTAAAGCTATAGCAAGCTTCGTACGTGACACGAGCAATTTAAAAGAATTTACTCATCGTATGTCTATCCGTAATTTTCCTCCTAACATTCACACTTCGATGGTTCTTGGTTGAAGTACGCGCGTAGTACGAAATTAAAATCAAGAGACGCCTATACGATAGAACGATTCGTGCGATTAGAATAATCTGTATTCATTTAGGGGCGGATGAAACTATTCTAACAAGAAATTAAATCGAATAAATCATATTTCAAAAATAGCTCTTAAAGTCTTACTAGTACTCGTCTTCTAACGCTCTGTATTACGATCTAACGTTAGCGAATGTAATACAACATGATATAACATTTCTTAGTCTCCAGTCCATTTTTTATGCGCGTATAAGGCAAAAATGTTCCACGGAGTTTCGTCGACTAATCGCGAAAATCGTTCTCTCGAAAAGAAAATACGCGTCTTGTGTTCTCGGCGAGAACGGACAGAATTTACGAGACGCCCAAACGTTAAGGCGTCCGTCATAAATTTTGGAAGGAGCACGAAAGAAACGGCCGCCGTATCAGCGTCTCGGTTCGCGCTGAAAATACTGTCACGAATCGGTGATAAGCACATAGGTTATAAGGTTGGCCAGTTACTCACGGAGATCCAGGAATATCTCGTGAGGGCAGTAGTTGGATACACAGGATGTTTGAGTTATTGACATCCGATGTCTTCTTTCGATCAGGCCATATATAAAACATCGAAGAACAACGGGAATTCTCTCGTTTCACAAGGAGAACGTATCCTAAGAGGAATTCTAGTATTTTGGATCCACAGCTTGTTCCAATTTTGTCTAACATCCTCTCGCATCGATCGGTCAAAGTTTATCTATTGACCTCTTTTTTGTATTTCTGGTGCAACAAATGGCGAGGTACGAAAGACGAATGAATTAAAAATATTTCAACCAAAAGATAGAATAATTAAATATTTAATCGCTGTGAAACCTGCAGTGACCGAGCATTTTATCCGAATGTTCTATTATACGATCACTAATGGAAAAAATGAGGAATCGTGTCGAATCTTAGACGTACTCGTGTGTCGTTCGGACTACTATATTTGAAATTCACCACTTTCATATTCGGAATATTATTTATTATAACGCAAACACTGATTTAATCCATCTTGAGAAATGTATTACTTTTTCTTATTGGCGTATAAGATAGATAATACTAAATAACTAAATAACAAATTAATAATAAATAAGTAAATACATCGAGGATCATACTTTATTTGGAACTTCTTCGCAATGATAAATTAGCGGAGGAAAATTTAAAATAAAGTTACAACAGAAAGCAAAGTTGAAAATAAAACGAATTGCGTTAAATGAGTTTCATAAACTGTTAGGATGATCGATTGTTTCGTCCCAACAGAGTGTGCAGTTACGCTGTAAAAATTTCGAACGCGGTATCTGTTTAGCAGTGAAATTAATAAGTTGAAAGAAAAAGTAATTATTTTCATGCTTTACGTAAGAGAATCGCCGACGAAACAAAGAGAAACGAACAAATGATTTCTCGAATATCCGTATAGAAAACATAAATTATGCATATTCCGTGTTTAATCGTATATTTGCTATCATGAAAAATTAATTAATCCCATCAGCTCGATTCGCGTTGTCGACAAAACAACATCGTTCTATTTAAAAGTTCTTTCTACGAAATCTAGAACGTTCTTCGCAATTTTTATCCTTATTCGTTAGATTTTCATCATAATGCCGCTAACGATAAGTCGTACGGTACGGTCAACTGACGTGTGTCTGCGGAAGGAATACATTACCGGTAGTTTATTTCCAGGTAGCGTGAAACGAGATTCGCTAGGAGCAGTCTTGTCCTAACGATGTGATTTATCGTTGGCCATCGTCGTCTAGATCTCCGTCGCAATGTCAAGCCACGTGTGCACTGAAATCTGTGCTGCATGAATCGCGTGTACGCGATGGTATACGTTAAACGAGCCGCTGCAAGAGATCTCTAGATCCGCGGCAAGGGATAAGCGGCTTACTGAAATATCAGCCGGCCCAGCAAATCACTGCCTATGCGTCCAGAATCAGTCAACAGTATTCCAAACGTCGAAGAGTTAATGGAAGAGAAACAGTCTGCTGTCAAACTGGAATTGCAGTTGGAATTTATGTAAAGCCGTATTCGTTGTGATTCCGCGGAGAGCGCAATTCGATGTCCTCCGCGTCGTGTCCAGAGTTAGGAAACGACGCGACGCTTCGAATATGTCGCTTTTTTTTGGAACAGATAGATCAAAAAGTAGTAGAAATCGATTGTACGGTAAAGCGAAGAGTAACCAATTACGAATCCGGTTGTAGTTAGCTTTTATCTGTGCCATGTATCAACTAACGTCGGCCATGAGGCTGAGAAACCGTATACTCGTGTTTGCGAAATTTAAAAAATTGCACCTCATCGATAAAGATAGAGTTTCGCAAACGTTACGAGTTATAAATCGGCTGACTTTCGTATTTGATATTTTCAGGTTACGTACAAAGTTAATTATAGGCAATTATATTAGAACCATCGATCAGTTTCTCTTAGTTTTCGAGTAATTACTTGTGCTGTTATTGATAATTAAAGTGACATCTTTAATTGTTAGTTAATTGACAAGAGTGAAATTACAAGGAACGTCCCAAAAGATATTGAGTGACATTTTCTATGAGAAAGGCTATTCGGTAAAGCAGCATAGCGAAATAAATCCAATTTTGTTAGAAGCCACGTACAGTTAGTAATATTCCAGATTTCTACCGCAGTTTACCTACCAACAAAATCAACGAGAACCTATTACTTACTTACGTTCCATCGTTGCTTCAACGTCACAGGGTATATTCTTGAGAAACCAAATTCCTCTTCCAAGTTATTAAACAACGAAGTTTATTATTCATATATACAAACGTTTACATGCTCGTTAAAAGGTTCGACCAATTGATTGACCAAGCATAAACGCGTTTGCCAGTGAAACGCGTTCATTCTCACACGATACACCAAATATTCATACGAAACAACGTTCAACACGAAAGCACGGTACCGACGCAACGCGACGCGACGATGGATATCGGGAGTACGGGAAGCTTTCGACTGGGAGACGAACATTCAAGGAAGAAAAATTATTGTCTATGTACAAACGTCGTGACGAACGAGACACTGCATGATCGCCTGTTATTCTCTCCTTTTTACATTTATATTTACGATTAATTTAAATCTAGGTGAAAAATAAGAGTACGACCTTGACAGTTCAGGAGGGAATCTTAACGGTACTTATTGTCTATTTACAAACGTCGTTTACCATGCTTAACGTTTTTGGCATGAGTCAATCGTAGTTTCGCGATAGGATAGTAAACTGTGAGCCGCGTCCGTTCTTTCCTTCTTTCACGCGAATAAAACCTATTCAAAAGTTTCCATCCAGTCTCAAAAATGTCATTCTTCGAACGATTCCTTTCTACACCCATCTATAATTGCGATCAGTTGCCTGTATTTTCGTTGGAAAACCAGCAACTACGTTAGGTTTTTGCAGAGTAACTGTCGCTTCCAATTTGAATTTCAAGATTGAAACACACATTTGTAATCAAAGTAATTAAACTCACCTGAAACGAAGAAAAATGATGTCAATTTTGCGCGTATTCGTTGTACCGTTACAAAGAGGATCTTGACGAACCTTTAACGCAATCATCAACAGAGAATACGCGCAACGAAAGAGAACCTAAGTCCGCGTTTATCATGCTTCAGACAATGTACTCCTTGATACGATCTAACTGAAGAATATGAAGCATTCGGACCGGCATTTCATACGTTACGATCTGATATAACTGGTACATACCATACGTATGTGTTAATAACATCCAAATCGTATGGTATTACACAAAGTTAAATTAATTCCCAAAATTTACTCCAACACATCCACTGTCTACCTTCTCCCAACGTATATCTCATTCATTTCGGAAGCTACTTGTACGATCAAACGATAGGATGCAAACAAAAATCTCCCAAGCGAGCATCGGACGTTAAAACTCATATACTGGAGCAAAATTCATCGGTGAGTATCGGAGAACGAGTCGCGGCTCGTCAATTTGGTCAGCATCAGTCGTGACGCCACGATCGTCGACAAACCACCAGGACCGCCTATATACAGCTCTCTTGGACACGCGAACTTCTCGTGTAAATATCGTGACTACGATGGACAGGAAGCGTGCTGGGTCGCAACGGGCTCAAACTCTTCTCCACCTTTTTCACGTAGCCGTTAGGATAGATCCACGAGTCCTTTGTATGCAAGACCGACGAGGGCGTCGGATAATCCAGCTCCTCCAAATGACCGAAATCTTTCGTTCTGTCCGACTTCGAAGTCTCGTAATTCGGTTCGAAGATATCGGGCCTCTTATCCATCTTGCTTGGAATCACGTCAGGATCGTCATCGGCCATATCGTTCATCGTTTCTCCTTTAACCTCGTCGCTGGCCTCCTTATTCAACGGCGCTATAACCACTCTGTCGTCTTTATTCCCGTAACGAACCACTTCGGTGTGAGTTTTCATCGATTGCATCGGATGGTTACGGCGATACAGTGTCAGAGTTATGCCGACGATCAGAATGCACACGGCTGTTATTCCACCGGCGAAACATGCCACCAGAAGACTGTAGTCCATGCTGCCGTCGGAAGTTCCGCGATCTGCGGACAGAAGGAAACGTGACTCGCGTAAAAGACAATCGTTAGGTAGACGATCGAACGTACGAGGTTTGGTCGAAAGCGAATCGGACGATGCGCTCGTTATCAGTGCTGCTAACGAGGCTGTTAAAAGCACCGACGACTGTTAACGCGCATCGCGTACAATCGGCCGGGTTTTCCCAACCAACGTTCTTCTTTCGACGGATCGAGCACGGAGTATCGTCGTGGATTTTAAATTTACAGATCGATCACTCGGTAATTGAATTTCGTTATTGAATGGCAGCCAGTTTCGACGTTTCATCTCAACGCTCCGCTCGCGCAATTAGAAATGTAATTTAAGACTCGTTCGACCAGCCCCTATGGATTTTATGATAGAACCTCGACGATTTAATCAGCTGCTCTTCCCAAGAGCTTGTCGATCGAAATTCAAGTCGAAAGTTTCTCTCTTTTTATCTGCAAGTACATACTTGCTTGGCTTTTTCTTAATGACGGTAACTTGAACGCGACGACGAATAGAGTTAAAATTGTTAAAATTCATTCTCTAAACATACAGCTAGATGTGGTGGTCGTTTCTTAAATTATCCTTTTTGATATTTGTACGATTCCTTCTTGTTGCAACGAGTATGAATATAAATATACAGCTTAAAATATAGCATAATATATTTTTTCATAAGAAATAAAGAATAACGAAATTGCAGTTGCGGTCGATTCTATAGTCCGGTAAGATCCTATAAGATCCTGTAACATGAGATGTGAAAGGTCCAAGGATCGTTATGTGAAAAATTGAAAAATTCGATTCGAACTATTTTTCATACGAGTTCTCAATTATCTACGCAACGAGAATAACAAATTGTATGTATCTAATCTTCCTTAAACGTTACATTTATGTTTTTATTAACTTTCGTAATACTTTGTCAAATTTAAGAACGCACAAATATTCTGATTATTTATGGTAACCAACGATATTGTTCTGACGACTTTGCGATAAATCATACAAATACGAATAAACATAATTTACAGCAAAATCTCGTTTAACGCGGTTGATAATTGCGGACGGGACAAAATTTCATACAGAAATACGACATTTCATAAATATTAATCTAATATTATGTTCGATCAGTTATGTATAACCTCGAAAACACTGATACCTCGCAACCAGAGTATAGAAATTTAATTTGTAAAATCATCATTTATATTTAATGGCAAGATATTTCAATACAAAACGCAACCTCGCCAATTATCAAAATGAAAAGAATGGCATTCTCGGAATTGCTTTCGAAATAAGAGAAAGAATGCAGGATTATTTTCGTTGAAACGAACATTCGAATCAACGACACGGTCTTTCTTGGAAAAGCGCCTTAAGACATTTCCGGCAAACTTGGATGGCTATTGGATCACGAGAGAAACGTGAAGAACTTCCGGTAGCAAAGATCGAGAAGGAAATAGGAAAGCGGGCCCACTGACGACGATGGCCGAGCTTTTTGACATTCCGAAAACGCTTCGGTTCGTTAGCCAACGAACGTTTCGAATGTGCACGTTCCTCCGTATGCACCTGTACAGATGTGTACATATTTATTCCGAAACAAACATATACCAAGATAATTTGATTTGTGTACGGCTAACGTTTACAGGCAATTTACAATCAGAGCAAATACATCCTAATGCATCGGCTTAACTTTCAACGAAATTAGCGAAGAAAGGGAATGGCACCAGGAGAGATCGTCGTTACGTAAATACTTAGCTGAGATGGAACTGTTTCAGAAGGAATAATTTTGAAGTATCAGATTGAACAGAAAGAGTTCGTTTCGTGTGTTTTCGTTTTATTTCGTGCCATTTTATGCGTATATTATTCTTATACTTGCTGAATTTGTTAATCAGTCGCATACACATTTTCACGAGAGTATATCGTGGATGTTACATAAATCTTGAAATCTCGTTAACAGCTGTAATGAAACGCGAAAATCTAAAAACGGGTATAGATGTTACAATGAAATGCAATACGTGTATAATAAGATAATGCCGCTTATTCATTCACGTTTACAAAAAATCATTATTAATCACGTTGACAAGCTTTAATCCTGATACTCATCGTATTACTTATACTTTATATTACGCGGAATAACGAACATTGACGCAATGGAACTACGAAACTGCACATGATGAAATCTGAATAAAATTATTGCAAACAAAATATGTATGTACGTACTCCGATAGAATCTTCGACTACGTAAATAATAATTAGGAAAATATTAAGAAATATTATCCGAATTTGTTTGCACGTGTATCATTCTGTAACAATATCATAGAATTATTCTTTCGATGGATTATATCGAATAGATCTAAATCTCCTTAATGTCTTGTACTATCTCGACCCTTTCGTAGATCTTGAAAAGATGCAAAAGGTTTAGGCACGTCAACTTTTTCAGTTTCATTGTTCAAAGCGCATAAAATATCACGTACAATCTCAACACGATACGTATTAAAAGTTCATTTCACAAAAATTACCTCCTAGCATAATGTACATTGTTTTTAACAGCATTACCCCGCTTTCTAATATCCCTAGGACTTGTCGTATTACGATATTTCTATTATCCTCAAACACCTTCACTATTTCACACCCAGTTACTGCGGTTAGCATAACGCGTTTTCGTCTGGGATATTAGAATGCTATGCAAATGCTTCTACTGTTAAACGTAAACCAGATTGTACACATACGTACATACATATACATGTAGGGTGTCTAGACGATAGAACGTTCGAATAACGTGAATTCGGATAAGAGAAATAGGATTAGAACATAATAATATAGATGAACGTTTTTTTAATCGAATGGAAAATGGATCCTACGTTTCTGATCGTAAGTAGGTACATCGACGTTGTGGTCGAGGTATTAATTAACGATACACCAAACAACCAACAGTGTATTCTCACTGACCAAGGTATCCATAATGATACCGTGAATGAAAAAATGTAATGAACAAACGAAAGTATCGCTGTGCCTCGCCGAATAAAAGCCACTCAAACGAACCAGAGCAATACAGAACGAATTCATTTCGTTCAGAACGAGCATTCGCATTTATAAAAGCACTAACCTGCGGTTCTTAACGGGACACATTAGGAGGAAATGACATGGACTCGGCGAAACTGGTTGAAACGGATCCGAAGAGGTTGGCAAAGGTTGACGACAGGGTTGGAGGTTCGAGGCGGCCCAGACCAGGTTCGCATTATCAGTAGAACGTATACAGGCCGAGATCCGAGATGAGCTCGTGTTGCGAACGTGCCTGTCCACGCACACACCATTATACGTGCATGTACAGGAACGAATACCTATCCAAGAAGAGCGGGGAACGTTTGCGCACACAAGCCGAGATCGTCCACGGACCGAGATGAATAAACCATGAGGATGGAAATTAAAGGCGATAAATGCGCCTCGAATGAGACAGCAGCGAGGAAAGGGACTCGCTCTTTATGGGATTTTAATTCAACCTCCGCGGGAAAGGAGGATACGAAGAAACGTGTCGTACGGAGAGGGAAAGGCGACTCCGGCCAAAGAGAGCTTGAAATGATCGCGGATACGCGTATAATTGCGCTCGTGAAACGCACGGACCAAGCTCGCAATACGATGCTATGGCCCGTTCAACTCGTGATACAATTCCGGCTAATTGAGAGACGTGACAAATGTCAGGAACGCGTACCCTCTTGCCAAAGGACCTCGTTCGTGTTCACCGTTTCTGTACCCCAAGCTGAATATGATCGTGACGTTCGCCCTTCAGTTTTCCGGTGGTTTTCACAGGCTAAGACGGAAATGAATTCGTTCAATTTAGTAAGTTACGTATAATTGCTCGAGTAACTGGATATTGCTGCGGGTAACACGACATTATCGATCACGTCTGTTTGCATTTGGAGATACGCGTTAATTTTGTTTCATAATATCGTCATTTATAATGTCATCGAATCGAAAAGGAAGAGAGTTCACGAATTTTTCATTTTGCTCGTATTCAGCGAATACATCAAGCTATATGATTCGTAAATTAGGAGATTAATGTACTTACATGCTAGAAACCGAGTTAGAAATGATTCTAATATTATAGATAATATAATAGTGTGTTGTATATTTTCTATTTATTTGATTACAAACCTACCTTTTGTATTATATATGTTTCATAATGTAAAATACCAAATAAAGTACCAAATTTACTAGAAACATTTTCCAGTGAGCAAGAGTCTGAATATTTTTACATCCTGCACACTTTTGACGTCAATAAGAAAGGAAAACATTCGTAGAACTTACCGGTGGTGTACATAGCGACTGCTTTGAGCGTGACTGGTTCAAGGACTACAGGATCGCTTCGACCCTTTGCGTTGACAGCGTAAAGATGAAGCCTATATTTACGACCAGTCTCTAAACCAGGAACCTCAAAAACCGGACCGGACGAGCTGGATCTCTCTGTGTGGTTTAGGTAAAAGGTATTGAAGTGATAAACGTTCTCCTCGCTATACACCTCCAGCTCGTAATTAGTTATGGGCAAACCGCCGTCAAATCCCTCCGAGCATCTGACGATCAACCAATCCGCGTCCCTCGATTCGGTGGCTTTGAAATCCTCGTGACCTATTTCATGGAAAAATGTGGTGAATGGTTTCGAGAAGGATGCCCGCGCTGTTATATGCGAGAGAAAAAGAGAATTCAGAAAATCGAGGATAGACAGCACTTGCCACGTAAAAGGGAAAGCTCTTAACGAATATGAGTCGAAAAATTAATACTTTTAAAGATATAAATAATTTGTCGTCTAAACCGAGTGGCTTTCTCGCTTTGGAAATTATCATGCTGCGTAAAAGCAACGAATAATGTCTAAATTTGAAACAGTCTATTTGTACTTCGCTGTATTTAATTATTTACATACTTAAGTATTCAAATATCTATTTAATTTTATATTTAGATTAGAAAAATTACTATTTTCCATGTGTTTGTTTATGTTTTTGACTCTGTACTTGTACAACAGTATTATTATGGAATTATTATTATTTATCATACTGATGTTATCTTCTAACGAAGGACGTGGATGAAACAAATTCTTTTGTAAAAAAAAAAGGATTGCATGCAAAACCGCTGTGACTCACAATTTTATTTCGCCTGATAAATCTGCGTTATAACTATGGTATACACATGTGTGTACGCCTCTTTTCATAGCTATGAGGCTACTTCCTGATCTTACATAATGCGTGATAATTAGCTCAAGGTACTAAGGAAACGATAAATCGGGCAAAATTTTGTATTCACGCAAGATAAAGCCCTAGAGCGCTGTAAAAATATGTAAAAGCTATTTACGAGAATTACGACAAGAATTACGACAAAAATTATTCGTTAAACAATCTCCTGACCTAAATAGCATAAAATAACGCAACATTTAATTAGGTAGTCTGCCTAAAATCTGAATCTGAGTTACGATACGACTGTAACAACAAGCGCAATAGAAACCTTAATAGTAAACTGCTTCAACGGCTTAAGAGCTATAATCTACATCGAAGAGAAAAGTACTTGGTTGCGAAATAACGGCCTGACAGGACTGAACATAAAACGAGGAAAAGTAGCCTAACAACGTTTAACGTGTCTCCTCGGTAAACCAAGACCAAACGGCGTCAAAATTCCCCATCTCCAGTGTCGCTTTCCTGTAACGAAAAACCGAGGAGCCCTTCGAAACGTACGGCAATCGATTCCCGAAGGGCTTGCCTAATTTTACGATCGTTTTCACGCACGACCGAACATCTTGTCTCTTGTCGAGGGAACACCGGAAAATAAGTTGTTGAACATAGCATACGAAGCTATCGAGTGCGAGCTAGTATCCTCCTATATGACGGGCGTACGTAATAACATAGTTAGCGGCGTTTAGATCGAAACGAGGGGTTCCCAGTGTCGCTTACCCATTCGATACGCGTACGGACCGGTCGACTGGAGGGCCGTGCAATTCTGAAGGGGATAGGGTTTCCCGGCGACGATGATCTGAAAAAGACAGGGCGTCTTTTGCACCCCTATCCGGTTTTTCGCCCAGCAGGCAACCGTGCCATAGTCCATGTCGTTTGCCGGAGTATAGTTCAACCTGGATCCATGCCAGTGGCTAGTGATGAGGCTGAGCGGCTTCACTTGCGTGAATCTGTTGGCCGGCACGTTCATCAGCTCGCCGGAATTGTTGAAGGTCCAGTGGAAAGTGATGGGCGGCGGTTTCGACTGCACGCCACATACCAGCGAGATCGTCTCGTGCTTCAAGGCGCCGACAACTTGGGTAGATGAGCCGTCTTTGCAGACAGGCGCGTCTGAAAATCAGGTCAGACACACCTCCAATGTATCGTGTCAACGCGAATCCGAAACCCTAACCGAATTACGAGCTCTCGTCTTAAAGTCCATCTACCGTGACGAACATAGAAATAGGTGAGTAATTAAAGATCTTGTAGCAAAATTTTAATTTCATTTACCGCGTGATTATTATTCGAAATAGAAATTTGGAAATTATTCTGTAGTTACGGTGCTTTAAAGTACGAGAAGTGTTATTTTTAAATCTTTTAAAAGATTGATGTAGTAAGTAAAAAAAGTAGAAAAATTGAAATATCATTTAATTATAGAAATATAACAATGCATGAAATAAAATTCAAAAAATATCATTTCTTTTTTCTGCTTACTATACTTATATTTTATGATAAAACTGTTTTCATTTCGTTATATTATTGCTCGATTAAAAAAATAAATGCGATACGTATATTGTATTCAGCCAAGCATTTTATCCATCTTTTTTACTGATTTTTCACTGAATACCTGATTTTCACGTATTTAGAGGGTTAATCGATTAGAAAAAGAATGTAAAAATTTACTCACACATTATGTCCAACGTTACCGGTCTGCTGGTAGATTTCCCCTCGACATTGACTGCCATGCAAGAATATTCGCCGGCGGAATTTCTAGTCACGCTTCGCAAAACCAAAGATTGTCCGCTGGGAAGAAAAATTCTAGCAGTCGAGTTCTGATGCAGCTCCTTGCCGTCTTTGTACCATGCCAGCTTGTACGCTTTGGGATTCGCCTGAACGTCGCATTCGAAGTAGACGTCATCGCCCTCGTTTATGTCGTTTGCCTTCAAACTCAAACCCAGCTTGATCGTCACTATTGGTGCATCTGGGAATTTTATGCGCGATAAATCAATCTAAGAGTACCATTAAGGACAATTTCTACTAGTATACTAGACACGCCCAGTAGTATCGATAAATCTTTCTTCCTATCTCTCTCGTATTTCATATTTCTTGTTGTAAAATACACCAATTGGAACAAATGACATGGGATAAGATTTCAATTTATATCATAGTTGGGAACGTAAATCGTAAGTGAGATAGAAAGGTTCGTCGACTGATCCATTGATACCATTATAGTTCTAATGTAAAACACTATCGTTTATAACTTGAAAAATGAGCCTCGAATGACATTTTTGTACGTGAATTTTTTATTGCTTATAACAATATGTTGAGTTTGCCACTTTGGATCAACGCCATTGTAATCCTTGAATCGTGAGCTTTCGACCAAGGTATTACACGTTTCCCTACTCGCTGTTCTAATAACTAAAGTCGATGGCCAGAAGTGAATACATACTCGTGGAAATAAAGAAACGGCTTATGAAACAAAAATACTGTAAATTAGTGGCATATTAAAAATAAATTTGCTAAGAAAGTAATACCATTTTGAGGAGTGTCGAAACGTAGTTTGTTGAAACATAGCGAAAGTTGAAACAAAAGAGTGATACTTAAATTTAGCAACGCAAAACATACCTAAATATTTAGTAAAAAAGAAATACTAGTTTTAAAAATATTTGTTCGCGTTATCCCTCGTAACGCCGTCATCGTGTCAAAGTTTAAAGAAAATTCGCTTTACTCACAGTGAACCAGTAGTCGCCACTTATCTTCCAGGGCGCTGTTAGGTACAACCGGATTCTCCGCCCGGCAAATCAGATATTTTCCATCGTCCTCCATGGTGGGTACATAACTCAACACGCTTCTCGTGATGTTCGGACTATCTGCAAACTACGAAGAACTCAGAATCTAAGCTCACGTGTACCTGTCTTACAAAGGTAGAAACGAACCGCGGCTAGTATAAGTTCAAAAATGTTCTACTCACATTTCTGGCCATATGTTTGACCTGATGGTTTCCCTTCCACCAAGTGATCACAGCCTCTGGCCTGGAACCCGAACTGGCGCATTCAACTTCGTACGTTTTTAGCGCCGACAAGTGCGTTTCTTTGTTCGTAATATTCACTACTAATGGTTTCACTGGAATCCAACACGATTTACATAGAGGGATATTTCGATGGAAAAATATGCTTTTTAGTAAATTGCAATGAAATTTGGAACGTCGTTTGTCGAGTGATACCTACGTTATTTTAAAGCAGTTACGAATGCAATATAATTTACGGTATCGAGATTTTCTCTTGAAAATTTCATCGCCAAAAAGGAGGAACATTTCAAATTATCGTGGATAGCATTTGCGGATAATTACGTTATCGTCTCTGTTTTCGGTGGAATGCTAAAATAAATTTTATGTTCGATGAGATTAAAAAGCTACAATATGGAAATACAATTGACGAACATCTTTCTATTTGTCGTTTCTTTATCTCATAACGTGTATTATATTAAAAATATTACAAGAAAAAAAAAGAGGGATCGAGAGACGTTCAATCTCCGCTAAATGTCAGATCTTCCTCACACACGGTTGTCCTAATCTTTACAGCAGTCGATATATATGTATATATTATTAGAAATAAAAAGTAATGTTTATTCATTACGCTTTTATCTTCCATTCTTATCGCCCTTAATCTCACGCTACATAGAATTCATTTCAACTTTCTTCTCCAAACTTTAATCCCACGATGGAATCTCATTTTCTTCGAGTCATATTTTCCTCCCCATAAAATAACCAATTCGTTATCTTCGTTATAAATTTGAGAGCACTCGTTGTCGTATCACATCGACTCATACTATTCAAATTCTTCTTATAACGCGGTATACAATAACGCATATTGCATTACTTGCTCCTATCTAGTCCGGAATTAGCCAGGTCCAAGTCTACTCGATAAATTTTCAAACCGCATTTTCTCGAAAACGAAATATCACACGAAAAAACTGTATTCTCTCTATTTTTCTTTATTTTCTCTGTTTCGTTTTATTGTTTTTCAACGTATAATCACCTCATCGCCGATTGTGCCGCGATTGCTGGAACATATTCTCGCGTTTGTCCCAAATTTAATCGACGTAATCACGATAGTCGGCTCTCGTTACGGTGCTAATAAAATTTCGACGTTTTTAATATAACGCGTAACACGTATATTGAAAGGAAGGATGACTGCGAGTCTTTCAACTCCACGTTTTACCACGAACTACCGC
Source organism: Bombus affinis (assembly GCF_024516045.1). Taxonomy (NCBI): domain Eukaryota; kingdom Metazoa; phylum Arthropoda; class Insecta; order Hymenoptera; family Apidae; genus Bombus; species Bombus affinis. Next base: position 10,889,665 of record NC_066354.1, read on the forward strand.
GTTTTATTCCATTATTCGCTATTTGAAATGTACGTAGCTTGTCTCAAGCTGTGTAACAAGTCAAAGCGACGCACAACTCCGATGAGCAAGAGTAGTCATCGACTAATCCCGTATTTCGACATGCAGTATCTGGATTATCACAAAGTTTACAGAAACACCGCGGTTTATTAATAAGCTCGAAACTTTGACAAATTAGGACGTAGCTCTTTACGGAAGCTAAACATTCGGTAAGACAGTTAACAAGTTGAAATAGTTTCTTACTTACAATTAATATCCAAAATAATCTCGGAAGTTAGAGGAGCAACGAGATGCGTGTTGCTTGCCCGACAAATTAGCCTAGCTCTGAGGAACTTCCTGGTGACGTTCGTGATGTCGAGATGATTTATCGTAGTGTCCCCGTGTTCTAACGTGTACGTGTCGTCCGTTTCCTCTTCGAAATGCCACGTGACCTTCGGCGGCGGTGAACCTCCGATTACCTCGCACGACAACGACAACTCGCTGCCCTCGTTAAAGGGCTGCAATACCTTGGCCAAATTTTTACCGGGCCCGGTGTAAATCACAGGCTTGTTTGGTGGCACTGTCGTAAGGACGAATTTATGTAAGTCATAATACCGCGAGTATCTTTCTTCTTTAAATCTTTCGAACGATTTCCCCGGCACACGTTATTTGCTTCCGGAGAAATTTATTTCCGATAATTTTTTAATTGCTTCAATCACCCAACTCGCGCTATACAGAGAATGCTTCGACAATTTTACTAAACAATTGTACGAAGTAACAGTTTTATTAAGCAGATTTAGATGGATCAACGTTACATTAACCTCAGAGCAATTAGAGAGAAGAGACGAAAATTTCTAGGTATCTTAATCTCACAGTGAACGTTCCGTTGCTTTGTTTATTACATTTTGTCGTTAGATGCCATCTCTTATTCTAGAAACAGAAACTGTGAAATCTACCATATCCGGTATTAACAAGATGAATGTAATTAAACGCCATAAATGATCCTGCCGCCGCGAAACAGCGCTAAATTACGGTAAAATGGCTTTTGCTCAAGTACACGCTGCATACGCGCATGATAAAACTGCTGGAGATGACACTCCGTAAAACGAAGACGCATGTTACTTAAAAAAAAATATACGAACGAACAATTCTTTATCCGTATAGCAGCGACACCAGAAAATTGCCATAATATGTAATATTTGTCGAGCTCTCGTACCGTGTCCAATTAATTAAGTGAAAATCGCGTTACCATCGCGTCGGTGTCTAAGAGTAACAAGATATTCCTAGCATAATGAGTTCCAACAACACGATTATGTTTATTCTTGCAATCGAATAAAGACGATACGTTGTACGTACTATCCTGGATGTTTGCGACTGTATAACTTGTTATAGAAAATGTTATATCAAAATAAGCTTTCCCTTTATCTCGTAACAATGGTGACTTGGATCACACGGTTACAAAGCAACAAATATGAAAATGACGTTTCTCTGATAAGAATTTCATTTCTTTAAAATAACTCGCTTTAATCGGTATCTCGTTCTAATGTACAATTCTGAATAGATATAAAGCGAAAACCGATTACGTATACACGAAAGCTTAACGACACATTCTCATCTATGAAACACGTTAACAAAATTTTGATTAATCATCTTTCTAGCATCTATACTTGCGATTGAACAAACATTTTCACGTCGCGGTGACTAGCTATCGGCAATCGTCGCTGTCGCAACGAAGAAAGTCGGATCTGTTCGGCTGATAAAATTCTCTGACATTTCTCTTTTAATCTGCGGAATTTTCAATTCCAGGCGTTAAAACTAAATCTCATGAAATAACCGAAAACGAGCAAAAGGCGAGCTGGAAAACTAAAAAGTTCGAAATTAAAAGCGACAACGTCGAGATAGCATCGAGTTTCGGAATGAAAGCAATTAATCGCGATTGATCATCAAGCGGAAACAGTAACAGAGGGAGAGAGAGAGAGAGAGAGAGAGAGATGAAACACACTGTAAAAAGAGAGATAGAACACACTCACCTATCACCGTGAGGTTAACCTTCTGATTTCTCGTCGGGCTATTTTTGTAATCCACCCTGCACCTGTACACGCCCGCGTCGGTTGCCTCCAAGGGATCGATCTCCAATTTCGCGGGATCCACGTTCGTCCTCATGGTCGCCCTTTCGTCGAATACGTATGAATCTGACCAAAGCTTCGCCTGAGCTATCGATTTGCCGCGAGCATCTAGACTGTATATCGGCTCGCCGTCCCTCTCGTCTTTGTACCAAAAAACCATGCTCACCACCTCGCTTCTACTCGTTGGATCGATGTCGCAAGGTATTTGAGCTTTGAAGCCAGCCACCGCCGACACATTCAGCATCGGTACTGAAAATTATCACATATATTATTCAAGCTTCACGTTCACCGATATTATACTCCATGGCACGTTTTATTTCCATCAAAAAATCAAATAACCTTAATTAAGTGCCGTAGTTAATCGCATTCTCGCATCACGCTACATTTCTAACTTTCCGCTGCTTATACGCCGTCACCTACCTGCGCATGCCTGCGTTACCTATCCTCGTTAGTTACTCACCTACTAGATCAAACCTTATTGGCTATCGATTCATAACTTTCAAATATAGTAAAACAGAGAACAGCCATCGTAACCACGCCATTCCGAAATATATATCGCAATAAAAGAGTGTCGTACTTCACTTGAGAGGAACCATACATATATATTTAGTAAATTATCATTCATCCAACGCTTGTCACTCTTTCACAATCCCAATACCGTCGTATTGTATGATTATTGGTGATAGTGAGAAACATTAGGACGTGATCCTAAGAAATATTATTGCTGAACACTCAGTTGCGCATAAAAAACGAGCGTAACGAGGATTTTTAGCACCTCTGGTTTCTTACTAGAACCAACGTCTTGACGTTTCCAAGCTATGGGCACGCGTTTGATGCTGTTACGGTTCTACCTGACTCGCTCTTATTCTTGCCACGGTACAGCGTCGGGTTTGAACCACCCTCTTTGTTTAATGTTCTTTGATTCTTTCGTTCTGTGGTTCAGATGTTTTAAGCTGGGAACCGAGGGATTTCAAGAGGTTCCTTTCTTCATGTTGTTCTCACTTGGCATAAAAGATGATTTAGTTTTTGTCATTTACCGCTTGTAACGTTGGGACGAGCGTATAAGAGGAAGGCAAGCGATTCTGATTTCTCGTGACATGTAACACGCATGATAAGCGGATCTTTCTTTACGTCTGCGAATCTTTCTTTTGAAAATATCGAAATGAAAAAGATTTTGGTACTTTCGTACTTTATATACAAATATTCGCCCATATTCTAAGCACGGAACACACCAGTTACCCTAAACGTTCTGCTTCATCTTCGAAGAAATACCTGCAGTTCGAATCTATCTTCTCGCAGCATCTGGTTGTGTAACGCGGCCTCCCGCCGCTACATACATTTTCTTCCTAATTCAACTTGTACGCAGTAAACGACGCCGTATCTGGAGATTCAGGCTACTACAACGAGGATCCTGAATCCCGTATATTTTCTTACCGCAACCGCGAATTTCCAGTTTTAGTCAGTCACTGACCGAGAGCCGAGTTACTGCAAATTGGCCGGAGCTCGGGACCGAGGCGCAGGTCGGGGCAACAAAAGTTCGTACAAGCACACGTACGATCAGCGGCGGCCGTAAGTGGGTGTACAAGCCGAGACGGGGCCAATTAATCGGTCTACTTACCGATTTATGTCCCTGGTCCTGGGAGCCGCCGCGGCGTCGCGATTTTATTGGCTTTCATAGCCACCTCATCAATCGTCCCGCCACCTGGCCACCACCCGCCTCTTGACCGTCCGCGCACCAACCTCGTTATCCTTTCCCTCGTCGTCCTTACATACAACGTCTACTCGGGAAATTGGCCTCCCTTGCTCGCCCCGGAGATTAATCACGCGCGACCCTATCGATTTACTGCATGAATGTCCATCGTTTTTTCGTCCTCGTTGCTCTTGACTCGCGGAATCGAACGAAACGTTCGACGAGCAAGAAACAGCCAAGGAAATGGAAGATGTCGAGTACTGTAGATGCGAGCGAACTCTTTCCGTCAGAATGGCGCAGTTTGTTGGGTTTGTTGTAGCCTCGCGATATAAAGCAACTGAGAGCGTTCGATTGCTTCGAACTCTTGAAACGTTAGAAACTAAGCTTAAGACTCATAAAAAAAATCGTAAGAATATTTCCGTACTTTAATTACTTATATTAGCTAATAAACTAATATTCCGTGAATATCTCCGATTCTGTCGATAGTGTTGTTAGCGTTTAACCCTTTTAAGTGTGAACACGGTAAATAGCTGGGCTCGTCCGTGTGACCTAGCAGAAACGGATTATTTACATCCTTAGTCATGATGTTTTAGAAACGTGACACGTTGTCGGTTCGTGGGACAATTAAGAAACAGGAAATGACTTGGAATTATAGATATACCTAAATCACATTTACATGTATGTATAATAGACGAAGGGAAACACGTTAATGTGATTAAACAAGCAAATATGCTCCAAATTATGTCGTGTTTGGTTTTGTTTTACATTGTTACATTGGTAGAAGCTTCTTCTTAAATAAAGCAAGCTTTGTCTTCTTTAAGCTATAGCTATTAATAGAAATTCACGATAAAACAGAATTCAACGAATAGGGATTCGTTAACAAATACAGGAAACTCGAAAAGAAAAACGTACGAAAGAGATCAAACGTATTTTACGTTTAATGTATTAACTGATTAGAGAAAGCGTTTTAAAGGCGTAGAGAAACCTGAAATTTGATTACAGAATTATTACCATAATGTAAGCATAAAAGTAAAATGAGTTCCAAATGTTGATGGAACATTCAGGCAACTAAGCTATTGATTAAGAGGACACGACGTATTTCCATTACAGCACAAAACGCATTTCAACTCGTAATTTAAATATATCCATTATACGTATTAATTAAGCATCAAACGAATATGAAAATTATTGGAGAACCATAATTTTACTGAATTAACGTTTAAATGTACCCGATTCTATATCTGTTTAAAAATTCTATCGCGAAATGGTACGATTTGTAAATGGTACGAAAGTCTTTAAACCAATAATGACTATTTAGCAAAAATATATATTCAGAATATAAAATATGATTCTGTAAAAGAGACATTTATATTCATCGAACTGTTTTTATATAATGGATCGAAATTGTATTTCGATATTATTTTGCAATCTTAATTCTAATACATCATTTCCTCGTGGTATTTGTGCGTCTCGAATAAACATGAAAATAGTCGGAAATAGTCGGAAATAGTCGAGACATCTGTACTTTATTTATGTATATGTATTTTCCATAATTTGCATCTTATGAATCTTAAATGCGGAACTCGCTCATATTACTTTTTTCAGTGCATCACTCACTCTTTCGTCTAGTATCCAAAGAGAATTATTCAAAAGTTCGTTCTAACAGAAAATTCAGTGTCACGCTTCATCGAGCGCATATTACACGACGTATTTCACAGCCAGAGGCACTAAATATCTAACAACGAGACTGCTTTAGCGCAAGCAAGAATTTAGCTTCTAGTACTTAACATATTTCAAGAGAAAGAGAAGTCGTATACACATATATAATCTATACGTACGTGCACGTATATACGTATGTACGTATTAATATATTTTTTTTAATACATATATATCTCGAAAAGTGTGAGTTTGCTGCACTTTAGACCATATCACCGTCGCAACTTTCAAGAACTAATTTTTCGATCGAGGTGTTACATGCCCTCCTACTCGTTGTCCCAGTAACTTGCCTAATGTTTTATTTGCCTTTATTATTCGCTCGTTATACTCGTTTTAAATATTTTTCAAATGTGCATATGGTATTACCTCGGAATATCGAAATATTTAGGAATTATTCTAACAAGCTCATGAACGTTAGCCTTTGAAACGGCACGTTACCACGTCGCTGCTAAATTACTAGAGGCGTTTATTTATCGCGAGCTATCTCATACATTTATGAATTATAGCTTGTTACATTTATCCGTCGAATCACTATTTAACAAACACAGCAAACTACAATATCATCCGCAGGCAACATAGAACACAAGATATCCAATTATTAGATCCAATCTAATCCTCGTCCGAACAAAACAAACACCTGTTAGCAACGCTACCGACGTAATATTGTCTCCACAAATACGGAACATCGTCAAATGCTAAATAATTCGTAATACGTTCGCCCAATACAAACAAATCGATAATCCAAGCCACAGATGCTTGGAAACAATTAGCAAGTACTTTAATTAACAGTAAGTATAACGTTTAAGAGCAACATACGTATACAACAAATTATATAAATAGATGTGTGTATGTGTGTATATATATATATAATTCAAGCAATTCAAGCAGAGTAGATTTAGACATTTACGTTCCGTACTCTTCGTTTTAAAAAGTTTCATTGCAAAAGCTTCCTCGTCGATCGATAATATTCACTGACGCGAAACAATACTTTGAGCTATGTTATTACGTGATCGTGTGACGATAATGAAATCACTCGATGCAAACAGAAAGTCAGCATTCTCTCGGGTCACACGAACTTCCGAAACCTATAGTCTCGGTCTTCCATGTCGTAAACTCACGACGCGCTATACGAGCAATCCGCGAGTACGGGAACTGATCTCTCCATTGACCCGCAACATCGTCTTAATCCCTCGGCTATCACAGTGATCGGCATGTTCAAAGCCCTAGGAGGACTGATCAAGTCGGAGTTGCCCAGCGATTCGCTAATTATGTTTCCATCCGTTTCTCGTAATTTATGGTAAACCGATGTAGTAAGCGTCGAGCGCTCAAATTCACAGAGATTGAGTAACGATATTAACGGGAGTTTTACAGTACAACTATTTGGTCGTTAGGCTACAGTTCCTCGGAAACGAATAAACAAAGTTCCTCGACAACTACTTTTCCTGGTATTATCTTTCTCGTGTCTTCTTCGACGTATCAGCTTCGTCTCGCTCTTACCCTTAAGCGTCTCGTAAAAAGTCTGGAAGCATCTCTGAAAGTGTACGAACTCGTGCGTATCTTTCCATATCGTTGCACCACGATGTCAACGTTTTTCTAATTTTACCATATCTCTCTATCCATCCTATAGGCCTTCTACCAACGATACGCTATACAAAAGCGTAACCGGTGCAAGGAACTTCCGTCGTTCGAGCAAACCGGATAAATGCGGCACTGAGTTATCGGTGCGAGAGGTGCCTACGTGCAAACAACAGTCGGACCGAACGTTTACGGATTCGACATGCGTATTTGGGCGGATATCAACGTTTACTTGAAGCAGTTGGATAGATCCGCTCTCAGAGCACATCACGTATCTGACTACACATCGATTCTCGGATAATTATTCAAAGCAAACGCGACCTCGTGTCGCGGGTCGGTAATGCATCGTATTAGCCGCTTCCTTCTATGTACAAGTCCATACGCGCGGATTTCAACAGACGTAACCTGTCGCGAAACACCACGCTGCGCAGATGTTTCGACGGATCTGTGATCTTATTCGATGGGAATGCAAATCGGCCTGATCGGATTCCGCGAAAACTTCGGACGGAATTACGTGCTCGATTATCGACGATAATGCTTATTGAGAAACCAAATGTGACGCGACATTAATAAAGAACGATGATTTCTTTTTCCCTGGTGTCTGACGACGCGATGGCGTGATCGCGCTATTGCGAGACAGCGCCAACACGTATCATCCGGCAAAGTATTCCGAGAGATTTTGAAGAGAAAAATAAATCGAAGATTTGCTTCTAAGAAGATCGATCTTGAAAGTGTACCAAATATACGAATATAGTACGTACGCGCGCATTTAACTTTTAAGCCAATTGCGTCAAGAAGAAAAATAATAGATGTGTTCTTACGTCATATAATTCCTTCTCGCTGTATCTAGTTGGAAAAGAAATTGTTTATTTGAAATAACATTGCATGTATAATTTTATTGCAATTATAACAAAAAATTCTACGTATAATTTTTAAATAATATCATATGTATATGAATTCTGTCAGATTAAAAAATTCCGATTCTAGTTAAAGCTTGCACGTATGTAGAACGCATTTAAATTTATACGAACGAGAAATTTTTTCTGTGAGAATTCATTTTGAACAGATGAAATCAGACTCTAACGTCCCCGCCTAGTTTTCGTCTTTTGAATATAATTCTACGAAGATACGAGATGGAATCTTTGAATACACGATACATTTATGATAAGACAAAATAATAAGACATTTAAAAGGCAACATTCTGAGTGAACACGAAGGCAGATATTTTTTTATGAATTATTAAATTCGCGGTTGGGGAAACAATTTAATTGCAACTATTTCGCTTCAAGATGAAAATTGACGAATCAATATTTGGATTGGGGTTTTTCATACCAGCGAACATTGAAAAACCTGTGTCCTGGGACATAAAATACAGACGTGGGAAGCTTATCAAGAATCTTATTGTTATTAGAAATATAGTTTCATCAAATACCATTTTGTAGTTTCTATGTTTGTTAATAAAAGTACACTTCACAATGTTTGTTACGTAAGGAAGATACGAAGAAAACGATGTACGAAATACCTGTAAACCACTATCGAATAATTTTTTAATTTCATTTTACAATCATTAATAAGTAAACGTGTATCTTATCTATTAAAGAGACGAGTTCAGTATGAACATTGTCAAACGATTACATCATGGATAATGTAAACAATCTCTATGCATATATACTCCCTTTATGCATATACACATGACAGTGTATCAAATTTTCTACAACATTGAAATATTACATTTAATACAATTCCTTTTCAAACGGCCGACACCACGTTCACATTTTACGTATAATAGTTAGCTGCAGAATTTCCTGAATATCCTATCACACAGTATGCGAAGCCGTTCGCATAAAAACATGTCACGAGAAGCACACAGTATCGAATCACGTCCCAAGAACAACAACAACTTGCCGCAGCGGTCCGATAACGAGCAGTTGCTAGGCTATCGCAAATTCGTGAGAATCCCGTAAACACGTCCGCGTTTCCAACGGAATTCTCGTCAACTGCAAGGGACGCACGCGTTCTTGCGACTGTTATCGTTCGCCCATTTAAACGCGCGATGACGCGACGCGATGCTCGTTCCGAGGAGAAACGCCTGTGTAAACAGCGCCATTTCTGCAAACACGGTAACAATCCTTTCCCAATAGTCCCCAACGACGCCCAGGAAAACAACGTTGACTCGGCAAACACGCGTTCTGGTCGACGATGATGCAGGTTACGCGAGATTATCACGCGTCAACGCAGCTACGCGAGAAAAGAACAAACGTGGATCGAAGCCTGTTAAGAAGCGCGTATGTTGCACGATTTTTGTTTCACGCGAAAGCGTTGATGTAATTGAGAATTTTATTTGCATAAGCAGAAGAGACAATGGACTTGGTGTAAACGGAAAAAATTAGCCGCTAGGTCGTTTCACAGAGCAAACCACCCGTTTTGATAAACCGTTAAGACGGTTTTAAAAAGATAGTCGGGAATATTCTAAAATGAAATATAATCGACGAAACTATACTTGATAAACGTAAACAGCAAAATGTAATAAAACCGACGAATGTCATAATCTAAGCGATCCAACTGTATAGACCTTTACGGAATCAGACCTTTGTATCAATCTCGTAAAATGGAGCAAAGCAGTCTCATTTAACGTAGTAAGTACTTTCGTTCTGAGAGATACTTGTACGGCTTGTGTTGCCCTTTATCACAGACAGGAATTTCACATAAGAAAAGCAAAATGTTTGAAGAACTTTACCGGTTAAATTTTCCTGCGAAGGAATACGCTCGCTATTTTCTACGTAATCTACGTTATATAAATGGATTGCGTTTGGAAATACGAACGAAAATTCTAGTTGAAAGAACGGCTGCTTCTTCTACTTATTCTTACCAACGCCTTATGAATGTGGCTCATTGAGACTGTGTTTGAGTTAAATACACGTACTACTAGAGGTAAAATAAAAGTGAAAGAACTTAATCTGACATAGATGTAAAAAATACTGGTTAAATACTTTTTCAAGAATCATATCGTCCACAACTTTCGTCAGAATCGGCAATTTCTTTGTGAATATTTCGGAAACTGCACCTAAACGACGTACATACGTATTGAGGGAAAACTTGCTCAGAACGACGATCTTGACATATTTCGAGGTAATCAAACTCAGCGAGCTGTGCCCTGATGTAAAAGATTGTCCAAGTTCCTTCCAACTTACACCTCTTCCAAAACATACCCACGATGTAGGAAAATACGCGCTATACAAATTTACATAGGTATATTTATCATCCATTCGCGAAACTCGAGCAATTTGTCAGCCATTTGTCTCGTACAGCTTGTTCACCATCCATCAAAAAACATTTCAGCCGATCGTTGATTCAAAAGGAAAGTCAAATAACGATAAGACAGAGGAGTGGGCATTTCGAATCGCGGAGAAATTTCAGGATGATTTCCATCGTGAAAGCGTAAAAGCGGTCGACGCTCGAAAGTAGAAACCGGTGCGGCGAAGTGCGCGAGCGAATAACCGCGACAGCCGAGATCCTTCCGTAACGAAAAACGAACGAATAAACTTTAAGGCTTTTAGGTTACAAAGGAGGATTGTAAAAAGCGGGAAACAAGGAGTGGGGGAGGAAAATAGACCGGGCCATTTCGACGTATGACACATTTTTCCCGATGCTGAGGTAGAGCTTCACCCGTTGCAATTGGATTTTACGCCGCATCAAGCGCGCCAGTTCTCTCTCGCGTTACACGCCACCATTATACGCGGCCTGCATACACCGTTTCCAACTTTCGATCCAAAGACTTATCGCCCGCCTTTATAGAGTATCGCCATACACAATTTCGTATTACCCTCTTACCGTCTCGGCAATTTTACTTTCCTCCGCTTTTGACGTCTGCGCTTCTCAGTCCTCGGAAAATATAGTCCTCGAAAAAACAAACGTAAAACGTTGATGGGAGGAAAATACGACGAACCATTTTGCCGCTCGTATTTTGTACTGCAAAATTTTTATCGATCTGCTTCGCTCGTGGTACCGTTAACGGTCCAGTTTATACAAATGTGTCAATCGTATCTTGAATCAAGTTATGGGGCTTGATTATACCTGGAACGATTGGAACAAAATTCGATCTTTTCTCAGAATTTCTTGATTGTTTTCCAAAAGAATTTCTTTATGCTTAGAAACGACGCATCAGACTGCGGACAGTTGGCAAATTTGGACGACATAGCGTAGAATCGAACGAAAGGGGTCACGTTCGGTGAAGGGGTGTAACCAATCGTGTTCGCTCTCGCGATGCGCGATCGAAGGAGATAAATTGATCGCCATTTATTCCTTCCAATTTTTCAACGTATTTACGCATAACTGGTATGCGTGTATGTGCGTAGAGATAGCGATATCGTCACGATGCAAAACAGTTTCACGACGTATGAAGGGATTTACAGTGAAGTAGCGACGTAACTTAACTTTCTCGACGTACATGTAACTGGAATACTGTTGAAAATACGCCGTTTAAGCATTTTTAGTACCTCGTATTCTCCCTCCCTACGTTGCGTCTTTGAAAGGGGTGCCGAGGCCCAGCGCTATACGAGGGTGTGCGTCGAGATGGTAGAACGTACAGCCCTTGTAAACTATTCGAGAGGGTACGAGTTAAGTCGCGAGAACCGTTAAATTGATCGTCGCATGACCGTTTCGAAATTTCGAAATTTACGACAGGGTCTCGGCTATCCAGCCAAGGAAAAGTGCTGCTAAGAAGTTAAAAATATATGATGTTGCAAATCCATTAAATATCTCGTGTACCCCTTACTGTATGACCCGATTGAAGTCTGACTGTTGATACGCGAATGATCGTAACGCTAAAATCTTATTTCTGAAAAATAGCAATTTTTTTTATCGTGGTATAAATCTGGGTCAACAGAATCTTCGGTATATTTCGTTATAACACTCATCACATGGTAATATTTAATACGGTGACTGCTGCACTTTATTAATTTAATATCTTATTCACCCATAGTGCGAAAATTTAGGGCAGCGTAATTTTTAATAACTGCAATCTATGGTAACGAGACGATATTAATTACGACTTCAAATTTTAAGATGTTGCATTTAATTAATTTCAAGTAAATAACGTGGAAACAATCTCTCCCGAGATAATTGGAATTCTTTGCACATGAATAGCGTAGCGGCTGCTTTAAGGAACTATAACGTGCTATGTACTTCGATATTAGAAAATTTATCGTCATACATTGACAGAAATTTTAATATTGTGTATTAAACTATCGTAATTAAATAACGGTAATAACGCATAGACATATTAAAATTATTATTACATGTGCTTGTTATATCAATTTAATACCATGTTCTCTGTAGTTTAAGTTTTACAATTTATTCATAGAATGCAAAAACTATACGGAGAATTATGTTATATTCGAGTTTCATAATTACATATAGCAATACACAAAAGATACCATACCTCACATTTCGCAATTTATTCGTCGAATAATTGAAGTGGAAGAAATCGACGTTGTCAAATATGAAATACATAGAACTTTTTTATCATGTTCGAAGATGGCCCACTTTCGTTAGCCTCGATACAAATAATCCAAGTTAAGAACCTTTGTAGTTGTACGAGGCACTCGTCGACGAAGAAAGGGCTTTACATCAGTCTAATAGGGTAGACAGATGAGGCGTAAACGGAAGGCGATCGTCCTGCTTCTTGTAAACATTCCTATATATTATCTCTGGATACGTTTACGATTGAGTTTACCGTAGTAATGTCCACAACCGAAATCGAAGGGGTTGAGATGAGGGATGAACGCGCAGGGTTGTTCCTGGACAAACAACGCGTGACCATAAGGCGGCAGGATAGTATACAATGGACGGTGAGGTGTACGAGTTAAAAATAAATGACGAGCAAACAACGTCTAAATACTTGAAGCTGTTGGCTCGTTTGTTGATAACGATGACAAGAGTAGGATATATTTTTCCGATAGAGAAGATAATAACGATAATATACGCATTGATAAATTTGGGAAATAGCAAACAATTGCCAAGCTATTATTTTATTTCTGTCGCATCAAGTTCATAAGGCAAAGATATTGTTCCACCCGGAGGAACAAAAACGCGAGGATTTTCGTGGCTGATTTACGACGCTCGCTTTTGCGGCCAAGATATTATCTCGGAGAACGGGACTTTAACAGCTTGAACGATTCTCTTCGATATTCGTAACAGTACATGCTTTTACTTTCCCACGTCCATTGCAGTCGCAATAACCGAGCGGGTTAAAAACGCGGTTATTTCCGAAGGCTGATTTAGCAGATGGTAACGGTCCGACTGATCGAGGGACACCCGGAGGAATTGCCGCGTCCTTTTCCTAGGTAACATCCAAACCTCGCGCGCTTCGAGCACGGAGATCGACCACTTTCTCGCGTTTAACGAAAACCGATCAGCGTGCATATTTGCGACACTTTTGTTTCGTGAACGTAGAATCGATATCGTTGAAATATTCGGAACGATGTTACTACAGTCTCGACCGTAACCTCGATTCATTAACATCTTCTCCGCCAGACGCGGAGTAAGAATAGTTTGTTCTGTCAGCGTCGAGAAAGCACAGTCTCGTATAACTCCTTTGCAACGACGAACACCTTCTCCACGAAACGTGGAGCAAAGAACCGTTTCAATCTCTCGGCATTCGGAGAGAGCAGTCCCAGCTGCAATTCCCGACTCGTCGACGTCTACAAGCATTCGTGGAGAAAGAATCGTTCCATCAGTCGAATCGATCGGTTCACGGTCTTTCCATCTGCATTTCCCGAGTCGTCAACATCTACCAACTTCCATGGAGACAGGCTCCTTCCATCGGTCGAATCGATCGGTTGACAGCTCTGTGCGAGTTCCTCGACTGTAAGCGATATGTCCAAGCATTCGTGAAGTATCGTTTTAATTAATGTTGATCATCCATGAACAGTCTCGCGCGGTTCTTTCAATCGCAAGCAGCATCGATAAGCGTTTGCGGGATAGCGTATTGTTAACTATTCGTCGTGATCATTCGTGCGTCACGTCGCAGCAGTCGCAGACAATTCGAAAGCTTCTCGTCGTTCGGAGGAGTACAACCCTTATTGTCGTTGATTGTTCATTGTGCTTTCAATCAGTATCCCTCGTGAACCAATTACTCGAGGTTAATTCGGTGGATAACGAGTACAGTGCAGCGTCATCGATATTCTTGTATAGGAACTACAGTTCCTGTAGTTCTTTTCCTAGAAACAATATTCTTTCAAACTGTGATACCAGCACTGTATTTTTGTTTGATTTGAACGCTTGAATATTTTGGTTATCTTCTTGTTACGTTTCAAAAATATCGATTAAATGTTAATGTTCTTGCTGTAAATCGATACAAAACGCTCGTGTATATCTAAGAGAATCATGAAAAGAATTGAGAAGAACGTAAGTTTCTATTAAAAAAATTTCTACACTTAGTTTTCTGCATACGTCAATAAAATTTTCACAATATGTAATTTGTCACGTTGAACGCGCATTTCAATTTTAAACTACCACGTATTTTTCGCGCGTGCAATGTTTATATATTGTATAATTATGAAAATTATTTTTCAAACATCGTTGCATAATCTTCATAGTACGCGCTTCGCAATCCGATTGCAAATGGTCACGTATATTTCACATATTCGTCCTTTGACACTTTTTACATAAATATACTAGTTAAAATAGCAAGTGAATTATTAATATAACTCGTCTGGTAATCCTACATAATCTTATTATTTACAACATACAAGCTCTGTCCATCTGTACATTAGATTTTCATCCAAATATGTCAATCTCCTAACTTTTAGAATGGGTCACTCGTTAACAAACAAAATTATCGGGTAGCATGTCCAATCAAACGATTAAACATTTCTGGTAAACAACAGAATTTCCCCGTTGCGTTGATTCCTCTATTAATTTATTTCATATCGATGTACTCGAATAGGCCATTGCCAGAACTCTACTTGCTCCGGTTCCAGTGAAATTACGCCTAAGTGAATAACAGTATCGCGTTTGTCGACGATAAACCAACCTGCATCTAGCTAAAGCCGTGAAAGATGATATAAGGGGCTCAAATTGTCAATTTGAACGGTACGGTCCCCTTATTCCGAAACATTACACATTGCACGTATTCGCGCTCGTTTGCCTAATACAATAGCCATACTTACGATACGTGAAACCATGTTTGGCCATGCATATGTTCCTCGCATCGTATCGCATCGTAAGGCGCACCGATGCTCGAGTATACTACTGGAATATGCGCTCGTTCATAGGACTGGATAACAAACGACGGAGACAGTGTGGTAAATGGAAAATGCAGAAGGGAAAAGAGTCGAGGGACAGAAAAAGAAAGAATCGAGACGCGGAGATAGAAAATGTTTCGTCTTGACCGTCTATAACGACGGAATGCTGCATTTTCGAATCTTTGCTTCCGGCAAACACTGTTACTACATTTGTGGATAAAGTAAAAAATAACGAGAGATACGTTAAATTTATTCAGGCGATAAACTTATCGATAGAATCGATAGAAAGTATAATTTAATCTAAAATGAAATGTTTACTTAATCTATTAGGCTCCTCTGTCGTCCGTTTTATTTTAAAGTCTCTAATTAGTTTTCTCTCTTTTTTTTTAAATAAATCCGGCAAAAATGATCAATATTTTTTTTAATAGAGTTGTTTCGTAGTTGTATACCGATATGTATCTTTTTAACTACCCGTAATGCGCGTGCACGAACGTGAATTCTTCTTAATAGAAGAATTTTAATAGAACTTGAAACCCGAGTACGAAGGAATCGAATTGCGACGTCAAATCGTTGCAGCGTACCGATACAAAGAAGCTGTGCGACGAAGAAAAGAAAATTAAGAACTGGTGGCGTCTAAGATAAAGGGACAGGATGAAGGATAGAAAAAACAGAGGTAGAAAGATAATATAGGAATACTGTAAAAAAAAAGGCGAGCAAGAATAAGCAAGAAACAAGAGACGAGGAGGTAAAGGGAGGAAAAATACGATAGAAAAATGACTAGAAAAATATTGTAATAGATAAAATAAAAGAAAATAAGAAGAGGCAAAGTAAGAAATATGACGAAAGGAGGAGGAAGAAGCAATGGAAGGGAAAAATATGAGACGAATAAAAGAAAAATGAAAACACCTCGAGAGTCAAAAATATTTGTACGAAACGAGGAAAAACAACGGAGATAACAAGAAGAAGGATAGTGATAAAATATAGGAATTATACGAGAAAGAGAAAGAAATCTGATAGGACAACGATAAAAATAAGGAATAAATGCGAAACAAAGAGTGGAACGGGTTTGCGATATAACTTAGGATAAGGAAGTTATTTGTGAAGATAAGAGAGTAGTTCTAGAAACAAAAGTATAGGATACATGTAGAAAATAAGATGCTCGCTAACAAGGGAGAAGCTTTTGTGCGGTGTCTTTAAATTAGAAAACGATGAGCGCACAATGGTGAAAATAATCCCTTTTAATCGATTTTATTTGAATCGCAAATATTTACAGCAGCTCGTTGAATTAATTAAATTTACGATATTTGAATCGTTCTAGTTGTTCACATTTTCCTTGTATTTTCAATAATCGATATAATTGTAAAATCTCGAACGATACAAAGAAATTTTTATAAAAGTTACGATGTATTAAAATTACGAATATTAATCGTATTTCGCTACAAAATTTGTATATTTGCACGATTGTACATTAAAATATACAAATAAACGCATCTTTGATATTTCAAAAACTATCGAAATATAAAGTTATTTTTCCTATATTTCTGCGCCAACGCGAGCTTGATTTTTCGACCAATTCATTACACAAACCCAACAAAAATTCGATGAAAAATAAGAAATACGTTTACGACAAAGGCAGCTGGATAGGCAACGCGAAAGGAATTTCCTCAGTTCGATTCTCTTTTCAGAGTGAACGTTTCGCTTTCATAGAGACCACCGTGGCGTAGAAGCACACGGTAGATCATTGTTTCGAAGATCTCGCGGTCCCTGTAGTTTGACCAGCCGTTTCATCGACGAGAATTACGCTCGTTCATCACGATTGATGCCGGCCATGTTTCTTCGCGAACGTTCGAGACCAGGAAACGTATAAAAGTCAGAACGTTATAGGAAATAGCGAGTCGATGGCTAGGCGGCTGACCTCCAGAATGAATCCGGATCCAAGGGATAAAAAGGAGAAAGGGATTCCTGCTTCCTTCCAATCAACCGTTTCCTTTATATCACGCTTTTACTTTATTTTTGTCTCTCGTTACGTTTAATCATTTTTATATTCGTTAAGCAACCATTTTTGTTTCATAATCGTTGCTTTACCCTATTTGTTCTGTAATTCTAACTCTATGTAATCGTACTTTCCGTAATTTTACATTTTTCGAGAAAGATGTAAAACAAAGAGCTTCTGTAAGGTATTTTATAAAATTTGTAAGGAATTATAGTCATCGACGATAAGCGCGATGAATCGAAAATAACCGAGAATCAATCATCAGAGAATGAAGTAAACGTTTGATATCGAAAATATAAATAACCGAATGGTTTATAAAGAAATATAATATATAGATAAAATAAATAATAATAATAGTACGATGTTTGTTCGTCGATACGGGATTAATACGCATGAATAGGACAGACAATTACTATACAAGTATCTACTAAATATTGACTAATATTCTATAAGACGATAGTACGTATGTATATTGACCGAAGCAGAGAAAATGATGTTTGTAGAGATACGTAGGATATATTATAAATGTTGATTCATGCTACGTATATTTTGTAGTATTGTGCTGAGAAACGAGGAGGAAGAGGATGAGTATTCCTTTGCGAAAATTATCTTGGAATTCTGGAAAGTTAGTAAACGGCAAAGGTAAAGGATTAAGAGGTTTTAGCAGAAACTGAGCAAATGCGGTGTGTAACCGCTTAAGAATCGCGCTTTATGATATTGTAATACTTGTATGTCGTAATACGTATATATCGTAGTAGTGCCGTTTAATAAAGCAATTTCAGTTTACCGATGTGCGGAATCCAGCCACAAGATTGTAAATTCTTGAATCATTGGGTATAGTAAATATTTCTCGTAATTGTAGTTGGAGTAGATTGCAACGTAGTACAATTAGATAGCTGTAGATCGTAGCCGTGCGATACTTTTAGCAGAAAATATTACAACCAGACTTCTCTATAGGTATACGAGCCGTTCAAATAAAATTAATAGAAATAACGGACTTAAAAAAATACACAAGACAAAGTAACAATTATTGGAAACTATTGGAGCAGATTATTTTCGAATAACATCATGAAAATACGTTGTAACGTTATCAAACGAACTAAACTTTCATCGTACGATTAACGAATCAATATCGATATATATTTCGTTGCAATATACATAGTGACGATGTAAGATTTAATAAATTCGAGTCAATCACGATACAATTTCAAACAGCTTGGCCGATAGAGCGGAGATCAATCGCCAATCGTCTTTACGAAATTGTTAAAAAATCCAATTTTCCCGTAACTTGAGGGAAAAGCTTCGGGCGATCTATTCTATTCCTCGCAGACCGCATCAGTGATCGATAACTCGAAAGAATACGATCTCTGCGTAATTATTTCAAGAAGCTGGCAGATTCAGTCGCGCGTCGCGTCGATGCATCGAGTCACGCGATTGATATCGACAGCGTTTTTACCGAACGTTGACTCCGAGTGAAACGCGGCAAGATCCGGGCGTCAGAAGCGTACCGATGAATCCGGCTTCGGGAGGATAAAACGTAAGGAAGGTGCTTCCCCCTTCCAACCCTCCCCCATCCCCCATATTCTACTCTTTTCGCCCCTCGCGCTCTGTTTCTCCCCTTTGAAAGGAACGCTTTCTTTGACGTTCTTCTTCTTGGATTTCTTCGTGCTCCGGAGACAATCGTAGGCCACGGACAATCGCGCGGACCAATCAGTCGCGTATTGAGTCCTGAGCCTCCCCTTTTCGTGCTGGTTCACACGGGCAAGAAAGAACAGGAGAAACGAACGGATCATGGCTGCGGATAAGGAGCGTACAAACCGAAAGAAGAAGAAGAAGAGGAGGAAAAACGTAAGAAAGGACGAGGAAGAGGATGGAGGTACCGTGAACGGTGATTCTTGTGCGGCAACCTGAAATCAGTTTTATCAGGTCACGGCTGACGCGCTCCGTTGGCAATCTCGTGCTTTCCATCGGTCGCCAAGACCAGGCCACGGTTTTAACGATAAACGGCTTAAGCGAGAAACTGAGCTACCGAGAAAGGGCTAATAAAGGGAGCAGGATTCTGCGGAATGTATAAATAATGCTCGTGAGAAAGGATTTTCGATTAAGGGTTAGATAGAGATGACGATTACGGTGGATTCCTGGCATTGTTAAGCTACACCGACTTTTCGCGTAAGCCGTAAACGGATCTCCTGTTCGATCGATTGCCGCGATTAGATCTCGGTATCGAGGATGCAGTTTAAACTAAAGCGTAGCGTGTTTCGGGATACACGTGAGCAGCAGGTATCCAAGTTTGTCGCATAGTTTCATATGCTTTGGACGTGATATATCGCGTAGAATATTTTAAGCAGACAGAACCGATAAATTTATAATATACGGATTAAAGGTAAGTTAGCTAATCGCGCTAGTTATTTCTATTGATATTTAAAATAACATCAAATAGAGGTATTTTAATTTCTTTCGCTTAATAAAATACAACACGAATCGAATATACCGATATACGAATACGTTTGGATTAAACCATCGTATGGTCTGTTAATAACATCGTTTAAATTATCATAAAACTGCTCTATGTAACTATGCTTTATATTTATGGACATAAGGATAGACTAAAAACAAGAAATCCACAATGTTACTTCATCGTTAAATTCGCGTCGCTCGTAAATTTATCGCAACAACAGAGCAACATTTCCATCGTTAATCCTGGACGTTAATGTCTTTGAAATTGGTATTCGTGCTTTCGTTTCTCTTGTTTCTCCTTTTTACGCGTTCTCGTCATTTACCATCTTTTGTCTTTAACGATAAATCTTGCTGTATATTTGTCCAACGGCAACGCCCACGCATTTGCTTGTACAGTTTCTATTCTTATTACAATTGCCTCTTTCTTCCACCATTTGCTATTAAAATATATTTCCTTTTGTTATACCATCGTACTTCTCTTAAGCGATTTAAACTATTTTTTATTCGTTGCCGAGACTACATGATAACACCACCATTTTACCCGCCTAGGGACAGTTCGATAAAAATTCTTACAAATTTATTACCAGGCCATCTTGCATAATAAATTCTCATGCAGTAACGTCATATAATTACAAAATTATATAGTAACAAAATTAAATATTCAATAACTAATAATTCAATCGATCTCGAACAATCTACATATGTAATGCACATAGCTACACACGATGTATAAAATTTAACGCGTTTTTTCCAAGACACCGTACATTTTCCACGTCCATCTTCGCATAACTTCGCAGAACTCCACTTTTCTGACATAACAGATTCACTACTGGGTAATAAAATTTCGTATTTATTGCTAGCAGTACTACGCGTCTCTAAAATCTAAAATAGCGAATTCCTTTCTGCGAAATATCCGAAATATCATTCCCGCGTTGGATCGCTTCGAAAGGAAACACGCAATACTCGAAAGATTTAACAACCGCTAAGCAAGCATCGTTCAAAAGACGGAATTCGCTGGTTGAAACGAGAGCAAAAGACATTACCGGCGGGAATCGCGTGGAATGTATAAATAATACGTGTAGGGCGATGCCCCACGATTAAGAACCACGACCACGATAATTAACCTTACGACATACATATATACATTGACGAATACATGGCAGCCAGTCTTAATGTCGTGAATCCGCGAACATTTTTCATGGTTACCGACCCCATACATCATGCCTTCGTTGTTCGTGACACCTCCTTTGCAAACGAGTCATTAGCGGACTGCGGATTTTCATGTATTTATGGGAAATTTCAAGGTGCAGAGATATACCATAGATACGCGCACGTATTATGCAAAAATATATTAAGTATTCAAAGTATGATAGTCGCTGTAATATTTAATAGTTCTACTATTCTCGATTATGTTTAGAAAAATATGATTTCTTATTATTGCAGTGCCTGGAACGATTTTGAAAGGACTCGATTTAATCGTAATAATGAGTTGATAAATGAAGAGAAAGAAATTAATAATGGCAGTAACGAGAAAAGAGGCTTCCTTATAAGCTACGACGCGACGTCAAGGCGACTTGCATTTAACGACTGCCAGAAAACGACTAAACGATGGCGAACAATACACGACGCTAAACGCAAACGATTGATGATCAACAAATGAGTTCCTTTTTATTCTTTGCCGTTATTAATGCCAAGAAACGATGTACACAACGTTCGTAATAATAGAAAATAGTCGACATTAAATCTATCGAAAATCTTAATTTCATTAACCCTATTCGACTGTCTCGTATGGACTAACAGTTGAAGCTCGATCCTCCAAATTATTTCACGGTGACACCCTACATTAACGAGATCGTATAAATTCGCCATATCACAAGTGGCGTCACTCTAAAGTAGAGGATAATGTACTTAATAGTTGACGAACAGATCGTTTCTTAATTTAAGCATATTGGAATAACCATATGTACGTAGATATTGCTGGTGTTTATTTCACAGATGTAGCCATCAAGAAAGACGAAAGTCAGGAAATCAACAAAAATAGATCTATCGTATATCTTTTACGCGATCTTCAAGTAAAGTTATCATTTTTACGCTGTTCAAAATTGAAAGAACTTGACGAATACGCTACAAATGGTTCTTATGCCGGTGATCTAAAGATTTCTGTCGAAGAACGATACTGAGAAACAATATTCGTAAGTAAATTAGATAACGATGATTTCAAAGTGAGAAATCTGAAATATTAAGTTAAGAAAAACAAGACTACTGCCATTTGTAGCGACATATTTAAGATTTTATAAATATTGTATGAATTAATGTTCATATTGTATTAATAATAGTCATAGGTAATTTACACCTTGATGGATTTATGGACAATAGCTTAACAATAATAAATTAATGTTTCTTATTAAGAGCATTAAACATAATTATAAACACACTCGACGGTAGAGAATGATAATTCATTTTAATTGTAAATATATATCCCGTGTTTATTGCTTAAAATTGTTCCAACAGAGCTGTTGAATTTTTCATGTATTTCCATTCAAATATAATATTTACGAGCAAACAACCACACTGGTAGCGCGAATTGCATGTATAATTTCCGCAAACATTTTGACTTTGACATCGCAGTAATAAATTAACGTAAGTGAAAATTAAAGTCAGTCAGACGGTCGAATACTTGAAAAGAGACGTCTGGAAGAGATGACGCGATAAACAGGAACAAAGCGCAAGCGTACAAAGGAATTGACGTTGCTCGATACGTACATTCCAGTCTTAAATCGAATTTAGTTCCTAAACGAAATGCACAGTGGAAAGAACAAAGCGACGACAAAAATTTAGCGAATAAATTAAATATAGTGCGAGAAGAAATTCCTTTCTAAATTTATTCGCGTCGAACGACAAATGACGACATTTTCTACTATTTGTTTTGTTGCTATCCGTCGATTCTAAGAACACGTGTATAGAGAAAAGGAAAACAAAAAATCCCTGCTTTCATTCCATGGAAACTTTTCAATAATTATTGTAGTATCGAGCAAAAGGATTCGCGATCGAAGGTGATTTTTGGACGTATTTACCCGCAATTGGTACGTGTGTGTACATGTGCAAAGATAGCGACGTTAGCACGATACTCGAACGATTCCGCGACGTGCGAAGCGATTTAACTGACTTCTCCGGTGTATTTATAATTAGGATTCTGTTGAAAATCCGCCGTTTAAGCATTTAACAATTACATTCGAAACCTTCTCGACATTTTTCGGTAACCGAAGGCTTTGCAATAATAATAAAAAAAAAAACTACATCGAAAGGAATTGAAACGTAAAATTTTGGAGACACTGCGCTGCGAGTTGTAATTTTATGGAAACTGTATGGAAACTACCCTGTCGGGCGATTTCACGATGACGAAACGATAGGAAGCTGAAAGAGAAACACGGTGAAGCGTGTCAGGGATGGAACAGTCAGAGACCGAAGACCGATCCACGAACAGCGATCTCGATATCTAAGATCGCTTTTCCGATAGTTCGGACACTGAAATATAACTGACCTATAAAAAAGATAAAGGAGAAACGTGCCGTCCACGAGTCTACTCACCGCGATCGTTTAACAATCCTATCTTCCGGAATTCATCTTCCCTAAAAACTCTGCGGCCAAGCTTCAACTGGTTTTAGCGACAGCTCGGAGTTTCTGGAAAATTGACTTAAACGACTTGGACGCGTATAGATAACGTTAAGTTGTAAGAACAAAGAAAAAGAACGAACAAATTTGACAAAATGAGGAGACACAGCGACGATATTACATTGATTTTAATAATATTTCGTACAATGCGATTTGCATATATATGTACTTATTTTGAGAAATATTACATACTTCTTTCCTATTTCGGAACTATTATAACAATTTTTTAATATACGATTTCTCAAGGTTTCTCTGTCTTTGAAAGATTTTACACCATTTTGCTGAAAAGGCACTAAACGAAAGACAGTTGCGTAAAATAATATATAAGATGAAAATAACATAGCGTATCGCAGTTTGTCAGGTTTTATGAGAATTATTTACAATAAAATGTGCTATAACAGAAATATACATGCGGCCGTATGTATCTTGTCAAAATACATTGAAACGCGATTTTAAGATTGATATTTGGTATTATTAACAGAAATGTGTATCGATTCGATGAATTATTTTGAAAAATACCACTCAATTACCAACTGCATATTTCGTACATGAAAGCCTGTTCGTAACAAATAACTTTTACGTGTTTTAATTGTCGACTTTATTCGTTGCCTTTATCCAGATATTCGCTATGGACTTTATATAATAACATCACCAATTTTATGACAAACTGTACACAATGTGTACGTGTACGATATACAAATAAATAATACCTAAGCGATGAAAAGCTTGACATATCATACCTACGAAAAATATTGAAACAACAGACAAGTAAAAATCTTCGAACATATTAATATAAATAAAACGTTACAAATAAATAAAACATTGTTTTAAAATGAATAATTTCCCAAGAAAACGAGAAAAAGAAAGATTTAACGTGTTTTCCTGATATTTCAAACAGAGAAATGTTTACTTCAACAGTTTTTCAGTGTTACATTCGCAAATACGAAAATGTTCTTCGTTAAAATAACAGATTAAAATAGTAGAAATACCATGTTCATGAGTTTATAAGCATACGACAATGAACTTTTTGCGACTACCTTCGCACGCACCTGTCAAATTCGAAGATAGCGTCGCGCATAAGACTTCAGACAGATACAAAAATACACCGCTGTATTCTCGTTCTCTGAAAATCAGATCGTTGAACGTTCCAAATATCACGCGTACATCACTAGCGAGAACAAGGCTGGCTGAAACGCTTCTCGACAAAAGAAACCATGGAATTTCGAGTCTCGAAAGCGCGATACGCTCGTACGAAAAGCCGAGGACCGAGGAAAATCCTTCGATCGGTATACGTCCTCCTATCCTAGGATTATTCTATCGACATTCTAAACGCTGACTAATTGTTAACGCGTCTAGCTTAAGTTTTTGCTTAACTTTATCAGAAGCGGCCAGTACATGATCGCCGTTTCCTCCGATAGCAATTATTGAGATTAATAAGGGATTTCGATAGGACGAACGGAATCAAGGAATTATATTGGTCACCAGAAAATAGTACCTACGTGGATAGAGTACAGGCCGCGCTGGGATTCCAGCGGAAGCTGCGAACTGATAGTTTGCCACGAGACGAATTGGATCCTTCGAACGAAAGGAAACGGATTGGATTTGAAGCAAAGGCGTCGAAGTTAAGTCCGGCTTTCGGTTCCTTCTTGTAAAAGTAGAATAAACAGAAACTAAATTAAGAACGAGGAGAACCGTGTTTCGCGGTTTGTTGCGGTTTCGGCCAAGGGTAAGGAGAAACCGCGACGTTCTCGATGCGTTTCATTTCTCTGATCCTGTTTCCCAAGTAATCTCTTTCAACGGCTGCTTACTCGGAGTGTAAATTTCATTGACGCTAGAAAATCACTCGGGAAAATCTCGCTGATAGAAGTTCGATTCAACCGCGTTTAATTACGTTCGTAGTTGTAACAACACCATGTCGTTTGAAAAATATTTTGGTGCAGAATTTCTGTAACACGACGAAAGAGTAATAATGTCTTATCGTATACAGTGTGTTTTGTAAAGCGATTCGTAGAAATTAATTTTCCTAAAATATGTTAAAAATATGTTACAAGGTAACTAATTAATTGAAATTCTGGAAATAATATTTATCACGGATCGATCTTTTATTTCAAGGTTTTATAACCAAAGTTTCGCCTATTCGTCTTCCAATATAATTTATCTTCGCTGTAACCCGTTTAATTGGTCGCAGATATGAAATTACGCACATCTTTCATATCCCCGAAATTGCACGGTAGATCGCAGATGATAAGAAATCGTAATTTACGAATTAAATTAGATTTTACAAATAAAAATATCTACATATGTACATCCTGTCTCCATTTAAGATTGATCCATAGATAAGCTAAATTATATCTTTGGACTTTACGTATTTCTTCTACTTTCAGCTATTTTATGTTAAAATATTCCGTTCTGGTTAGAAGATAACGTTAAAAAATATACTTACACCAGGAACATATTGAAAATACGTTGTTCGTACAAAACCTTCCACTTTTCAAAATCAGAGTAGAGTTAACAGCTCTTAAATCGAGAATACACATAAGCGTGTAGCTTTTTTCTTTCTGTGCGGTTTTTCAATAAAATTTTCATTCTGAACAAAAAGCAAATCAAACATTCCATTTTAAACACGTTTTAATCCTTTTCGTTGCAATATCCAAAGGTATCTCTCGTATTTTACAGCAGCGCGGCATCAGTACGAACTACAAGCAGCTTAAATTAACGAGAATTTATATTTTCATTTATTTGTAGCAGCTCTTGACAATTTTTTGCATTCCAATTTAACAGTGTAGTTTTTGAAATAGGCTCCTTTGTGAGGCGAAGGTACCTTCATTTTCGCAAAAGCATTACACGCTCTTCTTTTCAACCTTTTTCAACGTACATCGTTTCTTCCTCCAAATAGTCATCGTTCGTAGTAAGAAAGCATATTAAATTTAACGAACATTCGACATAAAATTTTAAGCACAGACACGTTTTTAAGGGCTTTTCAAAGACATTTCCGCTTGAAACGTTGTCTGCGTCACTTCCATATCTCCGTAATACACTTATACGAAATTAGCTAATTTCGTGGAATGCTCGTCAGACCTTATCGACCATTTAGTGTAATCCGAATGAAAGCGCGTCGAATCCGTCCGAATTTGACGCGGTTTATTTCTAAAGTATCGAACGGGGCTAGGGATCGGTACCGCGGCAAATAGGATTAACAGTGATAAATTAGTCGTCGGAACATCGCGATATGAAATTAAATATCGACAACGACACGTTGCCCGATCTCTCGTCCTCTGTTCTCCGTCCGCTATTCTCAGCGGTTAATAGCCGCGCCGAAATTACCATGCGTTTCCACCGTATAATCAAAGCAAATTCCCGATAACTGCTATAACGATGTAAAACGAACACAAGGCAACCGCTTTATTCCATTACCCTTCAAAGCAGGAGTAATGACTCCCCACCTCGGCCGTGCATATCATGGTAACCGAGTAAATTGCTTGTTTTATATGCAAATCTCTTTACTCTCTTCGCCGTAGACGGAATTATAGCCACGTGATAAACACCACCGCACGCATAGCCGCACCGCCTCGTGATCCATCCGATAATCGACACCCAGTCTTCACCAGAGGCTGAGTGGAACGTCCAACGATAAGGAAAATCAACGTCCGCGCGATTTCTAACAAGATTGGGCGCCAATCTTTTCTTCGAAACGAAAATAGCGAGGGGACGGCGGATATTTGCGTAAATGCAAAATAATTTTACGAATAAAAATCGAAAGCTTGTCGTTTTTTTTCGACTTTTTATCGCTATTCCATTGTACTGGCCGGAAGCTGAATTCGCAACTTGGTGAAACGAATGTCACAATAAATTACGTTCGATCACTCGCCAGAGTATTTCGACGTTTATTCGACTAAAAACCTTTCGCGAATACGCTATGTATAGTACGTCCTTCCTGATTTTCAAGCTGTGTACTTGGTTATATCTTTATATGTTTTATCGGCGGTTTTCAAAGTTTGATTACGAGAAACAGACATGTCTATGCGCCGTGATTGTCAGTGATCCATCAGGGAGTGAAAGATTGATTGAAGGTTTCGCGAATGTGTGTATGTGTTTGTGTGATTCGACATTCGCACAATAGGGCAATATAAATCGTACGTAAACGTTGATCTCGCTGTGGAATATTTATCGAAGAAATTAATTTACTGGTAATCGATGATATTTTACTATTTTTCAATTAATATGAAGCGACTTTCAGAGTATATGGAACAGAAAAGATAACGACTTGTCAGAGCAACTTGAAAACCCAACAAAGTCTTAGATATTGTAGATCTCGTAGATATACACTGCGCTCCTGAAACAGTGTACGCTGTACATGTATTTACAAAGGACAGCATGCGAGAAGAAAAGCACGTTACATGTGCATGTACGTATATATGTATATATGTGGCGTACATACATAAGTGTATCACTTACATACATTGTTAACTTTATCGCAGTTTTCTAACTTCCACAATTATACGTCTCCGGATATGCCAGTTACATCTCTTTAAATGTTGCGATTAGACACCTTTTAATACGAAGGCGTTAATTGCAAAATCAAATATTACATTGTTATTATGGTTCAGAATAATTACCAACTATACAAGTTCCAAAGAAAAGGCTGGATACGCGTTCAAGTCTTCGCGGCTGTCGATCTCTATGAATTCAAAGAAAACGCGTAAAGTGAACTAAAGGCTCGTATACCTCGTACCAGCTTCCGATTTCCGGTATTATTTCACCGGATATGGTTTAAGTTTTATTATACTTTATATTATTCATCATTATATTATATCATTATATTAATTATATAAATAGTTGTTTAAAAGTTATTTGGAAGTTTGCTCTCGTCGCCGATTTCCATAATTTTCGCACAGCCTTTTCCTATGCACGCAACCGCCGCGCTGCTCCATGTAATTTCTCGCCTAGTTTCCGAGATATTCGCGAAAACATGTCGTTACTTGAGCGTTGAATTCTGCCCGTATGAGTGTACGTATCTGTAGCAAAGTCTCAAGTAAGAAGTAAGTAAGAAAATTGCATGCATAACACGTTAGCAGACAAACATAACATTTTATTAGTACGCAAATGGTTTTAAAAAAATTCAGGGCATCGTTCCTTGAATATTTGACAACCTGGCGAAATACAAATTTTTTAGCTTAGGTGAAATTTTTCAAATTGACTTTCGTACCGCTAGATCGGTCGTTTGGCCCACAGTGTGCCAGTTATACGTATAGGAAAAAGTTGTTCAGAATCATGCGAATTAAAAAGTTATGGAAATCGGAGCGATCGAGTTCTGTACATTTCTGTCGCGTTCTGTGTACATTTACGAGAAAAGTTAATTCTCGTTTAATCGATTCGTTCTTTTATATAAATGGAATCATGTAACAGGTTAGGCGAAACATCTTTTCTTTGCCGCAAGAGCGAAACGGACTCTCGAGTTGGTTAATGTCAATGGGTTCCGATTTTTAAAGGTATCGCGAACAGACGGATTTTCGATTGAAAGCATTGGCAACGAAACTGGAGATCGTACTCCCAGGTCTATCTAAATCCATTAATGGCTAAGTCAGACCGCTATCCATTGCGAAGATCGATCTGCATTTCATTTTAACCGATTCGTTGAAAGAATTACTCGACTACACACAGTACAGGAGCGAGAGAATCTACTGTATTTCTTGGAATTCTATTACAAAGAATAATAACAAGCCGAATGAAAACTATACATATGCGTATGTCGATAGAACGAGAATACAAAATACTCGCCAAATATCGAACAAACTTCTTGCATTCGTCATAGCTTCAGTTTAATGTTCGATTGAATTAGCCATGAAGGACCAATTATTATCTTCGAAATGAATCATTTTCTCTAAGAAAATCCTGCAGTATAAAAGACTTTGCGCATTTAATAGAGAAACTAATGGCATCGTGCGCAACAATTGGCTGTGGCTTATTACGTATACGCGAGATTATTGGAAAGAGAAAAAACATTACCATTGTTATCTAGTTTAGGCAATTACTAGCCAATTACAAGTGGTTTAAGTAATTGCCAGCTTCTCTGCTTAGAAGTGACAAAATTACAGCCTTGTTTTACGTAAATAGAATGGACACGACACGTTATTCGACATGTACTCGTAATAAACTGGCAAAGGAAATTTGGCTATGCGGCGTTTGCTTTCGTTGACTTTAAACGTTGTGAGATCTGGCGAGCGGAATGATTACTGCATTGGTAATCTCAAGAACGAGGCGGATGAAACATAATTGTGATCCAACTTCACGCAACCTAAGTCCGTTTGATCGTTCAAGGTATTGTTTCGCTATATCATTGTCCAGGTTGGCGGCTAACGATAGCGACGGCAGGCTCAAGTACATTGGACAAATTTAGGTACAACACATACACGCGATAAGGAATTTTTCAAACGTGCCGATACTTTTGGTCCGCTGGAAACAGATCTTTATGTGTATTTTATTTCGTTCTTTTTTTTTATTTTAACTATTTTTAGGATTGACAGCTATATTTTACAAAAATGTTAGAGAATCACATTCTTTACAAATTTACAAAGAATTTTATATAAAGATACGAGCTGTGCCAATATCTTCGTTTGGCGCTGTATTTTAAAGATACAGTGTATTTGAAGCACATGTAGATATCCGATTCTTGCGTGTTTCGCTACATTAACAATAGCAGTATCTCAAAGAGACTTGTTAATCGTAAAATGAAATATGCATGGCAAATAAAACTTTAAATTCTTCTGCTTCGAGATGTGTCGATATTTGATGTACGACGAAATTTTCTCGTTTTACATCTCTTTCGTAAAGACCATGGGGCTCCAACTATCCTCGGCAACGTTGCAGTTCTTATATCCTCCAGTTTCTGTCAATACGTTTCCTTGGATGCTGGAAGCATGTTTGCAGTAACATGCGACTACTAACTTTACGACATTGCTGTACTGTTTCCGCCGTGTGTAAATATTCTTCTTTTACGTGCTGTTCGCGTTCAGTAAAAAAACCCAATGGTATACGAGCAAACAGTGAAAACAGAAACATATACTCCTGTGTATGGAATATCCGTTTTAATTGGATACGATGGAATATTTCAAAAAGTATATGTTAAAATGAACAACAAATAATACATACTTGGAAATATCGTAAAATATACCTATTTATGCCAGGATATTAAATTTAATAATTTAATTAGATATTCATAAATATCGAATAATTCAAACAAATCAAATATACGAAAGGTGGAATAGCAGAACTTTATAGTATTAATTTTAACGTTCAATTTCATTGTTTTGCCTGTAATACTATACATTTTATTATATTCTCTTGTTTTCGTTTTCTTTTCACTCTACACGGATCCTTCTCTTCATAACGTAATAGCATCTGTTGACAAAAGTTTCACGAAATCGTTCTCCTTTACCGGACGACGTAGGATCACAGATCTCAACGATACAGATACATAAAACGCGGAAAAGGGAAACTTTGCCGAAACGGGTACTAGCCAGGAAAATCACAGTCCACCAAAAACTGTTCCAACTGATCGCTTCTAACGAACCACAGTCAAGTTCGTTACTCTAACGCTAAGCGAATTAATTTCCATTCCGGATTGATTAACCTCGAAAATCGCTGCATATCGAGTAACTTTGTCATACTTACGGTTGTTCATCGATCAGTGACTGGTGTACGCATAACAATTGGAACCGAGATAACCGAGTATTACGTTTACACGAGTGTGGTTCCGTTAGCCGGCCGAGTTAATTATAAATCCAGCCGCAACGGGGTTGCAAATCGATACGAAAACGTCGTTGGAAAAGGCAACGGAGCAGAGATACGGCCACTGAAAATCCTATGGGCCAGCCACAACCGACACATTATTCACAATTCGGCGGCAGTTTGCGGGGGAATTTTGCAGGCAGCTGCTTTCTCGCGAAAAGTTCGCTCGTACGAGCACGTTCGTCTAGTTTAGACTTTACATCGAAACTCAACTTTCCAACGCAGCTCGAGCTTCGTGTTTTTCTCACGCGCCGCTTATCGCTTTCCAGCGAATAGTTTCGCCATTTTTTCCTTGCCTTCCGAGAGCCAACAGCACCGTACTCGTTTCCCGAACCGATGTCTTCCTTTTAAGCGAATTCGTCGTTCCTCGCGTTCCCTTTTTCCCTCCTTTTGCTTTATTTCGTTGCTCTTTTTCCAGTCGACGGGCACCAACCGTTCTCGCCAAGATACTCGATAATAAATCCTACAGAGTGATTTACGAAGCGATACCCATCCCTGCTGCACTCAACCCACCTCGCCGACTCTCGTTTGCGACACCTTGCCTCGCGCAGTTTGCAAATTAATAACGTCGACAACGATAGGTTCTGTTATAAGGCTCTTGCACTAGATGATTGCGAAATTAAGTGTTACAGGTTGCCATCGTTCTCACGGGGCCTGGATGATTATTAAAAAAGTTACCGGCAACGTCCGTTGTTTTTTCCCGTCGTATTGGAAGCAATTTGTTTATGCGTCCATGCGCAATCCAAGTCCAAGTTTCGCTATTTGATTCCTGTGTATCGCCGCGTTGGAAAACGATTTATTTCAAAAAGCTCGAGTAAAAATTTAAATATTAGTTTTCTTATTTCATCGAAATAAGATAAAACTTTGTTTCTTTATCGAAACATTATTTGACTTAGACTCGTATTTTAATTATTACCAGTGACGCGTACACGTTATAAAAACATAATATAAAAGTATAATTTCAATATTTTCCGCCCAATAAGTTTGACAATTTAAAAAAAAATACTTCACTTTGTATCCTTCTATCCTTAATATTTATTTAAACCTAGATACCGAATCTTCAAGTTTTCCTTGAATTTCACTAACTTTTCAAACAACCGAATACTCTACCAATAGACTCTACTCTACAATTCTAATGGTTTGCAATTAGACAATTTCCATTAGCCACGCGGATGATGTATTCATCGATCGTGATAAACACAAAGGCGGAAAGAACAAGGTACGCGGAAAACGATTGCGCGAATACGAATTTCATAAATCACGTAACAGCGATCGACGACGCCATTTGTACATCCACTGAATTTCGCGAATCGTATAACCGTGGCAGGTTGAAAAATCATGCGACGTCGCGCGAAATGTGCTTTGCTTTTTACGCGCGTGACCGGTGCAGCGCTGTGCCGAAATTGCAGGCGCATAGCGCCCTGGAAATAAAACGTACATGGCCAACCACTTAAAATTACCATTTTCGTCAGCACCAATATTATTATTTTCAAAAAACGAGTGAATCGAATAACGATTCCGCGATTTTCACAGAGTGAACAGTTGGATCGAATGAAACTTTGTTGCGAAGGAAACTTTCCAGGTTTAAAGACATTTTCCCATTTTGGAATTGTTGCGTTTTTATAAGAAAAGTGCGGTATACGCGAGATATCGCTTTTTGAATATGATTACTTCACGTCACTTTAAACTAGTCAGTTTTAAACAACTGTAGCGTGGACGTAAACTCACGATTAGTTTAATATCTTTAACAGAAATAACTTGAGCAGACGATTTGCTTCTTATATATAAAAATATAAAATATATGGCACGTCCAATATCGTCATCGGATTGATTGCTTAACGACAAATGATTACCTGCTATAATGACAGCTATACAACTATAGCAACTATAATGGCTAACTGCGAAACTTTCTTTGTATAAGAATCACTGTTGTCGCTAAACTGTTTACAAAGATTTAAGTAACTTTTGGAAAGACGATAAATTACATAATGTAACAAAACGAACTTGGCACGAACGGTATTCGTCCCATACCGCGCTGCAACTATGACGCAGCTGGTAGATAAATGAGACAAGGCAAGGTTTTTACGTTTCTTAGTTTCCAATTTTTATCATTTTTGTTCGAGTAAATTATCTAATTACCAATGTGTTGAAATATACTTTTGTTCCCCTCTTTTATATATTGCAAGAAGCATTGAACAATGCGGGATAAATATAAACATATTTTCTCTTATTTAATTTCGTTTATGAACACTTCCCAAAAATTAGTATCATAAATATAAATATACATTAAGAAAATTAAAAGCAAGACAAAAGTTTCCAAAACAATTCCCCCGATTCGTCGTTTTATTTTCAACATCCTTTCTCCACCGAGCTAAGCTCGCAGATTTCAGTCTTAGGAATTACACTGTGAACGAAATTTGTCCCCGATCTCAAGTACTATGAAAAGTCGCCTATTTTTAACATTGCCCTTTCGCTGCACAACAGAAATTCGTGCGAACTGGATGCGTGTATTACGAAATGCTTCCGGTTACCTCCAGTTGCCGATCGTTACGCCGCGTCTCGTAGGGTAGGTGTGCTGAAACCTATTTTTTCATACCGTCCCGGTTGCCACGTAACCCCTGGCACAATGCGCACGCGAATGATATCCCGAGGGAAGCGTCTTCCCTTTCACTTGTACTATATACGTAAATACTTATTTCTCCTGAGATGGCGTCACATGGCGTGGCGTGGCGTGGCGTCGCGTCGCAACAAGCTTTTCCTTGTCCAGAATTCGTACCACGCCTTCTAAACTCTTTTACGTTAAACGCGATATCGGCATTTTTCATCTTTTTCACAACGTCGCCTAATTCTCCAATTAACTTCTCACACATTTCCATATATCTTCGCGTAATATTTTGATCGAAAGTGATCAACAGATAGCGGATATTCGTGCAAATTCGTATCTTTACGAACGTAGGTAATTGAAGAAATGGCATTCAAGCAGGAAATTGTTTTACATCTTAAAAATTGCGACGATTATTATATCTTGCGTATCTTTCCATATTCTGTATATTCTGTGTATCGTTGCGCTATCAAACGTTCCATAAACGTCCGAAAACTGGCAGGCAAGCTAGTGATCGATCATCTTCGCGCTTGTACGCAAATACAAATTTCTATCTCTTATCCTGTATAAACGTTATAACTGTTGGAGCAAATACCTTTCTTGTCTTCCGAATAACGCCACTTCCTTTCAAAATCCTAGATTCGTAACGTTCTTCTGTATTTTTGCTTCTCTGGCTTTCCTATATTTCCTATATTTCTATAACGATATCCAAACTACCCCATCAATTAACAACAATTTATTTTTATTTAAATCGAACGGAAGCAAGTATGCGCCAATACGCGTTGCCACCTTCCCGTTTATATTTTAGTGACTTGATGGGAAAACAAATTGCTTTCATTTGTTGATTTCCTGCGATCACGGTCAACAGGTACCTATGCGATTGAAATTTTAACAAAACGCTTGAATGCAGAAAAATATATTTCCGTGTAACCATTATTCGTACTTTACCGAAAAAAACGCAATTTCAATTACCGTTTGAAGTAGCACTTGTTATCGTTTTAACCGCTTTCAATGTTATGGGTAAATAAAAAATTTTGGCCTCTATAAAAGTAAATACGAAGTACGTATCTACTAAATTTTTTAACTGTCCTTCATAACACACATATACATGTGTATATATATATATATATATACAAAAGTAATAAATATATTGCTAAATACAAACACAAGTTATCGGTAAAAAGTTTCATAGCCGTAGTTTATAAACGTTAGATCAGTGCATAACAAATATTGTTTCCCAATAATATTTTAATAGGGTGTAATTTCCTTCAAATATCGTGTACTTAATGAAAATAAGGTAATCACGTATCTGGAAAAAGGGACCTCAACCTCGGTGACCTTGACCTTCGAATATGTCGTAGAATAAAGAAGGAAAGGTCCTTGAGTGACGCGCACATATCCGAGCCATAGGATAGTCATGGTTCAAAAGTTATGAGAAAAGGAAAATTCTACATGTCACGTTACATTTACTCCAGAAAATAGGTAGTTTAAAATGGAATTGCATGGACATGTGCGCGGAATTGCGATTCTTAGATTGGAGTTAGATCAAGTTAGATTTTGAATGAAAAATCGCAAACTTCGCTTTGATCGACTCGATGCTCCAACAATAATAATACGATCTCGAAAAATTCTTCTATTCTTTCTACGAACGAATATTTTCTTTTAAGTATAAATTCGCTAAAGTATACATAGCACAGTAACTTGCGCCAAAACACGGAATTTTCTCCTTGACGTCACGCCAGTACGTTCTACGTGCTGGATATATGCACCAGTAGCCGGATCCAGGAAATTGCACGAATGGTTGACCGTGAGATGAACGTACCCTTGCCCCTTTAAACGCTCGCACGTCTGCCAATGGTTGGAGACAATCGTGGCTCCAAGATGTATTCGTTTCTTTACAGCCGTTAATAATACGTTTCGCGTGTTATCGAACAGTGGCTCGATAAACATTTTCCTCGTCTCTCTTCCCGTGCCATCGAACATCCATTAGCCACGCTAATTAAACGTCCCTTATTCCGCTTCCGCTTGCCACCAATTTATGCCTCCTCCATTCTTATTATTGCTTGCTCCTCGCCAACTATTTCTTCATCGTTAGCACCCGCCCATGAGACACATAGCTGCCAAATAACGAACATCCTTGAAAATTACAATTAAAGCTATCGTAGAACATAACTGTCGACAGTAATTTCGCTTCTACTTTCGATTCCCCTTGAAGAAAAGTCTGACGAGATGATCGAACCATTAAAAAATTCGCCATGGAACGACTGCATCCTGCAAATTGAGATTGTTACGTGGAAACCACGTACGGGTTAACTGTAATCGTGCACTGCACACGCCGTCTTCTCCGATGTGCACGTACAGGATAAAATAAATGCCGACAACCGAATCAAGAAGCAATTTCTATTTAAATTTGCATCATTTCCACGTCGGGGACAATTTATATGGATCGCGAATTACTTGCTTCTCGGTTGAAAAGCCCAACAATTTATCTTTATCGTTGAGGATTGATAAAAATTTATGTAAATAGAAAATCCGAAGGTAACTGGTTGCGTGAAACGCCGAGACATCGCTACGAAAGTGTTAAATGTGAAGCAAAAAGGTAAGTTGGAAGTTGAAGCGAGATTGAGTGAGACGAGGAACCGAAGTTCGAAGTTAGGTAAATAGCGTGTAACAGAAATCATTTAGGTATGCGTGTCCTCGTGTACGTATATAGTAGTAAACGTAATGCGAAAAGTAGTTTCCTCCCTTTTTGTCGTAACTTCTGAAACACGATCGTTCCATTTCTCGGACAAAGTGCACGTAACTCAGGACCCTCCGCGGCATATCCGAAATTGAAGAAAAGCGGAGACGAGTCTCCCTTTCCCATGATGGACGATTGTCGAAAGTAACTCCCATAAGATTCGATAGACTTTCTCAACGACTGTCTAGTTTCATCGTTACGGATCGTTCAAAGAATTATCTTCTCTTACAACCGTCAGAAACCGAAAGTTTCTTTCTTTCAATCGCTAATAAATACGCGCTCGGTTTTCGAAACGTAAAATCTCATCGTAAGACGCGTGATAGCAAAGAGAAATACGAGAAAATAGGAAATAAGTCTCGTAAGAGATAATTTATACGTATAGCTTTAATAACTCGTATCGCAACAGGAAATCCTCGCCGTGAACTTAACTAACACTGGAGAAAAACTTTCGCGAATAACTCGCAATACTTTGGTTGTTGCGTCGCAACGAATAAAAACTTGGCATTCTATAGGCGCAAACATAATTCATCGAAACGGTGCGGAACGAGCGCAAGTTTTTTGAAAAAAAAAATCACAGCCCGTTGGCGGAAAATTATATCTCCGCTTAACGAACGGCATAAAATTCGTAAGCTCGATTCCCCGTCGCGTCCAACGTGCGTTTAAATATTTAAAAGCGTTTTCTCTGGCTGCTAGATACTAAGCTGCACCACGCCAACACCGTCCCGCGGGTAACGTCATCTCCTTCCGCGTATTCGCCACCATTTCCGTCGAGGTTTATACTCGCAGCTCCCTCTTTATTCCTGATCAAGGAACAAGGAACACCCATAGAGCGCAGCGTTCGTGTTCTATGAACTTCCCTCGTCCGCGCTAGAAAACTTCGGAAGCGGAAGCAGTTAAAAGATAGAAAGTCCGCTACCGCTAAAATTATTTCAGCTGTCCGTTTATTTGAAATTTGTCGCAGCAAAGGAAATGCTGCGTTGTTCTAGACGTTTCTCACAGCCTATTGCCATTTTGTTGGACGTTTTACATAAAACATTTTAATTTGAATATTTACGTTTGGATGATGCGCGTCCGAGGAAAAAGAAACCAAATGAAAGATACGCTGATGAAAAGATGTAAAATATAGTAATAACACCACGTTGAAGTTAGCAAGGGGATGATCGAATCGTCGATGAGAATTTTATGGTTGTATCCAGTGGTAAAACCCAGGAGAATGTTTTATCTCTTATAAAGTCGTTGAATATTCCATTGAACCAATGCTTTGTAACTTTCGTATTAAATGTACTGTAATGTTGGAAATATTAAAAATGCCGGGATTAGAAGTTTAGAAGATTCACGCGTATGGCAAATGTTTCCCAATATCGAGTAGATCAAACAGGAATAGCGATGAAAATTAAAATTTGCCTTACGCTTATACTAAATTCTTTCGAATGCTTTCTCAAAAGATTGTCATTTACGAAGCAGAAGAAAATTCGTATTAAAAGCCAGTTTCATTTGCGATATATATTTAACGAAACTATCAATTGGAGATAACATAAATAAGTCTCCGCGAACAAACTATTGGGTATATATGAACATTTCTTTATTAAAAACCTATCAATTCGTTCTTTTTTGTTGGGACAATTTCATTGCTTTTACATTTACATATTTCAATTTCTTATAAATACGTGATAAGACCGCAGTTTATTTATAACCGTCGATACAACTTTATTACCCGTTAACATATGGAAGATCACGAGAAACATTCTCTATATCCGGCATGATAGAAATTTTCAAGAAAGAACAATTGTTCTTGGATACAGTTTT
This sequence comes from Bombus affinis, assembly GCF_024516045.1. Classification (NCBI taxonomy): domain Eukaryota; kingdom Metazoa; phylum Arthropoda; class Insecta; order Hymenoptera; family Apidae; genus Bombus; species Bombus affinis. Next base: position 10,928,073 of record NC_066354.1, read on the forward strand.
TCTTAAATTATAATGACTCTAATGTTTTCATCATGTATGGCCGAGGAAAATTGTAGAGCCGCGCGCAACAACGACGTTACCACCGCGTCGTTACAACAAAACCTTCTAACGAGCAACATGTACGTCGTATGTGGCTCGCGTGTCGAAGATTATTCGATATTACAGGTCTTAGATAAAATAAATAGCCACGGAATATAATATTTCGTGAAACATATTAAATCCGGCTGTCTAAGTCGACTGTGGCGCGCGATCCAATTTTTGCACGATCACGCGTTTTCTACAGAGTTTGGCCGCATCGTAATGTCGCAAATTTATTGCAATTTCGTGTTCGAAGGTAACCAGAAATGCTAGCTAAGTATATACTTAGGTCTTAAGTTGTTGTGTACGCGTTTGTGTACGGAGAACTGGTACCTTGACACGGTTCACGCGCACGTTACCATCGTCACCGTGTTACATACGTACATCGTAATCTTTCCATCGCAACGATAAATTATCGTTTGGAACGTTTTCGCTCAATGTACAAAGAGATTCGAGGAAATATCGCCGATCCGGTGGAGAACTCGCGTGTAATTTGACTGCTATGTACTATAGCATACGCAGAGGCATACAACAATGGCAGGCAATATAACGACAATATTTGACGAATGAAAGAATTTATTATACCTGCTGTATTCGGATAATTTGTCACAGAACGGTATTCGGAATCCGTACAAATTCTTACCACACCATTTGGTTCAATCTATAAAGAACGATGATGGTTATATGTACGTAGTCGTTATTAATTTCGTATTACATAATTACGATGTAAGTTTTCTGCCTCGGCTAAACGCATGCATAAATTTCGTTAATGTGGTACCACCCCCCCCCCGGAATGTACATGTTTGAGTTATCGTGACAATATTCTATCCGTATACGATGAATATTAAACATACGAGAACAAGGTAATTTAACAACAGACTCGTTTTCTCTGGGTCGTGACATTTAGAAAAATCCTAAGTCGTCTCTGAGAAATTAAAGATAGCACACGTATGAATATGATATGATATTATATCATTCTGGTCCGTGACTACAGATACCTATTTATCGCAGATGTTACAAAACCATACAAGTTTTCTATACAGCACGAATAGTCGTTTCCATCAAAGTTTTCTATAACAGGAGTTCAAATACTTTGAGTAACCGGCGTTAAGTATATAAATACTGATACGAATTTTTTGAAAATATCATGTATTGCGATATATAGACCATATTGAAATATTGAAAATTCATTACAAAACGTTAGTAAAAAAAAACAATAGAATTTAATATTCATTTGCACGTAACAAAGCGTCGGATACCACTATGGAGATAGTATAAATTCAACCATCGAGGAATTATTCACCCTGTGATGTGTCAATTTTCATGCAATTAAGGTTAAAGCGCCTTCAAAGAGGCAGGTTCGAAACCTCTCGACGCATAATGCACTAATTATTATGTCTACCGTATGTGCAATTTAATAACTATACGTATGTTTAACTTTCTCTAATAATCACCTGTGTCGGTCAACATCGTTTAACACAGGTATAACGCTTATAAATTTTAGTCGTTACCTTCATTACCTGGATTAATTAAACCTTTGCAATGTATCGATCAATTCGTGATAAAAGCTAATGAAATTTTCACGCGTATCTTTTCTTCCTGGTCATTACCATCGTCAACTATTAACTTTGCATTGATAACACTAAACGCGCTATAAGAGCTTGAAAGAATTCAAACAGTTTCACAAGTAGATACATATAAGTATTTTTCTAAAGATTTAAACAAACTATCCACCTATTGGAGATGGACCAGCTATCGCAAATTATTTTATCTCATACTTGTGCGCAATATAACTTGTAAAATTCATTTTTTGATGGAATAATTTATTAATCAAATTTTCAACAGCCACTATAACTTCTCCCAGAATGGACACCGTCCTTTTCATGTACAATTTATTTATAATTTATTTTATTATGTACAACTCATGTACAACATTTAGATACGTTCAACGGTACGGTACATGCACGCTAACTATCTGCGATTTATGGAAACCTGTAAATAAAGTTATAAATATTCTACCAAAGTCTGACAACAGAACTTTCCTGGCCAACCTAGTATTTCTATAGTATTCATACGTATTCGATATTCCAAGTACGTACGTACTTATAGACCGTACAATCACAGCCAAATCCAATCTTTTAAATGAAATTCTTCCGGCTAATGTAAAGATCGGCTTGATCTTACATCGCCAACCAGTTACAGAACTAAACCATTTCGAACTTGTTCTCGAAGAAACAAACATTTCAAAGCTCGTAACTTTCTAGCGTCTCTAAGTCTGCCAAGTAAGTAAGTAAGTAAGTAAGTAAGTAAGTAAGTAAGTAAGTAAGTAAGTATCTATACCGAAGAGATGCGCTCGTGTCCATCGCTTTCCGAGTCCTGAGGGAGTTCAGTAGCTTTGATTTCGAAGCCACAGCCGCAACACACGTTACTGCCAATTATTCAACGTACACATTGTCCCATTGTGAATCAGTCGAGAGATGGTGGTCGATTACTGCATCCGAAGTGGAGTCGTTATGTCAATTTGCATAATGCATCGATTAAATAAACGGGTTGCGGTACCGTACGATGTCGTAGAGCACGGAAACCGAAGCATGCCGGCCGCAAAACAACTATTGACAGCCGAATTCTCCACACTGTCCACGTATATCGTAGCAACCATCGAACGTATTGAAATTAACGCGCCCTCCTCCCTTCTTTTTCCTTTCTACCGACCGGTCCCCTACACCTACATATACACCGTCAGTCATCGTGCACGAGCGCCAGCCTCATCACGAACCATAAATGCTTCATAACGATTATGAGCCTGCCGACAGCGTCATTACGGATGACTGACACCGCGGCCAGTTGTCTTTCGGCATTAATAGCAAGCGTAATTGCAACGATCGCGCCGTTTCCCGTAACATTTTGACGGATCACGTTAAATTCGTCGCGACCAGTGAGAATTTCAGCAAGAGTTGACAGCCCCTCGCGCGATCGTTCGTCGGGTAAAGTTCCATTTGACGATTTTTATTGGTTACCTTCGATCAGCTTTATTATCGTCGCGACGACGGATATTGGATGGATTGCGTATTCTTAGAAAATGATTTCTCCCAATTTTGCCCGGATTTCGTGTATTAATTATTCGTGGTACGAGTCTCGGTTTACATCAACTAGTCTGGAGTTGATGAGTAGGTATAATCTATGAGAGATATTTAGACAAACTGTCAAGGATAGTTTGGATTTTAAATGATATCGCGTGTAATATAGTTTTTATTAAAAATTAGACATCGGAATTATTCAGCTTGCCTATAAAATTACCTTCGTTTTAAAGACTCCTTTTTGCTTAAAGACTTCTTTGAGAGTCAAAAACTCACGTTCATTGAGCAAAGATAGGAAAATCGAAAATGTAGCTATAAAATATTTATCGTTACGTATATCGAGTCACTAAAACTTTCATACCCATTTCACGGTGAACCAAATTGCAACAGCGAAGATGTACATATATGGTTTATATACCGTATAAGAGAAAGGAGTAGAATAGAATATTAAGCGGAGCACGGCGTCGCAAAATATTTGCAAATAATCAAAGTCGGAGGTGCGCAGACGGATTAAACTAGCGGCACAGGTGATGGAGACTATCTTTAAAATGATAGCCAGACAGTCTCCCGTGACAAAATCTGCGCGTTATACGACCATTTTACAGACATCGTGTGTCCGGTATTTTAGGTACAGTCTTTACGACCGTGTCGTTGAAAATTGCTTATAATCGCAAATATAATTACAGCTGTATTTTAATCGAACGTTGCTAGCTACGTGGATGGTTGGGAATCAGAAGTTTCGGTTACTTACTCGGCTCGTCGACATCGCCAAGGAAAACTTCCGCCGCAACAAACCAAACCATCGTGCTCATCAGCAAAAGCATCCCCTTCATCCTGGGACTGTGTGTAATTGAACAGACGAGTCCTGGCGAATCCCCCTGCTCTCCCTCGAATATCCAACACCTTAACTCCAGGATAGCAAGTTGCTCGAGATAGCTGATAAGTTTCAATGAATCTAGTTCTCCGATAGGTTGAGTTGCAACTTCGCTTGCGAACCGATTCTCTCCGTCTTCTGGGATTCCAGAAGCTATTCGTCGTGGCCCACCGTCGCGCCAACTTCACACAGCACACTCGCTTCTCCGTAACTTCACATCGCGATTTCTACCGCTTCTACTTCCAACTTCTTTTCACCAACTTATCGACACGAACGAATAAACCCGAATATTTACGTACGTACGACTTGGACAACGTTCATCGACGTCGACTGATCGACGATAGTCCAGCTTCCCAGAGACGAGAAAACCGTCGATCAACTTTCGCGTTACCGTGACCGTAGACGATCGCATACACACACGTAGAATAATGCACAGACGCGTGTACAAACTGTGCACGTCGAGCAAACGGATCGAACGGGATTCATTCACGAAACGACCGAACGAGAATGCGGCTCGACGAGGGTGCTTCGTCCTTTTTTTAAAGTTGCTCGGTCATCCCCTTCGATGCAACTGCGTGCGTTCTCTATAAAACGTCTTCGTCGTTATTAATGGAGCTACTCGATCGGTTAATCGTACGCTCCGTCCACGGTCCATTAACGCTCGCTTCATACACGGTTACACATCACACGACTTGCCGTCATTGTTCGCCGATAATGACGTAACGCTGCCCTTTTTCAGTGCAAGTTGGCCGCGTAGGACGCGCTGTTCCAAGCGACGGGAATAGACGACCCCGACGATGCCGATGATAACATCGAACCGGTGTCATTAGGGTCCATCGGATACGATCGCCTCGGAGGGTGCATGGGATGTCATCAGAGTCGCTTTATGGTTCACCATGATGTATCGGAATCCCGCTACGTCCGGTGAAGACGACGACTCCACTATCTTTTCGATTGCCACGATCACCCAAGACCCACGAATATCGAAACTAACGAGCAACAACGAGGACTCCTATTTTCTGTTCGATAGAACGGTTACAAACTCGTTTTCGTCCTGGATACAGTTCTACGCGACCAATAGCCTCGAAAGTACTGGTAACTTTTGGTCCCGCTGGAAATACGAACGATTAAGGTCGCTTGCTCGGAATCGATGGATTTTTATTCATCCGCTGGAATGCTCCATCGAAACGCAAGAACAAGGACAACCGCTTGTAAAGAGGTATCAGATCGCATCTAATTATATTCCTTTGTTCCAACAGACCTAATTCCCATCCTATTCACTGTCGCAATTACCTCGAGCTGTAAAACAGACCTGTACAATTACGTTAAAGGCGTACACAAAATACGAAAGATAGCACCAATACGACGAATCACGAGTTTTAAGAGCAATAATCTATCTCGTGTTACGATCGTTTTACTAACGGATAATAAGCGAAGCGTATCGGTAGCAAAAATCAGTGGAAGTATGGCGAATATCGACGGAATTCAGGGAAAAAGTCGCGTAATCTCAGCGCGTGGTAGAAGGCGCGCTCACTGCTGCGTTGCGGCAGGCCTACTGACAGGGGCAACCGAGCTTTCGGTTCGGGTCGGCACGATTCGTGCGATTTCGCCACCCTTCGGCTCCAGTTTGGCTTAAAGCATTCTCCGACCACTTTTCATACCCCCTCCTGCCACGCTCTGATCACTACAGGCTATTCCCCTTGTTCAACCCCCGGTGAACAGATAAATGTTAGAAAACGGTGTGAGAAGCTCCAACGTCGTATTTACCATTCATTCGTTATCCAGGGGATTAGCGGAGAACGTTTGAAACCGATTACGGGTTATTTAGGTTCTACTCCGTGTGTGAATGTTATGATCGCGCTGTTGATTGACGCGAATAAAGAATATTAGTGTTAGAATCGAGCAGATTCTAGCCAATGATGCTCTGGCTTGGTTGAATGATCGAGTCGGTTCGTATTTTATGCGCAGTCCTGTCCATAAGTTATTCCACGTTTTTTCGTTCTTTTCGTTCCTCAAATTATTTAATCCTTTTCTTTCTAAAAACTCTTGACCCGATTAACCGATAATCATCGAATTTTTTCGAAACGAGGTTCTCCAAATAACGGCGAATTCTACCATACCATACCATACATTTTACCATACACGATCACTGTGTATCTAGCGGGTATAGGAGCAAATTTATGTTCAGCATATTAAAAACCATGTTATAAATTCGTATAAAAGCCAATAAAGGAAGTTTGAACGCAAGCTCCTGTATTAATTATTGCTACTTCTCTCATTAAGCTCGTTAAATTTGAATCGCTGGTTAATCAACGCGTATCGTTACCTCGCTTGTTGTTTATCTAGAAAGTAAAAGACAACAGAGGCTCTATAGTAAACAGAATAATTTTTAATACAGTACTATGATACATTTATCCATTGTTTCTGTCGAAACATTGTCCACCACAAAGTATCAAAATTTATATCTCAAGTTGTATCTGAATTTTTTAAACGCACCATAAAACTAGCGCAGAAATATTTCAAACTAGTCGTTTACCACATTTTATCGCACCACGTTCTCAGTTCAATGCCTCAATTTCTTATTATTTCAGGATTAATGCGTACATATACATGTATAGTATGTCGAATATTTAAAACGACAAATAAATGATTTACAAAATAATTATTACTTCGTCATTAAGATTTCTAGTATTTACGTATCAAATACAAAAGTACTTACTTTAAATTTTTTATAAGGTATAAAGCTAACGTATTTGTGAGCTTGTCCTCATCACCGATTTCGATCATTTTTGAATACACTGTCCCAAGAATTTTTATACGAATATGTATATTTTGATATGAACGCAACTAAAGAATTGGAAACTTAAATGAAGATTCGTTTTACCTATCGAAGACTACGACAAACATTTTACCTTAAATACTCGAGATAATTTTGCACGTTGTACGGATTCATTTCCGTACTTTTAAGTTTCGCATAAACGCATAGAAATCCATTGCCTGATTATATAGTACGCACAAAGTCCTATTTTATCATTATTATCAACGCTAAAACTGAGATTCGGATTATTCATTGTTACTTACAGCACGGCTGAACGGATTTCATTTGGAAGAACGCGGGTCTAAGTTGTCGAGCCGAAAGGAGCACGCCATATTCGGGAAAAGTCTTAAAGTTGCTATGAAATCGAAAAGACAATCGTCACTCGTAAATAAACACCGATAACAAGACACCGCTCGAAGCTACTATTTATTAACTATTTATTATTTAGCAATTCGTTGATCTACGATTCGTTTAAAATTTACAGGTAACTGTTAGTGTTAGATATACGAAATGTTACTGTTAGATATACGAAATGTTCATGTTCCATTAGTTACCGTTACTACGCTGTTACCTGTTACCGTATCTTTTTATTAGGAAGTGTATCAGATATCCGGAAATAGCTATCCTACTACCCTCCATCGGCGGTACGACGAACTTAACAGCGTTTCATGCGCTCAGCCGATTTTTACGAAACTTTCATCGGCCTTTGCAACGCAAATACACTGCCGCGAAACCTATTAAAGCGCGGTAGAAAGGACAAAAATGGATTCGTATGTCCGAAAATGTTGCAATATTTCTACGTGGAAAGTCGAGCCAGCCGTTATCCAAACAGCGGGCAGCTTTTTTCTCTCGCCGCGCGGAGAAAAAACTTTCTCGCTTGCAATTGAAAACCGTCCCATTTGAATGTCGAACTTTCGAATGAACATTTTCATAAATATGTATCACGGGTTGGTGCTTTCTCGGCTTTTGCCTTGCTGCAAACTCGACAAAGGGAATAACATTTTTTCCTCCTCGGTATTTCTTCTTTCTTTTTTAATCTTTTCTCTTCGTTTTTCTCGTTTTTCGTCATCCTGAGAATAAACTGAACGGTGCGCGATTGCGATAAACTGTTAAAGCTTGATTATTGGATTACGCAAACCGTACACGTCATTCCTCGTTCATCTCGATGCTGCGGGGAATCGATTTGCGCACGTGCGCTCGATCGGCCAGCCGTGTCGTGGAAATGTACGATGGTATAAACCGCTTCGTGCCACGTTACAGCGTGCTGGCCCGTCTTTTATATTATCGTTTGTTAGGAACTTTACAATATCGACTAGAACTAGCTTTTTAACTTTTCACCAGCGTAATAAAACTAATAAAATACCGATCCAAGATGCGTATCTTTCTGTATCTAGAATTAGTTATTAAAATTATTTATTAAAAAACTACTGCGAACTATTTTACATAATATAGGTACATATTTAGTTCAAATTTCTTTGATACACATTCGTAATTTGGGATAGTAGCCTTATAGATCAGCAATAGCACGTGGTTGTAAATTTGAACGGTTTTTGGTAACAAAACACCCTTTCATTTAGATATGTTTGTCAGTATTTTTATACTTTGGACAATAATTCTAGCGTCGAGTAACTAAATATCTTTAGCGCAGATTTAAACACGGACGAACAAATTTCCAGTCGCTAGAAAAAGTATCTCAAAGAAACTCTTTTATCTGTTACGAAACTTGTTACGAGGACGTAACGTTTAAAAGATCGGCAACCTGAAGATACTGTTACCATATCCGTCAATTATGATCTCTCGAGTCCGTTACAAAGGATTTCATCAAATGAAATAGGAGGTGGCACGTTCGTCACCATTACGAGCGGGTTACTAAAAGCACAGAAAAGTCGACAATCGTGCACTCGAGAAGGAAGTTTATTGCTTCTGCAATAAGTTTCTAGGGCGCACCCTAAGAAAGGGGTTAAGTTCAAAATACACACTAGCCACGCGATGCGGAGTACTTTTAGGATGTCTTCCCGTGATAATACAATGGATACCAGATTTATCATGATTCGTTATGATTCTATTATTCAAACGCTATTGATAATGACAATAACCCGACTTATCGATGAAAAGAAGAAAACACGTTTTGCCATAGAATATTTTGCATATTTTTGAGCTAACATATCGATACGAATTAACTCTGACCTTGTTCGATGTATTAACAAATTTCTAGCAGGAATTTAAAAAATATGTTTACATTTATCTCATAAAAATGTTACGACGAAATCCTTTAATTTGATTAGTGTTAAAAATACTAAACTTTCGTGACGGGATATAGATACTTGTTCGACATCAACTACCGAAATAAGGAAATTTCGTGTTTTGTTTGTTGTAAATAACTAAAACTTCTACGCTCTTCAAATCCTCGCCTTTGTCAGAATTATTTTAGTCGGAACTGTTCTACGTTTAGCGATGCGCGAATGTTCATAGTTATACAAAAGCATAGCGTCTCTGTAATAGCGCGATGAGTGCAACTTGCGAAATTGAAAATGTTCCATCCTTTTCTATCCACAAAGAACAAGCGAAGAAAATGAAAAAGGATAAGAAAGAAAAAGTAACGATAAAATAAAGGGCGATATTTCGTTAAACAAGGGGAACATTTCATGGCGCGCTTGAAAAGAACAACGACGAAAATAGCCAAAACGAATTCTTTAAAAAGCGCTTCAAGAAAGAGAGGAACACCGCGTCGCGTCGCCGTCGTGACAAGATTTACTTGTTTCAACCCTTTGCCCTCAAACGTCATCCTTGTTTCATCTCTGCCACGTCACGTGTTTCTTATGCCAAACTGTGCAAGGTGTGCAAATCATGAAACCTCGCGCTGTTGCAACATTTAGCAGGCAATTTTCTAGCGAAATTTAACTTGAACAGATTTATTAATTCAACAGTTACCAACGTAATCAAGTACACGTGCATATACCCAGAAATACGTCCTCGACTATCGATTCTCGTTTCCTCTAAATAATTATAACTTGGTTGATTTACATTTCCGGACATAAGATTTTCCATGCTCCTATATTTGAAACCTATATTTTTTAAGCGGATATAGAACGACATTAAATTTTGTTAATGATTGCAGTAAACCACCTTTCGCGTTTGCGAATTTACATCGATTGGATACTACGTATCTAGTTATTCGAACAAGTATTACCTCTTTCTGACGAGGACATTGCTTTTTCTTTCGAGTCATCGAGCATCTCCACCCTCCAGTTACTCGTCATTTTCATCTGTCTCTCGTATAAACTAACCGACGAATCAAAATCAGATTTGCCAACGTTTCCTGTTTCATTATAAGACACACGATGCATAACTTTCACTGTATATCGTCTCTGTATTTCTTCTAACTATTGATATTCGTGCAAATTAATATCTTCTTAGACGAAACTTTCTTTCCGCTTCCTAAATATTGAAAAAATAGGTAGCCATCTTATATAATTTTAGATAATCTTAGATAGCGTATTTTATATATTTGTTGGCCTTTAAACTTCTTAAATATATAAAAATTCACAATCTACTTATCGCGCTTGATTGCGCTACCTATTACATGTTTATACTACTTCGGGAAGTAACTATGTAATACACACTCGAAAGTTACTCTATTCGCGGTATCTTATTGAATATAACAAGAAAGTATATCTACGTTTGTAGGATTCCGTAAAAGCAAACGAATTCAATATTTCAGAAGCGCAGAGATCCCCGGACACAATAATAGATTTTTCACGGCGTTGCCGATGCAGTTCCTTGAACCGTCTCTAAAAAGCAGCTAGGTGGGACATCGGATTTGCTGACACGAAATCCTCGTTCTTGAACTGAACCCCTGGGATCGGAGCAGATCCGACTCAGGGTAAATATTGGAATCACGATGAATCTCGTAGATCGCCGTCCCGCTAGTCCGACCCTTTCCTATAACGACTTTTGTTCTTGTAAAACTATAACGTTTTTAGAAGCGATTTACTACGAAGAAATATTCTTCTGGCTCTCCCGATTCAGATATATAGATAAAAATAACAGTTAGAACGTTCCAATCCGCTCATATACGATATATTAATCCACGTCGAGCGGATACGATACGGCTACGTTAAACCAAATATAAACGTTAACAATATAAATTTTGTTATTCTTTTATGCCACGAGCTTTATCATCTTCTTATACGTATATTCCGTGTGTTGGTTGGAACAATGCCATCTTGTCCGTATCATATTTTTCGAAAATTTTTTCGCATACTTGCACTTTAAATTTCAACAAGACTGTAATAAGTCCCACGCTTGTCTGATTTCCAGCGCATCTTGCAAAATTATTTTATCAATTGTTATTTTATTGGCCTCGAAGGTAGGAAACTTTATATTAATCAAATGTTGCGTTTCCTCAGATACATTCGGTATAAGTAAATAGATTTACACAATTTATTTGTTGAATACTCTACGCTCTAGCAACTGTATCCAAGCTTTAACGTGTTACCAATACAATTTCTAGGATCATCATCCATGATCGTCATCCGTGAATCTTTCAGCATCGAACACCGCATTCGGATAAATTTTCAGATCTCTATGAATCGGCTAAACAGGAATAAAAATGTTTTAACCCTTTCGTATGATCACTTTCGTTCCTGAGAACGTGTAATCCTCTAACGCTGTTCTAAAGAGGCATAATGCCATTAGATACTTTCTTAACGTTTCTCTGTACATCGTATAAAAAAAAAAGAAAAAAATATTCAAATACGTTAATTATGCAGGCGCTGTAAATTTTCTAATCAATAAATGACTTTTCAAATAGATAAATTGCAATGCTTATGTAAAAGGTAAAGGAATTGTGAACATGCCTCCAAATATTTCGTTTCTCTACGAAACTGGCTCTCTTCGACCGCGAATACATTCATCTCGTTACTGAAAGCGCAAGAACCGATCAGGTCGGCGGTGTATCTCGTCGAGATTTCACGACACTCGATCAGCTCGCCTTCCGCGATCAATCTGTCCAGATACTCGTCGAAGTGGTCCGACCACTCTAGCAACAAGTGAAACATCTCCTTCAACTTTCCAAAGGTGAAGACAGGCGAAAGCCTGGTTCTCAAGGGCCTCCATCTCTCCGTTTCTAGTCTGAAGAGATGTTCCGATAATGGCTCGACCTATAAAATATGCGTCGATATATTGGCAAACTTAAGAAATGCTTTTTATCGCCGCACCGGCGAGTTAAATTGAAGCAAGATTTTCGAAAGGCTATTTACTTTCCTTCGACCATCTTTTACCGCCATTTTTTACGCTACATCTCTAAAATACACCTCGGGAAACAACCTACTGAAACTAAAAGTAATAAATACTGTAAAACCATGGAATATAGAAGGTCCGATGAATTTGTATGTTTTGTAAATGCTAAATTGAGTTACTGGTTAACTCGTTAATTGTCATCCGAATTTTACACATATTATTTCCAAAGCGACCAAGGAGAAACATAACTGGAAGTTCGTCTTATCCCGGGGGAGGACGATTGTAAAAGATAAATAACGAATAAAATATTTCCAAATTGTCCACATGCATTCTAGCATTGAATAAAAACGAATAGGATATTCGGAAAATTAAAATTAAAATTAACCATCGATATAAGTATACAGAATCGTCTTTAGTAAAATACGTAGATACATTTACTATTTTGTGGATTGTATCGATAAAACGTAATGTAATGCTATCGGCAAGGCAATATAAAGGAATCGATACTGACGTATCTAGCCAAATTGGCACCCATCAGTGGCATTTAAAAGTCTACACGAGTCACATCCAGTAACATTTAATTTCACAAATTAACTCGAATTACATTCGAATTACAAAAATACCTTAACACGCTGGCTGCACTTGCAAACAGCTTCGTACAAGCCGACAAATCTTACGCGATCCATTAAACTTGAAATTGCGAAATAAAAGCAACCGACTTGCCAATCGCTCGCCTGCCTTGTCCCGTTCAAGCTCGGGGCTACATGAAATTTCTACAAAAGCGTAATCACCAGAGATTAAGGGCGAATAAAACAAAAAAACACGTAAGAATCTTTGATCCGGGGATCAGAGAGCGAGTCGAACGCCAAACACGTTCCCCTTTTATCGTGCAATAAAAGAAAAAACCTGCCCTCGCACCCTCTTTTAATGACCAACCCCGTGGAACGTAAATCGATACGGTTCGCGACGCAACGCCGGCAGGCATTCATTTAATTAGCCAGCTTCGACTGAAAACGAAAAAAAAATAAATAAAAGGGATCGAAGAGGAGAGGGAAAAGGATAAAAGAAACGGTATAAGAGTAAAGGGGAAAATAATCCAGTCGTGAGCAACGGGCGCGCACCATGTTGTTACGTCTTCGTTCTCGTTGAAACGAAGCAATTTACAACACAACCAAACGGGGAAAAAGCGCGGCATGCGACGTTGCAGGTGGTTCGTTATGCCATCAAAGGGCGAATCGAGTTCCACTCAAGCACAGTTATTAAATGCAACATACAAACGTGTTGTGCAACATTGATTTTCTCTAATTGCCCTTGTTCCTGGTCCATGGCTGAATTCCCAGCGAATCGTTGTCGTGGATTGTCCTCACCCGTTTCACAGGGGGCAGGCGGTTAATTAATATGCATTGTCATTTAATTCGTCTCCATTGTCGGTACGTGCGCGGGACGAAAAAACAAAGGAAGAGAGACCGAATTTTCACGGACGACTTTCTTGGAAGAGACGAGATCGGGGATTATGTATGAAGGATATGTAATTTATGAAACAATCACCTTTACAAATAGATGAGTCTAAAAAGTCACTGTGAACGAGCCATGGTAACTGTTTATGCATTTTCACGCTAGAGTTATCAGAATGACTAAAACGACTAATTTGTAGTTTTTTAGAGAAATTTTATACTCGGATAAATAAGTATAATCCATTTGCGAATAATATATTATACATACGTCGCTATACGTGAAAGTAAAAGATATCAGTTCCCTAATTTACGTGATACAGAAACATAATGCTATAGAAGTATTGAATGTCTATATCAACTTTTCAAGAGGTTATTAATAACAGATTCTCGACACCGTGAAAAATTTCATGACCGTACATTTAATACCGCTAGAGTGACACGAATGCAAAAGGGGTTTTATCTTTAATGCGAGTTTCCTATTTTGATAAAATACTGTTTCGTACCTATAACAAGTGGAAAATACTTGGCGGAATTTATTTTGTCCAATTGCGCGTAGTCGTGATAAAGTATCATTTATTGCGCGTAAACCGTGCTACTTTGGTACAGATTATCTCCGTTATCTCTGTAAATAATATTTTATCGAATCGTCTACAATTGCACGAAATAAATAAGTTTTCGGTGCGGATAAAACGTATATGCTACATGTTTAGCGAGTATATTACATTTATCACGATATACGCTAGCTATAAAATATCATTTATCAACTGAATTCTTTTTTACGCGTTACGTTCGTTTCATTCGCGAGTACAGCAAACAATTACAAATTCAAAGCAGCCTGGTCTTTCAAAGCATGCAGTTATCAAAAATCGATAACTTGTATTTTTTGGATTAAAAATACACATATTACAAAGGATATTCCTGACATTTATAGCGCCATAAAGGAATAGCGTAAAGCCTTTCGATTTAAATAAGTCTAAACTATTAAACATACCAGCAATTTTGTAAAAGCTACTGCAAACTTATCCTAAATATAACAAAAATATCCACATATGTATTTCGTTCCAATCAACCTCTGTTGAAATCTATGGCAAAGGGTTGCATCTTTTTTAGCAGGTTTTAACATCGTACCAACTGCATATACAGATATAGGTGGTTATCAGCGACGATAACGAAGATTGAAAATATCATAAGGGTCAGACTTTCTTATATATAACATCGTACCGAAATCTACTTCTTACGTAGCTTCCTCGAAATGAATTCTTCAAAAAAGTCCATTCTTTCAGACGCTCAAGTTATGTAAAATAATATTAATTTACGTACATATGTACCTATACACTGCATATTATGCATATGAGGGTTGATCGACGCCAGAAACTTTGAAGATCTCGGTAACGATAGTACGTGTCACGTTGAAGTAGTCACATTGGATTACTATACAGTTTGTAAGTATATACTACTTCTTTCAATACAAAGATCGTTCGTTACATATCGCCACTCGCTCTTTTCCTCTTTTCCTGCTTTCCATCCTGCTTTATGCGCTTTCGCTCCATTGTGCATGCTACTGTCAGCCATCATTATCTACTGCCGGAAATAGAACTTTTCCCGCTTCCCTGTTCGTCAATGAGACACGGACGTGATCAAAGTAATCCCGCTACAAGAGAAGCAACTGATGAGACAAACTAAACTGTTAGCAAGAAGAAAAAAGAAAGAGTCTACGACGGATACGGAAATGAATGGAAGAAAAGTAACAAAATCGCTTTTCTGCTCGTGTTTATGAAAGAGGAAATTATTCTGTCCGGTTGGATTATCCTGTTCCGTGCTTTTTCTTCATCGTTTGATCGTACGTGACCACTGAAGAGTTGCCTGAATGATTTTCTCCATCTACAACCTGTACTGTGTGTGTTTGAAATTTCTATCTCTAAAATGAAACGATAATTGAGCGATTAATTAAAGATAGAGTTTCACGGTTGGTTTCTACCGATTCTACCTGAATCGTGATGGGACAATCGATTCGTCTAACCAAATCGATAAATTGAAAAACAATACAAATTCAAAAATTACATTTTCAGATTTATGCTTCAGATTCGCATTTTAATACGAAGAATGTCTAAATATTTTACATCAAAGATCTAAAATAAAATACAAATATATAGTCGTTGAAATTCGAAGCTTCTACTAATTCATTAAATATGTACAAAATTGAATCTAATACAGTTTCAAAGAATTGACCATCGTATCATTTCACTATCTTCTGATCAGTTTTGATCTTTTGATATTTAGAATTGTGAAATATTTCTTCGCCGGTATCTCTAACCATCGACAATTTTTTATTTGAAAGTCAAAATTTATTCTTTAATTGCTTAAGGCTTCTTCGCAGCTCGAGGCTGATAGACGCTTGGGAAAATTTCATTTGAAATAACGATAAAAAAATGATAATTTAATATAATGAATTATTCCAATTAGTTTATTACTTTTATTTCAAAAATAATATAAAAAGTTTAACTCTATAGTTTGTGTGAAGATCAAATAAATGATCAGTCAGTTGTTATCTTACGTATTCCTGTTATAACTTTTTAACAAAGCATTTATATGCTCTATGACATATGGAATATGCTGAAATCGTTTTGCAAAAAAAATCTAGCCCAACCTCTATAGCGGCTGGCCTGAACGATATACATATATACATGCTAACTTGCGTCAAAACCCGTGTGATTTTGCTGAATGTCGCTACATCAAAGGAAACTGTACGCTCGGTGTGGACAAATACTGCAACAATCTTCCTACCTTGTGCACACTGAAATAACTTCGAAGATGAATGAATGACACACGCGCGTTCGAACGAATTTTTATGCGTTCTTGCACGAATTGATATGACTGTGCCTAGTTTCGCTCGTTTTTGCACTGTATACCCTACTCGACGAACCGTATCATAAAAGGGAACTTGGATAATCAAAAAATTCCGAGTTTTTCGAAATTTTGCAGAGTTATAGGAGAAGTATCAGGCAACTGTCTCCTTTTTATTACGTTCTCATTCTTCGGGATAAAAATACACAAAAATGAATAAATAAAGACAAATAAAAACGGACAATTTGTTAGAACTTTGATGTTTAGATAAAACACAACATTCTCTACATCTGATCGTTTAGATTTTTCCTTCGTCGATATCGTCCTTAGATTCAGAGTTCGGAGAAACGATGTTTCATATGCATCATTCGTATACATATATGTTAGTAACAATTGAGATATCGTGGCGACTGTGATCGTGGATCACTCCGCAGGGTAGAAATTCTTGAAATATATTTAAAATATTCGTTGAAATTTTGTTTTAACGAATCGCTTTCGAAATTTCGCTGAAAACCTTCGCATACCAACGTACGTTGTTTTGCATAAGGAATTCGAGGAATTTTGTAATCTCATCATAATCGCCAAATCACAATAGTCATTCCGTAAAAGGCGAATTTTAATTTACTCCGTGAAGTTATAGTCTGTTTAAGATACGATAAAACGAGCTAACTTCGAAAAATATGAAATTACGATTTACGATTATGAAATGCGTGTCACGGATCTGTTCACGGGTTAGTTAGGCGATATACTATGTGTTAATGTGAGCAAAACGACGTATCAACTCGATCTCCGCACTCCATCTTGCACATAGTATCACTATATACGTAATACCGAATATTAATTTCATCGTATCTTCTTCTTGAAGATATTTTTCAACGCAGTGATGAATATTCTTCAAAAGTAAATTCAGATAATGCTGCAATCTTTAATGAATCTTGAATATCAACTTCTCTATAATTTCTTTATAAAGGCAATGATGGATGTTCTTCGAAAGTAGATTTTATAACGCAAGAAAAATGAACTTCATTACCTGTTACAAAGTACTGTAATAGGGGAAAACAACCTTTGCAACGTTCTTCGTTCCTCTCCTCCATAGTTTCTCCCGGATACTGAATCCTTGCTAGGTACTTGTAAAAGTTTGCTTGTAAGGGAAGGTGGTCCAATGCATCCAGTTCCTCAGAAACATCACAAAGGTAATCTAATTACGAGCAAAATGTTAGTACCCAGGGCAAACGTAAAGTTCGCGTCGTAATTCGTAATTCCTATGAATTATTATACGATAACTATAACACATTACTAGACGAAAGCCAAAACAAGTTACACTACTACTGTACAATACCATATCCTCGCATAGTTTTTCGAAAAGCCTTGTCCTCGGTAACCAAGTTCCTATAAGTTTCGTATTTTAAAAATTCACCACTCGTTCCAGGACCAGATTTAGCGAAGGACCCAGATACATCGATGCAAGAGCTTCCTTTATGAATTATGCAATGGATTCACACAGTGCGTCCGGGGTTTTGCTTCGTACGAGTTCCTGCGATCCTCCAAAATAGAATGACTATGGACACAAGGCGGACGTAGGACGACCATTATTAGCATAACCACCAACACGCTTTATCCAATCTAAATTGTTTTCAACCACGAAGATGTCAAGAGTATAAGATACCTGGAACGATTACCATCTACATGGATCCTTCGTAGTATAGTACATTATTAATATATACATCGACGCTATCCAGTCTGAATTCTTGTTGACCACAAGGACGTCAGGAATCTCGAGTAAGTCTGAAGCGATTACCACCTACAATGGATCGTTCGTAAGTAGTAATCGTTCAAAGTATCTTACCGTCGTACAAATTCCTGTCCTCGAACATCCGTCGAATCGTGTAAACGACGATGCAGCTGAACGAAGATACTTTTGGAAGCAGTTTTCGCGTAGATCATACAGTTTGTCACATTCACCGATAGTGCCATCATCTCTATACATCCTTGTACATAATATGTTCTTCTAGGGTAGCTCCTTGTATGTAAAATACATATACCGTTCTACATTCTACGCGTTACGTTCCAGAATACCAGCAAAACATTATCTCTGCGGTAACTCGTGTTCCACCCATTCGCTATAACCGTGCTCTAATTAAAAACTGTTTGCTATTTGGGTCACAAGGTGCAACAATGTCGATGACCCGTCTTCGTCTTGCCACTGCATAACTATCCAGATATATTTACTTTCTAAATCACTGTGTGAACGTGGAACACCGTACATATACGGCGTACACAGCTGACAATGAGACGCTGCTCTTCCACATACATACACACATATATAGGTAGTATAGGTAGTATACGTAGGTAGCAAAGGGGTTAATACGTTCATTACGTATGGCGCGTACGTCGTATCTTAGAGCACAGCGTTTCACGGTAACAAGGTGATATCAAAGTGAACGTTTTGATAATAGTAGCCGTTCGTTGTGTCAATTTTCGATATTTCGTGGCAAAATAGTACGCTCCTACGTATATGAACCACACCATGTGTCGACTATCGATTTGTAAGCGATACCTCAGCTTACTCGAAAAGCGTGTGTTCTGCTGCCAAAACATTTACATACAATGCACAGTACGATTGCTCCTCGCTGTTGACAAAGTCAATTTTCAATCGTTGATAAAGTCTATGCGGAAAAACGATACAGTTAGGCAACTCCAAAGAAATTCATTTTATTTACCTATGAATATAGCAACTCTAGGAATATAGGAACATTTATCGAAAAAATGTATACATTCTCCCCTAATTTCTATTCGTTGTTTACGAATATACTGCCTTCTACTACTAATCGTCTAATATAATCTAATATAATCGTAGATAATATCGTCAGAGACACTTAATAGCTATATATACATGTATACATGAAATAAATATCGAAAACAGAAGAAATAAAAATCGAAATAAAGAAAACGAATATCACTCCAGATACTAACTATGGTAAATATCCAGGAAAAAGGAGCCACCTGGACGATTTCGACGACTGTGAGATAAATCTCAACATTCTGAACAATTTTCTCCTATAGCCATATATGTATATGCATATACAAAAATATTCCGCCGTTCGGCCTTAGTTTTCAAGTTGATTTTGATTTTTGGGCATTACTAGCAAGTATATAGCAATGTTCGCGAATTAAAACCTTCTTAAAAATTAACAGAATTGGAAAACATCGATTATTTTTATATTTGCATAAATAAAACATTTCCGTTCGATCGGAGTCTAAGAATTTCGCACGGTACTGTACTTACATGTATTTCACGATATCTTCGCAATCTTAATACTAAACGATACGTTACTAATTAAAAAAAAATTAATTGTCGCCACTATAGACGCGTTAAGCGCTATAAACTATAGAATTAAAAGCATAGGATTTGCTTTCGTCTAATATTTGTAAATATAGCGTGCTCCTCGAATAAATAAAATTCTAGACTCCAATTGACTGATGACATCAGAGGCCGTAACCTTTTTCCATGGGATCGATCTCATTTATCTTAGATTGGTCTACATTTCGATGTGAGAGCACACTTTCGTGTTTCACCACTTTTACCAACGCCACGTGACCGACGTGATAGCGACAAGGAAAGAAAATACGGTGAGTGAGAATAACATTGAGAAATGGAGAGAGACAGAGAACCTATATGCATAATTAGAATATGGTAATGGTACGTTGGCCCATTTGCATCATTGAGAAATAGTTCCATGTCACGGGATTGCCTTTTTTTATATTGACGTCAAGTATAATAAAACGGATAACATAACATTTTCTGATTAAATGTAGATTTAATCTGGTTAAAATGGTTAAAATGGTTTTAAGAAGCCTGAAGAGTCTTGTAATATTTCAATATCGCTTGCAACAACGATATACGCATGATGCTTGACTCTTAGATCTTTAAGCTTTTACGATGATTGATTAATGTCATACTTTTGGTTTTTCGAGATCAGTTTACTTCTTCAGGGTATATCTGAAACTGAAGGTTTTTCTTAATAATACGAAAAATACTTTTCGGTATGTGTTTATCGAAATAGTTTTGTACGAAGTTTTATCGAATGATGGTATTATTTTTGCAAGAAAGAAAATGTTAAAGTATAACAACGATACGACTTTACCTTAAGTGCTATACGTTGAAAAAGGAAAAAATATTTCGGTATACAATAAACGTACGAAGATCATCGAGACACCAACGCAGCTTTGATCTGTGTTGTATTCGATTATGTAAACAAGTCCTGTTGAACATAGAGATTTGTTTAATAATGTCACCCTGAATCGCCATTATTTTTATCTCGATGTGAAATCTCTTGATTGTAGACGATAATTCTACCGAGAAAACAGAAAAAGGCACGCAAATATATAATTAAATGTGTTGACACGCGTCTATTATTAATTTTGCTGCCTCGTTTCTTAATTTATGTTCAAATAAACTCGAGTATATTGTAAAATTTTGATGTAGCTTACAGGATAGCGTTTACTAATATCACCCTAATATTCAAACGTTTTGATATTTGAAGAAAGCATTTGGCGTTGTCGAGAATGATGATCATGATACGTAATTTGTGCATTTCTACGATAATTTAGATCCATTTAGATCATACGTCTGATAACTTTTGTAACTTTTACTACTTACATAAGTCTTGAAATTACAGCAACTTATCGGTTAAATGGTCCCATAAACGTCTCAAAGTATCTAAATTAGAACAACGATATCACTTTTCTCCTTCGTATACCTATGGCTGAGCAACGTTATAGTATAGAAAAGAATCAAATATTCGAATAGCATTTTATCCATACTGCTACCGAGAATAACATTCTGATTCGGATGCGGAGTTCAATGAACGATCGACGAAGAATTCATTTCATTTGATATTCGCACAGTAACACTCAGAGAATAAAACTTCACACGCGTAATCGAATTGTACAACAACATTTAAAACTTAAAAGCGGTATATTCGATACAGCAGTAGATATCATTTTATTTTATACTTGATCGTTAACGTCGTAAGGGAAACAAAATAAGGTACGTGCGATGTTATTTTATGGTTCCATTTACCTTCCTCCCTTCTTTTTTTTTCTTTATCACTCTCTGGTCGATCTAAATATCGTATTTTATGGCCTACGACAGTATCGTAAGAAATAAAAGACATCGTTACGCGTTCTCTATTAAATTTTATTCGATGATTCTCATCTACAAAGATACCGTAAAATTTAGTTTACGCGATTTCCCTATACCATCGAAAAAAACTGTTCCTATACCGTGACATCTTCAATTTGTTCGTGCAATTGTGCAATGTTCGAAGACCGCATGCTTTGATCGACGTAATGTAACATCTGAAGGGGAGAAAGGTCTTTCGAGACTCGTTCAACGTAACAACAACTGCTGGCTTTTAACGTGTAGATAAATATTATATAGATTAGATAGATAACAATTAAAATATCATGGTAAAAATAAGTGTTGCAATTGCTGGTAAACCTCGTAAAATCTATTAAATTACGAAATTAATCACTTAACGTTTTCACGAAAATCTTCGTAAGTATACGATACAAGACGAGTTCTTTATATGCTCGTTACATATGTATATATATTGTAAAATAGTTTACCAAAATGCAAATGATAATTTGTATCTTATTAGGTATATAATAAGATATTAAAAGAAAAAATAACGAGAGAAAGACAAGTATACAAAACTGATAAAAATAAATAAGAAATTCTCGTCTGTATTACATTCTTCGGCATCAAATTTTGTATACATCGGATTCGGAGGACAATTATCGCCATCCATGTTAATTGCTCTTATTATAGGAACTCTTATAGGTTTTGGGTCCGCTGCAACCTCAAAAACTTGTATCTATACGAAGTTCAAGATCAACCGTACCATATATTCACCCATTTGAACAATAAACACGTCTGCTATTACCTATAAAAAAAATTGTATTATTAATATTCATTAATATCGATATGAATATTAATTTAATGATACGAATAATTCTGTAACTTACTACGATTAGTTAAAACATGATTTTCACAATATCACCAAATATGTATTTTACATAATTTCATTTCGTTTCTATTACAAGAACATATAATTGCTTTTTAACATGAATTATGCATGCATTAATATACATGCATTATATGATAATATATTAATTGAATTCTTTAACCTGTATTTTAATCACTCTGTTTGCATGGTATGATTATGATTTTAATATAAACTATAATACATATCATTAATAGAGAGGATAATATGAAACCCATTTTCGTTTTTATAAATTTTGTCTAAGACTATGTGATTAATTTACCTAATTACTATACACATACATATATCTAATCGTCGTTCATTTTCAACTTTCATATCTAATTAATTAATTAAAAATGAGCAAATAAGGTAAATGATCGATCGAAACTCTTAACGTTCGAACGAGAGTTCGAAAAATGATCAATTTCTCATTTTACATTTTCTGCCTCATTCTTCTCTCGGCTAAAACTAAATGCATCCGTCAGAGATTGAAATTTTTCGGAGAAATATGCCTGTGTATCAACAAAAATGATCTTCTCGGTCTGGAGGCAGCTTCTATCAGTGGCCTTTCTCCTCTTCACGTGACCATATTGAAAAGAATACGAAATAAGGCAGCTCATCGACCGTTAACATTGGCATGCTCCCAGTTAATCGACAAAACGGGCATAACGTGACCTGTATCCGCTATTTTTCGATTCCTGACCTCGAACGAGTTATCGTTGCTGCCTAAAGCAATACATCGCTCACTGGCCAAAAGATAAATATACGATATCTTCGATGCATTCTTTTCACGATGAAGCTCTTGCTCTCGAGAATATCTACCCGAGAACCTAAATAACCCCACGAATAACCTGGACACTAGCGTTTCTTAAAAAAGGCAAATATATTTGTCATAATGTTAACGTTAATCTTCCACCGACATTTCCACCTATTTTTGACATACTAGATTTTGTTCGGTGTCGTTCAACGATTGCCTGGAGTAGATTATCAACGCAGAACCTCAATCGTCAGAACATTCAAGTAACATCGTACATGATACAGTTATTCATATTTGTTTCTTATAAAAAGTTAAAATTATAATACGTATACTTTTTACATTTGATCCTAGAAATACAACAAATCTTGACAATGAATAAATAATTATTTTCTAAATCGCTTATTCCGATTTTCAGTCGATGCATTCGGTTATGCATTCTCGAAACAAAACCTCCATCACAGACTTAAATGTATTGTCAAAATTACTAATTTAGTAATTAGTCGATTACTACGAAAATATGTGCATGTGCATTAACGTGCATTCTGCATAAACACCTGTAGTTCAACGATAATGCGTCGAGCCTAATATTTCCTGAACGAATCGCCTTCGTTAGAAATTCAATTTATCCCTGGAAACATAAATCGACGAAGCGAAAGCGGAAGTTTCCAAACGCTAACTGACGACCTGCTATCACTTCGATAATACACGGACGCTTTACGAGCTTATTCCAATTCCGACTGGATGGACACACGGTTAAATGGATTTCGTCAATTCATTTACCACTTGATCTAGCCGCGCATTTCAATTATATGTGTACTCTTTGTCAGTAGTATCCGTTAGCGTACCATCGCGACATCGTGGCGTGCACGTGCACACTGCACGCTGCACGCTGCACGCTGCACGCTGCACGCTGCACGCTGCACACTGAACACGCGAGCCACTCCAACGACAGTTGCTGATAAAGTCGTGGGAGCGGATGCGGTCCACGATACAATTGAATTAATCTCGATCGAACAACACCGTGCCACAAAACGAAACAGGAAATCGCGTTGCCGCGCGCAAAATCGAGCAAACGCGGCCAGTCCGAATCTATTGCCCGTTATTAGCCGTTACTGTTTTCCAGAACGTTGCTCGTTATTGGCCGCCGCCGCGTTTTTTCTTCCTCTTCCTATCTGTTCCTCTATGCTGCGCTTCGTTAATTAGAATGTAACCGGTGCGACGCGACGCGACGCGATTAAATTACTCGGCTAGAAGTAATTTATACGATCGCGAACCAGCTTGATCGTTCTAAATCCCAGGCACGCATCGGTTTTGTAGTGAAATTTTGTTGTCGGCCCGCAGATTTGGAAAAATCGCGCGTCTCTGATATCTTTTGTAAGGGAAACGTCCAAAAGATAAAGAACGGCGAGGATTTATCCATTCTCGTCGTTGCCGAGATCTTCGAGATAATAGATTTTAGGATAAAGAAAATTTATTGCGTAGATACGAGATTTACTTGCTGACTCGTTTTTAATACATCGGAGATTCTCTTTTTTGGTATTATTTATTAGTTAGGAAGAAATTTTTGCTAGTTATTCTTTCGCAGCATAAACGAGAAGTTATATTATATCGGAATGTTAAATATGATTTTCTAAAAATATATAGACATAATAAATGGAAGGAAACCAGTAGTTTCTTTTAACGACACAAAGTTTGTGTACAGGATTACATGCCTAGGAAATTGAACTGCAGTTCCGACAAATTTCGATTCGAATTATAAGTTACAGCACTCTCGTGAATTTATGATACGTCCTTATGTAGATTGCTATTGAGAGAAGCTGTAGAAACCCCAAGTTCTTTAAATTTTAATTAGAATCCGAAGTTTTCCTGCTCATAACTAATTAATCTAAAAGTTCTAAGAGAGGAGACGTTTTGGGGAAACTTGTATTTAAAAACATACTATAAATTCACGTAAGTTATGAAGTTTGTTTTTCATCTTGTGTAGATAGATATGGACAGTACTATAAACACTTGTAACGAGTAAATTTCCAGCTCGTTTTCAATTATAAATTTTTCTACATACAGGGTTATCCACTTAACTCGGAGTCCGCGTAAGCAAGAACGTACGACTATGATAACAATGCAATGTATACGTTTGCTACTGTAATCAAATATCGCTCGCCATCGATGAACTGTTGCCGGAGGTATAATTAGGCGAGAGAACATACAGCGGTTTGATTGTCACCGAAACTCTTTAGATTTGACGTCGCAATAAGGAGAAGACGATCGCTGAGAAAGCGAGCCTCGCGTTTTCGCCCGATCATTTCGTGTGCCTGTACGCTCCTAAAGTTTCGAAGCAAGCAATGGCACCTGGTTCTATTCCCACGTCTAACTCAATTTTGTTCTTTTAATTGCTGATATTTTGGATTGCGCTTACCTGAAATATAATTACAAAGTACCTTTCTTTTAAATTGCATCCAACCGTCGGAATTACGAGTGAATTACAATGAAATTGTTCGCGTTCCTGCGAACATCAAGGTCCTTCTTCTATTTCGTCCAGTAATTACCATTTTTGACGTATTAAACATTTAGAGACGCCGAACTAACGCGAGAACAACAAATCATACAAGAAAGTTCGAATGTTAACGTTGTAACGATATACTCTTTTTACTTAGATATACTTACATCGATGATCATAACGACGCTGAACAAGAAACAGATGTATCGTCGATAGCACAATTTCAAGACCTATGTTTTCTCGTACAGCCTGTTGATCTTATAGCGTACCATGAATTCGTTAAATTCGTTAGCTTCGAGAACCGAGGGAACATAATTCTTCTCATCCGTGAAATGTCTTGGGGAAGACGATCGTCCAACGATGAACGAGGTTAAAAGGAAAAGCGTATTACGGTAAATCATCCATGCTATGCCGAAGGTTCAAATTGCGTTTTCTCTCAAAGTTCATCCGATCGGAGATTCGAATTAAGTTAGCCTGCTCGTTTCGAAGAGCCCTCCTCGGCTCCTGGAGCTTCCAGTCCGCCTCCATTTGCTTCTCCGCTTTCTGTTTCTGCAAAGTAGCTATACGGTGATCCAAAATATTATAATCCGCCTTTGACGGAATCGCTGGTCCATAATCGTCGCACGGCACCGCTCTGCTGTCCTGGTGCGCCATGTCCGATGTCAACTGGCCAATCTTATCGCGAAGCTCTGCTAACTGTGTCAATCTCAACGACTAAAGAGATAAAGAACACGTTGTTTCCATTAATAATACGCCAGCATTTTCGAGATTGGAAAATGATCATTTGTTATAAACAGACCGCCAATATTTACATAATACGAATATTTTTATGAACACACGTAAAAAAATTTTCATCACACCGAATAAATTTAATCGATAAAGCTAACGATTAAGTTAGAAATACTCTATTTTTTGATAAATGAACAGAATTGTGACTGAAATTTGTTTAAAGTTATATCGTTTAAATTTTTAATCGAATTTGAAGATACATTTAGGACGTTCGATTTAGTAGAACGGAGGCGTTTATTAATTTCTGGAGTACGGAATGATTTATCGAATCTATCAGGTTTATTCACTTATTAAGTAATATCATTAATCTATATCATTGTGATTTGCATGCGGTAACCAACGTCGATAATACAATATAACGATATTACATGATTCAGTAATACGCATCAATATTCATATAACATGTCAAAAAATATTTGTATCTACCTATATGTCAAACATTTCCATGTATGAATAAAGCGCTTTTTCAAAAATCAGTCTTCGGATCTTTCGCCTCCTTTATTTGCAGAAAAGTCTATATAATTTTTACTTTCATATGGTTTTTCAAATTTCTTCCCTGGTAAAATTCATTCGCCTTTATGAAATCACAGCCATCATCCAAAATATCTTTGTTCGTCTCGGTTTCCTTGAGCTCCAGCTTTTTCGCTACATGAAATTCATTTCATTAACAATATATATATATATATATAATTATAGTTTCGTAAAAAATTAAATTTGTAGTATACATAACGTTTCGATACAATCTCCTGTCAGTGACATAAGGAATTTAATATGTCGTTCCTTGCAGAATCTTCCCAAGATAATACAATAATTTTCAAAAGATATATATCATAAGTTTCAACAAATAAGAAATTTTCTTTTAATTTATCTAATTCTATGCAGAACAATAATTTGTGGCTTTATTATTATATTGTGTTATACTCGTTTCACAATCTACAAATATCAAAGCACGAGTAATTTGAAGTCGAAATAGGAGGAAAAGCTCGTTATTGTAAAATTATATCTGATACTGCTTAAGGTAAATAATGATATTAAATGCCTTCCATTAACCACTCTGCTGGAATTTGCAAAGCGACTTGAACAAGAGATCAAGCACTTACCCTTCTAATTTGAATTCCAAACAAATTAAAACGGTAGTTATCATACCTTCTTTCAATTTGGCATTTTCTCTCCTCAGCTTTCCCAATTCCTTGCGTAGCCTTTCCTTCTCCTCTTGGCAATCGAATAACTGGCTTTTCAGTTTCTCATTCCCATCTTTTAACTCGCCATTCCCTTTCTTAAATTCGTCCAGATCCGTGGCCAACGCAGCATCGCGGCATTCTTTGCGTCTATTCCTCTTGTCCCTTAGTTTACCTAATTCCGACCGCAACTCGCTATAATCGCTTTACAATTTATCCAAATCGGCTTTTAATTTATTCGCTTCGTTTTTCGCCTCGTTTAAATCGTCCCGCGGTTTTGAATTTTCCGGGTTCAAATCTATCAATCCCTTACGCGATCTTTCGTTCTCCGCTCGACAATCTCCTTCTTCAGGTCATCTGATTCAGACTTGGATTTGTCCTAATCGTTTTTTAATTTGTTCAAATCATTCCTCGGTCTATTTCATTCCTCTATGGCGTTATTTAAATATTTTTGCAGTTGTGTATTCGCCGATTTCGAACTATTTAGCTCAGGCTTCAGCCTATTCAGCTCCTTCTTAGCATCTTCTAATTATTTCTTCAAGGATTCCAGCTCGTTCACCGTGTTCTCGAGATCGGCTATTTTGTTCTTCAAGTCGCCCTTCTCTTTCTCCAGATCGGTCGCCTGTTTCTCCGCTTCTGCCAATTTGTTTTTCGTTCCAGTCAACTCCGCCGCCAATTTCGCATTGTCGTTCTTCGGATTCGCGTTTTCGTTCTTCAGATTCGCGTTTTCGTTCTCCAGTTTCGTATTCTCGTCCTTCAAAGTTTCCATTTGCTCGTTCAACTTGGCTAATTCTACATTCAGCCCCTCGTTCTCGTTTCTCGGCTTATCGTTTTCGCTGCGAACCTTGTCCAACGCCGCTTTTAGGGCGGCCAGCTGTTTCTTCGCGTCGGCCAATTCCTCCTTGGCCGTATCTTTCGCGGCCATCTGCTCCTCCAGCTCGTTCCTACGATCGTTTAGCTGTTCGCATAAACGATAGAATTCGTTGACCAACTCTTTTTTCTCGTCTAACAAATCAGAAAGTTTGCTTCTATGGTCACGATCGCCTTCTTCAGTTTATCGATCTCATTCTTTATACTATCGTTTACGTTTGTTAATTCGTCCAACTCATTTTCCATTTCGTTTAATTGTTTCTGCAGTCTATCGTTTTCAGTTTGGCAATTTCGAAGATCTACTCTCAATTTTTCCGCAATTACCTCCTCTGCGTTCGAGTTTCATCTCCATCTATCGATCTCTGCTTTTTGTGCATCGCCTTCTCCTCCCAACTTTCGCTTCTTTTTTCAATTAATTTACATTTAATAAACGAGGAAGACATTTCTCGTATAAAGGATATTTTTAATATTTTTAACGAAGAATTACGCTTATTAAGATTAACGTTAAAATACCTAAAATTTACCTGGCATTCGAGCAAATCTTTCAATGCTTTATCAAGGTCAGCTTTTGATTTATCGATCTCCAACTGAAGTTTGCAGTTCTCCATTTTCCAATGATCTATGTCTGCTTCCAGTTTAGCAATTTTTTCTTCTAATTCGTCGATTAATTTCTTCGGGTCGGCAATCTCTCGTCTCAGACCCCTTTCGCCGCCCCTTGCCTGAATTTCACACTTCCACCTCGTCAATACATTTATCCAGTCCGTTTTTCAAAGAACCTACCTCGGATTTCGGTCGATCGATATCCTCTAAGGCTTTTGCCAATTCGCATCTCAAACGATCGATTTTCACCAAGTAAATCCGCGTTTTTCGACTTCCATTTATCCAATGTCTCTAGTTTCTGTTCCAATCCTGCGTTTTTCGCTTTCAGATTGGCGATTTCCTTCGTTAAGCGATCGTCAAGTTCGCGAATATCGGACTCGAAAGCTCGATTCTCTAATTTAAGCTGATTGCTGTCGGTTCTCAGCTTTCGCATCTCGTCCGCGCAATTATCGAGTCCATCCTTCAAGGAACCTGTTTCGGATTTCAACCTCGGATCAATGTCCTCCAACGCCTTTTCCAATTATTTTCTCAAACACGATCTACTTCGGCGACTAAATCTGCGTTTCTTCCCTTTGTCTTATCCAACTCCTCCAACTTTCCTTGTAATTCCATCATTTTAGATCCGAAATCATCATTTTCCTTCGTTAAGCGATTCTTTTCCAACTCGAACTTCTTTACTTGCAGTTGCAGCTTTGCAAGTTCCAGTTCCTTTATCCTTAGCCGCTTTCGACGCGCGAGCAGCGGCTTTTAGCGCCTCTGCTTGCCTTCTGGAAGCCTCAAGGTCATCCCTTAACGCCTTCATATCTCGTTTCAACGAATCGTTCTCGAGCTCCTTCAAGTAATTTCAGTTTATTAAGTTCTTTACCAGCTTCGTCCAATTCGACTCTCAGGCTCTCGTTCTCCGTCATCGCTTGTTCCAGTTGCTTTTCGATACTATTATTCTCGTTCAACAACGCATCGCATTCTTGCTTCGCCTTGGCCAATTCATCCTTCAGTTTGTTGATCTCTGCTTGCAAATTATCCAAAGCCTGCTTCGTGCTATCCTAGTCGTTCCTTAGCTGGTTATTCAAATCGTCTAGCTCCTTCGTCCTTTCCATCAGACCGTCGTTCTCGTTCTTCAGCTGCTCTAGCCGAGCCCTTAACTTTTCGCTCTCGACGACCGATGCCTGCAACGCTTCGCGAAGTTTGTCCTTCTCCTTCCTCTCGGCGTCCATCTTCCTTCAGACCAAAAATCTCCCTCTGTAACTTTTCAATCTCATCTCGGTTTCTCTGCAGTTCCTTCGGCAACGCGGTCCTGGCCGCCCTCTCGTCCTCCAGTCGTCCAGTCAACAACACCTCCACCTGTTTCCTTGCCTCGTCCAGCTCGTTCGGCAAATTTTCCTCGTCTCGCCTCAAGGTGCCCGCCTCAGTTTTCGAGATTCGCTGTTATCGCTTTCGCGGCTGCAAGCTCCCCTTCGAAGCCGTGTAGCTTTTCCGAAAGTGCGTGCTTGTCCAGACAACGCTCTTCCAGCTCCGCGTTTCGCTTCTTACTCATCGATCTCGTCATTTGGCTGGTCGAGTTTTGACTGTAATTCTGCCGTCTTGTTCTTGTAATCCTTTCCCAACTTGTTCCTCCGCTCCGGTAAGTCTGTTATCCGATCGTCTCTATACTTCGGTGCTTCTCGCAGTTTGTTTAGTTCGTTCAATAATTCTCTCTGATTTGAGATAGTGTAACTGTGACTTTAGATTTCCCACTTCCGATTTCAGAGAAGATAATCCCAGCAAGTCTGTCTGTGATTGTCTTAGGTTGTTCAAGAATCCTGCGATCTAAGAGAGGAGCTATGGTTTTTTAATTGGTAGCGTGCTTTTGGTTAATATCGTAATTTGCAATCTCGTTAAAAGGTATTATACATACATAACTCATATGACACGTTAAAAAACATTTAAACCGATGCTGTTTTCATTTTGCTTCCTATATGTGTGACCAAAAAAGAATATTCTTTTTTAATTCCTCTTCCACCTTTGAATATTAATTACGCATGCACTCCGTTTACTCACTTTTTCCATTCCTAACTGCTGACTCCTCATCTCCTCGACAAACCCTCGTAACGTATTACGAGAGAGAAAAATCAGTTCGCCAGAATTTGCAAATGGAAAAGTCGCTCGCGTTAATTGAATGAAATAAATCAGCTAATTTCAAGGCTGGCATACGTTCTACGATAATGTCACGAGTACAATACTGTTTTTGAGAGAAGTTGTTTAGAGAATTCTAAGATCTTACCTACGCATATACACGTGTATAAAAGTACAAAATCTTTTTTATCAAACATCATCGTCACTAGTTCGAACGAAGACCAAAGACTGGGATTAACCCCTGATTAACGATGATCCATCAATGATGCTCGATCTAATCTCTGCGAACGTTGGTTAGCGTTCGTCACGAAGAAGCTGTTTCGACGAGGAATGAGCATACGAACAGATTGTTTAATGACCGCTCACATTAAACGACTACCAGCGAATTCTTCCTCGTTTGCCTCTAAAATCGAAATGCACCTTTAGAAAAAGAAACAGAGAGAAAGGTTCGTCATCTAATCCATTTTCGCATCAAATCAAATTGTTTCATCGTCTCGATATGTATCGTATTATCGTTTCGCGATATATACCCAACTTTTATGAACTTATTTGCAATCCACCAATTGACGTTAGTTTCGAGTTTTCAATCATCTAGATATTAATACCTTGTCATCTTCCCTCTCGAGCTGCTCTTTCGTGGCTTCTGTCCGTTCCAATGAACCTTTTTGACCGACCATCGATTCCAATCCTTTGCTCGATGCATCGATCTGCTCGTCTCTTTCTTCCAACTGATTTCTTAGATCAACTGCCACGATATCCTCGCAATTGTTCGACTTATCCGGTAAATCTGAAATATCAATATACTCCGGCACTGTGATTGTTTCGGCCGTTTGCAATATCGTTTCTGGCATTTGCTTTCCTTCGAGCTCAACCAATGCACTACGCCAGTCTGTCGCTTGAGAAAGAAGACCTCCACCGAGATTACGATCGATTTCTCCAGAAATTTGGAAATTCGTTGTTCAGCCGCTTCGCGTTTCACGAAATCACGCAGCTTCGTCCTTTAAACGATATATCGCGGGGCAGCTGACGTCCTTCTCGGTCTGCGCCAGTCTCAAACCTCGAGTCCGATATCGTGTCCCGCAATCTGTCAGGGCAACAAAGTTTCTTTGACACGTTGCACAACCGAGGTCATAAAAAATTTTCAAATCAGCACGTCTCATGAATAGTTTCGGTACAAGAGATACATCGAAGTCATAAAATTAATCAGCTTTGGAAATACAAAGCATTTAGATCGTTAAAACAGAAATTTAAAAGGCTCTTCTCTTACCAACTCTATACTCTTGTCTGATCTGTAGGATTCCAGGCTCGGTTTGATTAAAATTTACTATAAATTACGTACATCCAATATCGATACCTATAATAAAAATATGAACGTTTCTACGGTCATAGATTTGTTTGAGCAAAGTTAACCGAAATGTGCAGATACGTACGATCAATAACGTGTATCATTCTGCTACCAATGGTTCGTTGTTGGCAAGAGGAAACGATTAAACGAGGTCTAAGTGTACGAAGAGGAGAAAGTAGCGAGCAGTAGTACTCTTTCTTTTCAAGCGCCAAAACCCTCTCCAAGATATCTCATCTTCTCTCTGAGGAAGTGGATCGTGGCGTCAGGATCGTCGCAGAAATCTCGCTCGGCGAGAGTTTCCTCAAGATCCCTCGCTTTATCTTGGAGCACCGCGTTTGCATTTTGCAGCCTTTCGATTTCTTCCCAGGAGTGCACTAGCAGCGGATCGGGCTTCAATATCTCATCCGCATTTACACCTACACGAAAACATCTAATCTCTAGAAACATTCGGAACAGTGCACGTGCACGATACCGTTCAAAGAAAGCGCTCTGAATTTTAAAGGAAAATCCCTGAAGCTAGGAAGCTCCGGTCTACATTCGCAAACAGTCTTTGGTTTGTATTGCTATTACGGAATTTACTAGTAGAACTTCGGCTGAATACTATGCAGTACTATGTCGTAAAGTACATAATGTAGCGAAAAATTTTTTAAATTATGGCAATAGTACAGGTAAGGCGCAAACGAAGAAACGGAGATCACAGGCATAAAATGTAACTACGATTTTGTCGATTGTGATATTGGTCGATGGTTAAAATTTAATATAACGTTATATTCCATATAACATAGTTGAAAAGAGAAGCAATCTATTCGACGCAAAGGTGTAAGCTACTTATTAGCAGTAGGTGAGCAATCCATCAGGTTTTTATGAAAAAACCAACAGAATATCGAATGCCTAAAATACGATAACTGGATTGGGAATTTTTGTGAAAATTTATATTTTTATAAATACAACTAAGAAAGCTGCAACTTGAGTACAGAAAACCTGTTAAAAAGTAGGCACCTAGGTATAACCAATACCTCGATACTTGATATAAGTATGTTTGCACGTTATATGCATTCTGTGCATTTATGCATCTTGAAATTTCGCATAATTGCATGAAAACGCGCAGTCTGTTATAGTCGATCGATATCTTTGAACTGAAGATGTTTTAAGAGAATCTGCCAGGCAGAATCTTCTTAATAGTTCGCGCTTCATAAAACGACCTAACGCTCGTTTCGAGACACTTGTTCGTAAACTATCGATATCGAACGAGCCGGTCAGTGTATATAATTTCTGTCGTTTCGCTCTTTGCAGCACTAATTGCACGGAACGTTGCTCCTTTCGACTTGAATTAAACGACTAACTCGTAAAGGAAGAGAAACGCGATCACAAGGGTATCCGTACAGAATTCCAATTAATCAATTACGAATCAGAGAGAGAGAGAGAGAGAGATAATAAGAAGAAGAGATTCATAAAAGAAGAAGCCAGGAAATATCATACATCGATGCCGAATGACTGAAGGGCTCGTTTCAGAGACCTATTTTCGCTCTCGAGTTCGAGTCTTTTCATTCGCCACTTCTTCGTCTGACACTTCATTACAACGAGCTTCTTCGGGGCAAACGAGAGGTCGTACGTTTCTGCTTCTTTGTCGCTCAAGGGATCCTAACTGCAGCAATAGCACGGCTCGTGCGGTGGATCGATCGATTGCTGCGACGATGCCTCGCATCCGCACCGGCACAAACTTCCATTATCCGAGTAATCTTTCAAAAGTTTTCCGTAATTACAAACCGCTTGCCTCGCAGCCCAAGACAAGAATTTTAACGTCGATTCGACGAAGGAAACGTAGCTGTACGAAGGAAACGGAGAAACGAGCTTAAAGCTTAGAGGCCCCGCGAATTCATTTTAGAAACCAAGACTCCATAGTAGAGGAGCTTTATATAATGATAAAGCGTCTATCGAAAAGCAAAATAATTTTCTTCTATCCTAATATTTTCTATTTCTAGTTGTATAACATCTACCATCGACGTTCTTGCTTCGCGTTCACCAACCTCCTAAATTCGTTTCCCAGCCAACCGTTAAATCATATTTTACAGGTTATCCGAACGTAACTATTTTCCTGCTGCGTGTTTTTTCCTCCCTGTCACCGCGCCGATGTCACCGAATCACCGCTGTAAGTGAATTACGATCGTAAACCGATTACAGACAGTTCGGCGCACCTAAACGCGAAACTGGCCTCGAGCACCAGGTGAAACAAAACATTTAGCCTGGATATACGAGTTTGGGATGATGTATTTCGACGCGGCAGTCACACTTTTGCTGCCACACGACCGCGGTCATCGATGAAGATCGATAATCTGATTTAACGTCAGACCGGTCTGTTTTATCGGGCCGCGTAATAAATTTGTTCAGATTTCGACGACGCGACGCTTAGATAGATACGTTTTTCATACGTGATACATATATGTATTATTTAGCGCGCTTCCGTAAACATTCGGAGCGCACCATCCCCGATCGAATTTACCTGAACTTTTCCATCGTTTGCTGTTATTTCCACGTCATAGATTGGCATCGTCGAAATGGCAAAAAAGGAAACATCTTTCCGCGCGATATCAGCTAGCTGTTACTTTTCTTTGCTCTATGTACGTGCAAATTAACTGTGTGTATGTCCAAAGGTCGAATATATTTCTCTGAAATTCTGT
Organism: Bombus affinis; assembly: GCF_024516045.1. Classification (NCBI taxonomy): domain Eukaryota; kingdom Metazoa; phylum Arthropoda; class Insecta; order Hymenoptera; family Apidae; genus Bombus; species Bombus affinis. Next base: position 10,963,332 of record NC_066354.1, read on the forward strand.
CAAAAACGTCGTATTTCTTTATTACCAAGTTTCATATTTTAAAATTACAAAAAGACAAATTTTATTTACAAATTTTGAAATTCTTCCAATGAAAGTAAAAGAAATATGTACCGTTATGTAATAAATCGATACATTAAATCCTAGTTACGTCTATAATTCGGATTACGTCTTTAATTAAGTAAACTAAGTAATTTAAAAGTAAAAATAAAGAAATTTAACAATTTCTCTGTATCGTTTTCTTATAAATTACTCTACAAAATTAGAAATCTGATTTTACTATAACGGTGCTTCGTTCCACTTTTGGCGATTACAAACGGTTATTTTTATATTATTTCTCGAAGCAAACTTCTTAAATATTAATAGCGGAGATGGGACGAAAGGAAGATCTTTATTTCGAACGAGATATAACAAAGAAGCTAAAAGACCATTCTGCTTCTAATTGATAGCGTCGAGAAGGTTAGCTATCGGACTGTAATTGTACGCGGAGCCACTAATAACTCTAATTGGTGCTACTAATAACCCTAACAACTTGGGAAATATTTAACTTTATTACACTTCCACCTTTCACTTCAGCCGACCACTTTGCCGCGAATTTCGCACGCAAGTTTTCATATTCCTGTTCCTCAAAGTAGGCTGCGCTTTTATTTCCGGTAGACGCGAAATTTTTTTTCAGACCAAGTTTTTCAAACACAACGAAATATCTTTTTAATTAATTCGTACTTGTTCGCGTAATCAATTTGTACAGATTGCTTCAGGAATCCCTGCGAATTCTGTGGTAACCGCGGTATTAATGTGGCACACGTTTCCACCAGATCTAATTACAGCTGCGTTATTAAAATATACCGCGTTTGTATGCAGCTCGTCGACGGAGCTCTCGTCTTTTGAAACGCGAAAACTGAAACTCTCTTTCTCTGCCTCTCGCTTTTCTTCTTCTCTCCTTCTGTCGTACGTGACGCAAACGATCGAAATATCGATATAATTAAAAGGAACGAAACTCTCTTTCTAGATAGGCAAGAAAGTTGTCTTATTAAAGGAAATCATTGGACCACGCAGTTACTTACCGTCCGATTCGACGAAAACTTCCAAACGAACCGAAACTTTCGATCATATCCCGCCATAGCCATAGAGTTCCGCTATGTTCGTAATTAAATTACGCGTACCTCGTCCGGATGGTCACCGCTAGAATTTTGTTATTAAACCTCGATATTAACTTTTACATATTTATTAGGAAACTTGCGGGCAAAAACTTGCACGCTGAACGAAACGAACGATTCTGTTTGTCATGATTAGTTTCCGCCAACTCCGCATACTAGTCATCGAACAAAGAGCAGAGATTTAAAATACCGATCCCTTTTGAAGTTAAACGATCTATAGATATCGATGCTGGATAAATTATTTAAAAATATCTAGCTATTTAGTATGCTAATCTTGCTTTCAAATATTTTGCTCCGATAACATCAATAAGAAAAACTTTGCTATTATACTTATTACTAAGTCGATGTAAGTAAAACTTGCGTATGATGGATGTAGGTAAAACTTACGTATGATGTATGTAGCTAAAACCACTAAAGTGATTTATCGATTGTGTTAGGTTTTCGTCGAAAGTTAGTCCATAGCTATGGAACTTTTACTTCGCGTTCAATTTAAACGATTGCTATGATCGAATTACGATTCGCTAACTCTCCTTAAGAGCATTTTATTAGACGTTCTAATTTTACGAAACTTGTACAACGATACGAAAGTTTTTCGACGTTTTGCAAGGACATCATCTTCGGAGTTAGTCGCGCTCATTCATCGAGGGTGCATTTTGTCAGTAAAATACTATATATTATAACGATACCGTTGCGAATTATCGACTAAAGAGCAACCGGTTGGGTCAAACCGATCGGTCGATATCGCGTACCTCGAATGAATTAACGCTCAAGGTGGAGGAGGTTTAATAGGTCGAGTGTTGGAGCAATCCAGCGCTGTATTTGCACTTGTATAAAGGTAAATTGCGATGTTAAGAACACGGCGGTGGTAAGATCTTGTTGGGAGTGAAATATTTCACTCGTATGGTACAATGTCTGTTGATGAACTGTCCTCCCACGTTGTTGATTCTCCCTACCAACCGTTCGGTTTCGTCTGTCCATTACGCCCTTCCGTCTGGTCCTTTCCCGGCGATTTTTATCTGACTTCGAAGTCATTAGGTTTACAGCTCTGGAAGAACGTGTAATTCGAAATTTCCTAAAGAAGGAAATGGGCCTGTCCGTGCCATAAACTCAAAATTCCGAAGAAATACGTATAATAAATGAAACAGCAACGAATGCTAAAGCTTAGATTCTAGCGTATTAAGATAGTGTCAGGTAAAATTAATGGTAAAGAAGGAGTAGCTGAGCAATAAGTTAACTTGACCGTGCTTTTATAATTTCGTAGGCTTTTATTCACGAAAAATGATTAAGTATAATATTACAATGAAGTAGCAAAGTTCAAACCACGGCCAAACTGTACACAAGACTAAAGACTAAAGACTCCTCTCGTGGTAGAATGCTTGCACTTTTTATATGTTGCGTTTGTAGGTGTTGAGAGGCAAGGGGAGAATCCCGATTGCCTTACGTAACGGGGAAAGTGTAATGTTGGGCTATGTGCAATGGTCAAATCAAAACCTAAGGAGTTGGCTGTCAGGTAGTATGGAGTGGCGTGGATTTGAGTATGGTCGTTGCCATAATAGCAAGATATAGTAGAGGGTAATTTACGTAAAGCGATGATACAGTAAATGCTTAAGGGTTTAGGAGAAAAAGTGTAAAAATACAGGTATCGAACGAATTGCCAAACCAAAGATACATGAGATTGAGGTGCAAGTTAGATGTGTGTAAGCCAAGGTCTTTTCTCTGTGTTCGATTGTAAAGCCGAATGAATAAACAAATTATTATAAATATTACTATTAAACAAGAATAAAAGCTATTGCAGAGAACTACAGAGAGAAGAAGTAAGGACAGCAGCGGATGTTGATAATAATAATTATAGTTTATAAAATTTGCAAACCAAGTCTCGTTTCAAGGCTGTCAGGCTGAAATAAAACTATCCGTCGATCCAAAATCAAAAGCTTTTAGATAAAAACCTAACAGTCTCTGTTCTTGTTCTTTGATCTTCCTTGCAAAAAAGTCTACTCGACTATGTAAATAAAATCTACACAAAGATACTTTTGCACCACTTTCAGCATCGTCGATTCAACCAAGTAAAACTCGGCTGACGAGGATAAGCCTGACGTAACCGCATCGCGATCGGTACACCGACTGGGAAATTTCAGTGAAAATTAATCGAAGCGAACATTTCCCTTTCGCTTACGTGGTTGTCAGACGAGTATCTAACAATGATGGACGCGTATCTTGACAATTGCCTATCGATCGAGCTAAATGACGACAACGCGTTCAAAGAGAAGACGAGAATAGCACAAGTCGCAGCTACCACGCTATGTAGGATGAACAGCATAATGAAGCAGATGAGAAACTGGCGAGACGACCGTATGAAATTACGATCCAACATTTGGTGGTTGAAACTAGCTTTACGCGTCGCTGCGAGAGACACGGACCGCGCTTTGCACGCTGTCCGATCGATCGAACGTCAAAGAAGAGAAATCAAACGGCTAGAGGCGGCGAATAAAGATTCGACGGAAGAAGTCGCTGATATTAAATCTGCTCTGGAGGCTACGTTACGCGGCAAACCGCTTGGAAATCCGATGACAAGCTCGTGCAAGTTAAACAGAAGTACTTAGCCGAGAGAGAACGTTTGAACAACGAGATTCAGTATCTGAAAAGTCGGTTGAACGAGCTGCAAGAGGATCACGAACACAGTTCGCAAGTGGAACACTTAAAATGCAAGCTCAAGCACTTCACGATCGTCGACTACACTATGGAAATTATATTCACCGATATGGTTTAACAAAGCCGCGACAATGGCAAATCTATCCGAAGAATTAACGCGTTTCGATCGTTGGCGGGGCGACGCGATCTCGAAGAAGCGCGTCAACCCCCTAGTGAGGAAAGTGAGGAAATCTAACGAGTGTTCGAAAGAACTTGCAACGTTGGAGTGGGATTTAAAGGAGATCAATATCGAAATTGATAGGTTATAAAATAATCATGTAAGGAAGCATTATAGAATCGGTGGCAATCTATCGGTCTAGGATACTCGAATAACATAGAAGAGCTCGAGACGATCACCGAGGAGGCACGGTCGACCATGAATGGATCGAATCGTCGTGCAGAAGGAAATTCAAACGAATCGAAGGACATTGAAAAGTTGGAAGATTTTGTCGGTAGAGTGTGTCACGAGATCAAGCAGTTAGAAGTGATCGTCGTATCCAGCGATCGTCTAAGTATATTCAAGAGAATCGAGCAGATGGGGGTGTCGCACGAGGAGACCACCCGCTCAGAGACAGTTGAGGTGGATAGGTCGCGTGATAGGTGCGAAAGAAACATAACAATTAACAATTTAACAATAGAAAGAACAAGAAACAAAACAATTTAACAATATATATGTCGGGTATAAAAACCCTGCAAAATAAGCGCTCGCGTCAGCCTGTTAAAACATTTTGAATCAGTCTCTTGTAACACTTCGAACTGTCACTTTATTGGATTTGTATAATAAATTTAATTATCATATACAAAGTTCAATTTCTTCAACTTATTCGTGAAACGTTCGAACTGCGACGCGAGGAGATCACCGGCGATCTATTTCTTGTGTCTCCGACCTGATAGGGGAGTTGATCGTTCGATTAAGACCGGAACTGAATGAGAAAAACTCGCATATGAACGTTCTTGACGAGGAATTATTCGATACCGAAAATTTGTTGGAACAAAGAAGAAAAGAACTGGAGCATAGGAACAGAAAAAAGCACTGGAACAGAAAACAGCACTGGAACAGAAAAAAATTGTCACGCTAATGGAAGAGAACAAAGGTTTGAGGAGGAGAATGAAGATGATGGAGGAGAAAGCGTTGGAGTTCCAGTGTGATCAGGAAGATTCGAGAAAGAAGCTGCAACAGGTGAAACGCGAAGCGAGTTTAACGAGAAAAAAATTACAAAATCTGCAGAGCGATAAGAAAGCATTGTTAAAAAGGAAATGGACAAAATTCGTGGCGCAGTTCATAAGAAAAACGAAGGAGCAATGAGCGTTCTTATCGAGAGAAACGCGATGGAGGAGGCATTAAACGCCAAGATCACGGACTTGACACGAAGCCTTCGGATTACTTCGAAGAAAAATGAAAACTTACGAAATAAGGTAAACGAATTAGAACGAGTTAAATGCAAACAAGAAACTACGAGCACCGCGAAGGAAAATGAGAATGCAATGCGCTCGCGGGAAGCGATGGAGAGGATGAACGCTAAAGTACACCAACTCAAGGTGGACTTGGCAACTTCGAACGAGAGTCTCGATAACGCGAATCGCGAAAATGCCAATCTGAAAATTAAATTGCAACATTTTCCCGATGCTAAAACAATACTGGAAACGAACATTTTTCATTTAGAGTGGAAAAACAGTGTATCAAGTGTGTGCTCGTGTATCAAGTAGGCGCGGAAAAAGCTACAGTCGATGAACGACTGAAAGAGCTCATCAATTTAAAATCCGATTACAACGAATTAGATATCGAAAAGGCGAATTTGGAGAAAGAAAAGGGACGATTAAACGCGAATTTGACGAATATAGGGATCGAAAAGAAGCTGCTAGAAAAATCCGTAAATCACGTTTGCACCAAATGTTCCGTGTTTGAGGACGAAATAGATAAGTATAAATTTGGACGCGACGGTCTACTCGAAGAAATCAGAAACTTTAGAACGGGCAACGAACATTTAAGTAAGAAATCGGAAAATACGCAAACGGAATTGAACAGGTCCGGGGATAAAATGAAACGATCAGGAATTTGAAAACTCGAGACTGCACGGTGATTTGAACGAACTGAATTTAAAGGAAATTAGCTTCGAATGCCGCGTGCAAACCCTTCTCTTAGAAAAGAATCGACTCGCAACACGTATTAACTGGACAAGGACAATGTCGCGCTAAACGATCTATTGAACCAAGTTAAGACGATGAACGAACAACATTTCACCGTCGAATTAAACAAATTAAAAACTGATTACAGTAAAACGAGGTCGAAAAACACGATTCTACAAACCACTCTCGACGAGGTAAGGCAAAGCAACGAAACGTTGAAGAAAGCAAGCGAGGAGCTGAACCTGAGACTGAATAAAATTCACAACGAAAGCAAGATTTCGAGAAGCAACTACAAATTTTAGAGATGATAAATGCCACGTTGGAAACAGAGAAAGGATCGTTGGAACAGGAGTATGTGAGCAGTTTACGATGCAAAATCTCCAAGATAGAGAACGGGGAAAACGTGGGATATGGGGAGCTCGCAATAGCAAATCTGGCAAACGTTTTACTGACAAAACAGAATTAATGAAAGCGAGACAAGAGCTAAACAAAGTAATTGTAGAAAACAAAAGTAATTGTCGTTAAGATTCGAGATATTAAACTTGAGGAGTCAGAACTTTAAAGTTAAAATGCACTTGGCTCGCACGAAGCATGAGCTTCGAAAGCAGAACACTGAATAGGTAGAGAACGTGAATATTTATTATAAAGAGATCGATAGCTACTCGAGTAATAGTATGAATAACGTAGGAGCAGTAACACGTATCGGCCAGACGAGTGTATTACCCTTACGACAGGTCGACAACGGAACAAGCCGGAACAGAAACCGAGAAATTAATGGAAACTGTGAATAAATTAAAAGTGTGGAACATTGTCCTCAAAATGGAGATAAATTCTCCGAGATGCAGCTTGGTTGTTAATTTCACGAAAGACGAGAAAAGGAAGGACGAGCTGCGAGCCGCGACTGAAGAACCTCGAGCATTGAAAACGGAATTGACGACACCGAGGGACGAAAAAGAGTCTTTACGGGTTGGACTGGATACGGCCACTTCGAAATTGGATCGGTTAAAATCGGAGAAAGCTGCTTTGAAGAATGAGCCGTATACCTTAAGGAAAATCAATTCCGATCTCAAACACAAAAGCAAGCGAATTACAGTGCGCTTATCAAAAGTTGAAGAAGAAGAGTGTAGGATTTGATAGCTGTATCATAAGATCGATTAAAAAAAATAAAGAGATGTTCGATGAGCGTGGATAATCTGGACAATCCGAGTGATTTGAAGGATCCTTTAAAAAAGTACATCTCGAGAGAAGAGATCTTACATTCGATCCAATAGAGAATAAAAAAATCTTGTAATCGTGTAATTCGATACAATCATTTTGTTAGTTATAATAAAATCAATTGTTGTAATAAAAATAAAGTCCATTTTTATTTCTAGACAATTCTTCTAGATTTTAATCTAATTTGTAAGAGAAATTTGGTCCAACCCTGGAAGAACAGCATTTTATTTGTTGCTACACTAGGGTTAGGTTAGGTTTAGTTTCGGGTATTTGTTACCACTACAAGGGGGCCTACACCAAGCTCGTTACCTTCGGTCGTAATCAGCAAACCTCAAGCAGGTTTTTCCTCAACCGCATTCTTGCAAAGAGCCGAGTCTTCGCCTACCCTCGCTAACGAACGATCACTCGAAATTGGTATCAACAACTGTCAATCACGGACAGATTATTGTATACGCTTCTTTTGTACCTCTCACCGAACATATTCGTTCATCGCTCACTCCTTTTTCATATTATTTTAATCTACGTAATATACATATAATACCAGAGAGGATTTCCTCTCTGATGATACATATACAGATGAAGATGGTAAGAAATGCTCTGAAAGAAGTACGGATCTGATTGGTCGTTTCTGACAGACTCGACGCAATCGTAAAATTAAACGTGCGTATTGGCCAAAAGTATCGCATATACAAACAAAACAATGTAGACAACGCGCGACAACGAGCGATGCAGAACGGTATGCACATACTTAGTAAGTACATACTTAGCTTCTTTATCCTGTGTCGTCGCGGGGAATTCTTCCCATTTCCCTGTCGTACAATGTATGTATTTATGTATTATATAAGTATGTACTTATACACTTACACAAAGCATGGGACTTTGCGTCTCACGTTCTGAAATACCAACCTCGACTGCTTTTTTAAGCCCTCTGCGATTTGCTACGGTGAATATAAGAACTATCTGGTATTAGACTAAATCGATAACATCGCATGTGACAGGCAAATGGTAAGGAGTTCAAAATAACTGTCGAAACAAGTCATGAGTCATGAGAAAGCATTGCATCGATTGCATGTCACGTCTGTTCGGTACCTCGTCTACGATATAACGCTCGAAAGGGTGTAGATTCAAAAACATTTATAAAGATGTTAGTAAAGCATAAGACAGTCTAGAATTTCGTACAGAGATTCGTAAATCGTTATAAATTTTAGCTACATCTAGATATAAAACTCAAAAATGAAATATGAAACATCAAACTTATAAAATTAATAAAGAGTACTTATTATTGATTACACTTTTAAATTATATCTGAATTATGTTTCACTAATGTAATATACCATAGATGCATTAAAAGGAAAACCCAATCAGGATTGCAGCCAATTAGCCCATATTACTTATCATATAATTAATAATTGTATCAGCTATACAGTTAATTGCTTCGCTGTATAGCGGTACAATTAGTAATTATATATCAAACAATACCGATTGCCCGGATCTCACCGGGTGCTACGAGCGAAGACCCACTCTACCCACCGACGAAATTTGATACGCAACGCTAATAAATATAAATCTACGCACTCGTATTTAAGCAACACTAATAGCGAGAGATCCCAGTGCAACCACGTAGGAGGTTGATGAACGATCACATTAGTACAGCTCTTGTAGCTGTATCGAGTGATCCAGGACAAAGGCAGTCGGAGGATTTTGGGCATTTTATAAACGCAACTCTACTTAACAAAACGCGATCATTCATTATCGCAACGCTAACTCTTACAGTGCATTCAATGAAAATTACTATTTACTATATGAGAAAGCTACTTTAAATATTCTAATATTGTAACTTGCAAAACAACAAAATCGATTAAAAACTAACAATTTTTATAATCTAATTTAATCTATTAAACAATAGAAAACAGGATAAATTCTGATACGTATAATTCTCTAGAAAGTTCTAAAAATTCATAATAAAAAGTGCAAAAGACAATCGCGGGATGATAATTCGCAACTCTAAAGCAAACATGATTATCGTTCTATCGTAACTCTAATTCAATCCGAAATTAATCTCTCGCGACACTAATAAGAAAAACCGCGATTTGCCCAATGTGACGATAGACCGATATATACATCGGCCAAAAAAAAAAGGACTACTACTACTACAAATACTAAAAGCGAGCATAGTGACAAAGTAGTAACAAGAATGACTTCCCATGCTGTGGATGATCCAGAGGATGGGGAGTCATTCGTAGTTGCCCTCTTCTATGGCAGTTTGCCGGGCCTCTTCGGCTCGTAGCCTCTTCTTTCTTCGGGCGCAATGCCCGCTGAAACTTACATCTAAACTCGAGACTTTCTAATGTGCTAACATACTCGAGCAATATTAACGTCCGTTTCGAGAACCACTGGCGATCACGACCGCGAAATTCAAAAAATCGACGGGCAAAGCCAGAGACGATGACATGTTCCATTCGTGCCAGATTTACCGTCGATTATTCGAATGAAATTCCCTGAAACAGGTTGGTCACTTGAAAACGCGCCTACCAGACCAGAGACTGTGCCAACCCCTGCCTACTTATGATTAACAGACACACCAGAAAGTATCCTATATTTAAAAAATGGCAAAACAAGCACATCAACACAGTCGCTCCACGGTTCTCACACATAACACCCGGGCGCAAGAGCCTACACTAGAGAGAACGTCCCGGGACGCCTCCGACACCCGAGCTTAACATACAACATGCACACTCTAATTTACGTACCATTTTCCTGAAATCGACTGACGAAGGCTAGTGACCATTGCGCAAAACGTGATAAAACACGTATAAAAATATTATATCGTTAAAATAAATATATTGGAATTATAATCATAATTTACAGCGATATTAACAGCATGGTTACACCTAATCGTGTGGATGACATTACCACGAATTGCGATTGTATTGATATATAAGTTGAATTAATATATGTCTCAACATTTTTAATATCATAAGTTGTAGCGAATGAGAAAAACGACGCAATTCCACAGCCTAACCACACACACACACACAATGTGGAAAATACGTCGTGCACGATACACTAACACATCGTCAGTCGCTGAAAAATTATTACATAAAATATGATCATCGTGCCCAATGTCTTTTTCCCATTAAAGTAGCACCTGGGCACGTGAATGAGGTCCTGACAATGGACACGGAAAGGGTTAAATCTGAAAATCCTGATCTAAAAACATGATTAGTTCGTCTAATTTGTATTTAACGGACTAACGTTCTTTGATTTTATATTTTATTACTTCGTTTCGGATTATGATAACTCTATTTTATTAATTTAATAAATTACTGAAATTTTAATATTATCAAAAAAGTAGCATCAATGGAAAAAAAGACTAAGACTTGATAAAATGGAATAATTGACTCTAAATGTATTAGATAGAATGTACAAGATAGGAATAATCTCAGGCAATCTCATCGTCAAAACATATTTCCGAAAATGCAGAGCCAGTGTCCAAAATTATTGCTTTGATTTAAAAATCGACCTGCCGCGAAGTTTCTTCTTGCACATAAAATTTCACACATTTTTGTACGGACAAAAAATGAATTTTAATTCATATTTTAAATTCTACTGATGTTTATAATATCTGAAGTCAAATAAAAGAATATGACTTAATATTGTCACAAAAGAGAAAATTAAATTGAAGATTATTTATTGTATCGTATATTGCATGTATCACCATTATCATTGAGTGAAAATTGCATCTTTCCTAGCAATGAAATTGGATCGGAGGGTATCCGATTTCTCATTCTCAAAATTCATTGCTTAAGATTAAGTATATTTATGTCATACAGGTATATTCGTCTAGATATTTACCTTAAACTAATTATTAAAAAACTAATTATTATAATCGCGATGCGCAAGAAGACCTATCCTGAACTAATAAATAAAGATATGAAAAAAAATGTTACTACTCACGGGTATAAAGAATACCCGCGGTCACTATGCTCTCAAAAAATTCTACATAATACAACCAGTCACCCGTGCCGATTCGGACCTTTCATCCTACGACATGATTGAGCGACCTGAGGAACAGAAATGCACGTGACTCACCATTAGAAGCAGAGAAGCGGAGAACGTTACCATCGATACTGCACTCTCTCGGCAAATATCATCAGGAAGATTAACATCAAGCAGGAACCGTTGAAAATCCAATGGTGGAAATGGAGGTTGTGAAAAATCTGTTACAAAACAAAACACGATGAGTGATCGCTGATTATTTAGAAAGTTGGTGATTATGAAAAATGGAAATTTTTACATTCGTGACTTTAGTAATAATAAAGATTGAAATTCTAATAAACTTCAATAAATGTAAAAACTGAAACTCTAATATAAAAGTTTAAAATCTAGAAATCAGGAATCTAATGATTTTTTAAATATATTAGTTATTTGTTCTATAATTTGCTATTAAGACTTTCACACTTTTTTTATTTTAATAGAAGAATAATCTTAGAAAACCCTAACCTATGAAATTTTCAATCAAGTTGTATTTCTTAATCAATAGTATTCAAAGCAAAATATACAGAATACACATAATTCAAGTATGATATGTAAAGTTACTTACATTCTTGGCTTTTGAACCACCGTTGGAGCATTCCCAAAGAAGACAAAGAAGTTGAATCTGTGATATGTCTATAACAAAACATAAAATATCATTAATATCGTTAATACACAATAACAAACATGGAACTTTACCAATAATAAAGACTAAATTCTAATAAGTATGTAAATTGAAACTCTAACATAAAAGTTTGAGAACAAAACACTGAGAATTCAGTAATTTTTTATGCGTATCAGACAGTTTTATTATACTTAAATGTTAAGACTTTATTTCAATTAAAAAAGGACATTTACAGCTTTCTAAATTATGAATCATTTTTATTGTATAATTAACAATAATTCAAAGAAAATATAAATAGAACAAATTGAAATACAATATATAAAACTGCTTACATTCTTGAGCTCCTGCAGAGGCTTTGCCCTCTTGAGAGATGCACTGACTCTAATACTGAAAAAGAATGTTCAAAAGAATAATAAATAAGGCTACGTTATCGCGACCGCTAAAATTATAATCGGCGAACAAAAACTCTAATATCACGTACAAATTTGATTGATAAAATTTTATTATTTTTGCATGTGACTTTTGGTTGAATTTAATCAAAACAATCGTGATTTACATTATCGTGAGCAACTGCTTATGAATATCTTGAGTGAGATGTAATCATTTGCAAAAATTATACTGCGAATGTTCGTTATTAGAATACAAAATATACACTTCACTAATACACTATAGTCGCGTGTTATAAATATTCGAAAATATTTGCAAGAATTAGAAAATTCACAACTAAAGATACTTAAAGAATGCTACACAACGCGCGCGAAACTCTGAAGTATTTGAAACTTTTGAAGTATTTGAATCTAACAGCGCGCCATCTTTATGAAAAAGATATAAGTTACGAAGTTGCAATATATGACGTTAACTGTAGCAAATTCACATAATATAGCAAAAAAATTTGAATTCTAAAAGCGAATGTTACAATATCTATCGAAATAAGTTAAAATTATTGTTATTAAGATTTATATGTTTCCAACTCTGTTTACACAAAACTATCGTTGAATTATTAGGAATTGTATCGCGGATTACATTGAAACAATAAAACAATTCGTTAAAGATTCGTTTGAAATAATCAAATGATCTCATATTTTCGAAATAGAACAATGATTTATTTAATCGTCTTTACTTTCATCTTAGTACTCCAAATAATTAAGAAAGTATCTATTATGAAATACGTATCAAATATATTTTAAAATAAATATAAATTGTATATCAAATGTTATACATGCTCGAATAAAAAGACAATAGAATCGTTCACGCACAGCTGCCTTAGTTAAAATAAATTAAACATTACCAAATTTCCATGAAAATTCATCGGATTGATCATTAATCGTCGTTGCATCCACATATCAATATTCCTGTTACTTCTATATTATCCCAGCTATAAATCAATAACCTGCACAAAAAATAACAAAAAGTTAAAACAAATGTATAAAATAATTAAATGAAAACACAATCAAAGTCAAATTTTATTACAAAAGCTTACGATAGAAGCTACCGGTAACAGTATCATTTAGTAAATGGACGACTTGATTTCATTACCTTAATGTTCGATGAATCGTTAAATGAACGTGTATTAATCAAACGATATTAATAACGAAATATAAATGATAATAAAAGAAACTAATGAAGAAAGGTTAGAATACGTTACAAACCTAACGCAACGCGAAACATGCTATCTGCACGAAATGTAAACGACTGAATAACACCTTATACATTAATTTCGCTGAGGGAAAGGGGAGGGGGACGCACGAATCGGTGGCACAAGTAGGTACGCAGTTGAACGATCTACACAAAAAAATGTATACATCTGCAAAAACATTCATATGTGCAGTAAATCACAAAGGATATAACCTAGCAAACGCGAGGATGGTACCCCGCTGGGAGTAGCCACCAACATGTTAATATAACTGTTAAAAAATTCTACCAGATGTCCAAATTGAACAAATTGTGAATAAAAAGAAATAAATAGATAAAAAATATGTGCAATAAGTGCTGCGTGGAAACGAATCTATCCAAATTTCAAACAAAACATACATCACGCAATATTCATATAACACATAATGATTACATCGATCTTTATAAAATCGTACAATAATTCGTAGCCCTACTGGCAGCCTTCGGTATCAAAGACATATTTGTCTAACTTGGAATGAGAGATAGAAAATGACACTGACAACTGTATAGGCAATTTCGTGTCTCGCAAATGGAACATACGAGTCGTTGTACTAAACCGTTTAATATTCTATTCTCGCGACACTAAACTTTAAAAATATCGAAAAAGTATAATCTCCGAGATGCCTGAACTAAATTTCGCTTAAAAGTAAAGAACAGCCAAAGAAAAACTCACGATCAATCAGAGAATAAAATAAAAATCGCGGTACGAGTTAATGATCTTCCGAAAGAATCAATGGGCTCACGCGACACACTCCTGTGCACAAAATAACCCGAAGTTTCAGCGGAAAAGGATAATAGAATTTTATTTTTCGTTCCAAGATGGATAAATATCATTGTACAGAATGGAGCCACAATGCACTTAACAGGTATCTATCTTATTAATTAAGACTAAATGTAATAAATTAATGGTTTAAATGTTATAAATTAACAGTTTAAATACAATAAACTACTAATTTAAATGTTGTAAATTAATAGTTTAAATGTTGTATATTAAAAACGCAAATGTTATAAATAGAAAATTTAATTCGTAAAAGGTCTTCGATTTTCACGGTACGGAAGTTCAAACACAAATGAGCGCGCGCGCGAGTCGTATGTTCCTTATATACCTAATGGCATACACTTGGTTTTTCCATTATAACACAATCGAATTTAATAATTTTTTAATTTTTATTGCAAATTGATGCCTTCAACAATTTATTACAATAACCATTTTTACAATTTTTACACTTTTTATACTTTCTACGCGCTGAAAGTAAATTTACACTTATGTGGTACTAGTTTTTGTCTTAAAACTGTGTTAATTTATGCTAAATGCCATTTTATGACAAAAATAATTATACTACAATAGCGAAACTTATAGCCAAAAGAATGTAATAAAATTTATAAATATACGATTTATATAATATTTCAATTTGTAATAATTACAGTGCATTATTAAATGCACATAAAGTTGATTTTATTTGAAAAGAACGCATCAAATAAAAGTTGTAGAACTAGAAGAGGAGCATATTTTACGTTCATTTAAATTAAAACAGAGAATGATTGATACCTTAAATCGCGAAACAGAATCAGGGAGCGTAAAGTAAATACAATTATTGCAAGTCGATGAAATTCCTGACATTTTTTAGAGAGGTACTGAGCAATTCGTTTCCATCCAAACTAAAGCTTTTTTTTAAAGATTTGGATGCGATTACAAATTCTCCAGACAAAACCATCAACTTGGTATGTGTATTTTCGAGCTATCGCGGGGAGACGCGGTCGCGAGAAAACGCGTCGTAAATTCCCGTTACGATTGTAATAATCGACACCGCGAATAGATCGATCCCCTTATTTCGGTTAGGATAATAGGGGTGGTTGATGTAGTATAACACTGCGATTAACAGGGTTGTAAAATTTATATTTCTAACACTTAATACACTAATGAGTTACACCGTTACGTATGATATAAAAGGCGTAGACGAGATTTTGAGATACGACACTCTGATAGATGACGGCTCTCCCGGTGTTGTAATGGAAGTAGCGATTGAACGCTAAGATCTCTAATAAATGCACCCTGGTATGTTATCAACGAAACAATCCACCGCGATCTCGAGATACCCACAGTCGAAGAAGAAATATACAAGTCCAGAAGCAGATATAACGCAAGAGTCAACAACCACCACAATCCATTAGTCACCCAACTACTTGACACGACGGACCAGATCCGCAGACTGAAAAGAAAATACCCTTTAGATTGAATCTTTAGATCCAACTAGAATCAACAATACAAACTATTATAAGCCATGTCATTGTATCACGCCAAATTACAACTGTGCAGTTCCCTGGTTTGTCAAGAAATTAAAAACATAATTTTTGCAACTTTTCCGGAAACTGTTTAACGCACGAAAAAGAGTAATAGAACATAAAAGATTTTCCTTCTCTAGATCTACAAATTTCGTCTGACGCACTTTTTGACATAATCAATGACTTAGACAATAATGAAATAAAATGGATTTTATGCACATTTTGTTTAAGGGCCCAGAGGCACGCTTCCCGCTTATCCCATTACGTTCAAGTTCTGCACAAATTATTTTATTATTAATTGCAACTATCCCGAGGGTGCCGCTAAAGAAATCTTGAAAAAAATTTTCATTAAAAACAAATTAGAGCTTATTGGGTATCGAAAATTTCAAACGGGTCTCTCGAATATGCACTTAAAAGCGAAGAATCCAAATCGGGAACGTAAAAAACGTACTTACGAGCCGAAAGATCCTAAGGTTACCTTTAAAAATGCCTTTGAATATCGGAAATTCCAAATGTAACATCAGAAACGTTAGCAAGACCCGAAAATTTCAAACGTAACTCATGAAAGTATATTTGGAAAATACAAACAAAAATTTGTTTCTATCACCATTATAACGTTTTCTATAGTAATTGACAATATTGAAAAACATTCTTCAGTATATGTTTATTCAACGTTTTATGATACAACATGCAATACCTTATAGATGCTAACATTACGAAAGGATTTAATGATTTTATAGATTATAGATAACGGTGCACTACACGTAATGGAGTGTCGTTTTACTAATATCTCATAAGGAAATATTACGATGCTTAAATTTGATATGATAAAATGTCAGTGAATTCATTTTGGTATAAAACAGATATTCTAAAAAGAAAAAAGCAAAAACGAATAAACGTAGCGTAGATATTATTTTTAAATTCGCTTTAATTCATTTCATTCTTCTATGTATCATTTAGATTTTTATAGTGAATAATATGATAATCTTATGGATGTGTAGATATCAGTGAGATATTAGAATAGGTTCAAGTTATACTAATATAAATATAAACAGTGAACAGAATGTTCGACTTATGGTAATTTGAATGCAACATCAATGGTATCGTTGCTATTATTGCTGAACTGGTGGAGCCATTGGAAGACTTGAAGCATTCACGTTTGACA
This sequence comes from Bombus affinis, assembly GCF_024516045.1. NCBI lineage: Eukaryota > Metazoa > Arthropoda > Insecta > Hymenoptera > Apidae > Bombus > Bombus affinis. Next base: position 10,980,295 of record NC_066354.1, read on the forward strand.
TGGCTTTACTAGGTCCTAGCAAGACCTGCTTCTGTTGCGTCCGTTGTACTTCTTCCATTTGTACTCGTTCTATCTCAAACAATATAGGTGCAAATAAAATAGCAGATGAGCTGAAGAATACCCATGCTGCTGAACATGAATACACATATAATCCTATAAAACAGCAAAAATGTATCATTTATTTGTAACGTGACATTGAATATCTGAAATTAAGAAATACAGACCTTTCATACAATTGCATAAACAAGTGCCGACATTATATCCCACATTTCGTACTTTTTCTGGGAACATTTCCGTAAGTCCCAATAATCGTTCCGCCAAGCTTTCATCCTAAAAACAAACTCAAAGATACTGCATTTTTCATAGTGAAAATTTAATATGATTAAGCCGCAACACGGAAAACATGATTTATAGGCAACAAAATATTTGGTTAATTCCTGAAGATTAATTATGGTTACTATCCGTAAAAGTAACGATTCGTAATAATGCAAAGTTTCATTTATTTATCACATTAATACGTAATCACTGTATATCAAAATCGAATACCTCTTCGTCATCCTCATCGTCAGGAAGAAGCGATTTCACCTCGGGAGAATGTGCGTCGCTACTACCCATGCCGCTATCCAATTGCTCTACTTCTTCGACTGAAGTCATATAAGAAAATAATTGACGATTGATAAACGAATGAACGATGTACTTTATTTTCACGAATTAAATTTTAAAATTCACCTTCTTCTACTCTGGACATCATAAATTGAGATAAATATTATATGTATGAAAATTCACACCAGTCTAAAGCAGATACAGAATAACACTGATTTTGCTATGGTCGTGGAGATTTCTAAATTGTATTTAGAATGGCGCATGTTCAGATGAATATCTGAAAAAAGTCCCTAGATAATTTTTAGGGTATAAATCTCTATATAGTCCCTGAGAATATATAGATGCATTGTATATTTCTATTTATGCTTTTATAAATATATAATAATATTCAGAAACATAATTACATTGAGTAAAAAAGATAATCTAAAATAGGAAGAGATAAAAAATTAATTCGTCCTTTCGTTTCTAACTTTCTCTCTCTCTCTCTCTCTCTCTCTCTTTCTCATTCGTTTCATACACTATTAAATAGAACTGTATGTCATTAGTCATTGCATGGATCTTATCGATAGAAATTCAGTATTTTGTTCGTGTCATGTCACCAACAGTATTTCAATGAACGTATAAACGATGTTCGTATTCTTTAGTATGCAAAGCTAATTTTCTGAAACGATTATACAATTTTTGGAAATATCGATAAATGTAATAGATGTCAACCGTCTTTACATTGGAAGTTCAAGAAATTGTAACATTTTAAAGTATTTTCCATATTCTATTCTTAATAATTGTGCATAATTTTTATTTGTATAATCTTCGACGTTCGTTGTACTTAAACAAAATTTTTGAGTGCTTGAGCGCATGAGATATATTTTTATATCTAAATATTTTTCTGTACGCTTATGTATTACGTGTCTGTTACATATAGATTTACAAGCGTCGAACGTAACGTAAATAGGATTTATAAAATCACAAAAACGTCCTCTCGAACTTGATCAGGATGGCAAACACAGGAGTATTACCCTTTGTACGAGGAGTTGATTTTAGCAGCAACGATTTTAGTGTAAGTAATTATTTCCTTTTAGAAATATAGTTTTCAACTGTTACAATTTTGCATTTTACAGGGTGGCAAATTTCCAGAATCTGTACGGTTAATGACTGGTATACAATGGCTGAAATTGGATGAAACCAACTTGACTGAGATTCCAGAAGAAATGGGCAAATTGTTGAAGCTGGTAAAGCTGTCTGCGTATGGACATTTATTTTTTAAGTGTGCACAAAGTTCAGGATGAAGCTATCATGATCGAGGTTCTTATTGATAGTTTGGTGAAATATAAATAATAAAAATTAAATTTTTCTTTTTTTCCAAAAACAGGAACACCTTTCATTAGTTAAGAACAGACTGGAACGCTTATATGGAGAATTGACGGAACTCTGTTGTCTTCGCACATTGAACATAAGACGTAATAATATTAAATCAAGTGGTATTCCAGCAGAATTATTTCATCTGGAAGAATTAACCACATTGGATTTGAGTCATAATAATCTAAAGGAAGTACCAGAAGGACTGGAAAGAGCTCGATCTTTGTTAAATCTAAATTTAAGTCACAATCAGTGAGTGTTACATATACAAATTGTTAGACAGTTGCATGGTCAGTAATGAATAATCCTATTATTGTCTTTTCAGCATTGAAACAATCCCTAATACATTGTTCATTCACCTAACTGATCTGCTATTTTTGGATCTTAGCAATAATAAGTTGGAAACGCTACCACCACAAACTCGTCGCTTAGCAAATTTACAAACTTTAAACCTGAATCATAATCCATTAGGACACTTTCAATTAAGGTATAGTAAATGAGATCAATATGACAAACCATTGTTGAGTTTTCAAATACGACATTGTTTATTCTTTTTTCACTCAGACAATTGCCATCCTTGATGAATTTAATGGCCCTACAGATGTGCGACACGCAAAGGACATTAAACAATATTCCATCAAGTTTGGAGACCTTGACAAATCTGCAAGAACTTGATTTATCTCAAAACAACTTACCCCGGGTACCAGATGCACTTTATTCTCTGTTGAATTTACGTCGCCTGAATTTAAGTGATAATCAAATAACAGAATTGTCAACAGCAATCGGTAGGTTTATCTATCGCGACATCAATTCTATAATTATTGCATATCTCTTGTCAATGTATGCACGATGAACGCATCGCAACATTTTTATTTCAGAACTTTGGACAAAATTGGAAACATTAAATATATGTCGTAATAAATTGTCCGCGATACCTGCCTCTCTATGTAAAATCGTTACTCTCAGGAGATTATATTTGAACGATAATCAGTTAGATTTCGAAGGTATTCCTTCAGGCATTGGCAAACTATCTTCGTTGCAAGTATTTTCAGCAGCTAATAATCGTTTAGAAATGATACCCGAAGGTTTATGCAGGTACACCGATTAACTTTCCTTTTCAAATGCTTCTTTGAAATAAATTAATGTAATAAGTACTTCTCATAAGTACCACGAGCATCATAAATGCACGTATTCCTTCCTCAGGTGTGGATCGTTAAAGAAATTAATATTATCGTCTAATCGGTTGATTACCGTACCAGATGCTATTCATCTTCTTACCGATTTAGAACAACTTGATCTGAGAGATAATCCGAATTTAGTAATGCCGCCAAAACCAATGGAAGTACAAAAAGGTTCCGGCATTGAGTTTTATAACATCGATTTTTCCCTACAACATCAATTGCGGCTTGCTGGCGCTAATGTACCTACGCCTATTCAAACTGCTGGTAAGTCTGTTCTTACTCACAATATACTATATGTACACCAGATCGTGATTTACACTGAGCAATCATAAGTAATTAATTATAAGCGATATTAAACTTATATATTCAATTATTTTGATCATGAATGATCATACTATGAGCACTGTTTAATTTCTCATAATCGTATCTAACAGTTTATTTCTTATATTTCAGGTAGCAAGGATCCAATAGCTCGCAAAATGAGACTGAGAAGAAGACGAGACCAAGAGGAAGCTGATCAAGATCAGGCCAAGATATTGAAGGTATATTACGAAAATAAACGAAAAAGGCAAGGAATTTGAATCGATTAATTTTCTCTTTCTTCTTTAGGGTATGAAAGATATAGCAAAGGAGAAAAATAAAGACAAAGAATGCGAAGAATCAAAAGCAGAATCGTTGAAGTAGGTAGAAAATATGCATTACAAGAATTCGTTTTTATGCATTATAAGAGATCGATTAATTATTCGGTAATTTCGGGTTTCTTGTCTTTTTTATTTTACTTTCGCTTTCAAGACCCAAACGATGGGATGAAACTTTGGAAAAACCACCACTGGATTATTCCGAATTTTTCGATGAAGATGCTGGTCAGGTTCCTGGTTTATCTGTCTGGGAAATAGAGAATTTTTTGCCTAATGAAATAGAAGAAGTGGCACATGGAAAGTTCTATGAAGGCGATTGCTACATTGTTTTAAAGACTGAAATAGATGAAGCTGGATCTTTAGTTTGGGCCATTTATTTCTGGATAGGGGAGAAAGCTACAGTGAGTATATAATAATATATATAATGTATGTTTGAAATAATCGATCGGTATACGATATAGCAACGTGCAAGGAACAGTTCTTGAAAATGTGTCACGTTTTTCAAATCGATGTATAACACTTTATAGTTGGATAAAAGAGCTTGTGCTGCAATTCACGCAGTAAATCTACGTAATTATCTGGGCGCGCAATGTCGTACAATCAGAGAAGAACAAGGCGAAGAATCGGATGAATTTCTAATGTTGTTCGAGTCTGGCATTACATATATCGAAGGAGGTCGTACCTCGTCCGGTTTCTATACAGTCGAAGATACGGTTTGTATTGTTGAATTTGAATTTACAGTATTTACTTACTTTTCTAACTATATCTTACCATATGTTTTTACCTTGCCATATTATTGTTCAACGTGTTTGCTTTCGATTCGGTTGGCGCATACCAGCCATCGATAACACGATTGTATAGGGTTCATGCTGCCGGTGCTTCCATCCATTTAGAACCGGTCCCTGTTCGTTGTGATTCCTTGGATCCGGGTTTCGTATTCGTCTTAGATACTGGCAACAAGATCTTCATATGGTACGGTAAAAAAGCGAAGAGTACACTGAAGTCAAAAGCGAGATTAATGGCTGAGAAGATCAATAAAAATGAAAGAAAGAATAAAGCAGAGATCATGACAGAAATTATGAATACAGAGTCGGATGATTTTTTAACATGTTTAAACGTCAAAGATATTTCGCACCTGCCACCGATTGCCGTAAGTTGTTTGAGTTGAATTGTTTTTAAGGCATGGTTACGCGCCTAGAAATCTACCTCGCAAACGCTACGTGATCTTATTTACAGCCAGACTAATCTATTGTTTTAATGTTTCTCATTATAGGAACATGTGGATGCAAATTTTGTACCACTTGCGCCACGTCTGTATCAAGTACAACTTGGTATGGGATATTTGGAATTGCCACAAGTCGAAGTACCTCATGGGAAACTAACCAACACGCTTTTAAACAATCGCAATGTTTATATATTGGATTGTCATGTAGATGTTTACGTTTGGTACATACTGAAAACTTCTAATATATCAAAATATTGAACAGTATGAACTCACCAATGTGCATGCTTCAATTGCTATATGTTTGTGTGTGTGTATAGGTTTGGTAAAAAATCTACAAGACTAGTACGAGCAGCGGCTGTTAAACTTTCTCAAGAATTATTTAACATGATAGAACGACCAGAATACGCAATGGTAACCAGGTTACAAGAGGGAACTGAGTCGCAGGTACAAAATTGATGAACTTGAGATAGGAATACAGAAGATTTGGTTGACTGTATTGAGAGAAAGCGAGAGAAAAGTGTGAGGAAGAGGGAAAGAGAGAGAAAGTTTATAACAATATCTTTCTTTTCTCTAATTAGATCTTCAAATGCAAATTTTCTGGATGGGATGAAGTTATAGCAGTTGACTTTACTAGAACTGCCGAATCAGTCGCCAAAACTGGGGCAGACCTTACTAAATGGGCGAAGCAACAAGAAACGAAGGTACGCGAAATAAAAAAATGAAGACTATAAACGATTCGCAAAATAACGCGAGCTCCGTCCCCTTACCCGTTCTCCTACCAAAACCAGTGAAATAATTTTGTTTCGGCAGGCGGATTTAGCCGCACTCTTCATGCCTAGACAACCGCCTATGTCATTTACGGAAGCTCAACAACTGATGTCGGAATGGAACGATGATTTAGAGGGAATGGAAGCGTTGGTTTTAGAAGGAAAAAAGTTTGTACGATTACCGGAAGAAGAATTAGGTCATTTTTATAGTGGTGATTGTTACGTATTTTTATGTCGTTACTGGATGGTACGTAATAATTTGTGCATTCTTTAAATCGACTTTGAGCAGACCTTTATTTTATCATTGATGATACGTTTTCCCATTTTAGCCATTAGATACAACAGAAAATGAAGATGGCGATGAGCAATTCGAAGAGGATTATCAGTGTACCGTATATTTCTGGCAAGGGCGAGATGCGGGAAATATGGGATGGCTGACATTTACATTTAGGTGCGCGAGGAAAATCGTCTTTTTAATTATTATTAATTGCGCACAAATAATTACTATTGCAATTGAAAAGACAAAATGATTTGAACATATGAATAATACTGATAAAGTATTAATGAAAGGTATTTGCCTCCAGTTTACAGAAAAAGTTTAAATCTTTATTTGGTGAGAATTTGGAAGTAGTTAGAACTCATCAACAACAAGAAAATTTAAAGTTCTTGGCATATTTCAAACGAAAATTTATTGTTCATCATGGCAAGCGTAAACAGCCTAAAGCTTCTGGTAGTAACAAGGTTGAATTCTATCACTTAAGGAGTAATGGAAGTGCATTGTGTACCAGGCTGATACAAATACCGGCTGATTCTACGTTATTGAACTCTTCATTTTGGTAAGATTGTTAAAATAAAGGCTTTTTCTGTCTTTCTTCTTTTTCTTTTTGAAAAAATTACTTCATCTTTATTGCTTTACTTTACCAATATTTAAATCTAATCATGTACATGCCGTTATTCCACAGCTACATTTTAAACGTACCGTTCAATAACGACGATGAAACGGGAATAGTATACGCCTGGATTGGTTCTAAAGCAGACATCGAGGAAGCTCGTTTGATTCAAGAAATCGCCGAAGAAATGTTTAATAACGTACGTTTATCATTTACTGTACCATGTCTGTTTCAACTAGTAAATGTATAATCTGATTTGTATTATCAAATGAAATTGACAGCCATGGATAAGTTTACAAGTTTTAAACGAAGGTGAAGAACCAGATAACTTTTTTTGGGTAGCTCTTGGTGGAAGAAAGCCATATGATATCGATGCAGAATACATGAATTATACGAGACTGTTCAGATGCTCGAATGAAAAGGGATATTTCACGATCAGCGAGAAATGCACCGATTTTTGTCAAGTATACGATAAATTTACTAACTTACGTTTGTGTTAGTGAGAGCGAAGTTATATATGTATATAATATATATAATAGATTTATAATCAATTAATACTGTTCCAGGATGATTTAGCAGATGACGATATTATGATACTTGATAATGGCGAACAAGTATTTTTATGGTTAGGCAGTCGATGTTCAGAGGTAGAAATTAAATTGGCATATAAATCTGCTCAGGTAAAAATGGATTGAATGAATTGTAAAAATATCCGATTTGTAAAATTCCTAAATAAAGATAAATAATTTAATCACAATAATTTTTAGGTATACATCCAACATTTACGAGTAAAACAGCCAGACAGGCCACGTAAATTGTATTTAACAGCGAAAGGAAAAGAATCTCGAAGATTCACCAAATGTTTCCATGGCTGGAGTTCACACAAAAGACCACCTCAATAAAATATTCAATAATATGTTCCTGCTCTTATTATCCCAATAACGTTTATCAACGAACCAAATTTCGAAACGAAATTAACGAATATCGATGAAGTACTGATGATGCAAATTTAATAGGTTGTTATAAACACAAAAAGTAACTTTCTAATGTTAAGGAATATTGTAATGTTTGAAACCATTAAATATACCCAGAGCTTGTTTCTTTGCATTGTGTTTATTTTGCAATCCATTGAAACAATATTTACAAAATATCTGTATGTCTGTACACCTAGGTATATACATTTCCTATATGCATTTTAAAGGAATACATTTAGACATACATGTAGGTATGTACAAAATAAGTTTGCCTTCCAGCAAAAGTTCATAATAAACAATACATTACTTGAATCGTGCAAGTAAAAGTCTAAGAAGAAAATTGAAAGCACCATGTATATTTGATTTACTGTGATATTTATATATGTAAAACATGTGCTGCTGTCAGACATGTTACATCATCTTATATCTTTCCATATCTCATTGTCATAGATCTTGAAACAGAAAACAATGTATAGACATGGAAGAAGTCTATTTCCTCACAAGCAAAGATTAAACGATAACATTGAACGAAACATGATTATGGAGGAACAATAAGAAACTTGTTTATGCAAAGTACGTTTTAGGGACACATGCAAAAGTTTGGACCGAGGCTCGATATGAAGAACATAAGATGTAGAAGTTTGATAAGAATAACTTAAATCTTTGCCTTAATTAATTTGCATACCGAAAGTAAATTAATCATCGTCGTCATCATCATCCGAAGGTATGAACAATTCTTTCTCTTCGAGAAAGTTAGCCATCATTTTACTTAAAGTAGCTCCTATGACTAGACCTGTCATAACACTGCAGATAACACCCAAAAAACCGAAAGGTGTTCTTTTTGGTTCTGGTAGAATAGCACCTGAAGGTGTTGTTGTTCTTGATCGAAAATGTAATTTCATTTTTCCATTTATTTTCTTTAAATCGTTGACAATTTGTAATGCAACAAATGTACGTTGCAATGCCATTCTTCTATTTTACTGATACTAGCACTGATATAAGCACTGAAAATAGAAGAAGTGTACTGTCAAATAATGTACTGAAGATAGTGGTCAAGTGTGTGAAGCGTTAATATGAAAAATAACATGATAATAATAGTAATAAAAAATAACGTAGACGCGATTATTAAACAGACTACAAATAGAACATATAATTGAAAAACGCGTTCATACCATAGACATATGAAGATAGAGTGCGTGAGCGATTTGAAAAAATGATATAGGAAAAGAAAGAAAACTACACAGAAGCCTCTTTTTGCGATGTTAGTGTGCATGCAAGACAAGGACAGAAGGGGCTTTATGGAGCATCCTCTTTTTCCCATATCGTATCTACTTACACAGTATATCTGAGTTATGATTTTGGAGGCAGCATAAATTGCAGTATTAATACATAGATAGAAATGAAATGTATAGTCGGTCCAACGAGACGAGGCAGTAACCGTAAAGATAATTTTAAAACTCGAGTTTCATTAGTCGGCACCCAATAGTTGTAGCCGTACCAATTAACTTTTGTTTACGATTACTGCCTCGTTCTGTTAGGCAGACTATAAATTAACCTCTTCGGTATACTAGCTCGCGATAATGATTAAAAAGCTCTTAAGGATATGTATACACACACTATATTTTGATTAGATGTGTGTCTCGATCACGTTTGATTAAATATCGATACAAATGAATATTTATAACACAATCGCTATTGTAAGCAGCACATAGTTTAATGAGCAATTAAACGATCACTTCGATGTTATCATTACGTCCGCGCACAGACATCGCGCATACGAATAATATTAGCTCTGAGGATATATAGAAATATATATATATAAAATATAGGATATATAAAATATATATATATAAATATATATATAGAAATATATATATAGGATATATAGAATCTGACGTCACTTTTGTTAAAATAATAGGGATAAATGTAAAATACCCTACACGTACCCTACAGTATAGCTTTTCTACATATAGAGCGATAAGGTAATACATCTATACTTACCTACTCATGGCTATGTAGTTACTTTGATAGTTTTGCACGTTGTTGCTTATTACATTGGGCAATCGTTAAGACATAAATCATCAACAACAAACGTTTACGATTTTTTCTTTCTTGTTCATTTTCCTATACCGGTCATTTGAACAAAACATTGATTTTTATTAAACGATATCGTGCAAATAATTCAGGAAGACGTGACAAAAATGTTACATGTGATTGGATTAGGTCTTGGTGATTCGACAGATGTAACTGTAAAGGGTCTCGAAATTATACGAATGTGCGATCGTGTCTATTTAGAGTCGTACACGTCAATTTTGTCTACCAGCTTAAAAGATTTGGTAGGTAGATTAAAGTCAAGGGTAGCTCTGGTTCCTTGATTAATTGAATGTTTAACATTAATAATGATAATAGGAGACCAACGATTGCATATTTCAACAAATTAGGAACGATTTTACGGATGTTCGATACTGGAGGCAGACAGAGAATTAGTTGAGAGTAATGCGGATGAAATATTGCCGAAGGATGAGAAGGAAAATGTTGCTTTCTTGGTGGTAGGTGATCCGTTTGGTGCCACTACACATTCGGACCTAATACTACGAGCTCGGGAGAAAGGCATAAAGGCAAATAAGAGAAATATTAGAAAAATTTGTTTAATAAAACGAATTTTATTAACCGATATTAAAAGTCTTTATTATTCCATGATTCAGGTAAAGATTGTTCACAATTCCTCTATTTTGACAGCAATTGGATGCTGCGGTTTGCAATTATATCGTTTTGGAGAAACTGTTTCTATCCCTTATTGGAACAATGATTGGCAACCAAATAGTTTTTATGAGAAAATTATCTCAAATAGGCAGAGAGATCTACATACATTGTGCTTATTAGACATTAAAATAAAGGAGCCTACGATAGAGAGTATTACTAAAAAGAAAAAAGAATATATGCCGTCTCAGTTTATGAGTGTCTCAGAAGCTGCTACTCAATTATTAAAAGTCATAGAAGAAAAAAGTGAAGAAACCAAGGAGAGATCAGGTAAGATACTAGAAAAGTATCATTTCTAAATAATCCTGCCTCTAATGAATCCATGGAAAATGAAATTTGTTGTTTTACAGCGTTGGAGGAATCAAGTCTCGTAGTGGGTTTAGCTCGTGTAGGTTGGGACAATCAACGCATCGTTGCTTGTTCTCTTGGAGAAATGGCTTCTATCGACCTAGGCCCTCCTCTCCATTCTTTAATCATTCCTGCTATCAATCTGCATCCTCTTGAATTGGAATTTATTACTCTATATAAGTGTAAATAAAAACGTTTGGCTTTGTTGAAAAAGAAAACAAGCACTATTCGTTGCTTATAGCTCTGTATCAATTTACAACAAAATAATAAAACCGATTAATTACTTAAATTACAGATTTGAAACAGGGTGATATTCTTAAGACACATAAAAAAGATAAACGACTCGACTGGTCGGTAGCGAAAGCTACGTTGACCGTTGTTCAAATATTTTATAATATATAAAAACGTGTTGCGCGTGTAATATCGTGAAAGTAATCTACTTTTTAGCTACATATATTAAAAATTTGTATAGTGAAAAATGTTAGGCTACAAATTTAAAAGATCTGACAGAGACAAAGAAATCAAGTGAAAATATACAATGCTATTGGTTATGATACCCGAACAATTTTACACATACCTATGTAGAAAATAGCTCGCTTAGTGCTAAGGTTATTAAGATATTTATTTATAAAAATTATTTCGATAAAGTTAACACCGACCTTAAAGATAAATTCCCAACTACTTGAATTCGTTAAACGGCATACATAATTGTTCGACGGTTAATTTATGTTAAAGAAAACTAATATTCTGGCAATCTTATAGCCATGGCGATAGAACGTAGAGCATATGTATACGTATTCGATCGATTTCGTGCATGCGTAATAAACAGGTGTACAGAGTTTACAATCATATATTCGCTTTCGATACGTGAGTCACGGTAACTCTGGTGTTTCTGTTTCCTTATATTTTGCATCTTCCCTAAATAGCGAGCAGTTTTTCTTTCATCATCGGGCAATCACAAACATTTTTCTTTATTTATTGATTTTGAGGAAAAATGTAAGAAGGAGGAGAGACGCGAACGAAAACTTAAGTGTCTTTCTGTCTTTGTATCTGTTGTGTTTATTTGTGCAATTACATATTTCCATATAAAGGGTAACAGCTAACGATTACAGTACAGATACGAGGAGAACCGAGTGATACACCGAGTACGATAATGTCGGAAATAGACTACATAATAGCACCACGAATACCACGAGGTTTGGCTCCTGCGGTTGAAGGACTCGCACGAGAAATTTTGCGTCAAAGACCTCGAAACATTTACGCGTTCGCGGCCCAACATTTCGCAGAATTGGTGGAATTAAGGGATAAAGAACGTACCGATGAAATCGTTCCGAGAATACTGAAACATAAATTGGTTAACGATCGTGATGCTGAAAATCGTAACGATTATTTTCGTAGGTGTAAATACGGTAACTCGATCGAAGAAACGATGGCAATAAGGGAAGCGAAGGAACTAACGACATCGAGAAATGCAACGAAAAAAGCTGTGCCATCGAGGAGAAAAGGAGAGGCGACAAATAAAAGTGGTTGGTCTATAAATAGGACGGTGAAAGGATTGAAGAAGCACGAAAATACAATTGGAAGAGAAGGTTGGAATAGAGGATTAAACGGTAAAGAGACGGAGAAATCAATTCTCGGTTACTCGGATCATCGTTCACCACGATTTTCGAGTCAAGTTACTTGTCATCAATTCGTTCGATCTTCCTCCGCCGGAAATATATTCGCAAAGCGTATTAAGCGTCGAGAAGTTAAAGAAAATCACGAACAATTCTATACATTTGTTTTAGATGATAAAAGTTACAAAAACGAGAAGAAAGTGAGGCGACAAAAAAGTGCCGATCAAATCGAAAGAGATCGCGCGTATTTTAAGGACATTTGTACGAGCGAAGATGTAGGCATAGACATTGTTCCGACAGAGGCTAGAATCTGTCGAAATTTAAAGGATCAATGGAAAACTATGATCGAAGATGAGCGAAAAGAGCAGGAAAAATTGCAAGAGAAATTTGGTAACGCGAAAGGAGGCGATGGCAAATTAAATTCCCGATTGGGAAAGAAGATTGAGAGAGAATCGAAAGACAACGAAGTGGAAGAGACGTTTATTAACGTGGGATCGCGATCCGATTCATCGGAGAGCAACATAATTTTTGAGGATGCGATGAAAAAGTTGACCAACGATGGAACGAACTCGGTGGTCCTTCCATCGGTCGTTACGCGACAACCTTCTGCAAAATGTACAAGGAACAACGTGCATGAATGTGACGGGAAGGATAGCACGGGTAATTTGACATTGCCACCGATCTCGAGCGATGGATCCAAGTCGACGAAGAGAGGAAGCAATTTGATCGAATTACCCTCTTTGTTAAACGAGGTGGATGCTCGGTTGAACGAACAAACGATATGCTGTCAGGATTACGAGGATCCAACGAATTCGAATTGGAATGCCAAGGATCTGGAATCGGAGAAGAAAGAGCTTGAACCAGCGGCAACTATCGAAGGTGCGACTTTCGATCACGATTCGAAAACAATCGAAGAGGAACGCAAAGACGAGGATTTAAAAGATGGCAATGCGAACGTAGATACGGTCCCATGGGAATATCCTCGTGGAAGTAAGTCCGAAGGAAATGGAATTCTTGTTATGACGGGGAATACGATGGAGGAAGGTATCGATAAACGGCAAATTCTAGGAGAAGTAGAAATTATTCAGCAATGTTTAAATTCAGCTCGGGAGGCGGATATCGAGGAAACTTTTAAAGACAGCTTAAACGTAACACCCGATTCGATCGATCTTTCTCACTGTCAAAGGGCAGATTCGTTGGAACATTTGGAGAACGGGAAAGAGGAAGAGGAGGATCAGGACCAGGACGAGGAGAGAAAGCAAGAGGAGGAACGATATCGACCGAACGAGCTCGAAAGGAAATTAATCGAGATAGAAACGGTCGAGAGAAGCATCGAAAATACGTTGGTCAGTTCTCGGACTATTCCAAAAGATATCGACGATGAATTCGTAGTACCGGAGCGTTCGAATGAATTTTCGATTTTGGAAAATTTCGAATCCGGAGAGAAGCCAGACTGCGTATACGAAGGGCAGGTATCGAGCGTAGGAGACGAGTGGACGAAGAAAAATCCAGATGAAAGTCAGAGTCCAACGAGCAACGAGGATGACAGAGATTGCGACGCTAATATCGAGATTGACTCGATGGGAGATGAAATGCCGAGTGGAAAAAGTTTAGACTGCAACCTTGACTCTGACAACTCGGAAATTCTCCTTAATGAAAACAATAATAGCGATGATCGAGATACGCGTGATCGTTCTACGAAAGAAAGAGGAATCGATCTTTCTTGTTACGTCCTTACCGAAGGTTCCCCTAGTGAAATACCGGAATCTGTAACCACCGTAATTATACCCGATAATATCGTTGACAACGACGATGATAACGATGTTTGTAAAATTGAGCTCGAAGAGGGTACGAACGACGAGGTTCGCGTTCCTTTCAACCAGCCGATCCCATCTTGCGATATCGAAAGAAAGCAGACGAAGCACGGGATTGGAGAAGAGTATCACCGTGACGAGAATCCATTCGGAGAATATATACATCCAGGAAGCGTTGTCGACTATACAACGAACATCGATGCTCACATTCTACGTGGTATAAAAAATGCTGCCAATCGAGCGTCTGTTTATCAAGAAGATCTTGCAAATATCAAAGAGGAGGAAGAAAACGATAGGGGCAAATTTTCTAACGTCGGCGTCCAGCGTAGCATCGACGATCGTTTTTCGGAAAAGTCGGCCGAATCGATGGAAAATAAAAGTAGTATCGAATGCGAAGAAAAATTTGCAAGTTCTAGTCAAGAAGAGGATCGGGAACGAAGTAATATGGACGATAAGGACGATGCACGATCGAAAGATCTTGCTAAAGAAACTCCAAGGAAAGAAAGAGAAGAGGAAAGCGAAACGTTCGATGATCGTTCGAGTGATTTTTCTTTGTCGTTTGAACAAGTTGGAGCTGGACCAAAAGTACCGGAGTTAAATCTGGATTCGTTACAAGACATAACGATATCGTCGACGATCGAAAAGGGCGATTCGAAAAATCTTAATAATCAGTCGGAAGAAGAAAATGATAATGTTACTTCTTGCGAAGGTGAAAACGTTTCTTTATCCTCGTTCGACACTTTAGCTTCTGAAGAAAAAGTAGACATCGGTGAAGCTTTGTCCTCGGGAAACGATCGAGTAAAAGATTTTATCGAGCCGGCAGGTCAACAAACCAAAATTGAAAGCGAGACCGAAAGATATTCGAAGGAAGAGTTTCAAGGTAATGAATGTATTAATAACACGAGTCGCTCGCTTGTTCGTAACAAAGATGAAAAACAGTCTCTTCGCGTGGAAGAAGAAATTGCACGGGAATTAATACAGAATTTCATTACCGATAATACCGACGTAGCTGAAAAAGATGCCGAGACAATTCCTTTCGAACTGGACCATTTAATGGCCTCGTCATCTTCTAAACATCGGACGAATAACACGAATCAGACGGACGACTTTATAATTAAATTTCATCCATCTATACAAGAATTAACACCTGAAGCAATAATCGAAGAATCTTCTCGTCGAGAAAAGATCGACGATGACACTAATCAAGCAGGCGATGAGAACGAAGAAGACGAAAGAAGAAGCGGAGGAAGTGGAGAAACAGCAAGAGAAGACGACGGAGGAAAAGAAGCAAGTATCTTTTCTTTCTATTCTAAAATACGTGAAAAGATATTTTACGCGTCTTTTATGATACTAGAAAGAATTTTGTTCTTTTAAAATTACAATTTTTCAAAGTTATTCTTTGATGCAATTAACCAATATACTTTATGGATCGAGACTCGCGTCTACAATGTACGTATACTTGCGTAGATGCATCTACTTTTGTTTCATTTTTGAACAAGTAAGGGGTCTTCCAATTCGGCCAATAAATTTTTAAAGATAATACAAAATCTAAGCTAATTACAATAATGATCTTGACAAGGTTGCTTTTTTTATCCCACTTTAGGATCGAGTAGAAATGGCATCTTTGGAAAATCAAGGAAACAGGGGCAAACGAATCGCCAATTTGTGGCACACTGGAGAATTTCACGATTCCTTACCATTACCTCTCATTGAAATTTCAAAAAGTCCTTCCGCCATCAACGTTTACGATTTAAAACCTGTAAACCGTGAAAAAACGGATGATTGCTTTACTTCTCCAACTGACCTGCATGCAGAAGATCGAGGATGTAAAAGAATTGTCCGCAACATACCTTTTTTCGGTTATAAGTTTTCTCCGACCACTGCCCCTCGTGGTATCGATATCTTCGAAAATTTGAGTTTATTTATTAACGAATCGAATTGGAGTAAATTATCTTTGAACGCGTCGTCTCCTATCGTTATTCACAGCAAACGCGTGTTGGAGCAAGTTGATACAACGGACAAAGACAAGAGTGATCCACTCGTCGAAACGAGTTCAAATTCTGATGCCGACGATCTTCGTGAGCCATTAGCGCTCGATGATACACCGCAACCTATCGTTATAGAGGAAATTTCAGATATCGACGAAAGAGAAGTGCAAACGTCATCGCTCTGCGAAGCAGATACGAAGTTGGCGAGAGAAATGAGTCTGTTTTCTTTCGAAAAATGCAATGACTCTAATAACGTTGAAGATAAAAATAAAGGAACGCATGGTACGTCATCGCCGACTCGTGAAACAACAAATGGGCTTATCGAAAGCGATAATTTGCTTCTAGATGTATGTACCGATTCTATCAACCATCGAGATATCGATTAGATCGTAGAAAACGCGGAAGAAGAAAGAGCAAATAAGAAATAAGAATGAATTACATATACAGATATACTGTATCGAAAGAAAATCATATTGTTAACTCGATTTCGTGAAAATAAACAGTTTCGATATAAAACAATTTGGAAAGCACGACCGATATTGGAATCACAATGTTAATCCAGAAGTTTCAGTTTCTTATCATTAATGCGATCCTTAATGGAAACTAAAACAATCAAAAGTAGACAATTAGATATAAATCATTTCTACAGGTACTTTTTCTGCGCACATTAGTGTATCTATTTACTACAAGAGAGAGAGAGAGAGAGAGAGAGAGAGAGAGAGAGAGAGAAGAAGAAGAAGAAGAAACGTACACTACACGCTGTACTACTATACGTACGTCGTATACTGTATGCTGTTTAAGTCGAGACTCAGGAGTCAATTAATGTAAAACAAGGCACATGCGCAAATACGAGTTCGCTAAAAGAGCGTGGGATTCTGCAGCAATTCGCTACATGCTTATAGTCCTGATCGGGAATTTGCGTCTGAACGATTTCGTTCTATTTCAAAAGAGACGTCGCTGTACGTTGCCACGTACTATGCCTTACATCAAAAATCTGTTTGATGCGAATTTCGACTAAGTTAATATGCATATCGTACCACAGGAAACATATATTAAAATTGTGCACGCGGATCTTCTAAAGATAACTACCAAAGAATAGAATAGAACGGATGGACATGTTAATCGATTGGTGGATTAAAAAGTAGAGGATGTGACAGAAGACTGCAATTGAAATCTAAGCGGATTGAAAGTTTGTTAAAATAATATCTCGGTTACGTTCTTGTATTTTCTTAACCTTTACACTCCTTCTATCTTCGTGGTTCCTCGTATTTCTTTTGTGAAAAGCAAAACCATCACTTTTACAGTTTTATTTCATCGTATATTCCTGCTTGCTCTTAGAGGAAATTCCTGTACAGGAATTATAATAATAATAATAATAATAATAATTGAAAATAATACTTGAAATTATGCGTTCTTTCTTGTTTCCTCCTATTTCTTTGTATATCTGTTTTCTTGCGCAAATCTGTAATAAATATAGAAATGATTACACAATGGAAATAAGCGAATCAGTATATTATAAAAGGTTCTTTTCCCAATTTAAGACATTGCCGAATCTATTGAGATACGACGATAGCCCTACCTGTTCCATTATCGTATTTATGTTTGGATACGTACTATCGAGATGGAAACAAGAGTGAGTGGTACGTAGCGAATGTGGATCCATAAGTATCAAGGAACAATCGAAATAGCATCAGCGATGTTGTATGAACGATGTTGGCAACGACATTGACGCTATATAGTATTTTACGAGGTATGAAAATATTTGATCAGCTGCTAGTTACCGTTTAACCGTTTAACAGTAATGTTTTAATTCACACGAATATCCTCGATAGTGAGATATCGTTGGTAATATCGACAGTGACAGCACTGCATTTTCTGGTACTTGATACTTGTACCGCCTATGCCAATCTCGAAGGTACGCAAAAATAAACTGGTTTTACATACGCGTTTACTGCTTTTGCGATAAAACTGCTTGGATGTGGACTTGGAAAATTCTTGTCGCGCCGTTTTTGCACATCGTTTTTTACACGTGTGATATGTTTCGCGTTATTAACACGTCGAATGTCACGCTAGTTTTACAGGGATTGCCCGTGGCGCCACGGTGAATTTTTTATTATGCGGTACATATAATGTTGAAACATTACCTACAAGAGATATGTTGTGGTGTATAATCATCATTAATGAATTTATCTGACTGAGGTTACCGGTGACCCCCGTGGCGCTAAAGTGCGATTTCGTGCGATTCACTTATTTTTTACGATTACCAAGTATCTCATATTGTTTTTCCGCGTTGCTAAATAATTGTCTACGTTGGTACGTTCCGGGACCTACCGTAAACCATAAATCACTCCTCGGTCATACTTATTCGGACTCGCAATAATCCTAAAGAACCATTATTGAAGTTTAGCATTTATTACTTTACCTTAAAACCCGTTAATTGCCTTCGAACATCTTTCAAATCGAAACTTTCCTTAGGGTTATTGTTCGTTAAGATAAAAACGGAAAAGGCGGGTTTTTCCATGTTCGACAGCCATTGTTGAGGGGCGCAGATAATAAATCTACGTTTTACGTATAAGTAAACTAACCGAGATAAATCATTACGTTTGCACGGTCAAGCAGACTATTCTTTTTCTCTTCCAATTGGTAAATCAGCGGCAGAGGGGAAAGAAACGATGAGAAATAGTAGGAAACGTTAATAAGACGTGACGAGATGGATAAAAAGTCGGGAAAGTACTAGGAAATTAAACGTTACATACCAAGTATTTATCAACGAGATTGAATGATCTGTTTCATTTTTATTTACGAAATGTAAGATACGCGGTAATGATACATTGTCGAGACAATTATTATTTTTGACACAGCGTCTGATATAAAAATATTTTGTTCAAAATCAAAGTGTTTTATCGTTCGTAATATCTTAACGTTCTTGAGTGTTTCAACGGTACCCATATGGCATATAAATTTATTAATAAAATATATTTATGAAAAGTAAAAACGAATGCATCTAATACTATATCTTTCTTCCTTTCCTCCTTCTTCTTTCACAATCCGCAAAATTGAAAATATAGTACCTACTTAAGAGTATCTTCTTAATTGTCAGGGATAATGTACAATGTATATAACGTACACGTATTGACCTACAGACCAACTTAACTTGCAGTTTCAAGGTATTTGAATCGTTATTTTTTTTTTTTTTTTTTTTTTTTTTACGCGTGATATATAACAATAATCGGACAATAATAATAACCAGACTAGAGAAAAACGAAGAAAAGAAAGCAAAGCGAATAACGTTACAGTAATCTTGCTTTCGATATTTCACTCCTTATTCTCTTCAATTCTATTTCTCCTACGTATTTCCTCTCTCTCTTTCTCTCGTTCGCATCTCCTTCACCTTTCATTTTACACCACCGTAATGAGTTCATTTCTCCTTTTCATTTTCATCCTTTGCTGACTGCACATAAGATATACATATGTAGATGCAAATAATCATCGCGTTTATCGCTTTCAATTATCGTTGAAATTAGATTTGTCCAATTGAATTCGAACTGTCGCTAAAGACCAATCATAGTTATCGTTATAGTGGTTTATCATTCGACGCGCGTGTTCAAGGGTAAATGAAATATTGGCAAAGAATAACCATCGTGCGTTTAACTTAATGTTAACCGGCACCTGGTTAGGTCGCCGTACGTTTACAGAATTAGAAATATTTCAGGTGTTCGCTTCGATAGGTAAGTGTAAGTGACCGTCCGATTCACGATAAATGATCATCGATCATATCGATTTACATGATAGCAGGCCGCCTCACAGGTACGTTAAAATCACGCCAACAGGGATCTTTAATTTTGGAACATTTTAACTTCTCTGAACTACAACCGAAGCATTGGTTACATATACAGCTCATGCCTTCGGCGCAAATACCAAGCCGTTCTCCTCGTCCTCCGCAAGGTTCATCGGGTCCCTGGAAAAGAGAGCACGGTTCTTATCGTAACTAATAGTTCAACCGTTTCTGTTAAACGCTTCAGATTTATCGACAAACTGCCGATTCGAACACTTGCCTTTGCACATTGCGGAACCCCGCAAGCATTCGATATTACAACACCATATTCGCATTTGTGGCAAAAGTCGCCGCATCCTGTGCAAAGGGCCATCTCTTGTTTTTGTCTTACCGAAGGATAACCGGAACATTTATCGTACCTGGTCGAATCAAGCGTTCTATTATTACGTATAACGATATTATGCATCGAACGTATTATAATTCGCACGGTAATAATTTGAGTCGTAAAACGAGTCAAGTAAATTAAACGATAACGTAAATTATTCGAAACGATATGTTTTCGTGTTTTCTGAATAAATTAAAAAGAGAAAAAAAGAAATCAGTTCTGATACTAGAGAATCGTAGATTTGAAGTTTCTTACAGAAGAACGATGGCAAGCAGCACGGCTATGCGGATAGTTTGCGCGGCAAGCATCTCGCCTCGTAGATCTGAAACAAAATTTAAACAAAATTCGATTAACGTTGCTGAAGTAGAATCGATCAAAACGTTTACATAACGATCGGGGACAAAATCGATGCTTTGAAACTGATTTAAAGAATAAAATTTATAAATCGTATAAAGCACGTATGCATTTGAAAGAGCATCTAAACGTTTAGAAACGAGGGAACTTTTGCCAAATTTAGTTTTGAACTTTATCTCTTCTCGTTATTATCTGTCCGCTTGGAACGTTATTATCGATCTATCGTTAATAAAAACGAGGTAACAGAAAATCCAATTTTTACACCGTAACTTTTGTTAAGTTTCTGCTTGTACGAGATTAGCGTAAAATACTTGATTTTTACAATATCGTTTCATTAAATCATTAAATATCTATAATCGACTGATTTAAGAAACAATTTCAAAGTACCTTACCAAGATGAACCTACGATCCATACACACGTATAATGGTAAAACAAACTTTGTCCTTTCCCTTTTTTCTCTTACGCGTCGCGAAAAGAAAGATGAATGATCGAATTGCTGATAATGAAAACAGCCGAAGCAACTTTGCTTTGTCGGAATTTTCCTTTCGTTTCGTTAAATCAACCGCTTGAAATACCAAAACTCAATCGTTCAACTTTTGAATCGAACAAAACTTTACGAGATAATACTTCGATGAAGATTATCCGGAGAAAGAGTCGTGCGAGCACCCATACGGACTTTAACGATACGTGGACAAATCCATCTGCAACTATACTTAACATGATGTTCGTTTTTCTTACAAAGTACTTCGTTCGCCACCATTTTAAGTTCAAACCACTTCGTTTGCTACTCGCACCTGTCAAACGCTTTATACATAAGAGATAAGCACATGGTAGAGCTTGAACATTGAACAAATGACTTCTATTAAATAAACATTAACTTTGTCAGTTTTTGATAACAAAGTGGAAAAATCAATAATTAATATAGAAATTACGTAGTTATTAACAAGGAGAAATAAAAAAGATAGAAAATTATTTCGATGTACATGCGTATACCCACCAATAATTCGATGTGCCGTCTTTTTAATTAAATATTAAACGATAATTTGTTGTTTTCGCAGATCTTATAAAATACGTGTGAATATATATAAAATATCGTTCGAAGGCCGACTAATTGGAAAATAAAGCTTCGCAATTATTCGAACGGGATTTTTCAAACGTTTCTTTAGCGTGATTCGTCGAATTACTGCCCCCTTATTCTACGTAAACTAATTAACTTTAAATTAACTTTAAACAAGTTAATGTTTTAGTTTGTCTATGTTTAGTTTGTTTAATTTTAGTTTAATTTAGGTTTCAACAACAGTTTTATAACAAAAGTTATTTATAAGTTAAAAATTAATTACGAACACGTAATATTCGTCTGAAATTCGGTTTCGTCAAATTTATTAAAGATGTAACAGAAATTTCTTTACGCTTGCGATTGCCTTCGGACATAGTTGTTTCGTTTAATACCTCGTCGTACCGCTATTCTGGCTTTTCCCTTTTCCTAGCTCGCTCTCGTTTACGCGCTTTTTTCCTTCCTTCTGTTCCACTGTTTTCTTTCCTTTCCTTTTTTTTTTCCTATTAAATATGATTATAATTTGCCACCGATATGACAGAAAAAATAAAATAAAAGAAAACTACACGGGAATAACATATGCAACGACGAACGGGTGATCGTTAGGAAAAGCATACAGCGCGCTTACAATTAATGCTGACCCTAAGATATTCTTCCAAATGTTTCTAGTTGCGTAAGATTAAATAACAATGACGATTCTCTCTTTACCAGAATAAGAAAATGTGATCACGTGAAGAGACGAATATGCGAAGACGGAAAGACGTTGAATGTGCCATTGAAGTCAAGTGCGCTTTGTTTTATAGGGACCCGAAGAAAGGGCAAGAAAAGGAAGGGGGGAAAGAAGGCACACAGACGTTCGTTTAGCAGTCGATGTATGATGTATCTATTATCGTTTCGTCCCAAGGGATGATCTAAATTGTCAAACGAAATCCTTGCCTCTCGTCCTAATTACCCACCGTGTCGTGAATACCCTTCTAGACACGTCTTCCCCTATTTGCAAAGATTCCCTTGACGAACATATCTATTAATATGTAAATTTCTTGGCCTCAGCCTTATGAAAAACAAAGCCGGTCATTCACTGACACGTTATTTGCACTTGTCACGCTACGCTA
The DNA here is from genome assembly GCF_024516045.1 of Bombus affinis. Taxonomy (NCBI): domain Eukaryota; kingdom Metazoa; phylum Arthropoda; class Insecta; order Hymenoptera; family Apidae; genus Bombus; species Bombus affinis. Next base: position 11,003,136 of record NC_066354.1, read on the forward strand.
ATAAACCAATTACCGAATAGTCAATCAGAATTTGACATTTTATCGACACAAAATGTTTATTATGAAATGCCCGTACCTGAACACTAGGAGATTAAACGTTATGTTGTTCAGTTGGAATTTCAATGTTTATGGACAAACGAGAGCGAAACTAACGATAAATAATCAACGAAAGATTTTTTTTTTTTGAATTACGTATGTAATAATAACACGATTACTTTCTTTGCATAAAGGTATCGCTATGATGATCTGGCAGCGGTTAAACGCATTCCTGGCACGATTATACGATCCGATCGATCGAATAGAGAACCTTTTCCTTAAGATGAAGAATATCTCTATGATGACGAATCAAATAATATTCCTAATGCTGGCTGATCGTATTTTTATAAGAGAACCGAAAATGACGTGTCTTTACACATTGATGTTTTACAACGTTGTTACTTATAGCATTAGCTATATTAAGGAATTGATCGAAAAGGAAGATTGGTCGCTCTATGTGACTCTCACAGAAAGATCGAAAATTAAACATTTAGCTATGTCCGCTACCAAAATAGTGTTCGAATGGACCAAAGCTGTCACCTTTATCGTAACATTAACATTCATGCTTCTTGTCTTTGGCTTGGAGCAAGGTCTTGAGCATTACAAGTGAGTAACGCTTACTATATCGTATAGTAATGGAAGGAAAAACGTAGGGAAAAAAGGAAAATGATAGAACGCATTAAGAATTAAGATTATATTAATTCGATGAAACTATACATACTGTGTGCGCGTGTGTGTCGCGCGCACGTGTGTATATAAATATTTATGTATATATATATGTATATATGTATTGCTATTGTAGACCATCGATGAATTACACTATGATAACGTGGATCTATTATTTGGCAACGGAAAAAGTCTTCGTTGAGATGTTTCCGCCAATCTTGAAGTTTCTTCGTTTCGACACTTTTGAAAATCTTGAAGAGCTTTACGCTCCAGTGATATTGAAATCATTTACCATTAGCGTTTCTGCGTTTCTTATTATAATACTTTTGCCACTAGCATCCTACAAACTTTTATTCATCGCTACTTATACGAACATTTATTTAAGATTGAAAGATCTATTACAAATATCCGGCCCTGCGTTAAGTCTTGAACGTGAAATATTAAATCGTTATAGAAAAGCAACGCCTAAGGAAATTAAACAATTCGATGATGTGTGCCCTGTTTGCCTTTGCGATATGGTCAGTGCGAGAATAACACCTTGTTACCACCTTTTTCATGCAAGTTGTTTACGTCGGTGTCTCAAGACCAACAATACCTGTCCCATGTGCAAAAGAGAATTAACATTTGGATCGGTATCAACTCAGTAGTAAACGTAACCGTCATAAATGTTACCGTCATGATTCTATCGATAAAATCGACAAATTCCGTATAACAATTCCACTCTGATTAAATACCTCGTCCACTCGACCGATTAACTTTTGATAATATTGGATATTTATATTACAAATTATTGACAAATCCTCTAAACCGCTTGATATTCGTATAAATTAAATATTGATAAAAAGCAAAGTTATTACATTCATGTCCGTTTATAAACATCGATAAAACAGATATAACTCGTCGTATAATTGTACATAAAATAATAAATGATCTAATGTATTAACAGGATTGCAAATTTATATTCTATTTGAATTACAAATTGATTTTTCTGTCAGATGTATTATTTCGTTTGTCAACTGATAAATCGAAAATAATAAAAACAACGAAAATTAACGAGAATTATATTCTCATATCGCAGTTGTTTGAAACAACCTTACTTTCCTTGCGCTCTACGATCCTTTATCCGAAATATTTCTCATTACGATCCAACGATTTCCACTATTTTATATAGCTATTCCCCTACATATTTAACCGTGGTTTCTATATATTCTCCATCAGGACTGTCAAAATCTTCTATCGGTGGAGTATATACCGGTCCTGTTGCGCTATATGGCATGAACGAATCATCAAACTGAAACAGAATGTGTTTCAAAATTTATTCTGTATCTCTACCGTGTTTTATTAGATGGCAAAATATAAACGTACAATATTTAATTTATTTTCTAATATAATATATATCATATACTTACTTCAACTGCTTTTTTGTAAAGTTGCTTCGAGACAGCTTTTAATTCTTTCAATGCTATTTCTTGCGATACCATGATAGATTTCATAACTTGTAAATCGTTCAACCATTGTTCTTGTTTGTATCTGGACCATTCCCTCTCTAATAATTTTCTCCTTTCCATTTCTTCTTCTGATAATGATACTGGCAAATGACAAGCTCTATTCCTAAGAAACATTTGTTTTCGAATAAGTACTACGTTAAGAAGAAAAATTTGTTTCCTATATATAACATATTCTATCATTATATAAAGCGTACTCCTTTTGCAATAGCTGAGGTAATATATCAATTTCAAAGATTGGTTTTAGATGGTTTGCATGTCTTTCTAACTGACGGATTTTTTTCTGTAGTTTCTTCTTCTTTCTTTCTTCTCTAGCTCTAAGGATACTAGGATCGAGTCTTTTCTTCTTTTTAAGTGGTTCTCCTCTGAAATAAATGTAATATGATAATAAATTTGTTTATTCAAAAGAAAAGAAATTTAAAAATACCTACAAGAGAATTTCAGTCGCTCGAAATTGTAATGGATGTATATATATGGAGATATTGCGCGAATTGCTAACCGAATGCAAAGAGGACCTGCGTTGGTAAATCTTTATGAATAAAATGAATAAAAATATACAAAAATAATTGTTCACTCAACAATGAATACCTAAAAACGGCATTTGCCAAATTTAATACACCAATCATTTTAATACACTATAATTATTTCGAGCTTTAGTCTGTGTCAATCTGTGCTTTCTTATCTTAAATTACTTTGTGACACCACGTACATAACCTCTTAAACGCTTGCGATTCTCATACAGGCTAAAATGAGATATGTAACTGTTATAAAATCATAAATTTAAACAGTTGTTGAAAAAATGACACGCGTTATTATGAATAAATCAATAATGACAATAAATAACGACTAATAATATCGTCTTAACAACGATGGTAACTCTGTCCAAGCATACATACGAACGAGATAATAAACATACATGTAAGTATCTACATAGCTGTATGTAATCAATTACTACATCATGAAACAAAATTGATAGAAATTTCTCCAGATTTTCTTTATTATTAATATGTACACAGTATTTATGAATGCTGAACACTCGAAAAAGTTATATTATTCGGAAGGAACTAAAAATTAGAGTTTTTGTTCAAAACCGTAATTAGAATTACATAATTACTACAGTTCACGAAAAACCATAAAATGTGCACGTTAAATGAGTCTGAATACGATACTTTTGAAGTAAAAGAAATAGCGGAAAACACGTAAGTATTATGCTATATGTGAATTTCATATAATTTTATGCAAATATTTCTTTATTTCATAATTTTTTTATTGATATGATCTTTATCTTTTTTACAGAAACACTTCCTTCCCTATTAATACCACAGAAATGCATAATGCTACGCCTTTTTGTAAAAAGTGTGGTAGTCAAGAGGTCCAAGTCTTTTCTAAGAACAGGAATGAATACTGTAAAGTATGTTTTTTAAATATATTAAGACATAAATTTAGAGCAACGTTAAGTAAATCCAAGTCTATACGGCCGAATGACTCAATACTTGTTGCTCATTCAGGGAAAGCAAATTCAACTGCGCTTTTACATCTTATTATGGTTGACACGAATGAATCAATTTCCAAAAAGTTGCAACCATCGTTTAATGTTCTTTATATAGATGGTATGTATTCCTACTATTTCAAATACTCTACTATTCTGTTACTAGATTTGAAAAAGAAAAAGAAGACCAAGTATATGCTTTTTATTTTATATTTTATATCCTTTATTCTATGTATACAGATGGTATGGTGAAAGGACGCTCGATCGAGGAAAGAAAATCTATTCGAAATGCATTAGCTAATGAAGCTAAGAGTTTGCAATTGACTACGTACATTTTACCTTTGTCAAAATGTACAAGCGATAGTATTTCTAAAGAAATGCAACTAGTAAATGATCCATCAATGAGCATAACAAGTGATGAGGATACAATAATACAAGAAATGTTTGATAATTTGGAAAATGACACAGCCAGAGATGAATTATTACAGCAATTAAGACGTAAATTACTTACATTCGCAGCTGGTAAACTTAATTGTAATAAAATTTTCATTGCCGATATATCTTTTGATCTTGCGATAAAAGTTCTTGGCGATGTATCGACTGGAAGAGGTTCCCAATTGCCTTTTAACGTTGGCTTCTCTGACACAAGACACACGAATGTAACATTACTTCGACCACTCAGAGATTTTACACAAAATGACATAACTAACTATTTGGACTGTTACAATCTACATCCAATTGTTAGTTCTGACAAATATAATTTCTCTTTCCCTATATCTATACGAAATGTCACAAGAGATTTTGTCCATAAATTGGATTCTGAATTTTATGGCACTGTATCCACGATATATCGTACCAGCGAAAAATTAGCTACAAAGATAGAGCAATGTAATAATGAGAACAATGATACAAAGGTGGATGCTAATATTAAAAAGGATAATAACATCTGTATACTTTGTGAATTAACTTTAGACTCGTGTTATTTACCAAAAGAACAACTATCGGTTGTACAAGCGAAATTGTTTTCTAAATTAGTTTCTACAATTACCGATACCTCATTAAGTGAGACTATGAATTCGTTAAATATTTGTGAACAATCAGATAATGAGCAAATTGAAAGCTTAAATGCTTTAAGACAAAAAAAATGTCAGTGTCAAAGTGACATTCATAAGTCTTTTCTGACACAATCGACAATTGAAAAGTATCTATGCTATGGTTGTAGACTAATTTTCTTAAATTCAAAACAAGTGGATAATATTTTGCCTAATTTTATTTTTGATGCAGTCCAAAAAAGATTACAAGTTGCATGTTTACGAGAAGAGATAAGAGATTTTTTATTGTAATTGGTGGATAAAAGAATATTTATTTATATTAAGAAATACTTTACATACTAGATAGAGGAACACAATTAAACACATTTTACTTTTAAACATTCTTAACAGAGTAACTTTTGTAACAGAGATATTTCGAATAACTGTTAACTTTATGGAAATGATATAATAAAATACAATATTTATCATATTTTGTATTTCTTATAGCTTCCTGATATCTCAAATTTTATAAAATTTATTTTCCTGTCCGCATTTCATACGGATCCGCACGTCGCCGGCATCAGTAAGAAATATTCTTTCCTTGCATAGTATCTTTTCACTCTTTACCGATATAAACATTTGCATGATGATGGAGACTGCTTGGCCTATCGACTGGAGAATACATCCAATTAATAAATAATTAATGTATATGTATATATGTAAATGAATGAAACTAAAATAATTATAATAATTTTTATAAACATTATAACAGTAACAATAAGCTATAGTGCAATATACGAATAAAGGATGAATCACGAAGCGTGATCAGCCTGGATTATTTTATTGTTAGTGGGCTGATCGAAAATTTTGTCTCATATAATATGGTTCAAAGAGAACTTTAACAAAAGTTATTTATAATATATGCACATGTATAATGGAAAATAATCTTGATTGTTGGATAAGTTAATTTCATCTCATTATTATAACTTATAATAGATGGCGATAGTAGCAAAATTATCTGGCTGTATTGGCTCGTTACCCTATTACACAACAAAGTATTCGAGGAAGTAACTATTGAATTATTTGGAAGTGCAACGACTTATTTGAGTAGAATTTATTTATTATATACGCATATTTTATTGGGTAATATATTATCTTATCTATAGCACGTACTTATATCATAATATAAAAACAAATAAGATAAAAAAGAAGCAATACAGAGGTTATATTAATAAAAGTGCAAAGTATCTATTTCAATGTTGTAGTCAACTCAGTTATTTTCTGTTTGTAATCCCGTAATAAAATATTAATAATGGTATTTAATAATTTATATTATTGTAATTTTAGAACCATGGGTGAAAGTAATGTTGAAAGCTTGCGGAAGTTGCGAAATAAATACTATACCTACTCTGGTCCTTTGATACGTTCTCCGTTGACTGACATAATGTCAATAAATTTACATAGTCAGAATGAAAATAGATGCAACAATTTTGAGCTTCGTTTAGCCGAATGTATCGAAGCATATGGATTTTATAAAGGAATAGAGAAATGCGAAGCAGTACTTAATGATTTTCAAGAATGTATGACCCAAGAAAAACGCAGGAGTAGATATGAATTAATATGTGGAGAATTTATTCGTCAGGTCGAAGCTGGAGAAAGAAATTATGAGAAAGTACCGTTTATTGCTTTCTTTTAGAATTTATGTTGAAATGTAAATATATATATGTAAATGTCAAAAGCAACTTAAGTAGTGAACAGTGCATCGAATAAGTAAAATATTTGTTCAACATCAAACTGGATAAATGATTAATAATGACAAATTAGAAGCAAGTATAATCTATTTTTCTATTATTTTTCCTATCCATTATATCTATTTCAATATTATTGTCTCATGACTTGCGCTTTTTCATTTAGTCAGGATTTAACAAATTGTGTTGTTAAATAAACTGTTTTATGCATCGAATTTAATGCAAACGAACGTAAAAACAATCGCAAAACAATTCAACTGTCCTGTTATATTCGTTATTTCTTTTCTTTCTTTTCTGATAAGCTAATGAAAACTTAAAAAATGCATAAATGGTAATAGTAATATTAAATAAAAAAGAAAAGATTATATTAAATAAAAGATACAATTTAGTCATACAACCGAAAAGTTGGAAGAGAACGAGGTTAAAGCTAAAGATAATTGTAATCTATTTACATATTTGAAATTAGTGAATGAAAAGATACGTATAAAATTAAATAGTATATAGATGTTTTGGGTAGGACGTCACTAGATGGCAGGAAAATGTTAAAAGAGAATGGATGAATGTGGGTATAACGTGCAAAGGGTCTTGGCGGGTAGATGGGTAGACGGGTAGACTGGTAGACGGGCAGGCGGGCAGACGGGTATGCGAACGAACAGAGAAAGATACGTAAGCGGGACGGTAGGTTGCCGACTTGTTAGGCCGGAAGGCGGGCGCACCTGTCTGTCATCAGCGCCGACTGTCAATCTTACTGACGCTGGCGCACACGCTGCGAGAACCCGCCGCATTCGTAGTGTTTATCTGTCAGAGAGAACGAGAAATTAGTCCTAACGGGAAGTAATTCGATCAGAAAAGGACGCTGTGATCGAAAGAAACATAGGGAAACTACAGAGAGATAGACCGGTGAGTTGTCGAACGACAGATCAGTTGGTCGAAGAAGAAAACGTGAGAGGGAAAGAAACCGTGAGACACATCGTGTGTTAACTGTTCAACGGTATGGACATGGCATATCTTTTAGTGTTGTTTGTCATTCATCATTCGTGTATTGAAACTCGATGACCGGCAAAAATCGAGTTAGCTCGTGTTGCGCGATCATGCAATATTTTTATCGTGTTAGTGTACGCGTCCCCACGATTTGTTGGTTAGACTTTGTACATTTTTTTTCCTAATTTATTCGTTTAACTTGGACATTTTGTTAAGAAGCGTGACATGACTTCTGGTCGCATTTAAAGAGTGTATTTCTTTTTTTCTTACCATGCTGTTTCTTTCTCTATTTAACAGCTGATCGAGTATCGAATTAAGCCAACCACGAGGACATTGCTAGACCGCGTGTACATTGCGTCCATCTCAATTTTTTCATTATGGATCATCGTGTTGGTGAGTATAAATCAATCCATTAATTGCTAGGTTCGTGATATAATCAGTCAGTACTGAATCCATAATTTTGTTAAGCATTATTAGTTGGTTTCGAATAAAATTCATTATTCGTATTATGTTGAAAATTTTGATTACGAGACGCCATCATTTACGATACTATATAACGCGTGGCTACCGAGCTAGCATGCAGTCAGCAAGCCAGCTAGCTAGTTAGGCACGTGGTGGCGCGCCACGGCGCGGACTTCGTTACTTCCACGGGGCTCACCGGCCTTACCCCACGGAATCCGCTCTTCGTTATAATTACCAACTGTCATTCTGCTTTTTCCGTCGTGCGTCGTGCCTTCCATGCTTGCCTGCCTGTCTGAAGTGTCTGACTATTCGCTCGCTTTGCGTGCACGCGCACCTATAGTACGTATACGAATATGTTTACGTGCTTACTCCTTTTGATCGCTGATTGCTTGAGCTTTTTTATGCCTTTACATTTTCAATATGATCTATAACTGCTTTCGACACAAGTTTTCATACATATACATGACGAAACTCTGATAACTCGTTCAACGTTATACAATTAAATGAATAAATGTATAATATAGGAACATATCTTTCAAAGAACTTTTATATCGAATAATATTTCATATTTAATTAAATGAGATTCAATTGCAATTTGTTTACAATTTGTAGTTCAAATTGAAGTATTTCAATTTAAGATTATAAACCTTCATAATTATATGTATATATGTATACATGTATGAACATGGTATATATACGCGCGCCATGTGATCGTGTGTAAAGTGAGTTTATAGTATATGGATGATTAATATGTACATATGTATTTTATTCAGTCTGAAGCCTATATTAATTTGTCTCTTGTCTTATTATATATAAGTGTCTTTTTTAGAAATTTAGTGAAATTTTATACCCATTATCTTAACAGATAAACATTCTCATTTCTCTCTCTCTCTCTCTCTCTCTCTCTCTCTCTCTATATATATATATATATATATATATATATATATATATATATATATATATATAGAATTTAATAATTTCAAATTTATAAAATATTTTCTAAAGCCATTTGAGAAATCAAATGGTGCGTTATTATATTATGTGCGATAATATGAATGTAAGTCGAATGTGTCCGCATGGTGTCTACTATTACGTAACGTAACATATGAGATGTATGTAGTAGGTACATGTAATATTGTAGAAATGTAGAAATTCATATCTGGATTTTAAAATTAGAATCGTGCTTTATGATATCACATTTTTTGGTAACGACGTTATTGCAAGAAATTTATACAAAGAGACGAGTGAAAAAATAACTTTTTGTGATAGTATTACACTTATATAGTAAATAGTGATAAATGATAGATTGGATATTAAAAGTATATGTATGTAAATGTGGTCTTTTGAAAAACGATAGTATATAAGCACATATTTACTCACACGGTGAATAATTATTCCGAATAATTACGATCCTATTTGTGATATTCAAGAATGTAACATTTATAAAATTGTTTAAGCCATACAAGTTTAAGAAAATCAAGTTCGGATTAGAGTTCGAGATTAGCAAGTCGGTAAATGGGTCGCGATACACGACGTTATCTAGCTTTGGTCATTGGCCAGCGAAACTCGTTTAAGAAGACGCGAGAGTATTGTGTAACACGTCTAATAATAGTAATAATGGTACTACTAGTAGTAATAGTATGGTTAACAGAAACAGTACCGAATCTTATGGAAGAATTATTATACTACGTTTTTTCTATTAATTTTATTACACAGGCAATTATATGTATGTACATACATATAGCAGACATATACACATACGCACAACAAACCTGACAGAGATTTGTTATAGTTTTTTTTACATACCGGCTCTGTTGTTTTCAAGTATCGACCTTGGTCGACATAGTAATCCTTGTTGTACATCTAATGACAAATTACTTGATATTTTTTGTTGTATCGCATTATCATATTGTATTTGGTGCATAGCAAATTGTACGTTACACGATATAGTACGCTTTCATCGGATGTTTCTTAATTCGAATTACCGATCAAGTGCAAAAGGTGAAGTAAAAAGAACAAGAAAGGTGGGTGTAGGGGGAAGAACGAAATACTTCGAGGATAAAGCAGAACGTACTTTATAAATTGACCATAGCGTTATTTCGTGTCATCGTATCTTTGCCTTGTTATGTAACCGATAGTAGTGCAGCTATTCGCGCTAATCGTTGCGTCTTGATTCTTCTCGATGACTTTCGAGACATTTTGATACCTGTTTTCGTGTTTACCGGCCGATTAACAAACTGATCTACCAAAATATCGCTGTATCTCATTTGAATGTTACGTAAAATTCGAACATGATGTATATTTCTCTAAATTTTCAAATATCATCGACCGAAGATGGCTTTATTTATTTTAGGTTTCGTGGAAGTAGTTGTGTCAAATGATGCTAAATTTCCAAGTTTTCACACTGTTTGTTAATTATTATTGCCTATGTTTAGTTTTTGCATACAATGGGATCAGTTTTATACAATATAATTGGTTTAACAGGGAAATCATTCATAACAACAGTAATTTATTATCTGTTATCGGTATCGTAATTTTTAGTACTTTCGTGCTTTGGGTCAGACGTATATACAGTGTTTGAGGTTATCGTGTCAAACGTTGCGTGAGCAGAGAGGCTATAGTTGGTGGAATAGGATATTGTAAAGTAAAATTTCTTCGGTTTGAATAATCTCGATGGTCGTAGATAAAGTCGAGCGGAGACACGTATGTATGGAAATTCGTCGTTATTTCGTCGAACACCAATAGATTTTGTATCATAATGCGATAGTCTTTGTTAGATTCTTTTCTACAAAATTACGCATTATTATCAAGCTAGAGGTCTTATCTAATCATGTGCAGTATGCAAATGCGAATCGAACATAAAATCACTTTTCTCGCGTGTCTAATTTAGAGTATATTGGAAAAAAAGGTAGAATATGCATAATATGATGTTTGAACATTAAAAGATTATTAGGACGAAATGAGAAGACATGCCACGGCGCAAAGCACGAACAGAACAGCCCAAAGGCCGTGTCTAAAATCGTTCTATGCTCGCTGACCTATGAAGAATGTTCGTCTCTCCTCTTGAATCGATGTTCCTTTGCGTGTCGAAGGTTCGAAGCTCTGCCATATAATATATGTATTGCTCTCGAAACATCTCCTCTGCTAAAGCCTTGTTCGTTGAATACGTGTATCTGTTCAAGGATCGGTGTTACAACCGATACATCGAGTTGAAGTTTTATTTTTTCCTTTACCTGACAAATTGTGAGTCAGAAGGAAAACAATAATTCTGTTATTCGACCGTTCTGTTACCTGAGAAACGGTGTTTTGGACATGTCAGTTTCTTATAAGATATACCTACGTATTGTAATACATATAGTATAACTGTATTATATTACTTTGAAATTCGTTTTTCCCAAATATCTTTTCCTTTGTCTGACAAATTGCCAATTAGAAGGGAAGCAATAATTCTGTTATTTGACCATTCTGTTACCTGCGTAACGGTGCTTTGGACCTGACAGTTTCTTAGAATATATATCTAATTATATTATAATACATTACTTTGTATTATATTACTTTGAAATTTGTTTGTTCTAAACATCTTTTCCTTTGTCTGACAAATTGTCAGTTAAAAGGGAAGCAATAATTCTGATATTTGACCATTCTGTTACCTGCATAACGGTGCTTTGGACCTGACAGTTTCTTAGAATATATATCTACATATTGTAATACATTACTTTGTATTATATTACTTTGAAATTTGTTTTTCCCAAGCATCTTTCCCTTCTAATTGACAATTTGTCAATTGTCAATTGACAATTAGACAAAGGAAAAGACAAAGGGAAGCAATAAATTTGTCATTCGACCGTTCTTTTACCCGACAAGCGGTGTTTTGGACATGACAGTTTATAAAATATACCTACATATTATAATACATATAATATAATTTTATTATATTACTTTGAGATTTGATATTTGTTTTTCTCATACATGAAGATTAGAATAAACACTTTCTTTTTTTTTTCTTACTTCCTCTTTTAGCTTAAACGTCATAAAGGGATTTCTTTTAGTTTAATTTAAGGCAATTTCCTTCAGTTCGACCGATTTGCGTTAGCGGTAGATAGCTAATAAGAGGTACAAATTCATTCGATAGTTACACGCATGATTCAACATTCGTTTCAACTTTAAACCGTCTAAAGAAACTAACAAAGCCTCGCAAAGTAATTAGGGTCGAGATACTAAACAGTTTTTGTGACGATTACGATCAAACAAAAAGTGTTGCGCAACTTAGTTTGGACAGAGAGAAAATGTATTCATGCATGTACACATATACAAATGTATAAATTGTTGAAAAGCACGTTTGCGAGGAAAAAGAAATAAAAATATCACATATAAATTTTTCATAATATTATTCAACAATTATTCCAAAGTAAAAATGTTAATGACGAAGAAGGATACGTTTCTTACCAATCGAGTAATGGAGAGAAAAAGCCAGGGATACGATCATCTCGTACAATAGGTTTATCACATTAGAAATATCATCGATTGGAATGGTCGTGTAAGGGTTGAATTGATAAGATAAAAAATACGCTTTTACATTATCCTAGACATCCAGAGATAAATAGTGTGCCATCAAAATTCGAGGATGGCTAGAGAGGAGAGAGAGAGAGAAAGAGACGAGTTTTTATTTAAACGAAATCGAGCTTTTATACACATTTATCGACGTATAAAATGAAGGGAATATAAGAAATTTAGATATTGCGACGAAATATGTGGTATATAAATCGTTTATCCTTATTAACTTACGTGTTATTTGTAATTTTCTTAATGTTCAGTTAAACGTGTATATATACAAAAATACGTGTAGTTTACGTGTATATATACGTGTATTTTACATACTTAGGTTAGACTATAAAGAAAAATAACGTAATTTTTGTTTCATGCAAATTTCTACATTATTTGTCTTTAGGATATTGCGAAATATACGATAGACACGAGATAGTATTTCTTTATTTTATACAACTTTTGTATAAACAACGGAGGACACTAAAATCTTCGAAAAATTCTACTTTCTATGTTCAAATGTATCGAAATAACGGATTTTATGTTTCGACTAGCTGCACGTGCAAATGATTCGTGCTTTTTCTTGGTCTTAGATTATACTCTATCTCGTAACCTTATCTCATATTATCTCTTCTCGTATCTCTACCTTTTTAGTGGTACGTCGAACGAGTAACACATTTTTGTAACGTACAGTAAACGTGTAAAATTTTCTTCTCTTTTCTTTTATTGTTTCTTTCTGCTTTTCTCTTACATATACAGTGCTCTCCCCTTTGAACAACGCGGGGTTTAGAAACACCGGCTGATCGCGTAATATAGAATGAACTCCGCGCGTAGTTGCGAGATCCACAGACTGATGCATGTATTTATTATATTTTGTGTGTATGGGTGTATGTATTTGGTTACGCTATTACCTATACTACATATATAGTACTTACGTTATACATATACATAGATCGATTCGTAATAAATGTAAAGGAATGAAATTTGTCAAAAAAGATCCACGCTGTTCATGGGGGTGTATTTAAAAAAAAATTAATAATTGCTGTTAATGTGAAATATCACAAGTATATTTTGTTGATTATTGATTTGACTTGTGATTGACATTTATCTATAGGAATGGAAAATTAATATTACTGTCAATTATGCTTTTGTAAACAAACGATATACATATAGAATCTGAAAATGAGGAATTTTGTTTTAATATTGAAAGAGTAAGGGACAGGGGGCCAAACGAAGACGTCGGTTATGGTAGGATTAAGGTTAGGATTAGGGTTAGGGTTAGGGTTAGGGTTATACAACCGTGTTACTACATAGCAAAGTATGCTTCCCGTCGATATAGCTCTTGTACCTGCCTTGAAAGGGATAACGCACTTGCTATGCTATTGTTACGAGAATACACCGAGCAACGCAACCGTTCCGATAGATTCTTATGAAGTTTATATGGCGGGAAAGACGCAAATAGGAAGGGGGCTAAAACAGAGAGAGTCTAATGGCTGACCAGTGACAGGCCAAGAAGCGGGAAGTGGATACGCGCGCGCAAATCTTTCTCCTTGCTAGGCGCGCACATGCACTCATTCTCGTGTTTGATTTGTCTCTTGTCAGTCGCCTCTGTCAAGCCGGCTTCCGACGTGGTTGGCCCAGTCGTGTTGTTGACGTCGTCCGATCGTGTTTGATCAGTTTTCCTTCTCATAATCGGTTAAAAACAAACAATACAAAAGATATTTTTATTCTCAATTCCTTCACCGTTCTTCGGCATCGCTGTAAATAGCGAATACTTCGCAAAGAAACAAAGTGACCGTGTTTTCAATTCAAAGCAAGAGAATCCCGATTGTTGTTCATGTATATTTTTTGTTACCGCCTGTCCAACGTTTTGCAGGCAGAATATATTATTACGAAGGACATATTTCCTGATCGCAAGGAATAAACGAAAGCAAACTCGAACGAACGAAATAGCCATCAGGAAGTTGTATCGCAATCGGGGATTTGAAGAAAGTTAAACTGTCTAGTTTTTAAGACGGTCGAAGAAAATTAAAGCGAAGAGCGTCGCGCAACATCTAAAAATGACGAAGAAAACAAAGTTCTTTTGTGAATTCGCTAGACGACACAGCTGTGTTACGTGAAAGGTGTTTGAATACAACATCAGTGTCATTTTCTAAAGGAGAATCAGCGATGCAACAACAGTGTCGACCGATAAAGGAGAAACGACGGTGTTTAAGGTGATTGATAATATCACTGGTCCTATCCATGACGTGACTCGTAAACGAAGGAAAAGTCTTTCGTCCTGCGTTATTTCTATAAATTTCGAACATCGGCAAATTCGAGAAGCAAAAAGATAAGAAACGACGAGAGTGGCTTAATAATGAAAGTAAATGCACGTTAATCGTTCAAACATAAATATAGAGTGCATAAAGTTTGACATACGATCGAAGAAGATTTGGAACATCGCGATAAATTTTTCCTCGATTTGTTTTATTATCGTGTCGAGATATTTTCTACAACGTATACCGAGCTTCTTAAGTTCTTATAATTACAAGAATATCATGTTACCACCAGCCGCTATGCACTTGGAACAGAAACAGAGTACCGAAAGAATGACAGGTACACAACAACAATACCTTCATCAGTATTGTAATCAATGTTGTCACGATGATCAGAATCAACATCCTCGACATCCACTGAAGCAGCAAGGTTATCGTT
The DNA here is from genome assembly GCF_024516045.1 of Bombus affinis. Classification (NCBI taxonomy): domain Eukaryota; kingdom Metazoa; phylum Arthropoda; class Insecta; order Hymenoptera; family Apidae; genus Bombus; species Bombus affinis. Next base: position 11,018,293 of record NC_066354.1, read on the forward strand.
ATCGTCGTCATTATCGCAATGATCATTACCATCATCACCACCACCACCGTTGCCATCATCATCATCGACACAAACATCAACTTATTCCTGAAACCGATCAACCGCCACAACATAATTCTCGCCATTCACGAAATACGGATTGTCGTCGTACAATGTCCCCTTTGTCATCATCGATTATGCCACATAACGATAATTCTCCCTCGACTCAGCGTGCGACGAGTACGTTTGTGACAGGTAAGAGTGTGACGATAATCATCGATTCAAATTTATCGAATTTCTTTAGAAACGTAACATTTGCGTAAATTTTTTTACGAAGAAAAGGTAATACCGCGATCGAATCTCCTCGAAGGAGTTAAACGTCGTATAACGTCCAATACGATCGGAAGAATGACATTCGAGGAATATACTCGTATATAAACGAAAATTTGATATGGATATCTCGAAATAACTTCGAAATAACGTTGCGCACACAATTACGTATGCAGTTACATATACAAGTGATATTTAACAAAATTAATTTTTCTAAAATGTTTGATAAGACATGACACGATGTCACACAGGAGAAATTATATATCCTGCGATATGCGGAAAACTTATATATATATGTATATAATCGTGGTCGAAGATCCCCGTAAGCATTTACGTAAACCCCATGGGGCGACATTTAAGTTCATTCAAATAAGTTGTTATCATTTACTACATGCATCCAGATATAGAGAAACGATTGTTTTTGTTATTTGATTTGCGAGAAGATGGTATGTATACATACATCAGAGGTGGAAGAGCAAATGCGTACAATTTGTTAGGTAATTGCTGTTAAAGTTTATTTTGGAGAAATTATCGTGTCTGATAAGCGCAGATTGAAATTATTCGTTCATGGGTTGGTTGATCTTGGGTATAACATCCGTTCAGAGCGGTAATGTTTGGGAATTATCTGATTTTTTGTTAGGGACGGTTTTGTTTGTCAGTTTCAAATCTTATAATACGCGTTGCGTACGTGGTTTATTGACTAGGAGTTATCGATGCCGGATAAGATCTGGACTAATAAATTACAAGTAGTACAGTATCCGTTGATATAGATAGTTGGAATACATATCAGTGAAACTTATTTACGTCTTTAATGCTTTTGATCGGTGTATTGAATGCAAAATATGCCGGGCATCGTGTACGTAAGCTTATGTCACGAAGGTTACAGTCAAATAATTCTTATGTAAGTCTTAAATTCATTTTCAACGTTAATGGCAAAAAAGAGTGGAAAGAAAATTCGAGCAATACTTTTCCTATGATGTGCAGCTACGATAGCGTTTGATCTTGCTTATTTTTCAAAGATTTCGCAGTAGCGAAACCAAAACAGAGAGAGAATTCATTGGGAAAGTAAAAGTGCAAAAATGAACAGGAGAAAAATCTGTGTTGCATACAATGTACAATATTTTTGACCGCAACAGAAGCACTAATTATTAACATCACGTACTTCTATGATGATCTTTTGGAAAACTTCCAAATGTGTTACGGGTCACCGACTGTCAGTATTAAGATGTAACTTTGTAGATAGATATTAAGATATTCTATGAAATTAAATTTCGTAATATTCTTACGCTATCGATCCGATATTTTTAAATTTATTTTCCAGTTGCATTGCGATACTTAAAAGCATTGAGACGTGATTAAGACATTTTGATTACATCTAAACCACGAAATCGTTTGAAATTTAAATTATGTCGCTCGTCTGTTTGCGTTTTAAAATTCCAAGAACTTTATGGATTTAATTATATTATAATATTATTTTCGAACGTCTCTAGGACAAATTGCAATTTTGAAAAAAGGCAGGTATAGTAAGATTATAATATTAATAGATAGCCATACGTTAGCCAATGTTTGTCATCGGTCAAATTATAAGTTTAACGATTCCGGAAGCATATATTATGGTTTAGCGATAGTTCGTTTTTCTATTTTACATATTTTGGTTGCCAATATGTATTGAAAATATATAAGAGTAACTGCAAGCTTATTTCTTTTTCATAAAACAATGACATAATTTACTTTAAGACGTTGCATTTTCTAATTATATTGATTTATCGAGTTGATTGTTTGAAAAAGAGATGCGGTTACGTTATTAGATAGCGTTGTGCGCCACTAGAACGCACGATGCATCTGTAAACTCGCTAGCAACTCGTTGTATATTTAGCTCGATGGACGAAGAAACGTCTCTTCGTGTACCAACCAAACTAAGGTCGCTAGGAGGCTTTTTCCTTCGGTTAGCTCTCTGTTCCATCAGGCCGATAATGTTTGAGATATAGTTCTGTTACTGTATGCTATTCTTATCATCTTTGTTGATGTCGCCGTCATCGTCGTCGCTGCTATCGACATCGACAACGACATCGCCATCGACATCGACAATGACATCGCCATCGCCATCGCCATCGCCATCGCCATCGCCATCGCCATCACCATCGCCATAGCCATCGCCATCGCCATCGTGACACTCGACGTCGTCATAGTTTTCGTCTAGCCGCGAAGAGCTTGGATCCTAATTTTGTGCTGTCGGGTTACTGGACCTTACGTAACCACAAATTCAAACGCTAAGATTAGTCGACGGTGCAAACTAACCAGGATCGCAAATTTAGTTCCCGGGTGTATATATTTACGGGGGGTGGGGGGAGGGAAGAAGAAAAAAACGAAAAAGAAAATTGCTATTGTACATATGAAAAGGATAAAAGCGAAGGAAATAGTTGCTTTTACGTTATCGAGATATTCAAAAGGGGAAATATCGGAAAAATACTACATCTTGTCTCATTCATTTCTTATCTACTTTCTATTGCCCAACGATTTTATGTATATGTTTTAAAAATGCTTATTTCTAAAATCTGAATAGCTTAATCTTGTTGATCGTTTTATGCACGTCTATTTTAAATAATGTAACGATATACGAGGAATATTTTCGTCTTGAGATTCAATGAGATTTTTTAATTTAGATATATCTATGTACCTGTGCCTATATACGCCTGTATACCTATACATACATGTTCGTATATATGTGGACTTTTTTCTCTTTTCTTGAAAATGATTATAAGTCGCGAGAATGTACACGAGTGCGATGGCGAAGAACCGTGTAAATTTAATTCAATGATTGTTGTTTTATGTTTCAGCGAGAGAACGTTTTCCTTCATCGAGTAGTACCGACGACGATCAAAGTGGTTCTGATACGGAACACGACTCGAATGCGTTACGCACTAAAGTTCATTCTGGAATAGTTCATCACTCTGGTAACCATTCCGTGAGAAAACGTCGTGGAAACCTACCGAAAAATTCAGTGAAAATTTTAAAACGATGGCTATACGAGCACAGATACAACGCATATCCAAGCGACAGCGAGAAGCAAGTGCTGAGTAAAGAAGCGCAGTTGACTGTACTCCAGGTTGGTACGATACTCTACTGCTCTATTTAATTTTCATTTCGTGACCTTCTCGACGTCTATTCTCGTCATTGTAGGTTTGCAATTGGTTCATAAACGCCAGACGGCGAATTCTACCAGAAATGATTCGAAAAGATGGCCAAGATCCCCTACAGTACACGATATCTCGCCGCGGTAAAAAGATGCCCACAGGAAGTCATCAACAATCATCCGGTCTTGGTTCAAGATCCAATCAAAATTGGGATTCGTTAGCAGGCATGAGTGCACCGAAACGTAGTAGAGATCACGATTACGAAGATTCTACTGGATTAATATATCGGTTGGTTACAAGTTACGCTTTGATACTATCATATGCAATGATTGGTCGTCAACGTTTCGTATTTCATAATTTTCTTCTTTTTGTTTCTTTCTTTCTCAGAAGCGAAGAGGATAGCCCAAACGACTATGAGAGCAGTTCTCACAGCGAGGAGGAACGTCCATCGACACAGTGGCCGAGTGTAATAGTGTACCCTTACTCGGAAACTAAAGTTGAACAAAATGTCAGCCAACTTGGCGCTTACGACGAAACGATTACCCACCCAGCGCGACGAGGGTAGGCATATTGTTATACACCGTCGCGGTTTTTCATTATTTCGACTTTATAACAACGCGTGTCGAAACTAATAACGAAAAGTCGACTGATATTCTTATTTTTCTTTTCCATTTTATCCTGTTCAGGGACGATGATGAATCTTCCATGGGAAATGAAGCTGCATATTGGAGTGCCCCTAGACAACATCTTATTCAAACTTCTGATGTACAGCATGAAACAGAAGTATATGGTACACGTAATGCTCACAGTCCTCATACAGATGAGACGCCACCTCCGACACCACCCGAAGAGGATAAAGACAAGTTCAAGTGTCTTTACTTACTGGTTGAGGCAGCCGTTGCCGTGCGACAACAGGAAAAAGAACGTGAGGGGGCTGTACCGGTTTAACGAGAGCAGCGTTTCTCGTAGCTTATATCGATGTTTTTTTTTAACCTTCGATTCTCCATTTTGCCGTGGAGGATACAAAACAATTTTTTCGCTTTGGTATCGTCATCATAATATTGATAATTTTTCGTTCTTTTTTCTTTTTTTTCTTTTCTCTTTTTTTTTTTTTTTTGCATCTTTAACCTCAACCTATGATATTTTTCCACTTTTAAATATTTTCTCGTAGTTTCAAAATTCGCGAATCGGATAAAAGAGAATCTGACGATTTACATGTTTTTCCTTTCTAATATTTTAGTTCTTTCGCCAATTTTTTTGCGTATATGTACGTATATGTACAAACAGGTACGTACATGTATAAAGCGGGGAGAATAGTAAAGACTTTTGAACTTGATGAACAATCAGAAGTATATAGTAACTAGCCATTAAACAATTGTGTATATGATAGTGTTCTTCGAATATTGTGATTGTCTATTTACGGCACGTGATTTATGGGTGCATTGTTTTAAAATAACATATGTACAACGAAAACTCACAAAAGTACACGTGCGAACGGTACTGTTACTGTTTTTTTTAGTATTCGTTGTGTTGTTCAAGGCAGTAACAATAGCTCTTTCGATTGGAAGACCGCTCCGATTATACTAAAGCAGTACTGCCGTTTTGTTGAAAAAGTAAAATACCACGCATATACACCACTATACATCAATACTGAATATTGTATCGCGTGATGAAATGACACTGAATAAGAAAGATACGTTCTTTTCGTTTCGGTGTTTGTATCTCTGTCTATTCTAATACACTATTGACAGAACAAACATGAGATTGATGGTCAAACAAGTGCCAAAATATTATGTTGCAAGTAAAAGATTGTGGTACAAGGGGAAGAATTAGATCGAATACCGATTTACATTCTCGTTCAAGTTTTTATTCGTGTATCGTAATTCATTTGAAAAAATTGTATAAACTTTATAACACGCGAATTTATTACAGATGCGTGACTATTTTCTAGAATTCATAGGGAGTAAGGGAGAAGTAATAGAAAGAGAAGACAAGTAAAAAGAAAAGCTGGTAGGACGTCGCTGATATAATACTGAAAGAACTTTAACATTTACGCGTTTCCATTCTCTCTGACAAATAAAAGAAAGAAATAGACTGGTTAAGTAAGAACCTTCTAAGCTCTGCTTTTTATTGTACTTTAGATCGTTTCTTATATACGTTTACGCTATAATAATTTGCCAAACATACTATAGCAGAAACAGGCCAAAGAATATCGGAAACATTTTCTTATGTTTCGTTGTCATCTTTTGATCGCTTTACTTCTTTTCTCTGTTTGTTGATATTAATCGATCGAATTAATCGTACGACGTTAATAGTTATGCATGGTTCCTGTTCATATTTCAAAGTTATTATACAGTACTTAGATTCGTCGGTATATCATTTTGTAAGCACAAGTAGATATTCTTCTTCCTTTCTTTTCTTTTTTTTTAAGTAATCTCTCTCTCTCTCTCTCTCTCTCTCTCTCTCATTATTATTGTTAAAGCAATATGCAGTAACCTACAGCAATTGTGATTTTTATGGCGTTTACATTCGCATTTATGTTAGATAGATAAGAAGACTGCTCGAAAAGAGATTTGTACACATAGTGACGAGTTTGCATAATGTTAATGCATCTCCCTTTTCTCCCTAAGACAATCGAACGGTAGTAGGGTAAAAGTAATAATATCGATTAACCGTTCGTTTTTTTTTTTTTTTTGCAAATATAAAAAGGAATGTCTTTTAAATAAAAGAAAAACGATACACGAAATACGTGAACAGCGTTTACGGATCACAGTAAATGCATATATCGAATACTAAGCGCATGTGCCTATTAAGAAATAGATTTATAGATGATAAGTATATATACATAGATTTATATTACAGCCACATGATTCAACGTACGTTATACAAAAGCACGAATTTTTAAACGTTCGTTATTTGGAAATTAGCGTCATGGAATACGAATCACGTATAGGAAAATCATTGGTACAAACGCCAAAGACTTATAATATATAACCGTTAGTTATATATTATATCCAATAATTAAGTACTTTAAATAAATCCATATAGAATCCTTTTTGCCGGGTATGTAGCTAGTTATTGTGTTGATCGTGTGCTCGAGCGTTTGGCATAATTCGTTAAAGAGATAGAAAAAAGGAGAAGAAGGGGGAGCGGAAGAAAAGAGAAGAGAGATTGGAGGATATGATGAGGATAGAAGGAAGAAGAGAAAAAATGTAGAAGACGAAGAAGTAACAAATGGAGAAGGAAGTGTTAGGGAAATGTGCCTATGAAATGTGTACTGCGACATTGACCTGTGGCGTATATCGTGAAAGTGTGAATGTAGACGCGAACGTGCATCGATGCAATGGTATGACTAACAAAATAAGTTTGTATGTATGTATGCATCGATACGTGAGCTATATCCAAATCGTGTTCAGACAAAACAAACTTCTTTAATGTACAAAATATGATTCAAATTTATTTTTAAATTGCGATAAACAGCGGTTGCGAGGCCGTTACGTTAAAAACTGTTAAGAAAATACTTTACGATAGTTTAAGAATAGATCTCTCTCCGACAAAAGATAGGCTTGCAAATATGATAGTCTTCGATCGATAAGACATTTTTCGATCAGACGCTAAATAACGTGAATTACAACGACGAGGATGATGACGAAGACGAAAACGGCGAAAACGACAAACATAAATATCGGAAGGTACAAGGAATACTGTTCCGATTCCGATTCCGATTCCGATTCCGATTCCGATCGAATTGTTGCTGTTACCCGTTCCCATTGTTTCTAATATACCGAAATCGTCTGATTTACGAGTGGTGTATGGTAATAGCATTACAGTTTACCTCTGTTTCGCGTGCTCCCTTGCCTGCTAGTAAAAGTAAAAGCAGAGTTGAAATAACGCATGCAAGCCAAAATTATTCTTATAACGAAATGTATCTTCATAGTTCCTAATTCATTCAAAGTTCGCTCTATCGGAGAGGCAAGGGGTACAGAAGAAGCGATAAATGGTGAATGCTTGTATGAGAAGCACCAGTCGTTGGTTCGTTACTCAGTCGCATAATTATAAAAGCAATAAGTGTGCCTTGTTCGAATGTTCTAAATGCATACTGATAATGATATCTAACGGAAGGTAGTGTCGAAACGTTCGCCGAATTCGTCGAATTTATTTCTAATGTATTTACGATTTTGGAAACGTTAGATAAGGTAAATGAAATAAAAGCATACAGAGTTCGCGTTTTCATGTTGGTAAATTCTCCTCTTTCATTTAAAAAGAAAAAAAAAAAAAGAAAGAAGAAGAAGAAAAGAAGAAAAAGAGGAAAAGAAAAGAAAAAGGAAGAGGAAGAAATAGGAGTTGTTGCATCGGTTGAAACGTTCGATTAAATATTGGAAATGTATGAGTTGGGGAAAAAATAGTCATCTACAAGAGAGGTAGATGGAAAGGAAAGAATTCGTACATAAAGCCAGTACGTACTAAGGAATTTTTCCAAATTACCTATCGTTTGTGGCCAACAAAAATATTAAATAATGAATGAACGAGGAAAAGAAGGAGAGTTGAAAAAAGGGGGAGAGGAAGAGAGAATGTTTGTATTTGTTTTATCTACGCATTATTCTATTACGTATACTGAATTCCGAGTAAACATATTCGGTGAAATTAAATATTTTCATATACTCTTATATATCAGCTAAGATTATTAGATAAAAATGAATTGAAAATAATATTCGTATAATGTACAGGACAATTAAGAGAAAATTCGAGAAATGTAGAATAGTATGAAAGATGGTTTTTGTGTGTTTATTACGTAAGGTCATGTTTTTATATACAAGACTTGCTTGTTTCAGTTATTACCTTATATACAATTCTTAAATCCATAAATGCTTATTTTTGGCATTATTTCTGTATAAATAGTAGGTACGTTAGTAAGTACACGCGACAGGTGTGCAAATTCGTTGTGTTTCTCGTAACGCGTAACAAGTAAGAAAAATATTTTATTGGAAAGGATTAATAACATAATAAAGGTTCTCGAATTCCAACGTTACGTATGTTTCCTTGTATGTACGTAATCCATTTTTTTTAGGGGAAAAAGGGAGAAAGAAAGAAAAACGTTTTAATGACTTTATTTAGAAAATATTGACATTTCATAAGACCAACTGTCTTAAAACTTGTACGATTTCGAGCGTTGTCGTTTTGGCCAGCTGTCCTTCGTAACGTACGTACATATAATTTGAGTACTCTCTTCCCAGCCCCGTCTCTCTCCCTGTCACTCTCTTACTTTTAAACGTAATTTCAAATATTTTATCGAAAATATTTACAATTTCTTTAACAAGCATTACGAGAGAAGAAAACTTTCGATTGTCCTTTATACGTAGATGAGAAGATTTATTAGTTTAAAAATAGAAGAATCTTCGAACAATCTTCGATGGTTCGTGGTTTCCTTCGGAATACCTTCGTTATATTAAATTCTGTTCATCTCGATGATTCGTATTTTTACATTATGTTATATATGAATACAAGTTTTTACGATTTAATCTTTTTTTTTTATTAGTTACCAACGGGCTTGCATTTTTCTAGATTCGAAATATCCAGTACTATCATAGTAAATACCCGTTAACAAAGAGCTAAAAGGCATCCTTTTGATTTTATCGGAACTAAAATTAAACAACAGCTAGTTAAAGAAACATTTTTATTTCGAGGTAACGTTATTGTTTTGATACTAAATTATAACGATGATACGCATTGCATATTGTTTCTTCTATTTTTCTCCCTTTCTTACTTTCTTTTCCCATATATATGTATATAGAAATTAGAATACTTATATCTATTCATTACACGCGTGTATCAATGGAAAATTTTTTATTCGATTCCGCTTAGGTGCGTTCGCAACATCTTGCAGCGTGCTTCGGCTAAAAGCGGAAAATATCGATATTAAAATGTAATATAAAATTATTTCGATTATTTACGATTACTTTGGCCAGGTATGTATATCCGACAATGAGTCAAGCCTGCGTTTGCGCTCGCTTACCCGTGTCGATTCTCCGAGCGATTTACAATTAACTATATTGTTCGATTAAAAAAGTTTGTAATAAAGTACGTTGTGAATTTTATCATATTTTTTTATTACGAGTTGGTCATTCGATTACTTTTATCAAGCTACGACCTACCATAGTCTTACGAGAAGAATGGATAGAGAAAGAAAGAAAGGAAAAGAAAGTAAGTAAGAAGATTTGAGTAAGAAGATATGATATCGCATAATAAAACGATGGGAATGAAAGTCAATAGCACTCGATAGTAACGTAAAGAACGCGAATACACGTGAGTGGGAAGTAATGTAACGGAGGATAACGCGCGAACTCGTAAAATGAGAAGCGCCGAGTGGATTACCGGTCAGTTCGAAACCGAGGCGAGAGTCAGTAGCTTCCTACGGTACACAAACGCGAACCATTACGTGATACATATCCAGTACGCGGATTAACTTTTACACAGTTCGATAAGAGAACTGTTGCATACGCGGTACACGCGCTAAACTACGCTAAAATATAAATTACCATAATAAATCGCTACATGATATGCCATATATATGTAGATACGATATACAATTGTATATTTAGAAATAAAATATATGTCTGTGTAACATGTTCGCTTTAGAAATACGGAACGAATAGCAGTCATTTTGGACATGTAAAGAAAATAGCAAAATTCGTCGACTGTAGCCAGATAACGTGTGACGATTACAATCTAATGGAAGAGACAGATGCGGATATTTAAAAAAGAAGAAACCGACTTGTCGTTAGAGAAATAAAGAAACTGGTCCTATTGGATTTCTATCAACAGCGAAGAATTTGTGGTATTAAGTGCAATTATGTCGTAGCCCTGATAATCAGCGTCCATCAAAATTAGCCCAGTTATAGTACAACGACCGTCTGAGGTGCCTAACGCACCTTGATGAAACAAACAACGTGTCTCTACTGCAAATTGAAGGTATTTACTACATTACACCGACGTGTAACAGTCGATTCTTAATTCCCTTCTAATTATATGTCTCCTGAACCTTCTTCCAAGAGTTTCTTCTCTATCGTTCGTCACGTGTCATTATCTTTTCTGTCTCGTCTTTGTTTCAATTCCCAGCTTTATTCGATTCTAGCTTTGAACACCTTTACATAGACATCCGATAATACGATGTACCTATATTATTCTTCGATTTGAACGCGTCTCTTCTTTCCACAAAGCGACCCTAATAATAAATATAGCCATCTTGTTCGAATAGAAATAGGATACACTGGGAAACAGAGGAAACATTGTGATGTAAATGAGAAATTATTGAAAACAACAGTTCCTTATTAAGGGTAATAATCGAGTCGAACGATTAAGCAAAATACTTAAATATCGTGAATACGTGATACCTGTGTAAAGAAATTAGAAGGTAACTGGTAATTTAAAAGTACTAAGGGAGGAACGGAGAAAGTAATGGGAAAAATGGAAAATTATGATTTAATCGAAGGGATGAAGGTGCCTACAAAATGGATAGTGATACAAAATCAAAAGACAGAAAAACACAAAGGAAGGGAAAGGAAGCATATTGTATTATTCGTTACTTACGACCCAAATTTACAACAGGGCTTAACGGTGCAAACGAAAAACGTATGCGAGGTGATTGCTTAATTCGGTGTCTCAAAATTCGATTCATCGAGCGAGCCAGTTTCGTTTAATCTTGATTTCGGTGCACGTATTAACGTTGATCGAGGAATATCAACAGAACTTTATTTACACATGTATGTATGTGCGTGCATACGAACATACGATGTAACATACCTATATACTTTGTTATATCGCTTGGTTGACCCACCTTTTCATTTCCTTTAGATTTTCTGCTAGCACTTTCAAACGCGCTATAAGAAACGCTCGACGCGCAGTATGTACATATATGTATGTGTGTGTATATATATATATATACATATACGTGTAAGCTGCATACGCGCGCGCTTAAGCGTCGGCAAAGAGCCCATGATAAAGATGATTTACAGAGTAGATTAATTAAAATAGGAGTTTACATTTCTTACGCCTAGTCAAATGCGAACAAAATAGATCCTCGTTAGATAAATGATAACGCAAACACGTGTACACTTTGTTGTTTTCACACTATGCACATATGCGGTCTATGTAAAGGTTTATCAACGCCAGACAATTGCGATATCGTGAAAGAACAGAATCAATCTTTTCCTCCGATAATTTCCTGTCGATAAAAATGAACATACCAATGATCCTCCGTTACCGTTACGATTGTGCTTACGATTACGATTTCGGGAATGTTAACATACGCTGAACACGTTTCGCGGTTGCTGCGTGATTGCGACTATTGCTATACGATGCCCTACATCGCCGTTCGACGCGTACCGTGCATACAAAGATATCGCATGTTTATGTGTTCATACGATGTTACACAGATAACGGGAATCTTTTTAATTCACGATTCTTCCTATGTTAAATCCGATGCGAAAACGCATGCCTCGGGATTCATTGATTCTTTTTTTTTTCTCTCCTACGATATCTCATCCCGTTTTAAGAGTACGCAAGAGAAGAGAAGAGATGGAAAGAAAAAGAAGCATACTGGCACTGGTTGGACTGATTCTATTTCTCAAGTCTTCGAATACCGAAAGCGGTAGCAGCAGTGGCAACGGCAACGGCTATAACGGACACTTATTTTCTCACCACCATCGACAGAAGAGACTGCTTTGGATAACTAACGATGGTCGAATAGCTTTACCACCAGGCACGATTATGACGATAACTCCAACATTGGCGTTACCCTTTGTCAGATACCCTCCCTATGGTTTTCTTAGCAACATGACTGTTAGTCTTCCCTTTACCAGTGAGTACATATGTCTATCGTCGCTCGTTTCATCTCGTATCTTCGTTTCTTTATCTTCCGTCATTCAGTCACGTTATACACATCGCTGTTTCTTTATATCCGATACATGTATAGACCTTTATCGAGCTCTCCTGCTTCAACCGCTTTTTATCATCTTCCCTTCCTTTTTTTCTGCTCTTTTTTCTTTTCATTCTTACTTTTTATTTGTCATCATTTTTACAGTCGATTTCGACAAACTGGGTTTAACCGATAACGAAAACCCTTACGGCGCTTTACCATCAGCGTTCGATACTACTGCAAGGGATCAGGGATCGAATGTCGCAGAATTTATCGCGACATTCGTAAAACGTGGAATCAGCAAAAGAGAAGCACTCGCGGATTTGCCAAAGAATGCACTTTACGGAGGTGAAAGAGCTCTTTTGTATGGCACCGCTGAGGATATGCTCGCAAATTTCGGTTTAAATGGAAAGGCCTGTCTATTAAGGGCAATCTGTGAAGTGCAGGGACATCCCCTAAGCAATTTCGGCTTAATCGGGGAAATGCTCAAACTCTTTTTCACGTAAGCATCTCTCTCACCTTTACTCCCTACGTGCATACTATGTACTTATTTTTATTTATTTCCATTTCTTCTTCTACGATCCTGTTTGGTTATGTGTATGGTATCTTTGAAAACGAAATCCAAATTTCCTAACGTGTTCCATAATGCGTATATATATGTGTATTATTTACAGTGCTAGCAAATCACCATTTTCGAACCTTTTAAAAGAATATGTTGAAGCTGAAAATAGAGGCAAGTTTCATGGAGAGTGTTGGCCTTACTTCAAAGATTGCCCAAAATCGTTATTCCGCTTATCAGAGAATAAATATACGTATGTATACATATAAGTAAACAAGTACAACTTCAATAACCATTTCATATCATATCTATGTACAAGTGTATGTGTTTGTGTGTGTGTGTCAATACACATTTATTTTATAAATTATCGATTATTTTACATATTTTTCCAGGAAAGATGCCTTCCACGAAGATGCTGCAACTGTCGAATCAGATGAGATAGAAAAGAAAAATCGATACTTTCCTTCGATCCAGTCAATGGATCGAGCAACAAAGAGAGAAACTCAGTTTTCGCGAAATTTGAAACGTACGATACACCCGTTAATGTAAATAAAGTCACTCGATGCTAAGTCTAGATACATGCACATGGTATGTATATATTTATAAGTCGAAAAAAGGTATGACACGAATCAACTACTGTATGTATATGTACTTAACTTACTTACGCGCATCTTTCCTTTCCTTCGAAATATTTTTCTTTACTAGCCATCTACTTTAAAGCCAGATCGAAGTCGATTTTGACCAATACCCACTTATTACTCCTTGAATTCCACGATCGTAAACTGAAAAAAGCTGCGCTTTCTCGACTTGATGGAAAATCAAATATGTAATTGCATTTTACGCTTTATCGGCCCCCCATTGTGAGGCATACGTCGCATGTGCGCATGGCACGTGCACGATCTTTCATCGCCATATTATATTTAGTAATTTATTTGGTGTTCGTATCGTCCTAGATCGTAATAAAAAATACAGTAGAAAAGTACCTTTCAGTCGTTTAAAATTACACAACAATTGCGATTCCGATCATTTTTTATTGTATCGATGTGCGTTCGAACGAATACACGTATGTATGTATGTATGTATAGTGTATATATACTCTTATTTCTCGTCATCTTCTCTGTATAATGTTCCGTATTCAATTTTCTTGTACGTGTATATACATGTACGCGTGTTAAAATTTCAACGTTTAATCAACTACACAAATTTATCTACCTAAAACATAATTAGGTCAATTCTATAACAGCATATTGCGGTGAATGAAAATCTTCTTATTACTATATTTGTCGCTGGATATGTATACCTTGTATGAGTAATTAACAGTTTTAATAGTATGCGCGACGAGCAAAACTAAAATTGTTTCACATAGTATAAATATATTTGTCAACTAGCAATAGATAAAACGATAAGAAGAATAAAATAATGTATAATAAGAAAATTAAATATTAGAAAATTATTATTAAAAGATAAAAAACATAGAAAATTGGAAATAAATAAACATTAAATCGCAACTATTCAGAAGTATAATCGATGTTATGCGACATGTGTGTAGTTTACACTAAATTCTGGTACTGATAATACATATATTGTAGATAAGTTGTATTTCCAATATCGAATATGTGATAAAAGTTACGTACGTAGCAATCATACTTACACATCATTGCTTACCAATTATTTATTACATTACATTTCCATTTATCGCCATCTGTAATAAAATCTTGCGAAATTTTACTGTATTTTACAATATTTTATTACCTCATATGAATTTGTTATGGTTCTAATTATCAAGTTGTGATATTTTGAAATACGCTGGAGGTACATCATAAAAATATAGCGTGTTATGATCTTGCTCTTTTTTCATATACCTTTTTATTAACATTTATAGTGAAAGTACATTTATAATTGAAACTACTTATTTACTTAAGTTGTACTTATTCTTACTACTTATTTACGTAATATTTATTTTTGTCCGGCTGTGTAAACTTAACCTCGAAATTTTCAATTGTATTTTTATTATTACATTATTCTTATAAGATAGTATGGCTTGTGAAGCTTGTAACGTAAAATTCAGCTTCTTCACACGCAAGGTAAGAACCATTGTATTATATATGTAAATGCCTTTTTATTGCTAAAGACATGTTAAAAATGAGTACTTTATTTATTTAATATGAAATATTTTCAGAAACAATGTATGGATTGCTTGAGACATTTTTGTTCTGAATGTGTAATCAAGCGTTTGGACAAGATATTAAGTTGTAATACTTGTAATATGTTGTCACGAAGACCTTTAACACGAAGTCTAATTGTACAAATACGGTCTAAAGATATACAACGGTATCTGTTGGCAAAGAAGATACCGATTAAAGGATGTATTGGTGTGTATATTACAGCAAAAAGAAGTTTAAGTTACAGAAGATATTTAACATTTAGAATTGCTGACAATATCTTTTAGTTAATATTCTTGTTTTTTCCCTTTCATTTTGATTACAGAAAAGGAAGACTTGATAAAATTGTTAATGACATTTGCTAGTGGTGCTAATGTTCATTTGAGTACGGAAGATGCAGGAAACATGTAAGTCCCATTTGGCGTGGAGCTGAAAGTTGCATGGAGCAAAAACATTCCAAAATTATTTCATCGACTCTAAATTCAAAACATACGTTATCGACGATAATTACAAGTATTAATATTGTATATTTCTTGTTTGAGAGTTATAGATTTCTGTAGTATCACGTATATCTAACAAAAAAAAAAAAAAAAAAAGAGGAGAAAGGAAACATTCACACATTTGCATTGAAATTACAAAAAAATGAAAAGTATTTAACAAATCATTTCTTTATTCAACTCTAATTTCAGTGATAGTTCTCTCCCTAACCGATCAGCAACTACAAATAATGAGTATAATACACAAATTTTTAATCATACACACGAAATCAATGCTTCAAGAGTTGATGGCAATGAAATTCCAGAAACAATTTCTAGACTTAACTTTTATTCGAATAGAAGAGCAGAACCGGTAC
Organism: Bombus affinis; assembly: GCF_024516045.1. Taxonomy (NCBI): domain Eukaryota; kingdom Metazoa; phylum Arthropoda; class Insecta; order Hymenoptera; family Apidae; genus Bombus; species Bombus affinis. The sequence continues at coordinate 11,034,224 of NC_066354.1, forward strand.
ATTCGGTAGAAGAGAAGATTTCAAAAGTTTCTAATATTCAACATTCTGATGTATGTGTAGAAGCACCTATGGTATGTATAATTATAGTAGTATTGTTTTATAATTATTTTCTCATAATAATGTATGTATTACTATATTTCTTCTACTTTTTTTTCAATCTATGTAGAATCCTGTAAAATTATCTGACATAAATGCATTATCAGAACTGGAATGTTTAAATGTGAAGCAATTAAAAAATTTGCTAAGTACAAATCGAGTTGATTATAAAGGTTGCGTAGAAAGATGCGAATTATTGAATAGAGCTACCAGATTATGGGAAGAATACAGACAATCAAGAATAAGTAAGATACGACTCCTTTATCAAACATTTGATCATTTGATTTTTTAAGAATAAAAAAATGTTTAACTTGCACACCTTATTCTTAATAGAAGCTGAAATTTTGGACGAAAATCTATGCAAAATTTGTTGGGATGAACCAATTGAATGTATAATCTTGGAATGTGGTCATATGGCTTGTTGTTTGAATTGTGGCAAACAAATGTCGGAATGTCCAATATGTAAACAGTATGTAGTGAGGGTAGTGCGATTTTTTAAAGCTTAAAAAAAATACAGTAATGTTTAATACCATGGAATATGTAATATTCAATAGAACAAAATCGAAAAAAGGACGAATATAATCGCTACCATCGTGATATTTTAGATTTAGTGTTTATTGGCACATTCTATTGCCATCATAGATTATAATATAATCGAAATAAAACATAATCTTTTATATTAATGCAAATGCAATGAAATAACATGTATTAACATATACTATAAATATGTTTCAACATTTTCTATAAATATTTTTATTGAAAAATATGATCGAAAAGAAGGAGGCACTTATTTGGATGCCTATTAGATATATGTAAGCATTTTGCTCTACTTAAAAAAGTAGCTAATCTCTTTGATACGAGCGTAGATTATAATCAACAGCCACGGAGTGCATCCTCAAAGCTGAACGACGACTATAGTCGACAATACGGTACGCTACGCATTTGCTGTCGTTCTCATTTGCGGTCGTCAAGTAATACTACTACGAAGCGCCGTATCGAAGAAGTTAAAAGTTTAAAGTAATCAAATTTAGTAACGACCACTGTATCTTTTTATTCTCATTCCTCTTTGCCGAAAATAAATTGATTGAAATTGGTAACCTTGTTGTTGTGACCTCTTTTTATCAGTAGAAATTTACGAGTCATCGATTTGAAGTAACTGTTTATTATGCATCATACATAATGTAACAATACATACATATTTAAAACTCTTGACCATCCAAAGTTACAATATTCTATTCTATAACTGTTATATACTTGCCAAACTGTTCTTTATTATTTTTTGTTATGATATTTTACAAAACAAGAAAATATGTTGAGTCTATATGTATGTTTAAATATATAATAATAGAACAATACAAATTTTCTACTAACATATTCATAACTATGTAACTTATTAATTTTAATCATTAATATGTTTCGGATCTTAAAAATATATAATAATTTTATTTTATTTTTTATACATATAGCTATTATATACTACGAAATCAATTTTTAAATTTTGTTTTGATTTTATATATGTATGCAATGCAATATATATATATATCAGTAACAGCAGATAAATATTAGCGGTATTTTAGAAAGTTCTCTTTATTCTTATGCTTTCACTTATAATTTATTTACAATTTTTTAGTTTTATCGAATTATTTAAATATTGTAATAAAATTTGTTCATCATTAAATTCTTTTATTAAAAAATTATTGCGCTATATAACTATATATATAATTTTTCAGGTTTGCCTTTTCCAGGTTTCCTTTTCTGTTATATGACACGATATCTATTATATGATACTATTATACGATAATATTGAAATCATTAAATTGATAAAACTAAAAATTTAATAATGTAAGGCAATATTAAAATTCAACAGGACGATCGATGATAAATATTGGTCAATTTTAAGTTGATTTCAACACATCTTTTCATAAAATAAAATTTAATTAAAATCTGTAGTATGATGGATTAAAACAGAAACACGACGTGATGTAAAGATTACAAAGAGTATTCCTTGATATTAAAGAAATTTCATAAGATTAACTACAAAAAAGTGTATAATACCCTTTATAGCAACAAACAATACATTAATTTAAAAACATTACGGATAAATAGTAAAGACTACCATCCAATATAAATAGTAAAAATGAATCAGGCGAAAATTGATAAGTTAGTTTCTAGGTTAAGGTACAATGTTGGATCAAAACCACGCAAATTAAAGAATGTAGATGGTCCAGAAGGAAGATTGCGAAAAATTAAAAAAACATTAACTGCTGTAATTAAATATGAAAGGATTGAGTTAAATTATGCAAGGGCAGATGAGACAAGAGGTTACGTTGAACGAGTGAGTATCATGTAAACTGTTCTCGATGCGCGTTATATGTTTTATAATATTTCGTCTCTATTATAGTTAATATCAGAAGCCATACGTCATGGTCCTCAACATACAGAAACAATGGACCTTGCAAATTTTTGGATAATAGAAAAACAACTTATCCATAAACTTTTTAAGGTTCTTGTACCAAGATATGAAAACTATACAACTTCATTTACAAAGCTCCATAATGCACCATGTATATATCCGGGCTATGCATATAAAAGGGCTGTTCTAGAATTGAAAGGTGTGTTTTATAACAAATTTTATTCATTTACATATTTAAAGAAAGTCACAGCTGAAATTAATTAATATTAATTGTAATTACAGGGAATGTATATCCAGTTATAGAACAATCCAATCCATATCAATATAATTTAATTCACAATATATTACTGGATGCAGCTAGAAAAGAGTACAGAATGGAAAAGTATAAAGAAATAGCTGATAACATGAAGTTTTAGAGTGTATGCAAATGTTTTATTATTACATGATATAAAAAATATGCAATATCAATATAAATTAGTAAATACAATTGATTTAGCCTGCTATTATCATTTTGTTGAATTTGTTTATTACATTGATTATTGTTGTTATTATCATTCAAAAAGGTGCAATGGATAATGTTTGTGAAATTCTGTAAGATGTTCCTCCATAGAATGCATTTGTTTACTGAAATTAAAAAAATGCATTAATAATCAAAGAAATTTTAAAAATTCGTTTATAAAATATTTTTAAGGACAATGTTATTAGTTTAATGTTTTCAAACAAACCTAATATGCTTTGGTGTTGTGTGATATACGTCCGCGAATAATTCTTTCCAGCATGGTTTAAGTTCCTTTTCTGCTTCCGCAAAAGCAAGTAAAACAGAACTTTTTATGCGTTTCTTTAATTCTTTATCTTGTTGTTCACACCACAAACCGATCGATTCCAGATAATTCTGATACCTGGTTATTGGTGCATAATGATTCCAATACTCTATTTCATCACTTGATCGATATGCAGTACTATCATCGGAAGTACTGTGGTGACCGATTCTGAAATATATGTCAAGAAAAAGGGAAACTATGTAACATAGAATGTTTCAAAAAATTAATATGTACAGAAAAAGAATAATGCTTTTGTATACCGATAAGTCATAGCTTCAATTAAAAAAGGTTTCCCTTTTTTAATGCATAATTCGCGAGCAGCTTTCGTTGCATAATACATAGCAAGAACATCATTACCATCTACACGGATTGTTGATATCCCATATGCTGGTCCTCTTGCTGCAATCCCATCACCTTTAAACTGTTCTCGAGTAGGAGTTGAGATTGCATAACCATTATTACGACTAGAAACAGATGATGTGAAACAGTTTTTTAAATATATGTTTAACGCATCTTCATATTTTTGCATATAATGAACAGTTAACTTTACCATATAAAAATGATTGGACACTCCAAAGTTGCAGCAAAATTGAAGGCTGCATGAGCATCCCCTTCGCTAGCAGCTCCTTCACCAAAGTAACAAACTACACATGCATTCTTTTTAAATAGTTTAAGTGCATATGCTGTACCTACAGCTAAAAATGATTAGAATGGCAGTATTAGAATAATTAGAATTATACCTTAGTAATAACTCTATATATATATGTCTCATATCATGATGAGACACTTATGTTGTGAATTTTAAAGAAATTATTCCACAGCTTAAAACAGTAAGAAACAACAATACCTTGAGGTAATTGTGTTGCTAAAGGAGATGAAATAGTAAGAAAGTTCAATTTTTTTGATCCATAGTGAATAGGCATTTGCTTTCCCTTTGAAACATCTTTGCAGTTACCATAACATTGATTCATAAAGTCTATCATAGAATGTCCACGCCATAACAAGACACCTATAAAATTATTTTATAACAAATGATATGTAATTCTAATTATTAATTAAATACATCACTATTTTATTCTATACCTGCTTCTCGATATTGAGCATATATAACATCCTCCAATGTAATAGCAGCTGCAGAACCAATTTGAGTAGACTCTTCTCCTATACTGGTCATGTAAAATGATATACGTCCTTGTCGTTGAGATTCGTATAAGATTTTATCCATTATATTCAGAGTAATCATTTTATCATATATTCTAATCATGGTATCCTGATCTAACTTAAATGAGAGAAGAAAAAAATATCATTGAGAAATTAAAAAGAAAGAATTATTTGCATGCAACATTAATAAACATTAGTTATGCAAACCTCGAGATCCTCTGGTAATTGTACATGTTTATGTAATAAATTTAAAATTCTAAATGTTGGTAAAGGATTGTAACATTGTTTATCAATAAACTTTAATTCATTAGTAAAAGTAGTTTGTATCCCTAAAAAAGAAGGGTCTTTTGTACCAATGATGGAACCAATTTTAGCATTAGTAGTTTTATTGGTACAGTACTGTCGTACCAATTGTACCTAAATTCATGGAACAGGAAAAATTAAACTTAATTTTATTTTTGTACTATTTCTAATGTTTTCTATACTTACCTGCTGTAATGCATTTTTAAAATATATTCGTTTCTCGTATTTGAAAAAGATCTTTTTAATCATTGCTATACGAACAATTATATTTGGTAATATTCAAGTCTTTGTCACGGTGGTTACTGGCAATACCGATTATCTTGTTTTCATTTTAAAATTTATGTAACAGTGTATGTAACAGTAACAAGGTACATGTGTGCGCATGGTTAGCGAGGAGGGGGAAAGAGAGACACTAGTGCTTCATATGCGCTAATGCTACTAGTATCAAAGAGGAAATTTCCTTTTGTTCCAATTATTAAGTTGTCTTTCGCTATCTGCACGTAGCTACTGTATCTAATGTTTATGCAAACATGAAACCTAATCTATCAAATGTTGTGGTCTTTACCTTCAGTCGTCTTCTAACTGTCATAGAATACATTTCGCTTGCATTGAAGTCTTAAAGCATAAAAAAAAAACATATCCGACTTATAACGCTGTATTGTTTTAAAAAAGGCAACAGTGATATCGCAACTGGGATTTACATCGTGTATGGGAACACTACAAGTATTCAGACAGTTCGTAGTTGGTTTAGGAGGTTTAGAACTGGTAATTTTAATCTGGAAGATGAAAAACGCAACGACCGCCCATCCATTACGTATACGAAGAAAGTGATATATAATACCACAAACGAGAAATAGGTTCTGATAACACAGAACTTAATAGGTTCTTGTATGTGCTAGCATGCAACCAAACAGGGTAAATTCCTAACCTAAAGCTTAAATATATAGGTTCTTGTATATGCTAAATTGTAAACAAATAGGGCAGATCCCTAATTTTAAGGGTTCTTGTATATGCTAACTTATAACTTATCGTATATGGTAACGTTTTCCTCAGCATTTGACCGCATGGTGCAGCACCTGTACTGTAAAACAATTAGAATTACAGGCTCAGTACTCTCATTTCCTCTCTGTTACGATATAACAACTCCCGATATTAAAAGCAATAACCTCTCTACTGGAGTTTCCAGACCTATGTATACGATCGTGGTTTCGTTAATGCTTTCAGTTTTCAGGTACTTATCCAAATTTCCATCCAAATTTGTTTAGAAGACCGTCTTTGGAAAAGATCTCTTCGGATATCGTAGTGAGATCACGTCGTTCGTGTGCATCAAGCCTACACAGTGTCTAATATATAAACATATATAAAAACAGAAGATGGATCTGTATGAATTAATTGGTATAGAAAGAACAGCTTCTGTTCAAGAAATTAAGAAAGCATATCGTAAGAAAGCTCTGCGTTGCCATCCTGACAAAAATCCAGATAATCCAAAAGCAGCTGAATTATTTCATGAATTATCACGAGCCTTGGAAATTCTTATTGATACATCTGCTCGTGCAGCTTATGACAAAGTTATTAATGCTAAGTATCAACAAAAATTACGTGCTAAAGAATTTGATTTAAATCGCAAAAAATTGAAAGAAGATTTGGAAGCACGGGAATTTGCTGAAAAATCTTTGAATACAGATAATGAGAAATTACAGGCTGAGATAGAGCGATTGCGAAAAGAAGGATCAAAGCAAGTACAGGAAGAAATAGCACTTATGAATAGACACTTTGAAAAACAATCAAAAGTAGTTTACAAGGAATCACAAACTAACAGTGATTCTTATAGATTAAAAGTGAAATGGAAGTCTCATAAAAATCAGACCAACAATGGCGGATATGACTATAATACGTTATATAGAATTTTCTCAAAGTATGGGAAAATAATTGCTCTTGTTATTTCCTCCACAAGAGAAGGCAGAGCATTAGTAGAGTATCAAAAAAGAAGCGATGCTGAAATGGCTCTAAACTATGAAATTGGTTTAGTTCAATATCCACTTAAACTTCAAAAGTTATGGGACAAAGAGGAAAAATCAAACATTTTTGCCTCAGAAACTGCTAACAATGATGGTAATTCTATGAAGCACATGGTAAATCAAAATATGTTTGATATTGAACAATTTGAACATTCTGTATTGAATAATTTAAAGGAAGCTGAAGAAAGAAAAAGATCTATAGGAAAACAGGGCACGATGGAAAGCACCTGATTAAATATTTTTATGTTGATTATACTGTTCTTAAGTTTTTATTATGCAAATTATTACAACTTGCACCTGAATAGCAAAATTATATTATAGATACATGACATATGGACTGAAAGCCATTGAAGCATATTGTATATATCTATATCGTTAAAATAAGTAATAAAATTTATACACAAAAGTTTTACAGATATTCTAATACATTTATGGGAAATTTATTTGTCAATTGTAACAAATAATTATTCTATTTTATAAGCATATTGGATTTGAGACTTATAGCACTTAGACTGTAACTAAATTTATTATAATTATTTAAGTACAGATGACATCCTTTCGTTCCTTTTGCTTTTTTTGTTTCTTTACTTCTGTTTCATCAATAGGTGCTGGTTTAACAAATGGAATTTCATACTCGTATTCTGCTGGCATAAACTGTGCAAGAACCTTTGGTATTTTCACAGAAGTATCTGTTTGATGTACTTCCAAAATTGCACATATGACGCGAGTAACCGCACACATGGTTGCATTTAACATATGAACGTAATCTGTATTAGCATTCATCTTCTTGGTTTGACCATATCTAAAACACATCAATAGGATACTTTACTTACAAAAAATGCGATGATAACAATAACAATAATAATAATAATAATAACAAAATATGTTGTAGTATTCAAGTTTATTATGTTTCGCCTATTACCTGACCAGTAAACGTCTTGCTTGATAATCTAAACAGTTGCTGCATGAGACGAGTTCGCGAAAAGCGCTTGATCCCGGAAACCATGCTTCTAAGTCAAGTTTTTTTGAAGCAGCATTATTCAATGCACCAGATACTATATTTACTATACGATAAGGGATCTCCAAAGATTTATAAAATTCCTCTGCATTTGAAATCATTTCTTCCATCATTTGCCAAGATTTATCATCATATGGTGATGTTAAACAGAATTGCTCTACCTATCATCCATGTATATCTAATATGTAAATTCATGTTATGTTCCATACAATAAATGAAACTAAAACTACAATTACTTTTTCGAATTGATGAACCCTAAAAATGCCTCTAGTATCACGTCCATGAGATCCAACTTCTTGCCTAAAACATGTAGATAGTCCTGCATACTTAATTGGTAAAATATTTTCAGGAATCCATTCGTTTCTATGAAACGCAGCTATCGGTTGCTCAGATGTAGCAATCAAATATTTTTCTTCGATTTCTTTATCGTCATTGCGTTCACTGCCCTTACCAATTACCTAAATGAATAAAATTTTAATCAAGATCAAGTTGGTATTTATGTATTTGTACGTGTAATTATTAATTCTATACCTTGTATAATTCTTCATCAAATTGAGATAATTGTGCTACTTCTTGCATAACATCCTTACGCATAAAGAATGGCGTGTAAAGTGGTTTGTAACCTTTTACATGTAACTGCCTGAGAGCTAATTGAATTAATGCATGCTGCAGAAAAACTGCTGGTCCTGTTAAAAAATAACCACGTCCCCCTGAGACATTAGTGCCACGTTCTCCATCTATACCATCTATCATGTATATTAAATCAACATGAGAATATTTCTTTTTCTGTGTACAATCTCCACAAGTTCTTTCAACCTAAAAATAAAAACAGCAATTTTTTGTAGCCATAGTTTTGTATCGACAAGTAGAAGATTTGTCACATTAAATTATATACTTTATTTTCCTCCTCGTCATTGCTAATTGGTACAGACTCATGCAATATGTTTCCTATTTCTTTGAGTGCACGGTTTCTTTCCAATTCGGTTAAGACTAAATCTTTATCATTTGTTCGAATAGCATCGTCGATGGAACCACGAACAGTTTTGATCTGTGCAACTGTTAACGATTTCAGGCTATTAGGCAATAAATTTTCCAGGTTTTCAAGAATATCCTTTGAGACAGTATCATCGCCGTCCACTGCTTCCTTTTTTTTCATTTTCTCTCCTATCTCTTTGCTGCATACATTTTTTAATTTATTTAAGTTATCAGCTCTGTGTCGTAGCTGACGCCAAATTTTGTCTTTTTCGATCACCGTGTCAACTAAATTTACATCTTTAAAACGTTTCCTTTGATTTTCTCGCACTTTATCTGGATCAAACCCTTTATCCTTTCGAAACAGATCTAAATCCAGTACCATGATTAGTAGCGGTGAAATTATAGAACGTTTTTTTAATTTCTATTTAATTACACGTGGAATATCTATATGTCAGTAAGGAGACAAGATCCTCCAACTCACCAACGATCACTACATTTATACTATAATCGTGGCTTACACTGCTTACTTGAGAACTGTACCGGTAGATGTACTGGAGCGTCTGGAACTGTTACTTACATTCGACACTGGTTATGTACGCACGCGTATGATCACATAGAGGTATTCAAATAAAGTGTAATGAGTACCAAACTTAGATATGTAAATAATCTTTCATAGTATGCCACAAATTACATTTTATGTAAGAATTTACCGTTTAATAACTTGCCTTTCTTGTCGCCTGAATCCAAAATTTTGATAATTTTTAATTACACCAAACAAATTTATTACTTTTTAGTGAAAAGACAGAAATATCTATATATAAGTGAGTATCTATGTAAGTGTAATACAGAAGTATAGAAGTGTGAGAATAATTTTGTTGAATAGCAATAAATAATAAGCTTACATCAATGTATAACATTTACTGCTCTTTGAATATTTATCAAATTCAGCAATAAACTACAAAACAGGTATACGAGCGTTTTTTATTCTGATATAATAAATGATAGTTGTAAAGGAATAAAATTGTTACTATGTCAATCGAAAAAAAGGACAATATACCATCAACTTAACTTTGATCGATATTTTTCATAATCATAAGATGTACTTAATAGCTAATATTTTATTAATTATCGGTTTAAAGAAAAGTAATTCATTTGCAATCACTGAATACGAAATGCATGCAATACGAAAGATCTAAGAATTGTGAGCGGGTACTGTGCACGACTGTAATAAAAGTTGGCGATGATAACCTAACTTTATAATGTATATTTTAATAAAAGAAGGAGAAATAAAAGGAAACCATTATAATGATAATAGAGAAAATAAGTATTTAGCTAGTAGCTAGCAGAGATCACAATTATGTTTGTTTCAAGTTTTCTTCAGCCATTCGTTGGGAATACGTATAGGTATTTTATTAATTTTGCGCATGCGCACCAGCGAAATTCGTAAAAAAGGTTGAAGTTAGAATACAAGACGGTATGCGTTGATAATGTTCAAGTTTTTTTCATCAGGGAAACATTAATTAGTTGAAAAATAAGACGTCGTAAGTTTAGCGTAATGAGTGGTAAATCAGGTATAGTGTAAGCAGAAAAATTGTGGATTCAAATAGTCAGGTTGGTTGTGGCTATCGCACGAAATTTAGATCTTTAATGACATAACCTGATGCGCTTGTCAGTTGATTGGTGGATCTAAAATACGAGGTGTATCTTTTATAAAGCACAAAAATAATTTATAAACAGTATCGATAAAACTATTTGAGTTTAGCATGTTTTATATCACATGACAAACATGTTTGCGTGTACAAAACATTGGTGTTACTTTCTCACTTCCTTTTCTACCTCCTTCGCCTCTGCCTCCTTCTCCACTTCCTCTTCTTCCGTTCCCTCTCGTCGTTTTTTTATTATCCTTTCTTTGGTGAAACTATCTACCATGAGTAGATAAGGAATTACAATCTATTATTGACTCAAGAATATAATTTGATGATTGGGTAATAAATTATATGTTTGAAATTCTTGTTTCAGATTTGATATAGTAACAAACATTCCAACGAAATATCAGGGCATAGTTAATGTTGATATATAAGGCATATTTACATACATAAATGCCCTACAACTAAAAGGCGTACAGCTCTACGCTACACCGGTGAGTTCCAACACAAAATATTGCTTGGTAGTACGGCGGACACTCAAAGCCAACTAACCATGTCTGTACAAAGTGTTGCTCTGGCATCTCTCACGGCCACCTATACCGACTCGGAGGGCGAAGACGGGGTGGAAGACGACCTTCAGGAGAATTCGAACACTCCCCAGGGGGCCGCCCCGCATAATGCCCAAGTCGGTCAGCCCCAGGCTTTCACCAGTCCCAAATCTGGCACATCAGCCTCAAATAGTCCCGTTGTTGCACCCAACGTCGGTGGCAAGTCTAGTAACGATTTGTCGAACGCACCCACCTTAGTAACAGATGTGACATCTAAGGTGCAAAGATTGGTTTCATACTTTGATGATACAATAGTCTCCGATGACGAGGGAGTGGTACAAACACAAATCGATGGACAGCCTTTTGAAAATGGAAGGCCCTCCTCGATTATGGAATGCTCTCCCTCTTGTCAAGGAGAACAGTTAGTTTCAGATAGCGAGGTGGATCCCTATGGCGTTGTTATACCACCAGAGCCATCAGGACAGTGTCCTGTGGAACTACAGGAAAAAATAACAAAACTTTTTAGGAAAATGGAGAGCGGCGGTTTGGATATGAACAAAGTTATACAACAAAGGAAGGATTTTAGAAATCCATCCATTTATGAAAAACTCGTTCAATTTTGTAGCATCAATGAATTGGGTACTAATTATCCTCCTGATAGATTCGATCCATTTAAATGGGGTAAAGATTCGTATTACGAGGAGCTCGCCAAAGTTCAAAAGGCAAAAATGGATAAACTCGAAAAGGCTAGGAAAGAGAAAACAAAAATCGAAATTGTTTCTGGTACAGCTAAGCGACCCAATAGTTCTAGTACAACGGAAGATGACGCTAAAAAAAGAAAAAGTAAATGGGATCAAGTTGCAACTGGAGCTACTGCCTCGATAAAGCCAACTGTGCTGTTATCTCAACCAACTCTTACCACTTTAACATCATCTGCAACTGGCACCAAAGCAACGGTAATATCTGCTTTTGGATCTTTACCAAAGAAAAGACTGTAACATACCCTGTAAATCATTTGTAAATATTACGTTTTTCGAAAAAGCAACAGTTCATCCTTCATTTAATGTTGTTCCATATAGAAAAGGAAATTGCAGCGGATTTCGCATAAATGTGAATATAATATAGACTCGCATAACATGCGATCATATATTCATATAGCCATACATGTTATCCATAAGATTGATTTCTTAAATTTAATTGTTGGTTTTGTTGAGTGATACCAAATCGACCTTTCATTTTATATATTATGGGATAAACTGTTTTGGAAGTATATCATTAGTATGACGTTTGTCAGAATGATTATCAACAAGGATGCATCAAGTCGACAGCTTTCAATTACATATACAGAAAATTATGCAAGAGAAGGAGAGAAGAAATAATATAAACTAAGAAAGAAAGGTTTCTTAGAAAAAGAAGATTTTGAAATTAATGAAATGAGGAATAAGGTATTGATCTACCGTTATATTGAGTTTTTTTTTGTGCTTTCTTCCTCTATAAAATATTTTTAATTTAAGATAAATTTTGATATTTATGTATACTTTTTTCGTGACATTATTTTCCACGTTAATAGTGTCTTACTTAGTGAACTAAAAGAAAGGTATATAGGAGATGTAAAGGTAATAGGAGAAAAACAGATACAACGATAACGTTTATTATGAAGGGAATTTCCTTTTCTTTTTGTGAATATATTTATAACATTTAGCTATTTTTATTTTATTAATCGACGAATACCAAAATACTGTGTAAAATATGTACATTGTAACATGTGTTGTCATTATAACGAAAAATTTAGAAATCAATTGAATCTTTTTGAATTAAAATTATAGTGAAAAAATTATTATTTGTAAAGATAATTGTAACGAACAAGTTCATTCAAATAATTTCAAATAGAATTAGAATTGACTTAGTTTCTTGTAAATCGAAATAAATGGTTATAATGATACTTTTATAAGAAAGATTTGTATGTTTAGTGTCCTGTGCCCGAGTAAAGTAACACAATGAAAGTTATATGTAGTCAATTTCTTTTCATAGTTGTCAAGTAGGTCAGATCAGATGTTAAATTATATGTATATATAATATGTGAATACGTGTATTCATAGTCCGAACGTTTGTATATGCAAATTGGCCGAGATGCGCAAAGATAATAGATAATAGATATTAGAAGATAATCAGATATTGATAAAATATAATTAAATTTCATTTTATTTTAAACTCTATTGAAACGCGTATGTACACAATATGAGTATTGGATACAAATGTGGTAATTCGATGCTGTATTTTACGATCTATCTACGTATATATGTTTTTCACTAATTGTCTATCCGTTCGATCATAATTGTAATATAATTTTGGATAAAGCGTCGATAAATCGTTGAAACTTTTTATTTAATACATGTCTCAATTTTAACGAATTTCAAGATCAACTTATAAATTTAAGTAAATATTTTTCAGTATCAAATATCAGTGTTATTGTTTGTAACAAATATTTGAAAAATGTAATAATAATAATAATAATAATGTAATATATTTTTTACATTTATATGTATACATATATATATTGATATGGATGTAAATTTTACACATCATGTTTTTAAATTGCATTGAAAGATATGTTGCATGAAATAATGGATAATGATATTATTTGGGAAGAGTGGCATTTATGGTTTCTGTTTATAAACTTGCTCAGTTTTTAAGTTTCTATTGTAAAAACAAAAATAAAAATAAATACAAATAAATCAAACAATGCCTCTTTGTTGTACGTTGTACCTTTAAAAGAGAACGGGTTAAATTAATGGTAACACAGAGATATTACTAGCTGTTGATAAATAAGAAAAATCTCCCTTTATGACATAACCTGCTGTGTAATAAAAACAAAATCTGCTGATCGGAAGGAAAAACAGAAGGTGTAAAGTAAAAGACAAAGACATAACAGAAGTATATTTTATTGAATAACTATTCATTTATAATTAACGTATTTTGAGACAGCCAAGGATAAGCTATAAATTGTATATAATTGAACATGCAGTGATACAAGTAGAAGAAAACAAAGAGACGTGTGCGTTTGTCTGTGATATATGAAATCTTACTAGAAAATTATAAAATATTGAGATCCAGTTTTAATCATTTCTACATTTTATCAAATGACTGTGGATGGTACTAACAGTAATGAGCAAGTTATTCTTGTAACGGGTGGTTATGATCATACTATCAAAATATGGCAACCTCACACAGGAGTTTGCCAACGAACTGCAGAACACACAGATTCGGTAATCTTCTGATATTTATGGAAATATCACGTGTATATTTTGTCTAAAATTTGTTTCTTCTAATACTTTGCTATTTTTAGCAAGTCAATGCTTTAGACATAACTCCAGATAAATATCTAATAGCTGCTGCCGGATATCAACATATAAGGATGTATGACTTGGTTTCGAACAATCCAAATCCAATTATTAATTATGAAGGAGTGTCAAAGAATATTACAGGTTTAGGTTTCCAGGTACTTTATCATTATATTCTGCTGGTATCAATGATATACAAATTTGGAATTTCGTAAGGTTATTCTTATAGTAATGTGATAACATTTATTCTAAAATTATTAATATAGATTATTATATTTAGGAAGAAGGGAAATGGATGTATACTGGTGGTGAAGACTGTTCAGCACGGATTTGGGATCTCAGGCAAATACAAATAGGATTTAGATATCATGTTAATTGTTTGCTACAAAAAAAAATTTGAAAATAATAAGTAAGTAATAATAATGATGATAATAATAATAAAAAGAATAACAAAAATGTTACAGGTCAAGTAGCTTTCAATGCCAACGCATATTTCAAGTGTCAGCTCCTGTAAACTGTGTTTGTCTGCATCCGAATCAAGCAGAACTTATTGTTGGTGATCAAAGCGGTGTTATACATTTGTGGGATTTACGTTCGGATCATAACGAACAATTGGTACGAAAAAGTGTAGAAAATAATTTGTTTTATTAGTAATGGCAACATGCCGATTTTGGTTGATTTTAATTCCACGCTTATTTATTTAAATAATTTCTCTTCGTACATGAAGATACCAGAAGCTGAAGCGTCTGTGCAAGACGTTGCGATTGATCAAGATGGTACATATATGGCAGCAGTGAACAACAAAGGCCACTGTTATATTTGGACACTTACCGGGGGTGTAGGCGATGAACCTACCCGTCTTAATCCTCGTCACAAACTTTCAGCACACAAACGTTACGCACTTCGATGCAAATTTAGCCCCGATTCTACGTAAGTATATTTCATTAAATACATAATATGATAATAAAATCATATAAAATTATGTACTATTTATTGTAACTCGTGGTCTCTTTTGATCAGACTTTTAGTGACTACATCTGCTGATCAGACTGCTCGAGTTTGGAAAACTACAGATTTCTCGGAAGTACAAGTACTTCAACATGAGGCAAAACGATGGGTCTGGGATGCTGCATTTAGTGCAGATTCACAATACATATTTACTGGTAATAACATACTTTCTTTTTTATTCTTTTGTTATCACGTTTTTTTTTGGATTTAATTTCAACATTTGACTTGATTTAGCTTCGTCCGATGGTGTTGCAAGATTATGGAATGTATCAACAGGAGTAGTAGAACGAGAATATCAAGGTCACCAAAAAGCAGTTACTGCTCTTGCATTTCGTGATGAAGTACTTTCCGTTTCCTAAACGAGCAGTACATTTGTTTAAATTTTTGAATAGGAGGAATGTCGTTTTAACTTATAGTTTATATTAAACTATCTAATTTTCGTGTTTTGTTGTTTCTTTTATTTGTGCCTTCTCTTTCCCCTATTTTTCAATTATAGTTATTTCGATTTTATCATGTACGATTTTCCAATGTGTCCACTTCCATCTTCTGATCTTAAAATTTGCACATTTTCAAGCGTATACATAAATCACAACATTACTTTTAAGTAACTACGTAACATTAATTTTATCTTTAAATATAATAATAAGTATGATAATGAAGATAAAATTGTAATTATAATCCAAGAAATAAAGCATAAGAGAAAATTACTTTCTCATGATTCCAATTTTGGAAAATTTTGTTTGTTTGTGTGTGTATGTGTGTGTGTGCGCGCGCGTGTGTACATATTATATATATAATATGTGTTAATATATATAATATATATATATATATATTATTCTCCTTTTAGCTATTGGAACCTGCATTTTTGTGAGTTTACTCTTCGTAATTATACTTTAAGTACTTTAAATGAAAGGCAACTTTTCTACTTCACCCATTTCTGTGAAAGTTTCATTGTCCATTGTATAACTTAACATGAACTTTAATGATACCGTTTCCTACAAAACAGATTATATCAAGTTAGAGAACGTCAGTAAATATTTTAAATACAAAAGAAATATTTTCATTATTTTACCTTGGTAGGATTTGCAATTAGCATGATTTGAGTAATTGCTGATGGAGGCAAGAATGGATTATGACCAGGCAATCCTGTTCCAGAAGGTGGCTGTAGTCTACATTTACATTTCTAAAAAGGAAGAATATTTTCAGTTTCAAATGTTAGCAATTTAATTAATTGTAATGATTTGCTAGTTGTATGAACAATAACAACGACGAAAAGTAATTAAATGAATATTAAAAACATACTTTTGGCACCACTGCTTGAAACAAGTAATTAGTAAGTGGCTTCAAATTCTTACTCATTGTCATAATCACTACGACAAACACATCTTGTCTTGGATTATCTCGAGCAAAATGAAGCACAACAGATATACCATTCTTCTCTTCGATTACCGTCATAGGCGGATTAATACCTATTGAATAAACAATAAAACGAACAATTTTATTTTAAACGTTACTAACATATCTCATTAAATATCGGACATTGAATAAGAGGTATATCATCGTACTCTGTCTTTAGGCAAAGATATAATGTATTTTTATGATAATATCAATAGATACAAAAGAACAAGAAACGATTTACCTGGTTTAATATCTTGAAGGCTAATGTTAATGTCTGTCAATGGTTTAATCTCTGGTTCAGGACTAACTGAGTTTTCCGTCGATGGTATTATTGAAGCAGCATCCCATACACTTGATCGATTGTTACATCGGTTCGTTTCTATCTTCTCATTTGCATTAGATTCGATGGTTTGAGGATTTGTATCACCGTGAGATGGAATGTTATCGCTTGACTTAAGATGAATATCAGACAGTTTTTCGTTCTTTACACTTGTAGTATCCGACAAATTAGGAAAATGTGAAGAACTGCCGCTACGAGGGAAGGTCGTTGAAACGTTTGAAAGGTTTGATATTTGGTGGACGATTTATACTTTGTTTACTATTTTTTGTAGTTTGTTTACTACTACTACTAAACGCCATAGAAAATTGTATATAATGGAACTAATTAAAAAGTATAATAAGTACGTTTTACCAACCTTCCTAACTTTACACGTGAATTCGATACTATGCCTGATAAGCTTTGTTTAAGCAAAGACTCTCCCAATTCGTTCAATTCCTCCAGTGCTTTTGCTTTACTGTCAATTTTCTTTTCAGATGTGTTGATTAATTCATCTGAAAATGGAACGTTACTCACCATTTGTTCGTTTATTTAATCGATCAAATTCATTATTAAAAACGCTCGATTTTTTCAATATATCAGCGTTATTCAATCGATAGAGCATATGTGTCAGATATTTTACATTCACGGACCTTTCTTATTTTTAGGTAAGACATTGATTGGCTGCATGACTGATTCGATCATTAAGAGATTTGCATCAGAAACCGAAGAGATTTCTGAATCTTCAGACTTCCCTAATGAACTGAAGATATCTCCTAAAACTTCCATATCTGACTGATGATTTGTGGTCATTGCGTTTACACCGTCACTTTTAAGAGGAACATTCTCCATTGGAGAAGATAAGTCTAATAAATACGGACTGATATCGGAGTCTGTCTTAGGCTTCACACATTTACCATGAACTATAATAGCAGTGTACTTCTCAAATACTTGTTCCAATTCATCACTTGCAGCAAGTACATCACCTATTAGATTATTTAAACATGATATGGCTTTAAAATTCCTACTAATAATTATAATGTAAGTTTTTACATTTTATGCTCAAGTTATTAACCTGATATTAGTAAAAGTTGAATGAAGAAATGATTTTTTAATAGACAAAGAAAGTAATTCTCGTATTCGTTAAATTTCTTTAAACGAATTTTGATAAGATACTTACTAAGCATTCCTTCGTTATCTTGGGTTTCATTTGCCAATCTGAGCACAATTGGTTTTAATCGTTCACAAGCCTGATATAATTCTTTCATTAATTCAAGATCTTCTGTACTAGTTTCATTACAGTTATACGAATCTAACATTTCTGATAATAATTTTGCATTGTTATGAACAGATTCTAGCTCCATTATCCTACGTGAATTTAATTGTACTCTTCTTTCATCCTATAAAATAGTAGTTGATATATTTTGCAAAACTACTATTTTACAATTTTTCAAATACATATTACACTTACCTCTCTCACCATAGTTTTAATTAATCTATTTGCAGCTTGTAAATCATCAGGATTTTTACTTTGCAGTAATTTCTGCAGCAATTTAGATTTCTCTTCATCATCAAATATCGTACTCTTAGTTTTCAATGCTTTCAATCCTTCCTCTTGAGTATTATTTAAAGACACGGAATCATCCTGAATACATGTACAATTTCCACATCTTAAGAAAAGATTGAAAAAAAGGAGACTAAACTCTCTGTCAAAAATAATATATGGAACTCACTTCTATAACACCCTGTTTTTTTAACATTTCATAGGCTTCTTTAATTTTTAATTCTTTTGGATACTCCTTTGTCCATGTATGTAACAACTGTAATACTTTTTGGCGCACCACAGCTGGCGTTTTACCACCTAGGTACTTTGGTGAAACTAAACGAATCATTTCATTTAGAAAACGAAATTTACCAACTTCTGCGTGAAAAGATGGCCCACATCTATTCATACATGTATCTAGTAACTGTAAAAGTAATTAAAAACCAAAAACAACATATAAGAATGATAAAACTTATACTTGTGCAATATGTATGTTGGTTTACTATCAGAGATTATCTTTTAATTTGAATTTATATTCAAAATGTATCAAATACTAAACAATAAACAATAAATCAAATAAAACAATAAAAATAAAATAACTTTTACTTCCTATATGTATACATATATGCATACATATATACAGTTTTTCCTTAGAATAACTTTAAATGAATAAAATAATATGAAATGAAATAATTTTACATCTGAATTTGTTATGCAACAGAAACATGAAATATGACAAAGAAACTTACAGCAAGAGCTTGAAGTGCTTCAGTCTCGTTAGATGATTGAATACGCAGTGCTAATAATTTAGTGCCAATTTGAATACCTTCTGCTTCTTTGGTGAGCATCACACAGAATGCTTCGGTTGCAGCTATATCAGGTTTTTGATTTTGGGGATTTGTTACCCTTTCTATAAAAAGATAAGAAAGAAGGAAAAAATAAAAGAAGAGAAAATGATATATTTAATAAATTAACCACAACTGGATATCTATAAAATGGACAGTTTTTGCTACTATAGACATTTCTAGACAATAAATAAATTTTAACTTACGTATCAGGGCTTCTAAACTTGTTGTAACAACAACATCCATTTCTATAATTTCCTTTAAATTTCTTTAAATTCACGCGTTTTAGGTTACATGTGTTTATTTGATAGATAATACGAACAAAGATTTGAAAGATACCATTTTGAGCTTTTCCTCGCAAACAACAATACTCTTAAAATTAAATATAATATTTCTTGATAAGAGAGATTCCACATTTACAATTATTATCTTATTATATTTTGGTTTTTCTGCTATAGTTACGTCAAAATATTAAAAAAAAAAAATAGTATTTCATTAAGTCTAGAGAAGTCTTAGAGACAAACAGCTGTTCGCAGTGTAAAGTATAATTCACCGTGGAATTCTATTCGTAGTTCTTCTAAAACTGACATGAGAGGCGCTTTAATAAATGTTGCTTCGTTGCACGCAATATCGAAAACGAAAAGACATTTTAACCGAGAATTCTCGAATCTTGTTATCCAGTACGTACGTACTTGCACGGTAGAAAAAATAGGGAAGACTTATAATAATTAAAATAAAATATAACATTACAAATTCTTCATAAATATTCAATACAGTTTCATCATACATAGAGTTTCATCGTATTCGTGAGTAATGAAATGGTTGATTGGCCCTCGATTAATATGCATGTACAGGGTGGTCCAGGTAAATGAGATTACTTAAATATTTACCTTATTTGTTGTATCGTTGTATGGAAAAATTTGTCAGGACAAAGTTACATTATTTTAGGAACCATATATAATATATATAAATAGTTTTCTCTCATGATCATTTCTTTTTTACAGTATTTCAAGGTCATCGATATTCTTTCAAATAAAACCTTATATTTATTTTCCGATATTTTTGTAAAGCATGAAAAAACAAATTCAGTTATCTTAATAATTATATCGTTATCATCACTTAATTTTGAAATATCTACGTCTGAAATATACATAATATAATATATATTTTATTATGTCCAATTGACAGGTGTTAAAATTAAAAAATCCAAATTTTTCGGCTCCTAGGGAGAATTTTTTAATTTCGGGGAGAGCTCAAATGAAAGTTTAGAACATAAGGAATTAATCGAGATTAATTCTATTTGAATATTCTCCTTGGTTTCTTAATCATAAGGTACGATCGTGGGTTAATATTGACTTTAATCAAATATATTAATGTATGGTTTTTTCTTCTTAATTAATAATAGTCGTGTTAGATAATAAGGCAAACATGAGAAAATCATTGAGAAACTCACAAGATTATATGTAGGATTTATTTAAATTCTGATTCTCTTCTTACATAACCTATCATGTTTAATCTAATATTTGTAGTTTCAAGAAATTATTAAAGATTCTTGTTCGTGTCAATTTTGTAAAAATATTTTTTATTTTACTTGATATGTATATTTCATAAATATTATTGCAATGAAATAAGAAAAATGTTGTAATGATGATAAAAGCAGTAGTGATGATTATTCCTTAGACTCTGAAGCAGTGGAACTAGGAAGGCCAAGCAGAAGATCTATAAAAATGAAACATATAAAAATGCATATAGAAGAAGAAGAATTTGAAGATGATGAGCTTAATGATGCAAAAAATGGAGTTGGTGGAAATCCCGGATGGGCAGATGCTATGCAAAAAATTCTACAGACAAAAAAGCCAAAACGTAGGAAGACAATAGTTTTATCAAAAGCAAAAAGGTTATGCGATGTGAAAGATGAAAAAGATAAAGAAAAGTTGTCATTTGAAATTGAGGAAGAGAAAAGGGAAACAAAGACAGAGAAATTAGAAGAAGGAGACGCTAATGTAAAAGAACCACAAATAAAAGAAAGGAAGAAAGAAAAAAATTTAGGTATTAGAGTAAAACCAAGCATAACGGACAGAGAGCGTGAAAGGACATTACAAAAGATTGCTACAAAGTAATTTAATTATTCTAAGGATAGAGGATGTAATTTTTTTGTTTATTTTAAATAAATAATCATTGTTTATTGTAGAGGTGTAGTACAACTATTCAATGCAGTTAAACAACAGCAAGGTGAAATTAACAAAAAATTATCAGAAGCTGGACCGTTAGAAAGAAAACGCGATCAAGTATTGAAAAATATTGATAAGACTGTATTCTTGGATGTTCTTATGGGAGGAAGTAAAAGTATACCAGTAGATAATGATGTAAAAAATGAAACGCAAGAAAATGGAAAGCATAAAAAGAAGGTAAAGGTATATCTTAGACAAGTGTTATTATTGTTAGCCAATATTTAATGTTGAAAAAACGATAATATATGTATATCTCATACAGAAGGAGAAAGAAATTTGGAATGTGCTGAGAGAAGATTTTGTAATGGGAACGAAATTGAAGGATTGGGATCGGGAAGATGTAGATGAAGATTCTTCGGCCCCTGAAGACGTAGATAGTGAAAATTAAATCGTAAAAAAATATTAAATACCGATGCATATGTGAGAAATGATTCGTACAAAATTAATTTAAAGGTATGCTACTATTACTCGTCGATTCATAGTGACGATTAAAGAGTATCCTTTAATTAAATTATTACGAGTAAAATTTTACCTTTATTTTAACATTTTTGGTTTCCTATTCTTTTTCTATTACCTATATATTTAGAAAAAAATATGGATTGAAAACAAAGTTTCAATTTTTTATTAAATACTTTATTTCATTAGTAGCTTTAATTTAATATCTTTTTTATCTATGCAACAACGGTAATAATGTGTTCAGTGTATAATTTTCATGTAACTTAGTGTATATTTATAACGCATATATGACTCTATGTAAAATCAATTTTCATTGTATCTTGTTTATGTCATATAAATACCACATGTGTGTGAGTATGTGTGCGTGGACAATAGTGCCACGTAGTATATTTTTGTAAAATAACAGTGTACATCTTATGCATTTATTCCACAATTCTTTTAGAGTAGTAAGTTCAAACTCAATTCAGGAGATAGATTTACATATACATAATCTGTACATAGGACCTGTACATAGGACATGTGTCCAACAGTTATTCTATACACGTCTTACTTTTATGTATTCTATATTCATTGTTTTTTCGTGACACGTAAAAATATAAATTATGAGCTTCTTGCATCTAAGTTTGAATTTCAGAAATCGTTAACTGTATTGCGTTTTATACTAAAATAATATAAAAAGCAAATATATAACAAGTAGTCTGTAGAATAGATTACTAATAATGCGTAAAAAATATTTGAATTCATTTACGACGGTCATTTACTTAACAATTACTGAACCTAGTGTGTAGATTAACCCTTGGACGGACTGAACCAACTTTTCCTCGTCTTTCTCCTCTCATTATTATACCATAATTAAATTGATTGTACCTTTTTGTATGTAAAATTATTTTCAGGACTTAAACAATTTGGTGATCCTCTTAGGTCAGTTGAATTATTTGTCCGCATTTTTCCATACTTTTTTAAATGTTATAATTATCTTTTTGTGTACAAATAGACTTAAAACCCATCATAGTACATTTAGATTAAGAACTAACAAAAAAAAAATATTTGATTCTGATAAATTAAATAATATTAATTTCAATTGCATAATAGATTTCTCTACTAAATTTCGATCGCTCTTAGTACTGCGAATTTTATTATTTAAGATACGTTTCAAAGTAATTCATTTCCATGAAAACAAACTGTTACATTAATAGAATATGTTTCCACTTTTATTATAAGCTTTTTACAGAATGTAATTATCGACATATGCACCTTTGGTCAGAGAGTTTTCTACCTCCTAACGATTGTTATCATATATTTTCAGTGTTATATCTCAGGTTATACCCGACTTTCGCGAATGTCTGCCAGTGCTCCAAAATTTCTAGTCTCTTCGTCAGAATAAACAGCTTCGTTTTCTAGCCTGTGCGACCTACCGACAGCCTCATCAGTGCTTTGATTTCTTATATAATATCCTATCGGATTAGATTCCATATTGTGATTGGTTTCATCCGTCTGGCCATTTTCGGAATGTATATTTCTTAGACTAGATCGATCTTCCTGATTTGCTTGTTCTCTCGACCTATCGTTCTCGATAGTTGCGTCGTTATACCAGTTTTGCGAAGTGTGGCTATTGTTGCAATCGTCGGAACGTGATATCCGGACGAAAACTACTCCAGTCTCTTGGTTATCTCTCTGTGAATTTTCTATGTTATTTCTACTTTCTTCGCTAGTTCTCGATATGCTTCGAACAAGATTTCTTGTATTCATTAACTCATTTGCTGACGTTATATTCCTCGATACTTGATCGGTATTATTTGGGATCACTCTTTCGTTGTTTCGAATGTTATTATCGGACAAGCAATAATTTCCATTATTCGACAACGTATCGCTTTGTCGTTCGCTTACGTTTCCGTTCACATTATAAAACGAAGTTTCATCTTGATAAGTTCTAAGAGTCTCAAAGTTCGCATTACTAAATACTCGTGGTACCATCTCCTGACTCAACCGGTATAATTCTAATTCGTTATCGACGTAATAGCTATCAAGTGGATTGCTAATGATGGATGGATTTCTCGAGACGGTCCTTCGTGGGAAGCTTTGACTCGAGAAATTCGTTACCGTCGCATAAGGGTATGCTATTGTATTCATCGGATTGCTTAGTATATGCGGACAACCATCTAAACTTTGCATTTCAATTTCTTCTTTGCCATCGTGACAATAACCGTGCATATCTATCTCATGAGGAAGATTGGCAAACCTAACGATAGAATTATCAAATCTGTTAAAGAGAAATTATCGCAAATATCTTTAGAATTAAAACTGACCTGTGTAATAAGATATCGGAATACGATGGCGGCATATCCGACTCTTCTTTACCATAGATACTCTCGTAAGTTGGTGGTGGAAAACACCCAACGGATCCTAAACTATCTTTGCTTGACGTTTCTGCATCCATCTCAAGTATACTACCTTGGCTGTTTTGTAGCTGATGTCGAATTATGCCTCGTGGATTTCTTTGAGCACGTAGTACGCTATCACCTAGTTCCACCAAATCTAAACCTGTTCCGACAAATAACATAGAGTAACTAACATTTTCGTCTTCGATTCGTTGATATTCTACAACTTGAAAGATTCTTTCTTATATATCTTTCATAATGTCAGAAGAAAAAAGTAAAGGAGAAGAAGAAGAAGAAAGGAGCACCGAAGTTTAGTATACATTTGCAATCTCACCAGTTGGATCGGTTTGAAACTGCGTGAAGATCGTACCATCCACAACGAGCATTCTACCGTGTGGCAAGAGAATAATCGTTGGTGTTGCTACCATAGTTTGATCGTTATTGCTAAATCGTGAATCTGGCTCTGGATCTTCGAGTTGGCAGCAACAGTGTCGTCTGCACAATGATCTGCAGAACGGTGCGCCCCAACAGCAATAAGCGAATATAAAGCAGAGCACAGCTAGCATCACCAAAAAAGTGATTACCCCTTGGCGTTGTTGAGCGGCTGTAAGGACTGGACCTTCGCCGCCGCCGCCGAGACCGATGCCGAATCCTAACCCAGCGCTGTTGCTCATCTCCCCTGTAATCGTCATACCCTTCTTAAATATTTTCGATTAGTTAGTATCATTGGCTCGTACATAAATGAACCACAATAGTTTGAATCAACTTCTTTACTTCCTTATTTTATCCTATATTTAGATACTTTACCCTGTTGTATTCTCTGTATTTAGTTATTTTATGCGCTAATATATTACATAAAAGAAATCCAAGTTCAGGTATTATTCTCTCGCGGCGACCATCGCTTCCGTCTATTGGACACGTTTTGCAGGAACAATCGGACATTAATCGCAAACATTTTCCCTTTCGCGCGATAAATGTATTTCGATCCGCAATGCGGAGTAAATAGCGATACTAACGCATCTGTTCTTGGCAATAATCCAATTTTGTGCGATGGATTTTAATGCAAGCAAAATTTTATCGCCGTTTACCGAACATTTTATTACATTATTTGAAAAATTAATCGTACATTTTCCATCGCTGCTGCAATGTTTTTAGCATACCCATATTGACCGACGTTGATTCCATCAAAATCGATCTTTTCCTTTCGTTTGCCTTCTTTTAGTCTATTAATTAACGGTATAAATTATTTTTACGTAGATACATTTTACATATTAAATGCTACACATCGTTGTCACGGAGTTCGATGAAGAGAGAAATGATCGTACTGTACGGTAATGGTTATGGTAATGATAATGAAGCTACCTGAAGCGCATCGATTATAACACGTGCGACAAACAACTTCGAACGTTGGAACGCTCTCTCTTACGCTTTACGCTAACAGAATATGTTTCGTTATCTGTCGGGAAGTAAAGTAAGGTGAAAGTAAGAAGAGTGCGGTAATCTTGACATATTACAGCCGACGATAGTGGGTCAGTAATTCCAATCGTACCTAAGTTCATAGATTACTTGGAAAGTGTCGGAATATTACGTACGTTTTCTGATACAGAGAAAGTGGTAATCTGGTAATTGTTGTAGCTAAACTTCGGAACTGCGGTTTCTTCATTAGCAAAATGCAAATATATTTCATGATGTTTTCGTTCAATTATTCAACTTGAAACGCATCGTTTCGATTTGCGACATGTTATATTTAATAAATTGATTTTCTTGCATAACAGATACATGTATCATAAATATGTGTATGTAGTAGTATCCTTTGAAACAATCTTCGTTTCTTTCTCTTACCACAAGTTTCAAGTTCCTTTTATTTGAAATCAATTATATGTAAAATCGATTAGGTAAAGGTGTAATTAAATATAACAAAAATTCATTTACCTTGGGTAGTAATGTTGTACGGCCAAGTCGCCCCCGTGATGGACACAGACTCCGTAATTTTGCGCGATCCGTACACCACGAAAATAATCTTTTTAAATTTCGCAGGAAGATATTCTTCTCTCCCCTTCAACGATTTTTAAACGCAAAATGATTATGTCGACAGTCGTTGCCCGTAACGTATCGCATCGCGCGATTTAAAGTTTCTACATAAACTAACAACAATCCAAGAAACGTACACACAACTTAAGTGGTACGTTAGTTACTTATCGTTGACACGACAAGATAATAATTCCATTAACAATCTCATTTCTCTTTTCTGTCTCTTAATAAATTATTATATTTCCGCGGCAAATTTGCTCGTTTTGAAATTTATCGCGAAATATTACGCGGTCAAGATTATTAATTTACATTGGAACTAGTTTGAAGCTCGTTGTCAATGACATTGGAGGAAACGACGACGGTGTTATATTATATCGCGGACTCGATGATCCTCGCGACGAGTTCGCAGGAGAATCTCTTCACGAAGGCATCGAGCGTGAAGTCGAACAACGTAAGTACACTGTCATCATGGAGATACTCTTGACCCATTTTAATATCTCCCCACTTAACATCAACCTGCTGCTTTTCGCCTTCGATGCCTCTATTTTTCAATTAGGAACGTCCGCTGGCCAATACATTTCGTTTCTTATTTCTTAGCCGTGTTCCCTCCTCACGACCTAAGTTCCGACGCTTGGGTCCTATTGTCGTATCTTATCACGACATTTCCTCGTCACGTACTTTCGTTAGCGCCGTTTCTCTTTGTTCCTCTGTTTTCTCCTCTGTTATCTTCGTTTCGCTTTAAACAGCTGTATACTGTAACAAGATTGAATTTCATCGATTGAAAATTCAAATTTCCTGAAACGTTTGCCGATCGATTTCATCAGACGCAGTACGGTTTTATATAGTAGAGCGACGAATTCGAGAATTCTTTTAGCTATGCCGTGTTCAGGTCAAACGATATTTACTTGTGTGACAAATTTTTCATAACACTCGATGACATATGATATTTCAATTTAATTAACGCTCTTATCAGCGAACAATATTCATTTCATTCATTTCACGTTTGACATATTTTCATCTGAAACCTTTACAAGGATGCAGGCATTCCATTTAATTGTTAAATCGAATCGTTGACATCCCTTTCCGTTGACTTTGACGTCATCGATTGCAGATGAAGGCGCGCCATATTATTTACAATTTACCGAATGTCCAGCTGAACAAATTGTAAAGTACAAATTAAATAATACAAAAAAAAAAAAAATATTATTTACTGTCGATGCATTGTGCATTCACACAATAACTTTTTAAAATATTTCTTTTCTCTACGCCGTATAATTTTGATGTAATATCTAGAAACGTCACTAATATATGTATATTTCTAACTCGAATTTATTTAATTGTTTGTAAAATCAGATCGAACTAATTAGCAATTCTTCGAGATTGAGATTAATCAATTACAAGTTAAATGCAAATATAATACTTGTTTGTAATAATATATTTGAACAATGTCGTAGCCATGATACACGCACATCATTATCGCACATTATTGTCACACTGAAAGATAAAACTGTGTACATGTGATAATATGTAGTAAATTCGAGGGGTAAGTTTCACGCTACATAATCACTTTTAGTCTCAACAATATTTGCATAATATTTGCATCACGATTTATAACTATTGATCTATATAAAGTAACACAGTAACATTTGAACTTTTGACTTCTTCTAAATCTTCGTTTCGTCGAAAAGATAACGATTACAAAGACGGTAGTATTTATTCGTTGTATGTACCTTAATATGTGGGTTATATCCGGTATATGAGGCCAGTGTGTCGAATGCGTTACTACTTTACTACCCTCGAACTTCTCCGTTGCTTGTGGGGCGCAGCACCTTCTCACGACCCCTTGAGACCACTGGCTTACGATTCGTCGATGCTCTCCTTGGTGGCGCTTGTTTATCTCCCTCCTATTCTGTTCCCCACTCTCGTACATAAAATCGTTGTAGTTTTTTCTACCCTTTCCCATTTCTTTTACTTTAATATTTTAAATATAATTTTTCTTATTAATTTCTAAATTTTGCTCGAAGAATAAATACATTTTTTTCTCATACATATATCGTTTATTTAATTAAAATATTTATAACAATATTTTACAAAAGTACAAATTTCGTATAGTTATATTAGTCAGATAATTTCTGTGGTAAAATGTTCAAAAGCCACTCTTTGAAGGCCTGTATCTCGATTCTACTTAATTCATGATCTACATTATTTAATGGTACAAATTGAGCATTAACGCCAAGTTCTTTTAGACTGTTATAGCATTTTTCTCCCCATTTTATTGGGACGAGCTTATCATCAACGCCGTGAAATTGCAGAAGAGGCGGAGCACGTATTCCTGGATTGTTTTTCAAATGCTATACGTGATAACAAAAAACAAGTGTCAAATGTGTTGATATTAAAAAATAATAATATGAGAGTTTATACCACCATATGTACCTGATATACAAATGAATTTTTATTAAGAAAGCTAGACATAGCACAACATCCAGCTAAAGATAATTTGTACCTATATGATAAATACATTGATAGGGCTCCTCCCATCGAAAAGCCAGCAAGAACGATTTTATCATTTGGTATACCATCAGAAATTTCCTTATCGATAAGTTCTGCAATAGTTATACACATTGAATTTATTGATTCAGTATCTTCTTGGGCTTCTATAGATATACTCTTACGATCGAACCATACATGGCTTTGCTGAAATAACAATTATTTTGCATACATTATCAATCTGTTTTATATGTTTTAAATTTATTGTGTCAATTTACCATATTACCATCCCATGAAGAGGTGTATAAGGTTGAAGAGGTGCGGTAGGGTAAATAATTTTTATGTGTGGAAATTTTAATTCCTCCCTATTCAGAATATCGATCCACTCTTTAAAATTACTGCCAGTAGCTCCTGAAATAGTAATATGAAAAATGACTTTCAACGTTCATCTATTAATTATTTCATATAAAAAATAATCAATAATAAATAAAAACTTATTGACAAGTAATATAAATATACCTGATCCATGAAAAAGGAATAGAGTAGCACTATGGATGTTACTGGCATTTACGACGCTAATCTTAGGTAGCTTAGCCATATCACTCTTAACGTTTTATCGATGATGACACCAAACTAGTCAACAACCAAAAGCTGATTGATGACTTTTCATATTGTTTATATAATTATCTACTCTTTTATGGTCATTATCTTCCCTTTATCGTGCAGAGCAAGACGTCCAACATTTCGATCTTACAATTCCTAAACGAATAACTTAAATATTCCTATTCCGTGAAGGTAGTTCTCAACGTTTAAAAATTGTATGATAGACTTAATAAAATACATATGTACATATTTAATATATATTTATTCTTTATACTAATTGTAAACAGGGATAAAGAGCGTGTAAATTTATTAAAAACATTTATACAATGCACTTTGGTAAATAAAGCCACGTTATGTATGCCATGTAAAGTATACGTGTCTCTTCCAATTCAAATATTTATCAATTATCGTAAATTAAAATATCAATCTAAGTTATAGCATGGTAATATTTCAACGTTAAATATATATTATGATGTAGTCGAAACAAATACGAAGTATTTTCATAGGAATTGTACGATGAGAGTGTTGGGTCAATTGTTTATAAAAAGTTTTCGCTCGACGGTCGAATCGTTGACATAACCTCATTTCTGCGCACGCATATCTCGATTACCATTCGACTTTCTTCGAGATCATTTGAAAACGCATGCCAGACAGCGGTAGCGGCTGGGTTAAGGCATGAGTAGTTGGTCGCGTTGACAGGGTTTGGTGTCGTGTCGATGGATACGTTGGTGGTGTTCTGCTAAAATTTTTCTCACGCTGTTCGATCGGTAGAGTTATGTTTAATGAATCGTAACGACCTAGCGGAACGATGCAGAGAAGTGGTGAGTAGCGAGAAGCATCCTTCAACGCGTGCAATACGTAGAAATTCGATGGCTCGTTGAGACAACCATTTTGAGGGCGCCAAATTTTTGCGTCAATACACAGCGCCGTAAGCCGTAACTGCCCGGTCAATACAGCAGCCGACCTAACCTACCAACTATTTGATGAAACACATTTTTAACCGTTTTAATTTAACCACATAAATTGTATTATTACTTTTTGCCCTTTACTATTACATCACATATATCTTTAGAATCGAGATTCCTCTGAGTTTTGTCATCCTACAACGCGTAGTTCATTCTTACCTTCTTTTGTACCGTGTACAGTTCTTACTATTCTCTTTTCGTATGAACTCTGTCAACAGCAACATTTTATGAAAACATTGTGCGAAACATAATATATTCTCACTTTTTTGTATTACGTATAGGCATATTGTGTGATAATTAATAAGCGACTTCCTGTTGCAATAAATATTAGATAACAATATTATAGTACTATATGTGTATTTTTCATTACAAGCATTGTGTACACCATGCATAATGTGCGTATGCGATTTCAGATTCAGACAATGTTAGTACAATTAAAATACTTAAAATGATTTAATGATTTAAATAAGCATTTGTTAAGATTAGGATAAATATATGTAAATTTCTTGTCAACTGGCTTTTTTTTAGTAGGAATTAAAAATAGAATTTTCTTTTTACTCTCGCTGTAAAAGATCGTGCAGCTTGCATTACTGGTTGTACGGTGTAGTTCAATGTTATGTTTCATCTCACTTATCACCATCACTTACTCAACCGTACACAAGTGGTCTAAATAGCACGGTGTAAATTGCCATCTCAAGTTAACCAGGAGGAATCAAAACAAATCTTTTCTGAGAGCTGAACTCTCTTCCTGCGCGCTGTTTATCTTAATTACATTCGCTCTATGTCTCGCAACAAAAATAATACAACTTGATTATTTTAAATTGCCTTATAGAAATTATCTTTTATTATTTTAATTCCGTATTTACAAGCCAATAGATACATTAAAGTTTGTAACATTAGTATTTATTAAAAAAATGTCAGGAATATCGCTGGTACGGAAGGAATATCATATAGTAGTATCTAATATTAGCGTATAGTATTAATGTTTGTGATCCAGCTGTTTTACCAGTGGCCGTAATGCGGTGCCCCCAACTAGCTCGTTTTCTTTAGTCATGTAACATTAAACTATTATTCTACACGACTCGGTGAAATCATATCTGTCGCATATATTTTGATCTTGGTAGTAATGCAATAATAGCGAGTATGTACATCTTGCTTGTCCGTGTATTTTACTTTCTTCCTAAAAGGTGTGTCTATCTATATCCTTAGTGAAAGAAAGTTACAATCATATCGTTGTTTCTAATCCATTAAGGACGGACGCATTGCGTTAACGCAGCATTTCATTTGCGACATTTTTCGATCAATTTACACTGTCGAATTCTGTTCCTTTAATTTGTTTGTTCGGTCATTCGTTTTTTTCTTAACATTCTGACTACGGACGATAAATTTCAGGGACTAGCTTAGTGTCTTTCTCGTCGCTAATTCTCCCACCTGGATTTTACAATTCTCTGACGTTTAAAGAATTTGACATATTTGTAACATCTTTATACTTTTAATGGGCTAACGAAACGAATAATTTCAGATTGTTCTTCGATTTCACTCGTGAAATAATTTTACGTTGAATACGAGGAATCATCGAGTAAGGAGCGACGAGGGAAAAAAGGAAATATAACGATCAGTTATTACTGATTGGCGACGCATTCCGAACCTTGCTTTATTGTACATTCATTTGTCTGACCTCGAAGCTAAACTTGAATGAATAGCTATCTGTATTTAAAGATGGTTCGAACTTCTTCTTGTCGCCTCTTCCGACTGCATCCTGAATCGAAGCTTCTATTTAAACGATCGTCGACTGAAAAACATTAGCTAAATATTAGCAACTTATCGATAGTGTCGTTAATTCGGTATATGTAAGATAAGGGAGAGTAAACGAGAATGTAAGTAAATTATACGGCCACATGTTGGAATTTCACTTTTGTAATCTTTATCTTATCGATATCACGATACCGTAACCGATAATTTATCGATAAATTATCAATATGCATTTCCAAATTCTCTAGGGTGTTCGAAGGGCATTGTATAAATATTTGGTAGTATTAAAAGAAAATCGAATAGCGAAGCAAGCGTTTGAATAGCTGAATAATCGAGCCGCTAAAAGTACCGATCTTCAACTCGGTTTACGCAAAATGAATTTTATTCGGCTCGAATTTCGAGTATACATATATACATACTCGACACAGCGAGCAACTCCGCGTCATGTATTATTCACAACAAGCGTAGAAAGAGGCTTCTTTCGTTTCGAATTCTCCATATCCCGTCGATATTTCATCCACGTTATTCCATCGGAAAGAAAAAGCCATCGGTCGCCGTTAAAAATCAAACTTTCTTCCAATTCTGTCTTACCTCTGTGTCATCGACCTCTCGTTTATTTCCACAGCTATGCCTGTTCTGTAGTGACATGTAACTCTGAAGTTACACAATCCTATATCAAATTTTGGATTCTCTACTTTCCTAGAAAAATTGTACGGAGAAACGTAACATTTCGAAAGAACGTGTAAAATTTCTTTTCAAAGCACTAAAGCCCACATCTCCAACAAAAAGGGTCGCTGCGACTCTCAACTTGAGACTAACTCAAGAGGGTCGCAATGTGTTTCCCGAGGCCTTTGCCACGGTTATTTTTAATTGCAATTAGTTTCATAGAAAACTTCTCCGCGAAGATTTCCAAAAGCTTATTCGTTTCGCGATACGACTATTCCGATTTCGAGCTTCACCGCGACGAATTAAAAACGATGGAAGAAAGTCCACCGCGTATCCATACGTATTAGACATTTTCTTCAGTCCATTTTTCTGTCCATTAAAAAATGCCATTTTACGGAAATACGAAGGTGACGGATTATAAAAGCGGCACCGTAACTCGAAATATATTAGAATACTTCGCGCTAAAGCGTTAAACGCGTCACTACAGATGCGTAATAGATTATGCGAGTGTTCCTATGCAAATTGATACGCGATGATACGATGGAGTCGTTGGAATAAAAATAATTAATAAATCGGAATGCGCGGTGCGTATAGGATGGAAGTTGGGCGGGTGATTGACGGGGCAACAGCCACGGCAGCTTAGAACCGGTGCACCGGCCGGAACGTAAAATAGAAAGAAGGAAAGAAAGAAAAGAGGGAGGCAGAGAGAAGACGCTAGGTTTAACATTATAATTGTGCCGCGCACAGAGAACGGCCGGCCACTTCATCGCCGGCACGTGAAACACGCGGAGGCTCGCCACCACGCCGCTGGCCGATCGTGAACCCGCGTGCCTCGTCAACATTTTAGTACACTTTCTGTATTCGACGTATAGAGTGTAGACACGCGGAGCCCTCCACCGAGTTACCGAACATCGCTAACCGGTACACGAGGATCCGATTCTTTTCGCGTTCTTCCTCCGTTTCTTCGAATTTCTTGCCATTCCACGAGTGGAATCCTTGCCATGTGTATAACAAACAGAGCAGTGGTAGTGGTAGCAGTGTGGTTTAAACGCTTTAAGCTGTAATCAGAACGGTCGATTCGACGTTGGTGTTTCTCGATTACTCTTTGTTCCTGCGACGATTCTCCCTTGACGATGAAAAACGCGCGTGTTCGATGAGAAGGAATCGAGATTCCGTGTTTCGGTTGGACGACCGATCGTATTTCGATACGACTGAGCGAACAAAGGATCGAACCAAGGACGAAGCAAGCGTATGGAGTTAGCCGGGTCGTTCGAGTGATCGGTCATCGCGAGCACTGTTTTCATCGATCGAGATCGTTTTATCTGACGGAGTCGTCGTTCGATCGGTGGAAGAAGGAATCGGTGGAATTTCAAACGCTTTCGTTCCGCGCGAGTAACGAGAAAACGCGCCGTGAAATCTCCAGCCAATAGCTCTCCCTGGCTAATCTAATTTCGAGTCTTCCGTCGCTTTTGTAGCGTTGCGCAAATCTTAGAAATTTCGCTTCTATCGCGATTATCTCACGTTATCC
Source organism: Bombus affinis (assembly GCF_024516045.1). Taxonomy (NCBI): domain Eukaryota; kingdom Metazoa; phylum Arthropoda; class Insecta; order Hymenoptera; family Apidae; genus Bombus; species Bombus affinis. Next base: position 11,068,771 of record NC_066354.1, read on the forward strand.
GATCCGTCGATACGAACGAGGTGAAACGAGGAGCATCCGATATCGAGATCGAAAGAAATCAACGGGACAGCCGGCTTGTTAATTCCATCTGTTCGATCCATCTCGATACAGAGTTAATATTTTCTCCACTTTTTACGCGCATTTACGGTTGATCATCGGTTAGTACTCTGATGCGTGTTTAATAGGTTACTACGATATTTTACCTACGTAGGAACGTCGCAGAGGAATTCTTCGCTAAGAGCGAACGTTATCTCTCGTTCAGAGCGATATCGCGCTCGGAGGTCTTCGATAATTTCGTTTCGACGTTTCGATCCTGCGCTCTTGAAATTTTTCTCTTCCGACCTTTTTTTTGTTTCGACGACGAGGAAGAACATTTGAACGTTTTATCTCTTTAAGCGTCAACACTGCGTCAACACCGCACCAACGCAACATCTCGCGCAACATTTGCAATTTTTTCATCGGTCGTTTTATTCTATTTTCTAGCGTCGCTTCGTCTCTTCGTTAGTGGTTATGAAAAGAAGCTGCAAATATTGGCCGAGGGTTTCGTATATCTTTTTGCATCTTGAAAACGGTATACTTTCCTTGCTTTCTTTACCTTTTTCACTTTCGTGCTTGGTCTTTGGTGGGTTAAGGAGTACTTTAGCGTGAAATTTAAAAAGAGGGACGCCCGTATTAACGTTTCTTCTATCGTGTACTATATTCCCAAGCGTATGAGGTTTATCAAGGATAGCGAAAAATACGAGGATCGGATCGACGATGAGCCGCAGGATGTAGCGGAGTTAAAGTACGGTCGAATGGATGTGCCAGAACCAGCACAAGGGGAATTCTCATGATATTTAAGATCCGACACCGGCATTTTCGCGGTTCTCTACTTTTTGCGATATCTATTTTCGTGCCACGTTTCCTCGCGTCTCAAGCTGGTCCCGTGATTCCAGCCAGTTTCAAGCCCGAAAGAAAAAGTTTGATAGCAGCGACAAAGTAAAGGGGAGGAGTTGATATTCCAATGATCAAAATGGAAACCTCCACCGTGGTGTTTATCCCGCAAAATACACGTAAGCGACTTCTTTTGCGGTTCCATTAATTACCAATGAAATAATCTAGCGGCGTATAATCGTAGCACACGAACGAAAGAAGAAAACGTTTTGATTTTTCGATTGGCAGAGTAATTAGGGTTAATTCATTGTACGTGTGTAACTTGGCAGGCTATGGCCGTGAAACGATCGATCCATTAAGGGCCAACGTTAAACGCAACGTTGATCAACGAATTAACATTTCGTTCAAAATCTTTGCTCGATTCTACTTTCCAACGTTATAATCGTGAAAGCAAGTTCTAAACATTTTATTTGAATATCTTTTCCATCTAGGCAAATGGTACAGTTTTATATTGGTCGTTTGGTCTTTAAAATGCTAGTCTGCTATTAAAATTAAGATATTTTCAAAAAATCGAGTCGTTCAAATTTCTGAGTGGCCGAGTCGCGACTATGAAATCGACAGGCACAATTTATGCGTGTTCCACTTTTGTCGAACGAGACCGATTAATTCGCATCACATTATCGATATTTCGATTAAATTGCTCGCTCGAAAGACGTACCTTTTTATTAATCGGATCGTCACAGCGTTCTAATCGGTTGGAACGAGAACGATATTCGAGATATCTTGAGAATTGGAAACGTCGTTAACTGGTATAAAGATAATTATTTATATACGTACACGAGTTAGCAGAGAAAGATGCATTTTGGAACGAACATGTATCTGTGTATCGATAAAGTAGAATCAGAACGAGTACGTTCCACTGTAACGTTCTAACGCGTTAATAACCTGCTCGAGATAATTAGTGGATCGCCTAATCGAATGACCCGATTGCCCAATAAGGTTGTCCTCGGCACTTTGCCAGTTTCAATTACGTTAATTCCTTCGCTGCATTCCACAGTGTAGATTGACAGTGTAGAGAATACAAATCAATAATCGAGCGAGATGACGAAAAAGAAAGAACTTATGGCGAACGTAACGGTATAATAATTGAGGCGCGATATACATACTCGGATGAAACTCAACTCATAATAATATAAATAAGCGTACTCGATACCCATTTTACGTAATTTAACACACGACAATCAATTTTCGAGTTACCTAAAGCAATTCATTTATTTGAAGAATTTGTACAACCGTTGAATATTGTGGCCTTGACAGAGGAGAACGTGATAATTATATGTATAACAAATGGTCGCTTTTCAGGTATTCGCAAAACCGAGTTCGAAAAGCGAGATATTTATTAACGCTAGAACTAGCGAACCATTTAAAACGGCTGGTATCAGATTTTTCACTTTGAACGCGGTTACCAAAAACGTGCAAATATTTTTCTTAATATATTATTACGTAATGTTTATTGTTATCAAGACGAACATTTTTAAGAGATCTGTCTGTTTAGTCGTACGCTTCATCTAGCAAACCCGACGATATTTTGACTGCAATGTACTAACACGAACGTTATTTTCCTTCAACATCGCCGATCCTCGTCCTTATCCCCGACATCCTTTTATCGCATTCCTCCTTCCTTCCTCGCTCTCTCTCTCTCCGTTTTTCTGTTTCCGGTTTCACGCGGATGTTGGATGACCGCACGCTACGCGATAAACGCCGACACGATGACGATGATCGCTATAACCACGACAACGTCACAACCGCCACGGCTACTTCGGACACCACGGCAGCGGTAAGTTTCTGATAAGGCTAGTCACATTCCAATTGTCGGCCGACACGCGTGCAAGCGCGTCCCGTGTTCGCAATACTAAAATCACGGACGTGCTTTCCGTACTGGCAATCCGTACGATTTGGTTCACCTACCAAGAAGACCGTTTCGTTTACCATTGCCTCTTGTCCTCGCATTCTCTTCCATTCGTAATTCGTTGACGAAATACGACCGATCGATCCCTGTTTCGATCCTTTCAGTCGGCATATTTTCCACACCGATACCGCATTGTTATTCCTTTAAATCTTGACACGTTCGATCTACTATATTTTTATCTAGCATGTTACGTGAAATCTTTTCGTAACTCGCGTAATTCTCTCAACTTTCGTTATTCTTCTCATTATCGTTATTTAACTATTTTTTTTTGTAAAATAATATATATATATATGTGTGTGTGTTAGACATTAATGTCCGGTTCTTAGCTGTAGCAATATTTAAACGATGACGAAACGAAATCATCGCTTCAGCATCATCGATGAATCGTGTCGGATTGAACGTGTTAAGCGACAGTTCTTTTCTGTGATCTTTCTGACACATGCGGTGTAACGTTCGAGTAAAACGTACGAAATATCAGTGTTCGATGATATAGTGATACGATTCACGTGCACAATCAAAATCATCACAGTGAGTAAGGTGCTTGGAACGCAAGGTGCAAGTTTTGCACCGAAACGAAGGGATAATCGATGTGCGATACTCACGGCGCGGCCTATCATGGAATTGCGATAACCACTGATAATCAGGCTCGTTGGAAGTTTTCGCGTGAGCGTGTCCAATTAATTCTGTCTTCGCTGTTTAATTGCCTTTGTCATATAGACACGGGAAATTCGTTCCTTAAGTAGTTGAATTAATTGTTACAAGGGTGGAAGCTTCGCTATTGCGAGCTGCTAGTCTTTATTCGTGTATTTAAAGTTGTTCCTTATCGATTCGTATAATCAATTACGTGCTCGAGTGCCGAAAATGTTACGGACGTCAGAGGGTATGTAAAGTCTGACGAACGGCGATGATCGATTGAATTCTAACGAGTGGAGCGCGATTAATAAAGAAAACGAGGACGATCGTTCTGACGATAGATTCGTTAAAATGTCAGCATCTACAGCATCGAGACGTCGTCTAAACCCGGCGATCCTTGCCAGATATGGCCAACAAACCAAACCGTCTCAACAGGTAGTTACTTTCGTTAAATTCTTTTTTCTAATGTTTATTTATTTATTCGTTCGATAATAAATTTCTGATAAACGAGAAATAACAAGTGGCACGGATAAATGGGAAAGAAGAGAACGAAAATAACAAGATCGAATTGTTGCAGGTTGATATGTAGCTTAAAAAAACCGAGCGAAAGATTTACGAAAGAAGTAGCAATCGATGGTAAAAGATATCCAACTGGGCAGATTTGTTTCAAATTTTGCCACTACAATCGTGATAGATGTTTCTCGTTGCAATACTAATGACATTTCAAAATGTTTCATATTGTTCGTAAACGATTTCGTTTCTTCGCTGTATACATGTATATACATATACAATCAAGGTTAAGCATAATTAGCATTCTTATCTACATGCAAATTCTCTAAATTATTTTATTTTTTAATTTAGTTTATAATGCTATTCGAATATTGGATCGAAGGATAAACGTTGAAAATAGGTTAGATATCAAACTGTGATACATTTAGGTAAAGCGGTATGAAATTATTAAAAATCGTCAAATACCGAAAGAACGAGGATTGCAAAAGTTTCTTTAAGCGTTCAGGAATAATGGCAATGATCTGAATAATATTGTGTAACTTGAGTTCTTTACGGTGTCAATGATCGCCGATTGACTTGCCGAGTAGCCATGTCATGCTTGGTATTCTAACGCGACACTAGCAAGTATGTATACATATATGTACGTAGCAGAGAATACTTGAAGCATCGTGGCCTTAATTGAACCTAAGCTAATAAGAACATCGAACTATTAAGCTATGTGTATCGTTGTATTTCCGAATGCCACACGCATTCACAAATACATTGTTTGTGGTCTCTATCATTTACAATCTAAAATCACTATTCTTTAACAAATGATACTACAACGGATAAAATATTATTGCTTTTAATCTTATTTTTGGTATTAAAATTCGTAAAAGTCGTATTAGATATCAATTCGTACATTTTTAAAAAGGTTTATGTATATAAGGTGCAGTTATGTGGAATTTTCGAATTAACGAACAAACGAAGAAAAAGTTCACCAGACACCTAGCGCCACCATACCCGAGTAGTCTAGTATGTAGTTACATTTTACATCCATGAAAACAGCCGGTAAATAAGAGCAATGCTTTTCCTCGTTCATTTTAATTAACAAACTGAACTATAGCTCATAATGAGCTTCACCATAACATTAATCATTGTCGTAACGTGGAAACGTACAACTTTTTCACATTAGAAATTTCTTTTCATCCTTCTTATTGACATTAACATACGATACATTCACCTGTAGTCTATCTATAATCTATACTATTTATAGGATACGCAATGTACGTAGATTCGCAATAATTTCAATTTTTTACGATACAGTTTGGAATACAAAATTCAGATTATACCGAAAGAAAGCTTAGCAACTACGTAATCCCAAACAGAAACCGAAATTAAATGGAAACACTTGGATTCGTAGGACAGTGATTGCGGTATATCTTCGTTTGTGATCTAGGAAAAATGGTTTTGAACAAGATGATTCGTCGGCTTGGAACACTGACCGAACTATATACACGGTGAGAACAATATGTTCGCTGATCCGCCAGGCTGCTCGTATAGCGTGTTCCTATTGGTCGTCGTTATTTCATGGAACACATGCGCATTGAAGAGAGGCAGCCAGAGCTTCGTTGGTTATCCGACGAGCACAAGCGGCAATGTAGCGAACTTACCCCCACTTTTAGTGGTAGCTGCGTCAGGCGTGGTCGTTCGTTAGCGTTAGGGACCGCAGTACATCCGAGTCTGGCGAGTCGTATGAGTCGGTCTTCGTGTTGTTGCTTCGTCAACCTTTGTTGGCAAGACTGTGTGCATATATGCGCGCCCGCGCGCGTGTGTTAGTGTCCGTGCTTGGCAGAGAGAGGTCGTTTAACTTTTTCTTCCCCATCGTTGTTTTTCTTTTACTTGCCAATCCGGTGGAACGAAGAATAACGTTGTTTGAATCTTCTCTTTTCTCATAAAACAAGAAAAAATACGGAGAAACTATAATCGATAATGAAACAATGCATAGAAAAGTGAGAGTGAACGTGGCCACGTTCGGCCGGTTTGCCGACAGCGTGAATCACCAACAGCAACACCGGCGTTCATGAGCCCACGCAATTCTAACCGATGCACGAGATTTCTCTCTTTCTCCTCCCTCTTTCACTCTTTTTCTTACTACCCTCTCTCGCTCTTTACTCCTAGTACTACACTGTACTACACTAGTACTGTACTACACTGTGGCACTCCAGTGCCGTTTCATATTTGCGTACGCAAATTTTCCCGTTCCAGTGTGACAGATATAATATACACAAAGTCATAATATAGTGAGTATTTTCGTTGGTTTTCTTCCGAGCAAAGAGATGATTAATCATTTCACAATGGACACATATATGTATACGTGCGTGTTATATGTGTGCTCGAATTGTGCGTTCATTTGTAACATTATCAGCAAAACCTATGACCGTGATATAGTTTCTGTTGATCCTGTGTAACAAAGGCGTTTCCAAGGGCACGTCTTGATTTTCACAGCGGGCCAACATATCGCCATTCAAGGGATCCTAGTTCGCACTCGAAATTCATTGCTTTTTTTTTTTTTTTTTTGTATCTCTTGTTCCACCCGTGTGACCAAAGATTCGCTCAAAGGAATCTTTTTTTGCAACTCTTTCCCTCCCACCCTCTGTCTCTCTCTCTCTCTCTCTCTCCCCTCCCCCTTCTCTCTCTTTCACTTTCCTTCTACAATTGGAGTTGAATGAGAGTTTAATGCCTTATACAAAGTTCTTTGTAATATCACTATCTTTGATGAAGTAATCGTTGTAATTTCTTGAATTTAACGTTTGTGGGAAATCAGGATAAATGGCGATCTAAGAGAGAATACGCGCGCGCGCGCGTGCTCGTATGTGATAAAATTCGTTGCTAACTCTAAACAGTTATTATATTCACAGTACATTCTTTGTTTTTTTTTATTAAAAGTGCTTTTCCTACTGCAACGTTACTAGATACATACGAATTATACTTCCTTCGATCCTTAGACAAAAAGAAAAAGAAAGGAAATGCGACACAACTCTCTATTATGATTTTCTTAGTAAGAGAAATAAGGAAATTAGAAATATAGCGAGCTGTGTTTCGATATAGGGAAGAAGGAGAGAAAGAATCGTGTGGAATAGAAATCACGTGAAATCGTGAAGAAATGTCGACCGAAAATCAAAACGGCTCCGCCGGTACACAAAGCAACGGGATAAAAACGACGATCGGTTGGTCGTCGACGACGAGGACTGTCTCGAACAATTCGTCGTTTTTGCACACTAGTAATTCGATGTTGAACCGTGATAAACCGCGTCAAGTGCCACCGCCAACTTTGCCAAAATACACGTCGAGCTTTAACGCCGGTTGGAATGGAAGCGGCACGACCGAACGATTGAGCCGAGATCGCGAAGTTGGAGGTAGTTACAGACTGGCGAGCCTCGACAGGCTTGCCCTTAGGCAGAGGATACTCGATGGGGAGAAATCAAACGGCGACACCACGTCGGTAAGCCTAAATATTAGATACGGAGAAATATCGATCACGTATCGATTATTATCCGTAAGTCTCTCTTTGAAAATGTCTTTTTCTCTTACTCTCGATAGTTTCGATATTTTTGTTTTATGGTCGAGGCTATATATATTATTTATACTACATTATCATAGAACACTTGTGTATTTATATAAAATATTTTGGAGTTTAAAATTTGGTAAAATTTGAAACGAATTTGAGAAGGTATATATTGGTTCTGAGATATTTACTGCAGAAATTCATTTAGTAAAACATTAATACGATATATATTTCTGCAATAATGAAAAGTGTCTCTTCTTTTCTTGCGTAGTAGATCGAATGTTTCAGTTTATTCGCGCGTAAACGAATCGATACATACGTTAACTATATGAAATGAAGTAACATCGAATATCGACGATATGGATGCTATAGGAAATTCAATTGGCACAAATAGCAAGTTCGCAGTCGAGATTGCGACGATTAGTCTTTAAGGTAGATTTCATATCGATTAACTTAACCTGACTCGCGTTTAACGGGCCGGGTCATGGAACTTGTAACCTTAGTTGTCTTTGAGGAGCTTCATCGTAAATCTAAAATCGATAAGTCTATAAAGGTAACGGACGAACACGCTTTAATTACAAAAAGATTAATCAACCACGGAAACTGCGTGGAATGTTAACCCTCGCTATACACAGGGATCTTATATCGAAGTTGTAGATCTTTAACATTCTTTTAACGCTAAATTTACGAACCACGGCCAATATGACCGATATGAAATTTTTTATTAACTTTCAGTCTCTCTTTAAATTTGATCGTGGAATTCTCTTGGAAAATATTCACCCTGAAAATAGTTTAAAATATTGTTTCTGATATTCCAGATATCAGGTATGCCGTTCATTTGTTCACAAAACTTTCAATATTTATTTATCCAATTGTTATAGTAATTTTAGCGTTACAGATTCGAGTAAAAATATTTCTATACCATTTAGTAGCGAATTTTTCTAACGTAATATATAAATCGAAAGCTAGAGATGTAGATGCAAGTAAAGTTTCCGAAAGTCGTTGAAGATTTCGATAGGTAGATGAGAGGTTCCGTCAGGTTGCTCGTGACTCTGTAATCCGTAACTCAATCTCGCCTCTCGAAGAATCAAATTTTATATCCCTGACACGCTGGAGGTCGCGCTCGTCAGTCGTTTCGACATTCGAGGACCCCGCATAAAGAACCACGTGATCGTTCCGTTTATTCCGTTCTTGTGACTCCGTGAGAAAGCTGCCTATGACTCAGAGAATCTGACTAGGTTCGGTTTAACCAGTTTCAGTCGACGCTTGTTAATGTTCTCGCAAAAAAATCGCTATCACTTCGATCGGACATAAATGATTAATTATGATTGCAACATGCAATTTCACTAATGATTTACGATCAAGATTTATCGCTATTAAAGAACTGAGAGCATTAATTCGTAGGTACGTACTTGAAAATTGTGCATAATTCTCGAAATTTCACGTTCATAGTATCACGTGATTCTTTATACTTACTTTACCTTGATAATTTCCATGTTAAATAAATATCCTTGATTTTAATCAGTTTCAAGGAAACGAGTGAAATTTTAGCCTCAGAGTTCTTTCTTCCGAACGTTTTACGTTTATTCCAAAGATTCGTAAGCTTCGCGAAGGATTATATTATACAACGTGGTGATAGACGCGTTCTTGTCGTTTCGGGTGTTTCGAAAGTCTGGACAAATAAAAAATTAGGCTTGGATGTAATCGCTACACACATGGAGGGGTAATTAGAATTTTCAGAATTCCAAAATTCGGATTTTATCAATTCGGTGTACTACCCACGTGTGTACCATACGTAATATAATATACGACGATGGCGGTTCGTGGAATTTCTCAATTTCCTTTAGAAATTCTTATCGTTATATAGGTGAAATAATTGCATCTCCGAATAAACTAAAGATCGATGAGAATATCCGTTCGAATCGAACACGTGGCAAGTTTGCCCTATGTGCCCTCCCTGTTATGGTTACGTGCGCGAAGGGGTAGGGAGAAAGAGAGGCAGGGAGTGAGAGAGAGAGAATTTGCTAGTCTAGTGGGATGTATGGCAAGAGCGATGGAAAGAAAGGCGGTCGAGGGAGGAACATATGGGGATATGGGGCATCGTTCTTACGTCCACTTTCGTGGGCTTTTGCGCTCGCGGGAGACTCGTATTTTAATTCTCTGGCGTCAAGTATGTGCTTCCGATTTCTCAACCTCGAACCACACCTCCCATCGTCCGCGTTTATTTTTATATCCTCCTTTTTTTTTAATTAGACTAAATTTCGTGCAACTTGTCGGAAACTCGAACGGATGAAACACGTTCCGTCGAATAAATAAGCACCGCAGGAGTGTTGTATGTAATTTAAGTAGCAAGACCAGAATACTTCGGCCTTGGAAACTCGAGTAGTCGTACCTAACTCTTCGATACACCGTTGTTTCGCTAAGCGTTTTACCCATTGTTTTACATATACATATCAAAACTCCATCGTAGAAGTTAAATATCGTTAATTAATCAGGATTGTTCGTTAATCTCGATAGACGAAAAGTAAATCAAGGGCTGGTGACGAGAACGAAGTTCTTTGTCAAAGTTGCTCAATTTTTATAAATCGCAATACATGTAGCAGGTAATTTCGATAAAGTTTCGAAATTAATTGCATTTTGGTTGTAACCAAGTTGGAAGCAATGTTAGGGGCGGACACGTGGTCGTAAAGATTTGAGAGTCACTGAGATCACGCACATGGCTACCCTTGGTACTTATATTCGGAGGAAGGGGTCCTGTCCGTGTTATAGGGCGATTTTAACCGAGGGTTCAACCCCCGATGGTGCGTCATAGACAATAAAAAATACACCGTAATTCGTGACTCACGAAACGGCAAACAGATACACTGGAAAGTGGTTTTTAAATCGAAGGCGTCGTATATGCATACGCAGGGATATCGTTCGGAAACTGTTCAGGACATTGAAACGCAAGTATTCGTAATAAGTAGATACCCGTACGTTTATTAGGACTGCGAGCATCGAAATGTACAAAAATATACAAATACGCGAGGAAAATTATCGTGGAAGTGCGTTTGTCCAAAAATTGTCGCGGTGTCTTTAAAACAAAAGTCGATGGGTTTTCCTCGCCGTTTATTATTTTTCATTCGCCTAGCAAGTCACAGGTATTCGCGTTATCGAAGTATTATATACGCGTCAAATTCTCGTTAAAAGTGACTAAGAAATTATCGACGTCGGCGATCATCGCCTCTTACGAGTCTTTACCGATACGGAACCGGTGATGAAACGAGGATGGAAGCTTCCAAGAAGGACGGAGAAGCCTGGTCGTGTTCGATAAAATGGAAATTTATGACTTCCGTGATCGTGGTCGACCTTAAATGAGATCATTGTTCCGTCTCGGATAAATGAAGCTGGTCGAATGAATTTTCAAGTCCCTTTTTTCTTCTACGTACGTAGATGACACGCTGGCCGATGTGATCGTCGCCGACCGGCTTGATACAAGCATACAAGATGTTTTGTTTCAAATCGCGGAGTAAGGAATATCTGTTAAAAAATTGGTCAGAGTTGGGAAAAAGATAAATTTGATATTCGACGTGTTATTATCCGTACGAAAGTTTCTTTCGCGCAAACAGATTTCGCTCGAAAATCATCTTCACTCGTAATTCGTAAAATTCACTCGGAAGACTGGATCCATCTCATCGATAAACTCGTTACTCGTTGCCGCTACGCGAGAGAATTTATCAACACCGGTAAATCGGTAAATCGTGACTCGTGAAACTCGACCAATGATACTGGCCAAGTTGCGCCAGAGGTCCTTAGTCGTAGGTTTATTCGTCGAGGATCTGGCGGAACCAGTTTCGGTTTAGAGAAGAGAACGTTTAGAGAAGACTCGGTTAGCGCGTACTCGATGTAAATTCATAGCTGGGACGAGCCTGGTTTGATTCCGTTGGAACACGAAGGGGAAACCCGCCCACCCGACACACAGAGCACCCTTTCAGGAAAGCAGGCCGCGTCCCACTTTTTCTCCCTGTTTTTTTCGCTTCAAACAACGTTCGTGTTCCTCGTTCTCTATGGTATTTCCATTTCCAACCCTCGGCGGAGATACGTGTGCACCTAACTGTTTATGGCATGTTCACCGCATGCTTATATACGGTTTTACACAAATAGCGCGATAGACTTCTCGATGATGCAAAACGCGAACGTAGTCGTAGATGGAAAAAACAAAAATAAATAAGAGGAGAATGGCCGAGAGAGAAAGGAGATCCGTGGCAAACTCTTGCTGTCTCTTTCTCTGAACGAACTTGCGCATTCACAGCGAGAGCTTCGTCGAACGTTTCGTTTCTTCGGTCTCATTTTTCTCTAGGCTCTGCCTAGACTATAGCAGTAGGTTGGTATATTTTCTGTTTGAAGATCGATCAGCGGCTGCTTATTTAAGTTTTAACCAATTAAAAGGCTTTATAGGTCCATCTCTATAGACTCTAGATGTTTATGCGTTTGTACGAAATTTGGAAGCTTAAAAGTATACAGAATGCGTACGATACGCAAAGATACATATGTGTAAAACTTCTAAGACGAAATACACGTATCAGTGGCGTTGATGTAAATCGTCGTGAAATATAAAAGCAGCCTATTAATCGTCCGTTACTCCGAGTTACTCTGTTTTCCGTTTGTCCATTTTCAAAGAATCTCGGGTCGCCAAATATTACCGACCTCCTCCGCCAGAAATCCTACCAGGTTTACGAATTTACTATTATCTATTTTCTATTTTCCCTGGCTTCTCTTCGTGGAAGAACTATCATCGGCGAGAAAAGGGCCACGTGCTATCGAACGTTTCCTGGTTTACCGCGTTCCGAGAAACCTTACCCTCCGTGTAAACTTATTGGTAGCGTATAATCGAATAACGAGAAAGTTATCCAGCGCATTCCTCTCGGACGATCGGCGCTAACAGCCGGTTAGGCGATCGAACGTTATCGTTTCAAAACGATTTTCCTCCGTGTTCGATCATCGGAAACGCAAATCAGTACACGTCGTTGTACGGTTCAACGGGAACTCGGGACGTATATTTTGCCGGTTAGCCGGTAAAACCCGCCAGTAAAATAGAGTAGCCGGCTGTTTGCTCGAATGTTGGAAACTATAAAACGGATTAACGGCTTGATAGGAAAGAGGCCCGACGTCTTCTAATCTCTCCCCGTGGTTCGTTTAGAACGTGGCATTGCGCGGCGGTCCCTCCAGGGCTTGCTTGAACGTTAATTGAACGAAATTAGCCGAGACGTTGTGCTGGCACGTGCGAGACGCAGCATCTTGCTGCTAGAATTTCACCATGCTGTGCTCTTAAAAGAACGTTAATTAAGGAAATTCGTACGGGTCGAGGACACGCGAATACCACCGTGCCTCGAAAGATGCAGTTTACCAGGAGAATTTCACTTAAGCAGAGAATTGGGTTACGCGCAGGCTCGCTATCCGAATTAAGACAGAAGTTGCCATTTTTGTCAATTCCTCGTAGGATTAACGAGACTTGGTTCGAGGATTAGCTGGAAAGGCCAATAACGGCCAATAAAAAAACGGATATACAAGGCGATGCTTCTCGTAATTTAGACGCGTTCCGTCTATAGGAAAAGAAGCTGCGAGAAGAGAAGAAAAGAAGATACAATTTCTAATCTCTAATAACGCGATGTTTGTACAACCGTTACGTTATTGGTCATCCCACCGCGTGACCCTCGATAAGAGCGTGTAATTTATTATTTCATTGTTTATAAAAATATCAAGGGAATATCGCGACGCTGTAGTCGCGAAGCTGAACGAAGCTAAAAGAAATTTCGAAAAGAAGCTTCGATTCTTCCCCGATCGTGCAGCTTCGTTTTTCGTTTTAATCGATCGGTCCGCTAATACGTCCACAGATCGGTAAATACATACATACGTACGTACTTGCATAGTATTCTGTATCCCGAGCAGTACTCTGCTCTTTGCGTGTTAAAATCGCCACGTAAGAATTCGCGTAGCTAGCAGATCGATACGCTTTGCGATCGCGGGGTGGAAAAAGCAAATTCGGAATCTCGTTTGTGCTAGTTTCCATACGAGCGGTTATGTCCACGCTCGAGAAGCTCGTGCCTGTAACCCAATAATTTCGTTATAGAACGTTTTCGGTGTCCTTCGATTTCTACACCTTCCTTTGATTAACCGTAACTTAAAAGTGGAGCAGACTCGTGAATGGAACGGTCGTGCGATTGCGACGGCGGGAAACTGGTCGAATAGTCGTTTTTCCTCGGACCGATCTGAACACGTAGTTACGCGAGCAAAAAAATGCAAATGTTTTACGCCGAGAAAATGAAAAATGGGGGTTGAGCTGAAAATGACCGCGGCGTTAGCAGCTATCGATTTTTCTAACAATTCCCCTCGACCTTCCACGACTCCCCCCTTACGTTCAACCGTTTCGATTCACCCGCCGTACCATCCGAAACGACTCTATTTGCAACTGTTAATTACACGCGTTACTGTTCTTCGCTTTATATCGCACCACGTTCGCCCGCTAAATTTCCGACTTTCCCATCATCCACGGAAGGAATTATACGCTGATAATGGTTGCGATCTACGGTTTGAGAAAACTGTGACGAAGGCCGAGTCTTCGGTCGCAGCCGGTTTCGTAATACGTAAAACAAATAGAAAGCGAATGAAAATTGAAAATCACATTGTTCGTCTTCTTTACGGATCGATGAGATTGCGCGGAGAACGAGACAGCATCGTTGTTGACTCAAGAGGAGAAGAATGTCTCTATTATATTCGTGACGGCATTGTATTCTAAAAACTACGTGGCACGCCGCGTTGCATTCGCGAGTGGAAGCGTCGTGGCGTGGCGTGGCGACGCGCGGCGTCGCGTCGCCTCGGTGCGGAAAAAATCCAGGCCTCGTAATCACTGGTGCGATTCCATTGCAATCATCGGTATGCAAAAGCGAATGCCGTAACGCAAATTACGTAGAAGACCGATTAGATACTGGAGCGTGTATTTATCATCGCCCCTTCCGTGTCTGTGCTTTCGATTAATTCATATCTATTTATAAAATAGTATCTCCCCGTGGCACTGAAAAACACAAAACGGATCGTTGTAAAACGCAACGTGCACCGAGAACGTGGTACTACGAACGAAAATGCAAACGTTACGCGAAGGAGATACAGTAACGAACGAGAGTACTCGAACAATTATATTCGGCATTGTGTAATTACGTTTTCAAGGAAGGCGCATCGCCGTTAATTTCGATCAGGGGCTGACGCGTTTTACGACGCGTTCTCCTCGGATATAAGAAGTACTTCGAGCGAAGAACGAACTGAACGACGCGGCAGAGTTAAATATACATTACGACTCTTTACGATAACGAAATCGTTATCGTAAGTGGCCTAAGACTTTTCCACGATTTTATAAATCGCCGGGGAAGATCAGTCGTTCGGTTACTCACTGCGCGTGGTTAGGCGAATATACGATGCAAGTACTTGAAACACGGAGCAACGTTGGCGCGCGTTTTACGAAGCAATGGCAACGCGTTTCACGAAGAACAAAAGCTTTTCGATCCATGTTAAAAGTAAGCCCGCGCCCCGTGCTTGCAACAAGTCGCAAAAGAACACATTCTTTGTCGAATAAAGGCAGACCGTTGCGTGCTTGCTGTGTTTCAAGTGCCTGCCAGGTACTTCGATACACCTAGCCAGGTTGTTCTTTATATTCGGCAATTAACTTGTCCAAATACGTATTAAAGAATCGCAAGAGAAAACAGCAAAGTAGAAACTTGTCGTTTCACGTTGAAACGTTCGAAATTTATGCGATAAACGCGTATCGCCAGTTGCGAAAAATCTGCGGATCGATACGAATGGGAAATTGAAGAGGGAAAGCTGACCGAATTTACGTATCGATGGCAGAAGCGAGAAACGCGTTCCAGCTGTTCCATATCGCAACTGGTTTTGCGCGAGAACGTTCGATGGGACGGACGACACGGCAGCGCGAGTCTACTACGAGCTTGGAATTCGTTGTTCCACGAAGGATTCCAGGCGAATTAAATACAACAGAGACGCGTAGTTGGACGGAATTTCTATAACGATATAGAGCGGACCATTAGACGGCAGAAATCTGGGCCACGCGAGACTAAACGGCCACGACGATAATAAAATTATTGCGCGATACACGCGGTACCGCGATTTACGAGTTTCGACTTTGAAGAACTTCGAGGAGCCGCGCCTCGTCGATGAAAACGGTTATTTCCGAGTCCGCCGCGTGTTCAATGTACAATGTACAATTTGCGACGGAGCAAACGGGTTAAACGAGCGGGGCAAATTTTCCAACGCTATCCGCGCATCACGCGAATCGTCGACGCTCCACACTTGCATTCCGAGCGAATAATCACCGCGTCGCGGAATGATATTTCGTAAATCCTTGGTTAATTAGCCGTTCGTTGAGCGCGGTAATCCGTGGTAGCTAAGGATTGTTCTTATTATTAATGCCTCGTGGTGTTGATTCTGGACTAAGTCTGTTGCTAGACCTACTTGCGAGAACGCGTATACGTAAAAATGTAAAAGTTAGGAAACACGAAAACGTAGAACATAGAAAACCGCAGATAGATATTGCGATATTTAAAAGATGAACAAATTTTCATGAAAGTCCGCGGTGCTATCGGATCGATTCGATAAATTCAATTCGATATAAAGCTGTACGAAGAACGACGAAGAGCCGTGTATCCGATTTAGCGCGACTGTTTCTACTTTATCGAAGTTTTTGATTAAAGCGTTATACGTATAGGAGGAGCACATATGGTTAAGGTTCAAGTAGAAAGCGATCGCTTGTCACTGTGACGATATCGCACGGAATGCCAGCGAAACTTTGGCAGCGTTCAACTTCTTACGAAGCAGCCAAGTTCTCTGGCCTATCGAGCGGTGTACCTGTGTAACAATTCTGTCGCTTGATTTAAAGCGTGTTTGTTTATCGAAACTTTTCGGACTCGATCATCGCGTCGATAGCATTACCTTACGCGTCGAATCTATCAAAGTGAATTTAATGCGACCTACCTTACCTTACCTTACCTTACCTTACCTTACCTTACCTTACCTTACCTTACCTTACCTTACCTTACC